>NW_022436942.1:26631720-26787684 GCF_009761245.1 Sapajus apella | reverse complement strand
GAGAGAGAGAGAGAGAGAGAGAGAGAGAGAGAGAGAGAGAGAGAGAGTGTGTGTGTGTGTGTGTGTGTGTGTGTGTGTGTGTGTGTGTGTGTGTTTTCAGTAAAGAAAACCATAGTCAAGGAGTACTGGGAAAGACATTTTCCAAGAGCACCTCATTTTGGGGAATTTGTCCAACAACACCATCAGCCTGCTGAGTATAGGAAAAAAACCTGCATTTCTGATTGATTGCTTACCTATACTTTATCAGAAATCTAGAGATTGAAGTGACCTTGAAGGATTATGAAGTCTGTCGCTGTATCCAGGCAAGACTGTATTTAACTGCCCAAACAGATGGGACAAAGCATGTTTATCAAGAATGCCTTGAAGTTGAAATTAAAATCTCCTTACAGAAAAATATTTGAAAATTTTTCATGACCACAAAATGTTTGAAAATTATGAATTTAAAAAGTTTTTGTTACAAAAATAGTATTTAAAACATCAAATACAGGAATATAAAAAGGAAAAAAAGTTTTCCATCTTTTCATTCCACTCCTTGGGTAATGATTGTTAATTTGGCATATATGTTTCTACACCTTTTTCTTTTTTCTTTTTAGAGTTGGGGTCTCACTATGTTGCTCAGGCTGGAGTGCAGTAGCTATTTATAGACATGATTAGAGGGTACTACAGTCTCAAACTCCTGGGCTTAAGCAGTCCTCCTGCCTCAGTCTCCTGAGTAGTTGGACTACAGGTGTGCACCGTTACCCATGGTTAGACTTTTAAAGCATGTATGTGCATAATACTCATGGTATATTGGGTGTTTTTTTTTGTTGTTGTTTTTTTGTTTTTGAGATGGGAGTCTCGCTCTGTCACCCAGGCTGGAGTACAGTGGTACAATCTTGGCTCACTGCAACCTCCGCCTCCTGGGTTCAAGCAGTTCTCTGCCTCAGCCTCTCTAGTAGCTGGGATTACAGGCACCTGCCACCATACCAGCTAGTTTTTGTATTTTTAGTAGAGACAGGGTTTCAACCATCTTGACCAGGCTGGTCTTGAACTCCCGACCGCAGGTGATCCACCTGCCTTGGCCTCTCATAGTGCTGAGATTACAGGTGTGAGCCACTGCGCCTGGCTGGGTTTCTAATTTTTCTTTATATAAAAATGTTATACTATGTACATTCTGTAGTTTTTTTAAAAAAATGTGTAAATTATAATTCCTTTAGGATCTCATGCTGTAGATCTCCTCCTAAATTTGCCAATTTGACTCCTTCAGTGAAATGTTAGGCTTATCCTAAGTTTGAATTGTGTAGCCCATTCCTCATTCCCCACAGTGGTTCTAGGCTTCCCAAAAGAAGGAAGATTCATGCCCTGGGCAGCTACCACCGGTGCTTCAAGAGGGATTACCGTCCTTCTCTTTCCATTTCCCCTTACAGACAAATGTCTCGCCCTCCCCCACTTAAAAATGGGACTGCAACTCGAAGTTGTTTAGCTCTGTCAGTTATGTGCCACTTGAGAGGCAAAGGTTAAATGAGCATGGTTTCATTATGAACGTCACATACTTCCTATACCCCTCATTTATGACCATTTAAAAAATGTGCTTTTAAATAATAGTACAGACCAAAAATGTTTTTTTTTTTTTTTAAGCGGGGGGCCAGGTGTGATGGCCCATGCCTGTAATCCCAGCACTTTTGGAGGCCAAGGCAGGTGGATCACCTGAGATTAGAAGTTTAAGACCAGCTTGGCCAACGTGGTGAAACCCCATCTCTACTAAAAATACAAAAAAAAAAAAATTAGCTGAGCTTGGTGGCGAGCATCTGTAATCCTAGCTACTTGGGAGGCTGAGGCAGGAGAATTGCTTGAACCTGGGAGGTGGAGGTTGCAGTGAGCCAAGATCCTGCCGCTGTACTCCAGCCTGGGCAACAGAGTAAGACTTGGTCTAAAAAAATAAATAAAAGGGTACATAGTAGAAATTTTAAAAGCCCTGGCCAGGCACGGTGGCTCACACCTATAATCCCAGCACTTTGGGAGGCCGAGGCAGGCAGATCACAGGGTGAGGAGATCAAGACCATCCTGGCCAACATGGTGAAACCTATCTCTTAAAAAAAAAAGAAAAAGAAATTTAAAAATCTCTACCTTGTCCCACTCCCCAGAATAAATCACTGATAAGTTTCTTACATGTCTTTCCAGAAATTTTCTAAACCCAAACATGGAAGTACTTTTTTTTCTTTGTTTTGCATAAATGGGATTCATACTGTGCATACAAGTTGCTTTTTCACTTGTTCTCACTTTTTGTAACTCATTTTTTTGTTTTGTTTTAAGAAAAATCAAGCTGGCCATATTAGCTCACGCCTGTAATCCCAGCACTTTGGGAGGCTGATACAGATGGATCATTGGAGCCCAGGAGTTTGAGACCTGCCTGGGCAACATGGCGAGACCCTGTTTCTGCAAAAGAATTTTTTAAAATTAGCCAAGCATGGTGGCAAACACTTGTGGTCCCAGCTTCTAGGAGGCCTGCTCGAGCTCAGGAGGTCAAGGGTGTGGTGAGCCATTTTTGCAGCAGTACACTCCAGCCTGGGCAACAGAGCGAGGCCCTGTCTTAAAAAAGTAAAAAGAGCCAGGTGCGGTGCTCATGCCTGCAATCCCAGCACTTTGGGAGGCCGAGGCGGGCAGATCACGAGGTCAGGAGATTAACACCATCCTGGCTAACATGGTGAAACCCCGTCTCTACTAAAAATACAAAAAATTGGCTGGACATGGCGGCATGCGCCTATAGTTCCAGCTACTCAGGAGGCTGAGGCAAGAGAATCGCTTGAACCCAGGAGGCGGAGGTTGCAGTGAGCTGAGATCACACCACTGCTCCAGCCTGGTGACAGAGTGAGACTGTCTCAAAAAATAAAATAAAATCAGTATAGGCAAATGATAAAAATCTAAACAGTTTGTGGATATTTGATGAAAAGTAAATTTTATCCCTCTCTGGACTTTTGTCCCCCGCCCCCCACCAGAGGCAGCCAATGTTAAGTTTCTTGTGTATCCCTCCTGAGATTGTCTCTGCTAGTACAAGGATAATTTAAACCTTGCAGACCCCCATCCATGTCAGCATATAGAAATATACTTTGTTGTGTGACTGCATACTATTCCATTGTATAAGTTTGTAATTATTAGTTTAACCAGTCTCTAATGATGGTTTTCAGCTTTGTGGGGTTTTTTTTTTTTTTTTAAGAGATGGGGTTTCACCATGTTGGTCATGGCTGGTCTTGAACTCCTGACCTCGTGATCCACCTGCCTCAGCCTCCCAAGTGCTGGGATTAGAGGTGTGAGCCACCACACCTGGCCTAGTTTTTTGCTATTACAAGTATTGCTGCAATGAGCACTCCATAACGCACATATTACTCCTCACTTGTGAGAATATCCTGTAGAATAAATTCGTAGGAGTAGAATTACTGGGTCATATAGTTATTGATAAATTATTATTTTGATAAAATTGCATAGATTCATATATGCAACTTATTTATTAGAGACATGGTCTCTCTCTCTTGCCCAGGCTGGAGTGCAGTGGTGTGATCATAGCTCACCGCAGACTCAAACTCCTGGGCTCAAGGGATCTTCCTGCCTCAGCCTTCCAAGTAGCTGAGACTACAGGTGCATGCCACTACACGTGACACCTGGCTAATTTTTAAATACTTTTGTAGAGATATGGTCTTGCTTTGTTGCCCAGGCTGGTCTCAAACTCTTGGCCTCAATCAGTCCTCCCACCTTGGCCTGCCAAAGTGCTGGGATTACAGGTGTGAACCACTACACCCAGCCACCAGATTGACATTTTCTGACAGTGTTTGGCAATGCTTTGTACAGTTGCTGAGCCGGAAGCTAAGGAGAGAAACAATCCCTGACCTTATATAGCTGATAAACTAGTTAAGGCAATTGAGAATACTAATAAATAATACAAGGAAATAGTGTTGTTTGAAAGTGCCATGCTGTCTTTGAGGTAGAGGGAGCATATCCAAAAGGGCTGGGTCTCATGCTTGAGCCAGAACTATACCAGCATATGACCAGGCAGTTGTGCAGTGGTGTGTGGAGATAGTGACCTATTATATTTCAGAATCCCAAACCAGCATACAGTCTTGTGAGTATGAATGAATGAATGTATGTATGGGAGGGAATAGGATAAAGTAGTTGAAGCTAGGAGTGACCTGGAAAATTTGGGATGCATGTTCACTCATCTTTGTACTAACCTGTTCTTTTGGAGAAGGTCAGTAGAATAATGAATTGTTGCGCCTGAAAATTCCACCATCTTACCTAAGAAAATGAAGTTTTGTCTTGCCTGATTTGTAGGGTTCATCCCACCTTCTTGTCCCATTCTTATGGTAGCACACTTCTTGAAAGAAACAGGTGCCCAAAACTGTACATGCTGGGAGACTACCAACTGATACAAAGAACTATTTTATCACTAGTTTAACCAGTGAGTTCAAAGTACTGGCCCGTAATGCTGGGACCCAGAACAACATGCTAAAATACTATTAAAGTTACTGGTTGTTGTAGCCACTTCAGCACATTTTCTCTCCTTCAAACATTAAGCTACTGTGTGCTAGGCACTCTGCTACATTCTGAGGCAGAGAGAAACTTTCTAGCTCATTTTTTTTTAATTTATACATATTTTTTGAGACAAGGTCTTACTCTCTCATCCAGGCTGGAGTGCAGTGTGGCCATCTCAGCTCACTGCAAACTCAGGCTCCCCAGATCAAGTGGTTCTCTTGCCTCAGTCTCCTGAGTGGCTGGGATTACAGGTACCCGTCACCACGCTTGGCTAATTTTTGTAATTTTGGTAGAGATGGGGTTTCACTATGTTGGCCAGGCTGGTCTCGAACTTCTGACCTCAAGTGATCTGCCCACCTCAGCCTCCAAAAGTGCTAGGATTACAAGCCTGAATCACCAGGCCCCGCCCTAGCTCATTCTTCAACCACTTTGCGGGTAAAGGAAGTAGAACTTGTCCTTAAACCCTTGAGAGCCCTGCCTGTTGGCCAGGCAGTGTGCTAGAGCATAAAGACTCAACTTGGATTTTAATTCTGGCTTCACAACTTGGTAGCTATATGACCGATTGCCCTTGGACAGATAACAGATTTGAACCTCTTCCTGAACTGTAAAGTGGGAACAATGGCAATGACTTTATGAGATATCTAGCCAGGTGCTGCAGAACAGTCCCCTGGGTGTCTAGACTAACCCATGACAAGTTGAATGTTCACTCCCCATAGCCCCTTTCCTTTTCTGTCTCTTCTGCTTTGTTAAAAAAGGATATGAAAGAAGACTTCCCCTATCTTCAGCCAGACAGCCCTTACTACTTACAAAAATATTAAAAATCCAGCTATCCTATTCCTTCTGTAAATTTTCTTCCTGAGTGCATGCCCCTCCAGCATGGTGAGCCCTGTGCCCCTCTGTCTGCCATACCTGTCAGAAAATGTGCCCCTACTCCAGTTTCAGAGCTGTGTGGGTGGGGCAGGCAGATGCTGATGGAGCTGACCTCAGCTAACAGTAACCACTGCAGCAGCACACACGGGTGAAGCTGGGGCCAGGGTTTCCCAAGGGAAAGCCAGGGAACGTTATTTCCATACAGGTGATGAGGGAGTTTTATTTCCTGCCTTGATACTCAGTACCAAGGGGGAAACTCCAAAAAAAAAAGATGTTTCTGGGAGAAGAAGCTCACCCACCAGCACAAGTATTCTCCTGCCTGCCCCTTCACTACTGTCAAAACAGCAGGAACAAATACCACCCACTCCGATTCCTTAGAGAAAAGTCAGGTCTCCTTTTTATGTCTCTTCAACTTAACCAACTTAGGCTTTCTCTATAACTTCATTTCAAACACACCTGTTTTCTGGTGCTGCTAGAACACACAGATTGAGAGGATGAGATTTCTCAGGAGGCCAGGCATGCACTCCCCGGCCAGCTCCCGTGGGGCTGTGTCAGCCCCTTCCCTGCGGGGCCTGCTGTTAACTGCAGTGTCTCACCTGGCATGGAGTCCAGGTTTGTTCACAGTGGACACTCACTATAGCACTGACCATCTGTCAAAATAACCATGCCATTCCCTTTTCGTAGGCTGTTTACCAAAGGAGAGGATAAAGCGCCCCCTGCAGCATGGCACAGTGCTGAATGGCTGTCCCCCTAGTCAAATCTCGGTTCACACCTGATTCTTCTTACTAGCCAAGCAATATGGGCCAGTTTCTTTATCTGTAAACGCAACCGTGTGCTTCGCAGGATTCCCTTGTTTGAAAGTTGATTATGGGTGGGGCACAGTGGCTCACACCTATAATCCCAGCACTTTGGGAGGCCGAGGCAGGTGGATCACCTGAGGTCAGGAGTTCAAGACCAGCATGGTCAACATGGTGAAACCCCAGCTCTACTAAAAATTTAAAAATTAGCTGGGCGTGGTGGCATGCACCTGTAATCCAAGCTGCTTAAGAGGCTGAGGCAAGCTAATTGTTTGAACCCAGGAGGCAGAGGTTGCAGTGAGTTGAAATCATGCCACTACACTCCATCCTGGGCCACAAGAGCGAGACTCCTTCTCAAAAAATAAATAGAAAAAAAGAAAGTTGGCCGGGCGCGGTGGCTCAAGCCTGTAATCCCAGCACTTTGGGAGGCCGAGGCGGGTGGATCACGAGGTCAAGAGATCGAGACCATCCTGGTCAACATGGTGAAACCCCATCTCTACTAAAAATACAAAAATCAGCTGGGCATGGTGGCGCGTGCCTGTAATCCCAGCTACTCAGGAGGCTGAGGCAGGAGAATTGCCTGAACCCAGGAGATGGAGGTTGCGGTGAGCTGAGATTGCGCCATTGCACTCCAGCCTGGGTAACAAGAGCGAAACTCCGTCTCAAAAAAAAAAAAAAGAAGGCCGGGCGCGGTGGCTCAAGCCTGTAATCCCAGCACTTTGGGAGGCCGAGGCGGGTGGATCACGAGGTCAAGAGATCGAGACCATCCTGGTCAACATGGTGAAACCCCGTCTCTACTAAAAATACAAAAAATTAGCTGGGCATGGTGGTGCGTGCCTGTAATCCCAGCTACTCAGGAGGCTGAGGCAGGAGAATTGCCTGAACCCAGGAGGCGGAGGTTGCAGTGAGCCGAGATCGCGCCATTGCACTCCAGCCTGGGTAACATGAGTGAAACTCCATCTCAAAAAAAAAAAAAAAGAAAAAAAGAAAGTTGATTGTGGTCTGTGCCCACTCTAGCTAGTGTCTCCAATAAAAGAAAAGGAATAGCCTAGAATGAGACAGCCAAAGTGTGGCCAAGTAGTGGAGGCTCAAATAATTCCAAAATGTTTTGTTTGTTTTGGTGGGGAAGGGGAACCCCTGAGGCTCCATCCTGAGCTTATTTCCCTGGTCCCAGCATCGAGAGCCAGGAAGTAGTTGTTGTTGTTGTTGTTGTTGTTGTTGTTGTTGTTGTTGTTGAGACAGAGTCTGGCTGCGTCACCCAGGCTGGAGTGCAGTAGCACGATCTTAGCTTACTGCAATCTCTGCCTCCTTGGTTCAAGAGACTCGCCTGCTTCAGCCTCCTGAGTAGCTGGGACTACAGGCATGTGCCACCATGCCCTGCTAATTTTTGTATTTTTAGTAGAGATGGGGTTTCACCATGTTGGTGAAGCTGGACCAGGGCTTTTTTAAAATAATAGCTGGCTAAGGTTCATTTCACAAATCAAAAGACCAGATGCTCAGCAGGATAAAGTACCTCTCTGGCCACCCCAGGTCTCCTGGCTGGCCAGCGGCAGAACCAGATTGGAACCCTAACTAGTCTGACTTGAAAGCCCAAGATTTTCCACCATACAGCCCAACCTTAGAAGAAGAGCCTGGCCTCGCTGGCTGAGAGCCAGGCTTGGAGAACAGGCCTAGGGACCTCTAAAGAGAAAGGTAGAGAGAGTGGGAAGAGGATGGGGAGGGGGGAGGGGCCCTGGGCTCTGTTCCTCGACAGCCTGTTCCCACTCCCTGAACACAGCGTCTGACTCCGCCTGCGCATTGTGGTTGGGGGGTGGGGGGGCTTTTTCCTTCCTTTGTGTCTTGAGCCGTTTTTTCCTTGCTTTGCGCTTCCCTACTCTCTCTCCTTATTCCTTTTTGTAGCTAATACTCCCACAGGCCTCCCACAGCAGCTCCAAAATGCAGCCTCCTGAGTTTCTTCTTGTTGACAGAGGCTTTGAGCATCTCTGAACAGGGATCCTCCTCAACCTTCCCCTCCCTGTGACTCCCCACGGTGCCAAATGAGTCAAGAGCTGGCAGAAGGGGAGAGGAAAAGGAGTTACAGTGAGGATGACTATGGTGCCCATCTCCCAGGTCCCTGCTTAATTTTCAACTCCCCAATCCCCATCTTACTCTCTCCTAAATGTGGGTCTCTGCCCTTTGTGCTCTGGGTTGGGAGTTGGAGGGAAGGTGGAAGGAAAAGATAGGGACTTAAAAGAATAAAAGAGAAAAAACAAAATATTTTTTAAAAATAAAGAATAGGGGCCGGGCGTGGTGGCTCACGCCTGTAATCCCAGCACTTTGGGAGGCCGAGGCGGGTGGATCACGAGGTCAAGAGATCGAGACCATCCTGGTCAACATGGTGAAACCCCGTCTCTACTAAAAATACAAAAACATTAGCTGGGCATGGTGGTGCGTGCCTGTAATCCCAGCTACTCAGGAGGCTGGGGCAGGAGAATTGCCTGAACCTGGGAGGCGGAGGTTGCGGTGAGCCGAGATCGTGCCATTGCACTCCAGACTGGGTAATAAGAGCGAAACTCCGTCTCAAAATAAATAAATAAATAAATAAATAAAGAATAGGAAAAAAAGGGAATTAGTAACTAATTGCTGAGGGAACCCATACAAAAAAAAAGCCAGGTCTGGCAGGAAGATCTGAGGTACTGGGTAAAGGTGAAGAGAGAGGACAGTAGGCTGAGATCCTGTGCTCATCACGCTCATCTAAAACAGAAAGGCCAGATAAGGGAAAGGGTTGGTGGTAGCACCCCCACCCAGTACGCATTCACATGAGTTCTTTGAGGGGCAATGGGGGAAGGGGTTTAAAGGTCCAAACAGGCCTTTGACTTTTCACTCTGCAATAAGAATGATAATAACATTCCATAAGTATGAGTATATTTTCTTCTCCTGCAAGTGGGAATCAGGGCACCAAAGGATGACGTGGGCATTGTGCCTGGAGCTGCAGGAGGAGGCAGCGCATCTCAGACTAGGGACTTGACCTCTCTGCCCTAAGTTTTTCATCTGTGAATTGGCAGTTATAGCAGTAACTAGCTCATAGAGCTATTATGAAGATTAATAGGATAATCCAAGTAAAGCACTTTGCACAGTGCCTGGCACAAAGTTAATGCTCAGTAAGTGTAAGCTGCTGTAATCCTCAGGGGCACCCCACACATTCCGTCTAACTCAAAGTGCTCACCCTAACCCAAGGTGTCTGGTTTGGCTTAATGCCCAAAACCAGCACAGGCAGGTGAGCTGGAAGCCTGAAAGTCTAAACACTTTTGCTTTACAGGGATAAGTGCAGGACCACCCAGACGTGCTGCACAAGCCCAGACGACCAGTCCTCTGAATGCCCACACACTTAGGCTAGAGAGAGGCAGACCCAACAACCTAGGGCTGGGAGACTGTCAGGGTTAGAACCCTGGCTGTGTCATTTACCAACTATGTTACCTTGAGCAAGTCTCTCTCTTCCTCTCTCAATATCTCTCTCTCTCTCTCTCTCTCTCTCTCTCTCTCCCCCCCCTCCATCCCTCCCTCTCCCTCTCCCTCTTTCTCTCTCTCTCCCTGTGTCTGCCTCTCTCTCTCTCTCTCTTTCTCAGAAGGCTCTGGATCTGGCTCTGGCTCTTCCTTTGTGAAATGGAGCATAAGGAGCACCCACCCTGGCTGTTTCACAGGGCTCCTAGGAGACTCAAAATCAGATAGTAACAAACATTTGCACATTGCAGGTGTCACACACTGTTCTAGGTCCTCTACACATACTGACCTACTGAATCCTCATTACCACCCTCCAGTGTTATTATTGGCACCCTCATTTTACAGATGAGAAAACTGAGTCACAGAAGGGTTAATAACTTGCCTTTAGACATCACACAGACAGGTCAGGTGTGGTGGCTAACGCCTGTAATCCTAGCACTTTGGGAGGCCAAGGCAGGTGGATCACCTGAGGTCGGGAGTTGGAGACCAGCTTGGCCAACGTGGTGAAACCCTGTCTCTACTAAAAATACAAAACTTAGCTGGGCATGGTGGCTTATGCCTGTAGTCCCAGCTACTCTCGAGGCTGAGGCAGGAGACTTGCATGAACCCAGGAGGCAGAGGTTGCAGTGAGCGGAGATTGAGCCAATGCAGTCCAGCCTGGGCTACAAGAGTGAGACTCCGTTTCAAAAATTATAATAATAATAATACAGAGCAAATTTAAAAAGAACATTTTTTAATCACAGGTACAGCAGGTGGCAGAGCTGGTTCCCAAGTCTGTGGGTAATTTCAACTGTGGCCTTATCCTGTCTCAAAGTGAAGTGAGTCCTAAAATGCCCCTCTTTTTAGTAGATGGCTGGACCTTCCCGAAGCGCCAGCTCATTTAGATACAGGCGCCTGGGGCTTCGGCCCTCAACGCTGACGAGGGGTAGGTGGAATGGGGAACACTCCTTTCTTTCCGATGCTAGAGACTGTGGGTGCGTCTCGAGGGGTGGGGGGTGCTGAGGCTCCCGCTTCACTCGTTAGGGAACAAATTGCTGTTTTGGCCCCGGCGGCTCCTCTGGGCGCGGGCGGCAGCCGCGCTCGCTGGCAAATCGTGGGAGGGAGGAGGAGCGGCGCTGGCAGGCTAGTCCGGGGGACCGTCGCAGCGCCGGAGGCCCGCAAGCGACTGCCGCCCGGGGTCCGGCTCCGCCCCGCCAGGAAGGGGCTCCCTGCAGCCTTCCCCAGGCAGCTCCCCGCGCTGAGCTCTCCAGGACTGAGCTGGGTGAGGAGCGGGGCTCGGCGCTCCTCGCTCCCCTCGTGCAGGGATCTGCACGCACAAGGTTCGGAAGTTTTTCCGCAGCGTGTGACCCCTGTCGGTCCCCCCTGTATTTGCCACCCAACCCTCTAGCACTTAGGAAAGGCAAAAGGTGACAAATACCAGAGGGAAATGAAGGGGCAGGACAAAGGGTCTGAAGTTCTGCTCCCACGGGGTCACACGGAGGACACCTCACCCTTATCCTTAGGGCTACCCACCCTCTGGTTTCCCGACAGCTCCTGCTCGCGGGACACCTCTTAGGAGCAGCTGGATCCATTTTCCAGAGGGTCAAGTTGAGGATGAGAAAGGCTCGAGTACCGGGCAGCTGTGCGCAGAACCCCCCCACCCTATCTGATTTTAGATTTCCCGGGTGCGGCTGGACCCCTCTAGAGCCCCAGCCTCCGCCGCCCACCGAGCCTTCACCTGCGCCTGTCGCCCTGTCCCCTTGCCCACTGCATTTTCCTCGGGGAGAGGATCTTCCACTGCCTACAGCCGGGGGAGGAGAGGCTGCTAGGAGGCTCTCAGAGAGCTCCTGGGCTTCAGAGAAAGATGCCTTGCCCCTGCGGCTGAGGCAAAGTCAGCCAGAGCGGGCCGGGCGCTGGCAGATAGCTCTCCCAGGGCCGGGGAGGGGGAGGCCGCACGGGGTGGGGTCCCGGTGGCCGCCGCCTTCCAGCCCCCGCCAAGGTCCCGAGGGGAGGGGAGCCCTCGGCGGGAGGCCTGTCCCTTTAAGGAGGCGGCCCTGGCTGGGTGTGACCCGTCTCCATGGTTACCCCGGTGCAGGCTGCGGGAGGGTGGGAGGGAGGCTGCCGCTTCTCCCCGACAGACGGAGGGAGCTGCGGAGAGCCGGCGCCGAGCGGAGCCCGAGCGGTAGCCCACCTGCAGCAGACACTGGAGCCGCTGCCCGTGCGGAGAGCGCCGCGGCCGCGGGGCCTGGAGCCCAGGATTCGTGGGCCGCGAGGGCGCTAGGGGCCGCGCGCCATGCTCCGGGCCCCGACGGCGCGGACGCCCCCTCACGCGCCCGCGGCCGGCGCGACCCGGGATCCCAGCCTGGGCATTGCCCCCCGACGGCTGCGCTAGGGAGCGCGGGGCCCGGCGGGGGGCGGCCGAGCTGGGCGCCCTCCCCCGGTGCGGAGTCCCCGCACCCCGGAGGGATGGGGCGGGAAGCCGCGGGCGCCTAAGATGCCGGCCATGCGGGGCCTCCTGGCGCCGCAAAACACCTTCCTGGACACCATCGCTACGCGCTTCGACGGCACGCGTGAGTCCGACCCTCACCCACTCGCAGCCGGGCCGCCGGACCCTTGCCAGGGCTCCCGCCTGCCCCGAACCCCCAGCAGCGTGGCCTGGCGCCCGCCTGTTTTCACTCTTTCCTCCCTCCCCACCCCTCTTGCGGCTGGGGCCATTGTCTCCTGCCAGGCGCCGTTTCCCCGAAGGTTCAAGGTTTGGGGCCAACACTGGAGGCAACAGGGCCAGAAGTCCCTGAGTGTGGGTCCTGGGATGCTCTCTGTTAGCGGGTCTCGAACCCGAACCTAGTCAGTCTGACCCATCCCACCCCTGCGTCTGGCGCTGTCTCAGCAACCACCCTCAGACTGGCAGGGTAGGGCGAGGTGGGTGAGCAGTGCTCAGGAATGGCCAAGAGGGCTCAAAAAACAGATTTTAAAAAGAGATTTGCAAACGGAGATAGAGTAGGCGGGACTCAGGAGAGCGTGGTGTGTCCAAAGCCCATCTCATAGTCTGAACTCCCTAGACCTGGGAGCAGATCTAGCCCCAAGAAGATGGTCTGGGGACTCCCATCAGGACTGGGGAAGTTTGGAGAAGGCTCCCTGAGCTCTGGATCCCGGGTTCTGGGGGCTCTGAGCTCAGGGTACGTGATGAAAGCCCCTCCCTCCTCCTCTCCCTCACATTCCCCGTGGGGCTTCCCAGCTCTCTGCCTAGGTCCTCCTTGGTCTCCAGTTCCTGATAGGGGGTGGGAGCCCAGCGCTGCGCTCTCCCCCCTCCGGGCTCCTCCATCTGCTTTGCCAGTGTGCTTGGCGCCTGCAGCCTGCTGATTCAGTGCCCCCCACTCCCCAATACATTCCTGGCTGTAGGCTCCCTTGCTCAGTCACCATTCTTACACCCCCATTCTTGCTTACATTCACTAATTCCTGAGCCAGGTCAGGCAGCTAGGGCTAAGACACAGAGGGCAGGATGTATGGTGGCCTGGGGTTGCCTCCCAGTCCAGGTGAGTCCCAGTGGGAGGAGCCAGACAGCGAACCTGGGTACCTGGCTGGTGAGTGAGCCTGGCAGAAGTAGAGGTGGGGCTGAGGCTGGCCTAGAGCTGGCAGTATAGTCCTCGTTAGGGAATCCCCAACCCCAACCCTTACCCCACATTGCTCAGGACACCCTCCAGAGGGCACAGTGCCCGCACAGCACTTCATTCACCGACCTCAGTTGACACGTGCTGATCCTTGAATGTACTCACAGTTGCTGCAGGGCACTGGCACACAGGTGACACACGCTGATTCCCATTCATAAACAGCCCTGCCCTAACACAGGATTCCTGGGGTTTGGAAAACCCAGTCTTTGGTTGCAGGCATTTGGGAAAGGAGAGGTGGTAGGCCTCCTGCTCCTTCACCCCACACCTCCTCTGAGAGGTGCTCTCTTGCAGACAGTAACTTCGTGCTGGGCAACGCCCAGGTGGCGGGGCTCTTCCCCGTGGTCTACTGCTCTGATGGCTTCTGTGACCTCACGGGCTTCTCCCGGGCTGAGGTCATGCAGCGGGGCTGTGCCTGCTCCTTCCTTTATGGGCCAGACACCAGTGAGCTCGTCCGCCAACAGATCCGCAAGGCCCTGGACGAACACAAGGAGTTCAAGGCTGAGCTGATCCTGTACCGGAAGAGCGGTGAGGGGCCACCTGGCCAGCCAGACTTCCTTTGCAGTCTCACCCAACCTGGCGCCAGCCCCATCCACTGTCCTTCCTCCTTTCTGTTGCCAGTTTCTCCATCTCCCCATCTCATCCCATTTTCCCATCCCCCCCAACACCCCTTCCAACCCCTCTTGCTCCATCTCCTCATCTCTACCTGCCTCACCCTAGCCTCAGCTTGTATTCAGTTCCAACCTTGGGTTTCCCGCGTCCAACAGAAAAACATCCGCATTTTGGCAGAGCACATCTGTACATCTGACGGTTATGTTTGCTCTCCCTTGCCTCCTGCCTCCGAAGCCCCCCATTCCATCAGACCCCGTCCACAGTGAAACTGGACTGCCAGCCCCTCCCCCAGGAAACTACTGGATCCTGCCTGTGTCTTGCCCAGGATGTCAGTGGAGCCAGGATCTCTGTCACCTTAGACAGGGCCAAGAATGGGAGGTGGGCTGAGTTTGTTTTTGTGTCCAGGGCTCCCGTTCTGGTGTCTCCTGGATGTAATACCTATAAAGAATGAGAAAGGGGAGGTGGCCCTCTTCCTGGTCTCTCACAAGGACATCAGTGAAACCAAGAACCGAGGGGGCCCCGACAGATGGAAGGAGACAGGTAGGTGCATTTAGGTGCTATGGTTGGGGTGTTGGGTACCACAGGCCTGGGCGGGGCCTTGGCACCAAGTCTGAGCATGGTGGGGGGGTCCCCGCTGCCTCCTGCATTCATTTCACTCCTGCTCGGGCTGCCTGAGAGGCCTGGGCTGCTCTCATCTCCACATGCCTCAGTATGGGAATATTTTTTCCAAATAGACAGATTGAGACGAAGTTGGAGTTTTTAAGTCAACTTTATTAAGAAACTGAAAGCAAACAAACCCCATTGTACCCGTGAAGCATGACTTTCTGACCAGTTAATAAGGTTGAGCACAGACCCGCCAGGTTCTTTCCCTACAGCAAACCTGACTGAGGGTGGAGCTCTGGCCAGAGCCTGCTTTTGAGATCTTCGAGTTGTTCCCCTCTTGTGTCCTCCAAGGGCTGGGGGCAGGCCTTTGGGCAGGTTGCAAAGCTGTCAAGTCCTCTTTGCCATTTGGGGATGCGGGGGTACTCTCCATTCCCACTCCCCATTCCCAGTGCTGGGTCTGCCTCTCCATGATGTCAGCCTTCACTGTCACCCTCTGGTCCCTGCACTAGATCCTGGGCTGCTGCTCTAAGTTCCCACCCCTCTGCTGATGACCTCCTGCTAGTTCTCCACCCTGCCCCTGTGAGCTACCTCCTCGCTTCCTGTCCCAGGTCTTTCCCCATAGAGATCCCTGGTCCAAACCTCCTCCTCCTGGAAGCAGACCCTAGAGGTATTGTCTGTCAGCACTCCTAGGACTGCCCATTGCTGGGCTGGGCAAGTGAACCCAGGAAGTGAGGAATACCTGAGCCCCCAACTCTAAACAATCTAAATGGTCAATGAGGCAGACCAGTCCTACACCCAACCAGGGGCTAGGGTGTGTGTGCACCCACCTGTCATCTTTATGGGCCCCTCTTCTTTTGCAGGTGGTGGCCGGCGCCGATATGGCCGGGCACGATCCAAAGGCTTCAATGCCAACCGGCGGCGGAGCCGGGCCGTGCTCTACCACCTGTCTGGGCACCTGCAGAAGCAGCCCAAGGGCAAGCACAAGCTCAATAAGGTGGGCTGAGCCCTGGGATGTGTGTTTGAAGGGAGAGGGGAGGGGCAGACACAGGAGATGGGGAAAGGGAATCTGATCTACCAGAGAAAATGTCCTGGGGGCCACCCAGGCCCTGCCAGCACTCTGGGGGTTGGGTGGGACTGAAGGAGGGAAGATCACATGCCTGATCCATCAGAGACACAGAAGAAAGTCCTGGTCTGGGAGTCAAATGGGCCTTGGTTCAATCCTGGCTCCTCACCTAAGCAGCTGTCTGACCTCAGCTAAGTCACTTAACCTTCCTGATCCTGTTTTCTAATCTGTAAAATGGAGACGCTGATGCCATCTCACAGCAGATGTTGCTTCGAGAATGCAGGGAGAGAAAGGAGGTGGATGCCGGTTCTAGACTCTAGCCAAACTCAGCCTGTGCCAATATCCTTTCCTCTCTGCCTGGGCCTGCCCTGCCTCACTAGGGGGTGTTTGGGGAGAAGCCAAACTTGCCTGAGTACAAAGTAGCCGCCATCCGGAAGTCGCCCTTCATCCTGTTGCACTGTGGGGCTCTGAGGGCCACCTGGGACGGCTTCATCCTGCTTGCCACACTCTATGTGGCTGTCACCGTGCCCTACAGCGTGTGTGTGAGCACAGCACGGGAGCCCAGTGCTGCCCGAGGCCCGCCCAGCGTTTGTGACCTGGCCGTGGAGGTCCTCTTCATCCTTGGTGCGTGCACTCTGCCCCTTCTACCCCACCCTCTGCCAGCACCCACGGGCTTTGCTGGGGATAGTCCACATGGCTTCCAGGGTCCTACAGTACCCCCCTTGCCTTCTCACGTTTGTAAACTGTGAGCTTTGAAATCAGACCTAGGTTCTAAACATCTGCCACTTACAAGTTATAGGACCCTGAGCTGGTCAAAGCTCTCTGGGCCTCCATTAATAGATTCCTCCTTTGTAAAATAGGCAAAACGCTGTCTCCCTGTTACAGTTACTGTGAGAACTAAGTCAGATGATGTATGGAAAGGGCCGGGGACAGTGTCAACTATGGAGAAAGGGAGCAGTGTCTAGTCGAGAGTGGCTGTCCCCCTGGCCCAGTGCTGACTCCCACCCGGATCCCCACAGACATTGTGCTGAATTTCCGTACTACATTCGTGTCCAAGTCGGGCCAAGTGGTATTTGCCCCAAAGTCTATTTGCCTCCACTACGTCACCACCTGGTTCCTGCTGGATGTCATCGCGGCGCTGCCCTTTGACCTGCTACATGCCTTCAAGGTCAACGTGGTCAGTGTGGCTGGGCTGGCTGGGTGGGTGGGCTTTGCCGGGGGACAGGGAGGGCCAGCCTGGCTGACCCTCCCTCCCTCCCTCCCCGAATCTCAGTACTTCGGGGCCCACCTGCTGAAGACTGTGCGCCTGCTGCGCCTCCTGCGCCTGCTCCCAAGGCTGGACCGGTACTCACAGTACAGTGCTGTAGTGCTGACACTGCTCATGGCCGTGTTTGCCCTGCTCGCACACTGGGTGGCCTGCATCTGGTTTTACATTGGTCAGCGGGAGATCGAGAGCAGCGAATCGGAGCTGCCTGAGATTGGTACTGGAGGCTCCTTGTGCATGTAGTGGGGTGGGGGTTGTGCAACCGGGTCAGAGGAGTGTGAGTGCAAGTGTGTGTGCAGATGCGTGGTGTCAGGGACCTGTGCAAGTCTGCATGTGTGCAAATCAGAGAAGAGGGTGTGCAGGTATGAGTGTGACAGCTACCACCACGTGACAGGCCTGTTCTCCAGCAGCTGGGCCTTGTGGAGAAAGCCCAAGGAGTCCCAGTCACCCATCCAGGCCTCCTGTGGCCAAATGTGGGTCACATTCCTTAAATCCTGTCCCGCTGGGAAGGCCAAACCGGGAGCCACTGCCCTCCAGGGTTCCTCTGATGCCTAGTGTTCCCTGCCCCTCCTCCTGCATCCTCTCTAAGCTTGTCCCCACCACCTTGGCGTCCAAGGCCCCTGCCTTTCTCTTGTCACCTGCAGTCCACATTTCTCCCTGCTGCAGCTCTGCTCTCCCCCAGCCTAAAAAGCAGCCTTTCTGCATCTTCACTCTCCTTCATGTCACCTCTCCTTCCACAGCTCCTCCCTCTGCTCACCACCTACTCACATCTTAACTCCTGCTGGGAGGGCTTCCACCCCCACCTCTGCACCCAACATGTCACCCAGAAAGTCACAGTGACCTTCTGGGGCCAAACCCTTATCCTCCTTGAAGTCCCTATATCACCTGACCCAGCCAACAACAGTTCCTGTCAGCTGTGGGTGATGGAGCCCTTGGCTGGCCTCCTCCCAGCCTCTCTAAGTTTCAGGGTCTCCAGACTGACTTTCCTTGTAGCTCTCCCCCTTCACCTCACTTTCCCTTGGCCACTACACTGACACCACTGCGTAAGCATCTCTACTTCCATCCTTTCTCTAGCCAAACCATTCCATTCCAGCCGTTTCTAACTCTCAAGGCTCCTCAGATCTAAAATCAAACTTGCCTTCTTCCTCCCCAGCCCTCTAGTCCTCTGTCAGCTTCCAGGTAACTGACATTTAGCCGGGGTTCCAGGTGCACGGGGCTTCTTACAACTGCTTTTTGGCGGAGTCACCAGGTGTCCAGGTCAGCCGTAGAAACCCACTTTGATCAGTTCCCTGGGAACTACAAGGCTCCTGTGAATCCTCTCTCCCTCTGCAAGCTCTCAGGAGGCCCTCTGTGTGTCACAGAGGGCCCGCTTGAAATTTTCCCTGAGTGCTCTAGCTGCTGAGCAGGTGGAAACCAGGACACTCCAGGCAGTGTCAGCTCCTTGGTGCCTGCCATTCCCAGAGGAAGCCTGTGGTGGCAGCTGCTCTGGGGTCAGACGGCCACACGGCAAACACTGTCAGAGGGCCAGCAGATGGACAGTGGTGAAACAAAGCCTGTCTCCACCACCCCCGAAGTGGGCTGAGACACAGATCCCCAGGTCCACTCCCACCCCTTGAAATGGGACCCAGACACCCTTGGTCTTGTGTCCACGAGGCTCCTCTCTTCCAACCACCTCACAGGGGTTGCTGATCTGACATTAAGAACACCTCTAGCTCCCAAGGGCCTCTGGACCCCACAGGGTGGGCAAGGGTGGGTTGACCCTTGCAGATACGCATGGTATTCTTTCACCCTTGACCCCTGAGTTCCAGGTGGCTTCATTCTATTTGGAGCTGGTACTAGTCTATGTTTAGAGACTACAAGTTCTTCACATCATCATCTCCTCTCTTTCTCCAGGGAAACTGCCCCCTAACCAGGTTGGCACCAAACCCAGACCTCTCCAACTCCAGCCCTGGCAGGAGAGCTCCTTGTAGGGGGAGGTGAGGCTGAGGTGGGTGGATAGGTGGCTAGCCCAGTTCTGTCTGGTGGGCGGCTCCTTCTTCATGGCTTCCTTGCCTGGGTTTCCTTTTCCAATGCCCATGATGTGGACAGAGTTCCTTTCCCAGATTCCCACTAGGCCAGTGGAGGTGGGCTGGATGTTCAAAAGACTGTGCCGAGCACTGAGGAAGAGAACTCAGGGCACTCCTCCGTGTGCAAGCCCCCAGCCTCTGGGACAGCTCCTGCTGGCCTGACCCCGCCCACCTGGAGGCACCATCCTGGCCTCAGTTTCAGGGGCTGCTGATCTTTCAGTCTTAGCCAAGACTGAAAGATCAGAGGCCTCCCTGCCATCCTTCTCTGTGTCCTGTTACTTCTCCCCACCTTCCCTATCCTGGGCATCTGGCTTCAGGTGGCTTCACCCTCAGAGGCCAACTGAACAATGACCATGAAGAGGAGTTTCATGTACTCCATTGCATTCTGGTTTTTTTGTTTGTTTTTTTGTTTTTGTTTTTGTTTTTGTTTTTTGAGACAGAGTCTCGCTCGGTCGCCCAGGCTGGAGTACAGTATCTTGATCTTGGCTCACTGCAGCCTCTGCCTTCCAGGTTCAAGCAATTCTCCTGCCTCAGCCTCCTGAGTAGCTGGGATTACAGACATGTGCCATCATGTCCGGCTAATTTTAATTTTAGTAGAGATGGGTTTCACCTTGTTGGCCAGGCTGGTCTCAAACTCCTGACCTTGTGATCTACCCGCCTCGGCCTCCCAAAGTACTGGGATTACAGGTGTGAGCCACTGTGCCCAACCACATACTCCATTGCGTTTTTTATTTCTTTTTTCAACTGTCACTTCAGTCTAGCTCTCAGGAGTCCATTGCATTCTTATAGCACACCTCAGACCACAGGAGGGTGAGCCCCCACCTTGGTATAGGCCTTACTACACCCCCCCCAAGTTCTTTAGCCTGGAATTTGATGCACTCGGTGTTAACCCCACATTCTAGCCAAACTGAGCTATTTGCCTGTACTTGTCTTAAAGTCTCAGTCTCCTGGTTTGACTCATGCCTGTCCCTCCACCGGGAATGATCCCCTCGGTTTATTTGTATCAACCCCCTAACTACCCTTTGAAACCAAACACAAATGTCCCTTCTTCCAGAAACTTTCTAGCCCTAGCCCATGGGACTTGACTCAAGCTCCTGTCCCTTCCTGCTGTGTGGCCCTTCTGAGATGTAGCTCTGGCCCTAAATCATCTGCCCTTCTGACCTGGAGCCCTCAGGGAGCTCCTGTGGGACCCCAGATCCTGGCACACAGTGTGTGAGGTTGCTGAATGAATGAGTGGGTAGATGACAAGCGTGTGGGGCCACAGGGACCCACGTGCCTAAGGTGTTGGGGAGTGTGTGAAGTACGGGGTCTGAGCTGAGGTGGGAGGGGCAGAGCACAAGTGGAGAGGTGGGATCTCACTGCAGCCTGTGACCCCAAGCCACAGCCACACATACCCTCTGCCTCACCATTCTAGATTAGCCAGTCAGCCCTCTCTCCCTTGCACTCCATGGCCCCCAGCTCTGCCGACCCTGGGACCCCCACCCCACCCAACACCCTAGAGCTCCTGCAACTCTTCAGCTAGGCTCAAGAGTGACTCCCAGCTCACAGGCTCAGGAGAGACCTCAGTGCACAGACCTACTCTGCGCCAAGGCCAGGTGGAGAATGTTGGGCTGAGGGGCAATCCAGCCTCTGCCCTGTGGCCCAATCTGGCCTGTGACTACATGTGAGTGTGCGCGCACATGTGCACACCTGTGTAAATATATTTACCTGTGTGCTCGTGTCCACAAAAGTGTGTCTCCACCCCCCCTCGTGCGACAGTGTGTAGGCATCAGTGTGCCTTTGTCCCTTTCTGAAGCATACACAGGTCTTTTCAGTGTGAGTGGCTGTAAGGGGCTCACATGTGTCCTTGTCTCCTCGACTGTGTGGGGCACACGCGTTGCCTTAGCAGTGTGTGTGCCTGTCCATGCAGACATGCTTGGAACTCGTCCTGTGAGGCTGAGTGGTTTGTGTGGCTGTAGGGAGGGATGAGACTGAAAGGGGAGGGGAGGGAGGGCTTTCTGGAGCGGATGAACTCGGAGAAATGCAGGAAGAGAGTCTGGGTGGACAGGTGGAGGTGAGGTCGGAGGTGGCCTCACCATCCATCTTTGGGGATGAGGCTGTGGCTGAATGCAGTGGGCATCCCAGTCCTTTGGCCCACACCAGCCAGGCCCTCCGACTGGGCCTGTTACCTGGGATGGTGCCAACCATGGTGGGGAGGGTGTGAATTCCCTGTGTCATCCTCAGTGCCAACAGGAGCTGGCTGGGGAAATGACAGGCCTCAGCTCTTCTGAGGGCTGAGGGGGTGGAGAGGGTGTGCTGGGCTGCCAGCAAAGGGGCAAAGCGGCGGGAAGCCATGGGGCTGGGGCTGTGTCTGCGTGTCCCACCCCCGGGCCCGCATCCTCGCCCACAGTGCAGTCGTGTCTTCCTGCTTGCTCAAGTCCTCCTGTTCCCCGCTCAGGCTGGCTGCAGGAGCTGGCCCGCCGACTGGAGACCCCCTACTACCTGGTGGGCCGGAGCCCAGCTGGAGGGAACAGCTCCGGCCAGAGTGACAACTGCAGCAGCAGCGAGGCCAACGGGACCGGGCTGGAGCTGCTGGGCGGCCCGTCGCTGCGCAGCGCCTACATCACCTCCCTCTACTTCGCGCTCAGCAGCCTTACCAGCGTGGGCTTCGGCAACGTGTCCGCCAACACGGACACCGAGAAGATCTTCTCCATCTGCACCATGCTCATCGGCGGTGAGCCCGGCCGCGCGTGCCTTCCCGGGGCCACTCCCAGACTTCCGCCGGTAGGCGGCGCCCTCCCACTACCCCCCAATCCCGGGGGGCCCGAGGCCGGGGGCTCTTCCGCTTCATGTGGCCGCGGAACCCGAGGCCGGGGCTGGGGGAGACTCCGTCCGCACAGTGGCCCGCGGGCCTTGCCTAGGAGCGTGCGGGGCCGGGGACAGATGAGCCCAGCATGGTGTCAGGCCGGGCCACGTCCCCTAGGTGACCCCTTCTCGCCACCCTCCCCCAGCCCTGATGCACGCGGTGGTGTTTGGGAACGTGACGGCCATCATCCAGCGCATGTACGCCCGCCGCTTTCTGTACCACAGCCGCACGCGCGACCTGCGCGACTACATCCGCATCCACCGGATCCCCAAGCCCCTAAAGCAGCGCATGCTGGAGTACTTCCAGGCCACTTGGGCCGTGAACAACGGCATTGACACCACTGAGGTGCGGCCTCCAAGGCTGGGCTTCCTGGCCTGTGTGCCCTCAAGGGCTTTGCAGTAGGCTAGAATTATCAGGAGTGGAGGAGGATGAAGAATGCAGAACTTTGGCCCGTGCCTCCCTTCTCTCTTGGGGGCAATGGCACGGGACAGAGGGCAGCCAAGAAGGCTTGGAGGGGCCTGTGAACCCCAGTTAGGTCTGGGGGCTTAGTGGTCACTGAGGTGGGAAGCTGGGCTGCTCATGGCGGCTAAAGTGATTGTGAGGGAGGCGGAGGAAGCCTCCTGGCTCCCCACCGTGTGTGGAGCTTGGAGTTGTGAGAGGGCTCAGGTCCCTCCCTCCCATGCCTCCTCTGTTCCTGAAGCCTGCCAGGGTGGAGAGGGGCTGGCTGGAGGACACCTCCTCTTCTGCCACCCCCAACCCCCACCCCTCACCTGCTTGCCCACAGCTGCTGCAGAGCCTCCCTGACGAGCTGCGCGCAGACATCGCCATGCACCTGCACAAGGAGGTCCTGCAGCTGCCGCTGTTCGAGGCAGCCAGCCGCGGCTGCCTGCGGGCGCTGTCCCTGGCCCTGCGGCCCGCCTTCTGCACGCCGGGCGAGTACCTCATCCACCAAGGCGATGCCCTGCAGGCCCTCTACTTTGTCTGCTCTGGCTCCATGGAGGTGCTCAAGGGTGGCACCGTGCTCGCCATCCTAGGTTTGTGAGGGTGGGAGAGGGCACAGGGGCACGTGTGTGTGAGACCATGGCCCTGATCTGTGGTGTGTGTGAGACCATGGCCCTGATCTGTGGAAAAGAGAGAGGACTTCCACAGGCCACAGAGAGAAACAGCCAGGGTGGAGTCAGGAGTAGTCATGGAGTCCTGGTTAAAGCTCAGAGAAGACCCAGTGACTGCAAGGTGGCAGTGTAAGGAGTACAGGATCTCACCAGTGTGCCTGGGGCTGAGCAAGTGGAGGACCAGCCTTTGAAAGGAGCCAGTATGGGGGACAGAGGGGAGCTGGCCTTCCTGTCAGGAGGAAAGTCAGAAGCTAGGGATGGAAGTGCTGGGGAGAGTGTCAGGCAGGGCTAAAAAAGGGAGAAACAACTTGTGTTCCCCCAGGAATGGTGAGATGGTACTTTCCTGGGGCAGATCACAGAGCCCAGATGGGTGACAGAGCTCAGTTTCCAAACAGCCAGAGAGAGTTGTTCTGGTGAAATGGTCTACTTCCCTTCTTGGCAAAAGAAGGAGGTGAAAAGGGAAATCACTTCCCTAGATACAGACGAAGACATTGCAGGTGTGGAATGGACACAATAGTGGTGCTGATCACAGGGGCTCACAGCGTTTATAGTAATAAACACATTCTTCCTATTTTGCATAGCAGGAGTCCAAGGTCAGAGAGGTTAATGACCAGCTAGGAATTGACCAACCGGGGTTGGGACCCCATCCACCTGGCTCCAAGTCTCATGCTTCTTACATGGGACTCCTGGGTGTTCTGAGGGAAACCAGGACTGGCAGGGAGGAAGCCATCTCAGGAGGGTTGGCGTGTACCCTAGGCTTTAGGAAAGCACATTCCAGCTCTCAGGGAGACATGGGCCGCGTTTGTGAAAAGCTACTAAAGTGCCGAGCATGGTGGCTCACACCTGTAATCCCAGCACTTTGGGAGGCCGAGGCAGGCCGATCACTTGAAGTCAGGAGTTCAAGACTAGCCTCCCCGGGTGCGGTGGCACGTGTCTGTAGTCCCAGCTATTCGGGAGGCTGAGGCTGGAGGATCTCTTGAGTCCAGGAGTTCTGGGCTGTAGTGCGCTACACTAATCGGGTGTCCACACTAAGTTCGGCATCAATATGGTGACCTCCCGGGAGCGGGGACCACCAGGTTGCCTGAGGAGGGGTGAACCGGCCCAGGTCGGAAACAGAGCAGGTCAAAACTCCCGTGCTGATCAGTAGTGGGATCGCGCCTGTGAATAGCCATTGCACTCCAGCCTGGGCAACATAGCGAGACCCTGTCTCAAAAAAAAAAAAAAAAGACTAGCCTCGCCAACATGGAGAAACCCCATTTCTACTAAAAATACAAAAATTAGCCGGGCATGGTGGTGGGCGCCTGTAATCCAAGCTACTCAGGAGGCTGAGACAGGAGAATCGTTTAAACCCAGGAGATGGAGGTTGCAATGGAGCCGAGATCGTGTCACTGCACTCCAGCCTGGGTGACAGAGTGAAAGTCACTAAGGGGAGCAGAGCTCTGTGGCTGCAAGAGACTACTATCACGGTGACCATAGAGGATGAGGAACATGAGGCCTGCGTGGGTCATCAAGGACTCGTGTATGTGGGGAGGTGGTGACCTGACCACTGCCAACCATATCGAATCCTCAGGCAGCCAAGGCATGTGTAGATTCACTGTGGGGACTGATAAGGCCTAGGGGCTGAGGTTTGTCACTCATCTGGCAATGAACAATCAATCCAAGAAGCAGAAAAGGGCCAGGAAGGTGGCACGGATTTACTAGACGCAGCTACTGTGTGTCCACCCTTCCTCCCTTGAGGAGGATGACCTTCCAACTGGACACAAGAGGGAAAAAATGCCATCGGGGTCTTAGACCCTGAGAGTGGGCTGTTCATAGCCTTTGTTTTACATCTTTCACGAGTCCAGCTTTTGAGCCTAGATACAGTTTATGCCAGCATGAGAAGATAGAGTTATGCCAGTCAAGTGTAGTTGGCATTCCTTGGAGAGATTCCAAAGGGCACAAAGACAGATTTTCACCATTGTAGATGGGTGAATCCAAAGCAGGACTGTTGAGTGAATTATGAAACAGATGGTTTTCAGCCTGGAGCCGAGGAAGTCGTGTGGCTGGGAGCTGGCGCAGGTCCTCTCAGAGCAGCCTTTGCTGGTGCCAGGTACCACGTCTCAGAATAGCCATGTTCACTGTGCAGCACTCAGTGCTGCAAGAATGGCCACAGCCTGTGCCCTGGGCATTTGCCTCCACAATGACCCTAGCACCAGGACTTATGCCACCATTGATCTATCCTGTCACTGCCTATATGTTTTGGGTGAACTACTTCCCTGTTGACTTGGAGGCTCTGGATGCCCTGGTGACTGCCTGGTTCCCCGGCCCCAGTCATGGCCTGGTTCTCTGCTTTGCCTTCATACCCTCTCCCCACCTGCCTTTTTACTCGAACCTCCAAGTTCATCCTGCCCGCTCCCAGCAGCTATGGGTTCTGGCGCCCGCCTCTGTTAATGAACTGCTGGAAGCTAAGCATAGGCAAAGTCCACTGAGAGGAAGGAAGGAGTTTGATGAGCTGCACCTGTAGGACAGTCTCTGGTCCTGAAACTCTGCCCTCGGTCCTGTCGTGTTTCTCATTTTCTCTCCCCTCATGGATGAAGACAAGAAGCACATGCTTATCCTATTTCAGATGCCACAAATGAGAAGATAGTGCATTCCCCAGATGATCACATTGAGATCCAAACAGCTCTCAAAAGGACCCAGAAGGACGGCCTGAAACCAAGAAAATCAAATTTAACAGGGGTGCATTCTTTTTTTTTTTTTTTTTTTTGAGACAGAGTTTTGCTCTTGTTGCCCAGGTTGGAATGCAATGGTATGATCTTGGCTCACTGCAACCTCTGCCTCCTGGGTTCAAGTGATTCTCCCTCCTCAGCCTCCCGAGTAGCTGGGACTACAGGCATGCACCACCATGCCCAGCTAATTTTTGTATTTTTAGTAGAGATGGGGCTTCACCATGTTGGTCACGATTGTCTCGAACTCCTGACTTCAAGTGATCCACCCACCTCAGCTTCCCAATGGGATTACAGGCGTGAGCCACCGCGCCCGGCCTAACAGGGATGCATTCTATACTCAAGTTGGAGCAAAAGTCCGGGAACGTGTAGAGGAGATCTAAGCTCAGTGTGTGCTGCTGGTAGTGTGAGGGCGTCCACGGCAGGGCCATCCTTTTTGAAACACTCTCTAACAGTCTGAACTGCCTGGTGGTGGTTGAGCTGCCTTGAGGGTAGTGAGTGCTCTGCCCAAGCCCAGACTGCGTACCTATCCTTGCTGGAAAGGATTTTTTTTTTTTTTTCTGAGATCAGGTCTCACTCTGTCGCCCAGGCTGGAGTGTGGTGGTGAGATCTCAGCTAACGGCAGCTTTGACCTTCTGGGCTCAAGTGATCCTTCCACCTCAGTCTTCAGAGTAGCTGGAACTACAGGTGCCTGAGGCATAATCTCAGAGATGTTAGCCTGGGTGGGGTGGCAGGGGTGAGGTGGGTGAGATGTGTGTCTTAGAAACAATGAAATAGGGTGTGTCTGTCCGTCTGTCCAGGAACACCACCACACCAAGCTAAATTTTTTTTTTTTTTTTTTTTTTTTTTTGTAGAGATGGGATTTTGCCATGTTGCCCAGGCTGGTCTCAAACTCTTGAGCTCACGTGATCAGTTGCCTTGGACTCCCAAAGTGTTGGGAGCCACTGCACCTAGCGGGAACAATTTATAGGGGGTTCTATCTGGAAGGGAAAGGAAGAAAATGATCTTTTTTTGGTCATCTTTGTATGAGGCACTTTATCTACGTTAACTCTAATTTAGCCTTAACCTGTCCCTGGACAGACACACCCTATTTCATTGATTCTAAGACACATATCTCACCCACCCCACCCCTGCCGCCCCCCCCGGCTGACATCTCTGAGATTAGGCCTCACTCAAGCTCTAATTGATGCCATTTAATACTTGCTGCCAGCCAGGTGGCAGTCTTAACCTGGCTGTGGGAAAACCTCCATTGACCCCTTCTGGTGAGATCAAGAATATTCCCTAGACTAAGTTAAATGCAGCGTATCTTGTAGAGTGGACACAGCTAGGGCAGGAAGGTGAGCCTGGCTGCCTTGCATTTTCACTGTGGCACACGGGGCTCTAATCTGCTGCTTCCAAACACCTGAATCACCTGTGGGACTTAAAAAACAATCAGACCGTGGAGTCTCCTATAGATACTGTAGGTAGAGATGGAGCCTAGGTGTTTGGTCTGACTTTTCCAGGTGATTCTAATCAACAGAGCCAGCTGAGAACCACTAGAGTCTCTCAGGGCTAAAATTCGGGGTTTCCCGCACAGTGCTTTTGATTCTGAATGCGTTTGAGGGCCTGTGTCACAGAGCTCTTTACCCGAAGCCCATGTGGGAGCCAGTGAGACAGGCTACAGGCATCAGGCCATGGCCCAGGCCTCTTTGCTCCTCTCTGTGGTGGCTCCAAGGCTTCTGCCACAGAGGGTCGGCCCAGCCCTGAAGGGAATCTCAGCAGCCTGCAGGCCCCTCTTCTGTCTTCGTGGCTGAGGCTTAGGGCTTGCTGAGCTCTGCTTCCTTTCCCTAGGGAAGGGCGACCTGATCGGCTGTGAGCTGCCCCGACGGGAGCAGGTGGTAAAGGCCAATGCCGATGTGAAGGGGCTGACGTACTGCGTCCTGCAGTGTCTGCAGCTGGCCGGCCTGCACGACAGCCTTGCGCTCTACCCTGAGTTTGCCCCGCGCTTCAGCCGTGGCCTCCGAGGGGAGCTCAGCTACAACCTGGGTGCTGGGGGAGGCTCTGCAGAGGTGAGGAGGCTGAGTATGTGCTGGAGGGGTTGGAGGTGCCAGGGAGCCTGGTGAGGTGGGCAGAGGCTGGGGCTGGTGGAGAGCTGTGTGTAAAGCGTGGCCTGGTATGAAAGCCCCTACCTTGGGCAGGGGTCTACACCCTCTGCCCTTCCACACCCACACGCCCAGCCCAGCATGTGCAACCACCCCTGCTAGCCCTCCTTGGCCTGAGGCACCCTTGCCCAATCCAGAGGAATCTTAGTGAAGGAAGGTGAGGGCACCGGTGCAGGCACACGAAGGGGTGGCTCCAGGGGTCAGGGCTGAGCAGGGCAGGGACGGGCACCAGCCTTCCAGGTTGCTTCTGAAGGGATCCCGGTGGCCCCCTCTGCTTTTTCATGGTGAAACAGGACTGTTCTGAGGGGCTTTTGAATTTTCCTGGATTATGTCACTAATTCCAAACTAGTTTTTAGTGCCCTATCCTCTTGGATAGTTTAGTTAGGCTGAGGGACCTGGTAGAGGGGTGGTGTGTCCGTATGTGGCTAGAATTTCGAGAGGTAGTTAACACCTCCAGGGCTTGGTGGCTTTGTGGTAGCAGCAGAAAAGCAGGTCACCCTTCCTGACTGGGCCTCTTCTGCAGGGTGGCAGACGGCTATTCTAACAAAGACAGCTCATCCCTTCCAGGGGAGATGAAGTCTTGTTAAGGGAGATGAGTGGGACACACTAGTGGCCATATATGCCAATTTCCTATCCCCTACTCTCCCTAGGTGGACACCAGCTCCCTGAGCGGTGACAACACCCTTATGTCCACGCTGGAGGAGAAGGAGACAGATGGGGAGCAGGGCCCCGCGGTCTCCCCAGCCCCAGCTGATGAGCCCTCTAGCCCCCTGCTGTCTCCTGGCTGCACCTCCTCATCATCGGCTGCCAAGCTGCTATCCCCACATCGAACAGCACCCCGGCCTCGTCTAGGTGGTAGAGGGAGGTCAGGCAGGGCAGGGGCTTTGAAGGCTGAGGCTGGCCCCTCTGCTCCCCCACGGGCCCTAGAGGGGCTACGGCTGCCCCCCATGCCATGGAATGTGCCCCCGGATCTGAGCCCCAGGTAAGCAGGCCCTAGGCCCCTATGGCAGAGATGGTGGTGATGAGCCTAAGGCCCTGGGCAGGTGCACCCCACCCTAGGTACCCATCTAGAGCTGTCTTAACTCCCGCCAGCCTGTGTGGGCCAAGCCTGCCTCCTCCAGTAAGCCTTCTGTGGCTCCTTCTTTCCCTTGCTGCCCCACTCCACTGTGTGGTACATGGCACACGCTGCTCTCAACTCGGCATCTCATGCTGCTCAACCTTGGCCCCCATCTAAACCACAAGCACCTAGGGGAAGGGACCCATGTAGGTTTCTCCTGGCTTCCCGGTCAGTTCTGCGCTCCTGTAGCCTGTGTGTATGGACGCTGGGGCAACCCATCCCCTGTGACCCCACAGTGGCTGCCTGTCCACTGATTTGTTGTCCTGGTGCCTGGGTTCACAGGGTAGTAGATGGCATTGAAGACGGCTGTGGCTCCGACCAGCCCAAGTTCTCTTTCCGTGTGGGCCAGTCTGGCCCGGAGTGTAGCAGCAGCCCCTCCCCTGGACCAGGTACCAGAGCCCTGGGATGGGCTAGGTTGGTGGGGCAGCCCCTTTGCCTTGTGAACCTCAAGCACTGTTGGCCTCTGAGCCTTCACTGTTAAGAGATAACTAGCAGATTGCATGGAGGCCATCTCACCCCATCACGCTTCTGTGCTGTGCAGCCAGGCGAGTTTGGTGGTGAAGACCAGCACTTTAATTTTGACACAGCCAGGAGCTGGGTTTAATCCTTGCTCTGTCAGCTTTCTAGCAGTGTGAATTTGGCTTCTCTGGCCCTAGCTTCCTGTCTGTAAAATGGGTTGTTTGTGCTATATAATGTTACTGAAAGCCTTAGCACAATGTCTGGCTAACTGGGGGATAAAGGGCAGGGGAACCAGGGGTGAAAGTGGCTCCAGGCCAGGGAAGTAATGAGCGCCCAGGAATGTCCATTTGCCTGGAGGACAGAGCAAGGGACAGACATAAAGAAAAACTTTTGAGGAGGAGGAGAGTGCTAGGCACTGTGGCTTGAGGGCTGCTGGGCAGTGTTTTCCCTGCCCCTGGAAGTTCAGGCAAGATCCAGCACCTCTGGCAAGGCCAGAAGAGATGATCCGTGGAGTCAGGTCCTCCCAGGTCAATGTGGTCTAACTGGGGCAGGGGCCTGGACCCCACACTGCCTGTCTCCTCTTACTAGCCCTGGCTGATAACCCCATCCTACTACTGCCCACAGAGAGCGGCCTGCTCACTGTCCCCCATGGGCCCAGCGAGGCAAGGAATACAGACACATTGGACAAGCTTCGGCAGGCGGTGGGTGAGGGGCAAGGTGGAGGCGAGCGGGGGGCCAGGGGCAGGCATTCCATGGCTGACTCCATTCTGACCTCGCCTCCTCCCTCCCCGAAGGTGACAGAGCTGTCCGAACAAGTGCTGCAGATGCGGGAAGGACTGCAGTCACTTCGCCAGGCTGTGCAGATTGTTCTGGCACCCCACAGGGAGGGCCCATGCCCTCGGGCATCGGGAGAAGGGCCATACCCAGCCAGCACCTCCGGGCTTCTGCAGCCTCTGTGTGTGGACACTGGGGCATCCTCCTACTGCCTGCAGCCCCCAGCTGGCTCTGTCTTGAGTGGGACTTGGCCCCACCCTCGTCCGGGGCCTCCTCCCCTCATGGCACCCTGGCCCTGGGGTCCCCCCGCGTCTCAGAGCTCCCCCTGGCCTCGAGCCACAGCTTTCTGGACCTCCACCTCAGACTCAGAGCCCCCTGCCTCAGGAGACCTCTGCTCTGAGCCCAGCACCCCTGCCTCCCCTCCTCCTTCTGAGGAAGGGGGTAGAACTGGGCCCCCAGAGCCTGTAAGCCAGGCTGAGGCTACCAGCACTGGAGAGCCCCCACCAGGGTCAGGGGGCCTGGCCTTGCCCTGGGACCCCCACAGCCTGGAGATGGTGCTTATTGGCTGCCACGGCTCTGGCACAGTCCAATGGACCCAGGAAGAAGGCACAGGGGTCTGAATACCAGCCCTAGAACTTAGTGTTGCCAGGCGTGCTGCCATCTGCTGTTCGGCCCAACCTCAGAGTGAAGGAAGGGTAGCAGCCACCCCATGGACTCCATGCTGCCCGCTGGCTTAGGGCAGAAAGCCTGGAAGGGAAGGAGGGCCTGGTTCCTGACTCTCAGAGGGTAGGCTGGAGCCTTGGGCCAGGCCCCTCCTCAGCCTGCTCCTCTGACCTCCCAGTCTCCCTCTGCAGGCTGGGGGCAGAGGCCCGAGGACAAGGAAGGGCTTTGCCATCCCTTGCATGTGCCCCTGCCTCTACCTGTACCCAATTTTTTATATTAAAAAAAAATAAACTACTTTGGAACCTGGTGCTTTTTATTTACAAAAGAAAAATGAGTCTGAAGCTAATCAGCTGGAGACACAGGAGTGAAGGTGGCAATGGGGATAGGGTTGTTTTTAGAGAGAGGAAGAGGGGGAGGGTCTCAGCCTCTGCTGGATTCACAAAGGCCAGCCCTATCCTCCCTCAAAGGCTCAAATCAATGGGCCTGCAGCTGAGCCTCACACTGCCCACTCTGGGCAGGTTTTTCCAGGAGCCTGAGTTCCCAGCTCAAGGGGGCTGGAGTGGCAGGGGAAACAGGCCAGAGAGGGCCCAGGGGTCCTGCCACCACTCCTCACTGTGGTGTGATCTTGGCAGCCTCGGCCCTGATGAGGGCAATGAGGTCCTGGTTGATGAGGAAGACGAATCGCAGGCTGGCGATCTGGGTGGGAGACAAAGGTGGCTTAAGACAGAGGTGGGACCAGGGCCAGGCTGGTATACTGGCTCACCAAGCCCAGGTCTCATCCTGGCCTTCCCACCTTCTCCCCGGCTCACCTCCACCACAGAGTTGTTGCTGAGGCGCCATTTGGAGCCACACAGCACCGGCCGTCCATCAATGTAGATGGGCCGTCGACCCTCATTGGCAATGAAGAAATCACCATTGTTCTTCAGCTTGATGACACCTGTGGAAGTAGAAAGGAAAAAAGGATGATGGGATGGGGAGAGGCCAGAGCAAGCCAGGAGCCTCCACGGACCAACTCTACTTCCTGCAGACACCAAGGAACCCCTACCCCAGGTGGGCCATGAGGGTCCCCATGGACACCAAGCCCCAGGGCTAGAAAGGACAGCGAGAGGCTAGGAGGGACATCCTCACACTGCTTCTTGCTAAGGCAGGGAGTTAGGGATACCTTGTTTCCGGGAGATCTTCCAGGCAGGACCCTCCAGAGACAGGTCCACATCAATCTGGTTATCCTTGGTTGCTCTGCCCAGGGTGATCTGGGGAAATGGGGCAGGTGAGGGCTGGGACCTGAAGAATGCGGGGGAGTAGGTCTATGCAGGCCAGAGAAAGATGAGAACGCAAGGACAACACAGAGAAAGGCAGTGGCAGAGGAAGCAGGCCTAGGAAGGGTGGGGATGGGGAGGGCCTGCCTCACCTCTCGCGAGCGCATCAGGTACCGCACCATGCGGCCCCGCAGCACTGCCAGTGTCTGGTTGTCAAAGTCCGGAGAGCTCATGCCTGGGGAAAAAGGGGATGTGGAAGAGCCTACCCTTGAGGCCAGAATGGAAGGCAGGGAAGCAGGGCAAGGTTTATAAGGGAAGGGAGTCGGGGCCTGGAAGGGAGTCACAGCCAGGCAGCAACAGGGGCACAGGCTGGCGTGAAGGATGTTGAAGAGTGAGCCTTCTGGTCCCCTGTCCTCCTCACCTGTGATGCTGTCCACTAGCACCTGCCACTTATGCAGTTCCTGTTCCAGCTGCCGAATCTCTCGCTTCTGGCGCCGGTCAGCCACCATCAGCTCTGGGGTGAGGTGGGGTGGTAAGGAGGAGTGCTCTGAGGCCACCAGCACCTTGTACTGGTCCTCTTGATTCTGGTAGGAGGTTCCATCCCCTCACTGCCCCATCAGGCCACACTTACCATGTTCCAGGACCTCATCTCGCATGTCTCTGAGGGGCAAGAGAAGGAAAATTTAGGTCCACTTTTAACTTGCCTGCTACTTGGCTCATTAGGGCATCCCTGAGCCCCTTTAGCCAAGCGGCCTGGAGGTATGCTCCAGTATACCTCCAAGCAGCCCAGATGCCTAGAGAATGTTTCATACCTATTGGCCAAACATCAATAGCTATGATGGGAGCCCAAGGGCTGGGGCCGGGCAGCCTGGGGCGCTCTACCCGACAGGAGTGACTCAGCTCTCTCCACCCCTTCCTGTGTCCCCAGCCACTCACTTGAGCTTATTGTCATCAATCAGGTCCTCTGCATCAGAGAAGTTCAGCACTTGGTCCCCTTTGGGCAGTGGCTGCACTGAACAAAGGACAGAGGCAGCGTGAGCACCAAGCGTCCTGCTGAAGCCCACGCTGCTGAGGGACCCCTGAGCCAAGTGGGCCAACTGCAACTATGCCCGGTGGAGAGCCCAGCCCCGGTGAGGGCGCCCATACCAGATTAGGCTGGGCTCTCATGGGGCACAAAGCATCTTTAGACTTAGCTAAGGGTACAGGTGGTTCTAGAAAGGGAAGGAAATTTAAATTGATCTTTTGTATGGGCTTCTCTATGTGCAAACGGCTTGATTACACAGCCTTGAACTAAGCAGGGGAGGCACTACCATTAGCTCCATTTTACAAGTGAGGAAACAGACACAGGAGGGGTGTTAAACTACGTGACCCTAGTTTGGGACGGAGCCAGGATTCAGATCCTGTTCTCTCGATTCAAAATCTCAACTTCTCCTTCCATCACATCATATGCTCTCCAGCACATCCTGCCATGCTGTGAGGGGCTGGGAGGCACATGCCAGCCAGGTTCCACTGAGAAAGTATGTGCTGATGAGGTGCTGCCCCACCTTAAGCCAATGTGGTCTTGATCTGGGGTCATGACGTGCTAATAGGTCATGGATAGGATAATGAGCATCAGAACCCATCAGATATGCTCAGGATAAATACTGTTTCATGAAAGTCTTTCCGTTTTTCTGGCCAAAATGTGAAAGGGAGTTGGGCACAGTGGTGTATGCCCACAGCACTAATCAGAGCCTGAGGCAAGAAGATCTCTTGAGCCCAGAATTCAAGTCCAGCTGGGCAACACAGCAAGACCCTGTCTCTTAAAAATAAAATAAAAGGATTAAGGCCCCTCAAATCTGAAAACCTCTGCTTTTCAGCCGGCCATTCCCAGGGCTGCAGGGTGCGTGCTGTAGCAGCTAGTGGCCATGCAACTGTCAACTGAGAAAGTGAGGGGGAGTGTGTAGGGGGCACAGATGCTCCTCTTCCTCCCCGAGGTGAGACTGTTTGGGGGGGGAATTGGGTCCGTCACCCCCAACAAGTCCCTCCCCACCAGAGCTGCCTGAGTCCCACCAATCCCATGTTCAGCTGACTTGACTGACAGCTAGGCAGTGTGTACTGCCCTGTTCCTAGGGGCTCCTAGCTCTAAAGGGCAAAGGAGAAATCAAATCCTCATATATAAAAACTTGAATAAATAAAACTTTCATGATAAGGCTTTTAGTTAACAAAGATATTTACACAAAATAACTTTCAAAATAGTGACAAAGAAGCTAGCTTTAGCAGCAAAAATAAGTTATCCAGTCAGTATCTGTTCTCTCTGCGGGAATTCTATGATAACTGAGTCTGAGGAAGAGGCAGAATTTTGGAAGCTGCGGGAATAAACAGGACTGCTCCCTGGGCCACTAAAACCAGAGGCCCTTAGGAATGGAAGATCGGGCCACCCTCTGATAAGATTTCCTAAAATGCTCCTGCAGGAATATTTTTTCCTAAGCAGAAGCTGTAGGACCCCTGGTAGTGAGATGATGGGTACTACTGAAGCTTCATGTTCAAACTGTGTGAAAAACTACATAGAAAGCAATGGGCAGTACTTTTAGAAAGTGAGCATGCACTTGTACTATGGAAATCAGAAACCGAATCACAAGCCTCACTGGGGAGTTCCTCCAATTTCATCACACTGCTTTCCTACTCCTGCCACCAGGAGAGTGAGTGCTCTGCTGGTGAGGAGAGAAAGCAGGGAACAGTGTGGCCCTTGGGGAAAGGGAGAGACAGATGGACTAGGTGTGAAGTCCCAGTGGGGATTTATGAAGGCCTGAGGGCAGCTGGACAGCACTGACGGCCTAGTGGGAACAGAAAAGGAAGAAGGAAGACAGAGGGAAGAACAGAGAGAGGCAAAGGGCAGAAAAACTCAGAAAAAGTCGCTATTACCTTTAGAGTGGAAAACAAAGCGAAGGGTGGCAGGGAAGTGGACTTTCTTATTTTGCTCATGTTTGAATGTTATCCATAAGAAATATATTAATGTGTTACTTATGTAAGGATAAATATATCATAAAAAACAAAAGACAAGAAGTGGTAGATAACTCCACTACCTGGACTTTTTGCCCAAGATTCCAGGCAACGTTGGCTACTCTTACCATGATGCTGAAGACACTTCCAGCCACTTTCTCTCCCTCTGGAAAGGAGTAGTTTTTGTTGCAAAATGAGGTGAACAAGACACTACAGCTCACTGAGGAATTTCTTACAGGGCACTTGAAGGCAGCTGTGTCCACAGTACTTGAGACACACACACACGTGCACGTGCATACACCCCCGTTCTGCCAGCTCCTGCGGTGTTACCTGTCTGGTCCTCCAGCAGGTAATACTGCTTCATGAGCTGCCAGTGGGCCTGCAGGGCCTTGGCGGTACGGGCCAAGTAGAAGGCATCAGGGTGTCTGTGTAGCAGGTCCTGGAAGGTCTCCAAGGTGGGCTGGCTGGTCTGGAGGGCAAGAAACATTCTCTAGGCATCTGGGCTTTTTCACACGTCTCTGCTTTACCATCTTTACCTTTTACCCCAGCACCCCTGAGGAGCTGGAAGAAGCAAGAGAGTCACCTAGGGAGTCAGGCTTGGCTCCTCCTGAGGCCCCTGTCGCAAAGGCCCCTGCAGATGTGCACGAGTGTGCATGTGCACACATCCAGACAGTGGGTGGGAAGCTCCCCACATCAGTGGTTTTCTAGGTGGTCCAGCTCTCCCTGTGCCCTGATCCTCCACCCTTCCCAGCACTCAGCCTTACCGATCCCACTTTACTCAGCAGCTGCTCCTCAGCCTTGCTGAAAAGGGCTTTGCTCTGGATGGCTGCAATCGCCTCTGGGTGCAGCTGCCTCATGGCCTGACAGGCCAACCTGGACACAGGAAGAAACAGAGGGGAGGGCTGAAGAAAGGGTGTCAAGCAATCTGCAGTTTATATTTCCCCTGAACCTGCAGGCCTTTGACATCCAGAACCTAGAGGCCAGGCCCTCATTAGGAAGGGCCTCAGGTTTAGCAGATGACCTGTGGCTCTGTAGGTCTGTCAAGTGAATGAACAGCCAACTCAGAAAACGGAGGCTCCTATGTCCCCCAGCAGACCCAGTCCTGAGGCAGAGACTCGGACCAGCTGCTGCTCCCTCCAACTCCTTCCTCCTTACTTGGCCAAAGCTGCCACCCTTGAGCCACTGCCTACCACCTCCTCTTTCCAAGCTGAGCCCAGCCCATTTCCTGGTATATCAGAACTGTGGCTACAACTTAAGTGGTGCCAGGGTCTGTGGAGAAGATGGGGGTTTAGCATCCAACCAAGCTCTGAAGACATTAAACTAAGTGGCTGAGGAGGAGGAAGTGTGTGTTGCATGTGTACCTGAGTTTATTTGGAAGCCTGGCTACTGGAGCTAGAAGGGGGCTTGGTGTTCTTCTATTCAACTCCCCCTTGTTAGGAGGGAGAAACTGTACGTCAGTGTGGAAAGGCTAGGAGGTGACCCACCCAAAGCCACAATGCACACAGTGAGCTCCTGGCACTCATTTTAGTCTTCTCTCCCATGCTCCTCCCTCTGCCTTCAGACTCCCTTGCCTGGAGGCAGGAAGAAACCTCTCTTTGAAGGCTCTCAGGGCTCAGTATCACCCTAAGGAGCCTCCAGGAGTCCTGCCTCCCACACCCCTCATGGGGCCTTGCTACAGTTCCCTCTGCTCCAGGACCCACATTTTGGTGTCCCTAGTACCTCCCCACTGCTGGAACCAGCTACCACTCACTTGGAGATGACAGGATCGTAGAGCAGAGCGTACCAGCGCTCCTGGACTTCCCGAAGAGTGAAGCGGCAGCTGAACTTCACACCCAGATGGACAGATGTCAGGTCGTTGGTCTGCAAGGCCCCAGAGGGTTTGCTCCAGCCTTGGAGCTGGGAAGAACCCTTCGTTGCCACCCATGGGGCCCTGTTGGGCTAGTGTTGGGGCTGGGAACTGGAGGCTGCGGGAAAGGGGGATACTAAGCCTATGGTGGGAGGCACTACCTGCAGCACAGCATTGATGAGCAGGAGGTCATCTGCAGGCTTCCAGCGGCCCAGATCCTTGGTCACCTGAAGTGGCTGTTTACTCTTCTTCACACGCTTGGTGAGTCCAGGGGCTGGGGCTGGGCTGGGTGGCACAGGAGTGCTGGGGGCTTTGGATACCTGGGCAGAGGACAGGAATAAACCAAGCTCAAAGCCAGCATCTAGTCAGCTGGGGCTTCATGACTAGACTTTCACATACTCTGTGGCAGTGGCAGCCCCAGCACCAGCCCCAGCCCACAACATGAAGCACAGGAAAGGAGCTCAGCTTTCTAATACCCACCCCCATCCCACCAAGTTACTTCCACATAGTCCTTGACCACAGGGGGTCTTCTCTTTGCTGGTGGTACCCCTAACCCCAGAGTGAAAGGTGGATGGAGAGGATACTGGGAAATCACTCTTGCTGGTGCAGTGTCTAGGGCCACAGCAATGCCACCTGGGAGTTATTTTTACACTCTGCAATGCTGGGAACAGGCTGTCTGCTCCCAGAATAGATGTATGCTCCATGCCTCCCACACGGAATGTGATACAGGATGCATTGGCAGGGTTGGGGGTGGGGGCTGCAGCAAGAAATGGGGAGTAGCGAGGGATGGGTTCCCAGGAAAGAGGCATCTGAGATGAGGGCTGAGGCAGCTTGGTCATCTCACCAGCCTCCTCTGCAGGGCTCTTGGCAGCTGGCAAAGGTTCTGGGGAAACATGAAATCTGGCACTACCTCCCCTCCCATCCCCTAAGTCTCCCAATCCCTCACCTTCTTCTTCTCACTGGAGGAGGGTTCACTCCCTGAACAGCGCCCTGGTTCCACGCCACTGGCCCCCTTTGCCCGGGTAGAGGACTTTGCCAGGCTGCTCTCCACCAGCTCATCATCGAACTTCTTCCTCTTGATGAACCTGTAAAGGGTCCTGCCCAGTGAACACTCCTTACCCCACCCTGGTGCCCATTCACACACACCCAGCCCCCAAAACACACCACATGCCCAGTAGGGTGCTAGCTGCTCCAGCCTACTTTCACTTTACACCACAGCCTGGCTCAGTGGCCATAGAACTGCTACACTCCAGCCCTCTGAGACGACGGGATCACACCACAAGGACTTCATGTCAGAGACCTAAGATCTGCCTCCCCTGCCCCAGAAAGATTTAGGGACAGGAAAAGCACAAGGCTCTGCCAATACTAAGGTCCCAGAGGGACTCAGGCAGCCATTCCCAAAAGAGGTGGAGGCATGTGGCACTTAACGCCACAGACCTTCTATCCTTTCCCAGTTCCTGGCTCTTTGAACCCTTACTACCTGGAGGAGCTTCTCCGTTTAGGGATGGTGCCCAAGGCCTGGGAGGAGGCTCGCTTCTGCCCTGCCAGTGACTCCTCATCCTCTGAGCGGCTGGCAGTGCCTGATGCCATCAGGGATGAATCTAGCAGCCCCTGAGAATCTGGAAAGAGAGAAATGGTGGATTCGGGCCTCCCAAGAGCCTAGGGCCTCTGCAGATGGGACTCCTCCCAGCCCCCTCCCCTGCCTCTTTGACATTTGAGGTTTTAAGGTAGAGTTCCTTGGCCATCCAGATCCCATCTGGGCTCAGACCTGGCCCAGACCTTCCACGCTGGGCAGTTCCCCCGGTGCCACGTGTCATGTCGTGCAGCACATGGTGCTCAGGTCAGACTGGTGATGCCGACACACTGGGCTCTGGGCATAACTGCTCCCTCTGCCATCAAAATGCAGCCATGCCAAAGAGCAGCAGCTCAACAGCAAGTCAGTCAATTGTGGCTCTGCCGACAGGTACATGGGTGGTGCTGGCCCAGGGGGAGGTGGCAAGGCCTAGCCAGGACCGAAAGACACACATGCCAGGCACAGGGTGGAATCAGCAGATGCTTGGCACCCGGGCATTTGGGGAGCTGTCCCAGCCTCATACTACCTTTGTCCATCCTCTTACAGTCCCAAAGCCACTGGTTCCAAACCACAGGGCTAGGAGGAAGGGTCCCACGGGTTCATCCAAGAATTCTGACCAGGTGAGCTTAAAGGCTGAGAGGAGATTCTGCAAAGGAGAAATGAGGCTCCCTGAGGCTCAGATTTCCAACTGGCCAGCCTCACTTCCTTATACTGGCTGAGGTCCCTCAGGGTCCCATAAGCCAAGACACAAGGAGAGGAAAGAGGCATACGGCCCTCCTCTGCCAATATTAGCCTTATATGTATCACTCTTGTGAAGGTCACTGGCACCTTTCAGAGTATGATAAAAGCTATGGACTCCAGAAAACTGTGCAAACACATACTATTTTAGGGGGTTCACGGATCCTCTAATTCTACTGGTATCTCCTAGGTTAAGGGTCTTGACTATAAACTAAGTAAGAGACAAGGGATTCCTTAGCCCACTCTTTCTTTACTTCAGCTGCCCACTCAGCTCAGTAGCACCAGCCTTCCCCGCCCAGACCAAAGCAGGGAAAAGGAAAGGGAGCCAAAACTCCAACCAGTCCATCTTGTTGGTTTTGTTGTTGTTGTGGTTGATTTTTTACTTGCGGTTTTTACTGAAGATTTAGTTCGTGGTGTTTCCATGAGATACCATCTCGTGGAAACCAAAAACGACTGTCTGGGAACTGCGTGATTATCAACTACCCTATGCCTCCACAATCCCTGGAGAACCCAGGTATTGGATTTTCTCGGGGCGCTCCTCCCATGGGTCCCGGCTCCTTCTGACCAGGGTGGCTCTTAGCGCAATGTTCTAGGCCTGCGCTAAGAGGCTCCCCAGGTGAGCCTGTCGCTCTCCGCTCCATAGGCTACGGCTGGGAATCTTGATATCTGAGGATAAGGCGAAGGAGCCCGAGCTTGCCGGCAAACTGAGGTAGGGTCTGTGCCCCCTTCCTTCCCTGGCTCTCCGCCCCTCGTTCTCCCCTGAGTGCACACCCAAGGTGGGGGATCAGTCCATGTCTGTCTCAAGAACTCGAGGTAGGAGCAGTGATGAAGTCACCTCTGCAACTCAAAGCAGAGCACCAAATAACCTTGGTTTGAGACCCACAGGCTCGTGGCTGGGGAAGTGGGGGTCAACTCGCAAGCCCATTCTCACCCCACACGCTCCTTGCCTTTGCGCATGCGTAACACCTCGAGCCAGCTTCTAACCCTGTCGGCCCACGCATGCGCAGCTTTTCGGGGCGCCACTGGGGCGGGGCCCCAAACCTGGGGGGGTCGTCCCCGGCGGCACTCTGGAAAACTCCATTTCACCCCCAACTCCTCTAAGAACCCTCAGAGGCGAACCGCGAGGTCTCACCATTCCTAGACTGCCAGCTCCAACAATTTCTCCGCGGCGACGGTAGCAGCCGCAGGGCCAAAGCCGGCTTCCGTGAGGTACATCTACTTCCGGGTTACGAACCAGGGGCTGGCAACTTCTTCCGGTTCGTCTTGGCAACGTGCATGAAGGGGGCGTGGCCATAATCCCGAAGGTGTAAATACTTTACTAACAGCGGAAAGTAAGATTTTCCTAGTTAGGACAGCATATAGGGAAACGTTAAGGAATATAGGCACCGGAGAGGTAACCCAGATCGAAGGGGTGGCGAGAAAAGGGAAAGGCGAGACAGGTTGAGACTGAGCGGGGCTAATTGAAGCAACGCCGAGATGGCGGGACCGCGGACTGGATTTCGACTTCCAAATTCCCACTAGGGATGGGAATCTGAGGGTTGCACAGCACGAATTATGCATTGTTTGACCCTTCCAGCACCTTTTGAGAAACTACTCTGTCAGGTCCACCTGTTAGGCACTAGACGGGGAGGTAGTGTAGCAAGGGAGATGTGGCGGACAGAAAGGGCAGGGAGGCTCTCTGAGGAGCGGATGGAGGATCGTGGGCCGCTTTGCTAAGAAGGAAAAGACCCTGCGAAAAGGAGGGGTGTCCACTTGGTCCCGTCAGCCCGACCCCACCTGGACTGCTGGGGTCACTTGTGGTCGCCGGAAGGTAAGAGAGAAAACCAGTGGAAGCACCTTCAGAGGAGAGTGCTTTGGAAGGAATCTTGGGATGGGAGAACGGGCCTGTCGGAAAAATTGGGAATTTCGGGCTGTGAGAGATGCCCCGGAAGACTAGGACTGTTCTCTAAAAGAGGAATTCTGTTTGCTTTATGCTTCCTTTATGAGGCACTAAAATGTAGCAGCTATAGAGAAAACACACTTCAGCTCAGAATAAGATTCAGTTCCAAAGCTGTCCAGCAGAGGTGTCAAGCACACATCACATGGACATTGCCAGGGAATTCAAGCGTCAAATGAGAGACTGGCCCTTCTGGCCCTGACGGTATAGATAGCCCTCTGCTTCAAGAGTGCTCACCTCATTTACTGATCTGTGGACTTGTTTAATGAGTACGTGCTTATTTTAACTCCCATGAAAGATTGTGAGTTTTATTTATTTTTTTTTTTGAGACGGAGTTTCACTCATGTTGCCCAGGCTGGAGTGCAATGGCGCGATCTCGGCTCACCGCAACCTCCGCCTCCTGGGTTCAGGCAATTCTCCTGCCTCAGCCTCCTGAGTAGCTGGGATTACAGGCACGCACCACCATGCCCAGCTGATTTTTTGTATTTTTAGTAGAGACGGGGTTTCACCATGTTGACCAGGTTGGTCTCAGTCTCTTGACCTCGTGATCCACCCGCCTCGGCCTCCCAAAGTGCTGGGATTACAGGCTTGAGCCACCGCGCCCGGCCGTGAGTTTTATTTTTTAACAGGCACTTGATTAAATATATTATGTAAACTTGTGAAAATATCAGAAAACCAATGAAATAATTTGCATAAAAAGTGATTACATAGAACATTAATAATATTATTAGTATTAAATATATATGAATTCATAACTATTAAAAACATAGAAGACAGTTGAAGGAAATGCACCAGAATGTTAACATATTTTATGCCCGAGTGGCTGGGGTAGTCGTTTTTTCTCTAATTATTTTCCAATTTTTCTATGCATGGCACTTTTTTTTTTTTTGGGGGGGGACAGAGTCTTTCGCTGTTGCCCAGGCTAGAGTGCAGTGGTGTGATCTGGGCTCACTGTAACCTCCACCTCCTGGGTCTCCTGACTCAGCTTCCCGAGTAGCTGGGATTACAGGCATGCGCCACCGTGCCCAGCTAATTTTTGTAATTTTAGTAAAGATGAAGTTTTACCATCTTGGGCAGGCTGGTCTCAAACTCCTGACCTTGTGATCCACCCACCTCGGCCTCCCAAAATGATGGGATTACAGGCATGAGTTTTTTTTTTTTTTTTTTTTTTTTGGAGACATGGCCTTCCTCTCTCACTGAGGCTGGAGTGCAGTGGTGTGATCTTGGCTCACTGCAGCCTACACCTCCTGGGTTCAAGCAATTCTCCTGCCTAAACCTCGCACGTGGCTAGGATTGCAGGTGTGCACCACCATACTTGGCTAAGTGTTTTTAGTAGAGACAGGGTTTCACCATGTTGGCCAGGCTGGTTGCAAACTCCTGACCTCAAATGATCCACCCACCTCAGCCTCCCAAAGTGCTGGGATTACAGGAGTGAGCCACCATGCCCAGCCATATTTTACAATGGGAAAAAAAAAGAAAAGGTGCTACACAACTTCTTTTTATTGATTGATTGATTTTTTTGGTATCATTTTAATTGTTTTTATGTACAGAAAACTCAACAGTGTACATTTAACCCAGTTTTGGTGGCAAGTTCTTTAGCCTTTGCCTTTTCAAGCTTGGCGATGCAAGCCACAGACTTGGGACCCAGGACATTGCCACCCCAGTAATGGTGGATCTTTTCGTATCTGTCGTTGTAATTGGTGCTGATAGCTTCCACCAGCTTAGCCAAAGCACCTTTGTCTTCCGAGTTAACCTGTGTGAAGGCAACAGTGGAGCAGGTCTAGTCTTCCTGTGGACTAGACGTCCCAGTCTTGCCTTCCCCTTGGTAATGCGGTAAGGGACTCCCATTTTGCACAGGGCAGGCAAGAAGACAACCAGCTTGATGGGATCCACATCGTATGTGTCACCACCAGCTGAACTTTCTTGTTCTACACCAAGGTGGTGACGGTGTTAACTCCTGCTCGAAGGACAGGTGGTCTCTTAGTGGGGACGTCCCCTTTGTCAGCAGCTTTCTTCTCGGCCTAGGCCAACAGCCTCTGCTTCTTCTTTTGCTTTGTCTCTAGTCTGTACTTGTGGGCCAGCTTAAGCAGCTGAGTAGCTATTTGGCAGTCCAGGGCCTGGGTGAACTGGTTAATCACAGGAGGCACTTTATAGAGGATGGCTCTCTGCTGCTGCAACCTGATATAGTGGGGCCGTTTCACAAAGTGGGTGAGGTCTCTTTTGGGCTGGATGTCCTGTCCAATGCCAAAATTCTTAGGCCTTTTCTCAAACGGGATTCACCACTTTACTGGTCCCCTGCTTCTTCACGACAGCAAGGGCCAGAGCCACCTTCTTTCCCTTGGCCTTCTTTCCTTTCGGCATCTTGGGCGGCGGGAGGATAGCATGATTGATTTTGAGGCAGAGTCTCGCTCTGTCACCCAGGCTGGAGTACAGTGGCACAATCTTGGCTCTCTGTAACCTCCACCTCCTGGATTCCAGTGATTCTCCTGCCTCAGCCTCACAAGTAGCTGGAATTAAAGGTGCCTGCCATCACACCCGGCTAATTTTTGTATTTTTAGTAGAGATGGGGTTTCACCATGTTGGCCAGGCTTGTCTTGAACTCCTGGCCTCAAATGATCCACCGCCTCGGCCTACCGAAGTGCTGGATTACAGGTGTGAGCCACTGTACCGAGCCATAACTTCTTGAGTGAGAGAGGAGAAAGGAAAACTCTTGGCTCCCAGCTGCCTGAAGTAATTCCCTCCCACAAGATGTCATGAGGGAAAGGTGGTGGTTGCCATCATCTCCTGTTTGGTGTCTGGAGACTCATACTTCCCCTCTGGTCCTCAGTCCTCCCTACTATTGGATAAAAAGAGACCTGGACATCCTTGTAGTATGGATACAGGGATTTCTAAAGGGCAGCTTCCTGCTCAAGATCGTGAGCTTTCTGTTTACACAGTGTGGTGGACTGTACTAGCTATAGTTAGTATATATAGTATACTATCTGCACTAGATGAAAGTTCTCAGGATGGTCTTCTATGAAGAGGTGATGATTGAGCTGATATTCGATGGTTGATAGGCTACCAGTCATGCAACAAGCTGGGGTACACTGACCCCATCAGAGGGGAAAGCTCTGGCTCCAAAGCAAGAAGGAGTTTGGTGTTTGAGCAACAGGAAGGAGCCTTGTGTGGCTGGAGCAGGGCGATCATGAGAAAGAGGGAAAGAGTTGAGAACAGAGAAGTCATCAGAGGGCAGCCCATGCCAGCCTGTGTAGTTCTCAGTATGGATTTTGGCCTGTATTCTTAGTTCATTGCAAAGCTCTTAAAGGATCACAAGCAGGGGCATCCTATGATATGATTTAAGCTTAAAAATGATCCCTCTGGCTGCTTGTGAAGAGTAGATTCCAGGGGACAAAAAAGGAAGCAGTGAGATCAGGGTAGAGGGTATTGCAGTGATCCAGGTGAGAGTGAGATCAGGGTAGAGGGTATTGCAGTGATCCAGGTGAGAGTGAGATCAGGTAAGAGGGTATTGCAGTGATCCAGGTGAGAGTGAGATCAGGTAAGAGGGTATTGCAGTGATCCAGGTGAGAGTGAGATCAGGGTAGAGGGTATTGCAGTGATCCAGGTGAGAGTGAGATCAGGGTAGAGGGTATTGCAGTGATCCAGGTGAGATGTAAACCCAGGTGGTTTAGCTGACGTGGGGGTGGTAAAGATGGACAGGAACTGTGACTTTGGCACATTTTGGAAACAGAAACACAAGGACTTGCTGATGGATTAGATATGGGATATGAAGGAAAGGGAAGGATCAAGGATGAGACTGAGATTTTTGGCCTAAGAACCTGGGTGGATGGTAGAAACACAACCCCTTCGGAATATATCCAGAATCTGACCCTATCTTATCAATTTTCCATGGTCTCCTAGTCCAACTCCCCATTATCCATCATCTCTTACCTGGACTATAACAAGAGTTCCCTAATGGGTCTCCCTGCTTTCATTCTTACTGCCCCTCTTTAGTTTATTCACAGCAGCTGGGGTATTCCTATTAGATTGGCAATCTACTCGCATCCTGGTTCTGTTCAAAGTCCCCCATCTTCCTCAGGATAAAAGCTCACAGCCCAGCCCCTGTTGCCTGTCTGATTTCATCTCTTGCTCTTCTTCTTGCTCTTTTAAAAATTTTAGTCCTCATCCCTTGCACACTGTACCTCTTCCTGGGTTTCTCCTTAGCCCTTATTATCTTCTAATGTATGATGTAATTTAGCTATTTTTTCTGTTTATTATAGGTTTTCCAGCAGCAGAATGTAAGCTTTAGGAAGGCAGGGTCTTTGTCTGTTTTGTTCACTGCGATAGCAGGTGCTTAATAAATATTTATTGAGTAAGTGTCTTGCGTAAATTGACTGCAGAAGAGAAGTCTGTGTGAGAAGCAGGTTTGTACAGCGGCTGAAACAAAAAGTTCTGTTTTAGACATGTTAAGTTTGAGATGCCTATAAGGCATCTCAGTGGTGCTATAGAGAGTGGGCACATTAGTCGGGTCAGAGAAGAGGCCTGGACTGCAGATATTCACTGGGGAGTTATCATCAGGAAGATCTGGATGTGGATGCTTACAGAGAGAGTGTAGATAAGAGAATGAGGAGGGCTCAAGACCACTGCATGGGGCATGCCAACATTTAGGGCAAGGCAGAGGAAGAGGGGCCAGCAAATAAACCAAAAGAGGAATGTGGATAAAAAGAAAAGCTAGCAATGGCACCCATCATCCAGCTTCCAGTTAACTCTTCCTGGCTCTAGAACAGTGGTCCCCAAGCATTTTGGAAACAGGGACTGGTTTTGTGGAAGATAATTTTTTCCACAGATGGGGGGTTCGGGGACATGGTTTCAGAATGAAACTGTTTCACCTCGGATCATCAGGCATTACATCTTCATAAGGAGCATGCAGCCTAGATCCCTTGCACGTGCAGTTTACAATAGATTCTCCTATGAGAATCTAATGCCATCGCTGATCTGACAGGAGGCGGAGCTCAGGTGGTAATGGTCACTTGCCTGCTGCCATCTCTTGCTGTGCGGCCCAGTTCCTAACAGGCCATGGACCAGTACAGGTTGGGGACTCCTGTTCTAGAGAAGTCTTTCACAGTCAGTCACTCTTTCCCTGGGGTAGATGTTGCTTGCAATGGAGGCCACGTTCATGGTTCCTCCTGGATCTTTCCTCAGGGCCCCAGGCTCTGTCTTCTGGGGGATTAGAACACAGTGGTTAAGAACATAGGCTCTGACCAGGCCTGGGAACTCATGCCTGTAATCCCAGCCCTTTGGGAGGCCAAGACGGGCAGATCACTTGAGTTTAGGAGTTCGGGACCAGCCTGGGTAACATGGTGAAACCCCGTCTCTGCTAAAAATACAAAAATTAGCTGGGCGTGGTGGTGGGCATCTGTGGTTCCAGCTATTCGGGAGGCTGAGGTAGGAGGACTGCTTTAGCCCAGGGAGGTCAAGGCTGCAGTGAGTCATGGTTGCACCACTGCACTCCAGCCTGGGTGACAGAGTGAGACCCTGTCTCAAAAAAAAAAAAAAAAAGGCCAGGCTCGGTGGCTCATGCCTGTAATCCCAGCACTTTGGGAGGCCAGCATGGGTGGATCACAAGGTCAGGAGTTTCAAGACCGGCCTGGCCAAGATAGTGAAACCCCATCTCTACTAAAAATATAAAAATTAGCTAGGCATCATAGCAAGCACGTGTAATACTTGGGAGGCTGAGGCAGAGAATTGCTTGAACCCGGGAGGTGGAGGCTGCAGTGAGCCAAGATGGTACCACTGCATTCCAGCCGGGGTGACAGAGTGAGACTCCATCTCAAAAAAAAAAAACCAAAAAACCCTCCAAAAACATAGTCTCTGTGAGTACGTAGAACTAAACAATCGAAAAGGACATAGGCTGTAGAGTCAAACTGGTTTGAAATTGCCTCTATCACCTACCACTTTATGACCTTAAGCAAGTTACATTACTGTGCCTCAATTTCATCATCTGTGGGGAAATTATAGTCTCCACTTCGTAGGATGGTTGCAAGGAGTAAATTACTTACTACTGAAACAAGCAGGTATTACATAGCAAGTGTTCAAAAAATGTTAGCTGTTGTTACTGCTCTTAGGGCTTAGGTCTGATTGCCTCGTGCCAGGTGGTCTGTCTCTAGGACCCAGAATTTGATAGCACAGCCCCTCCCCACTCTTGTCCACTAGAGCAAGACTAGTTGCTGCCTTAGCTAGGGCTGTTACCTCCTGGGATCCAGAGGACACAGAATCTTGCTGTTGTTGGCTCAAGTGTTTTATCTTCCTAGGGAGTCAAATCGAATAAAGATGTTGACCATTACTAAGTTACCTTGGGATTTGCAATGCAGTTTAAGTCAGCATACACTCTACTTGAGATCTGTATACGGTTTTGTTTTGTTTTGTTTTTCTGTGAGGGAAGAGAAACCATTTGCAAAGGAAGAGTCTCACATACATATTGAAACCCTCTGACATATCAGCCCCCAGGTTAGAGAATCACAGACAAAACCGAATGAAACATCCAGCTTCTGTAACATGATAAAATCAACACATTTTACTCCAAAGGCCAGAATCATGCTTACTGAAGAAGTCTGGATTATTCTCATTAATTATGTGTGTAACAAGGATGGCCCCTGTGACTCTTTTTATTTAATTTTCCTTTGGAAGTACTGGCTTACATAATTAAAGAAGAGAAAGGAAATGACATATAAAAACTAGAAAAGTTAAAATATTTATGAATGATAGACTACCTGAAAAATCAAGGATATCAACTGAAATACTAATACAAATAAGATACTTTAGGAAAATTGGTACAAATGAGTACATTTTTTAAAACCGCCTCTTTGAGAATATAAAAGAATAAATTGTATTGTTTACAACAGCAACAACACAGTAAACCAAGCACAATAAATGTGCTAGATCTAGGTACCTGCATTAGTCTGTTCTTATACTACTGTAAAGATAATACCAGGGCCAGGCATGGTGGCTCACACCTGTAATCTCAGCACTTCGGGAGGTGGATCATGAGGTCAGGAGTTCGAGACCTTCCTGGCTAACATGGTGAAACCCCGTCTCTACTAAAAATACAAAAAATTAGCCAGGTATGGTGGCAGGCACCTGTAGTCCCAGCTACTCAAGAGGCTGAGGCAGGAGAATCGCTTAAACTCGGGAGGTGGAAGTTGTAGTAAGCCGAGATTGTACCACTGCGCTCCAGCTTGGGTGACAGAGCAAGACTGTGTCTCAAAAAAAAAAAAAAAAGATAATACCAGAGACTGGGTAATTTATAAAGGAAAGACGTTTAATTGACTCACGGTTCTGCATGGCTGGGAAGGCCTCAGGAAACTTACAATCATGACAGAAGGTGAAGGGGAAGCAGGCACCTTCTTCACAAGGTGACGAGACAGAGTAAGTGTGAAAGAGGAACACTTACATAACCATCAGATGGTATAGAAGTCACTATTACAAGAACAGCATGGGGAAACTGCCCCCATGATCCAATCACCTCCCACCAGGTCCCAATCATCTCCCACCAGGTCCCTTGCTGGAGATGTGGGGATTATGAGGATTACCATTCAAGATGAGATTTGGGTGGGGACATAGAGCCAAACCATATCAGTACCCAAAACTAAAATGCCACCAAAGGAAATCTGAATAAATGGGAAGGCATATTCTATTTTTGCGTAGAAAGACTCACTGTTACAAAGATGTCAGCCTCCATAAATTAATCCATAAATTTAACCCAAATCTAATAAAAATACCAATAGAGTACGCAACCTGAATATAAATTCATATTGAAATTTTTGCCTCAGGGATAACCATGTTGCTTCAGTAGCATCCTCAGGATGAAAAACAAGCAAAACACAACAAAAAGAATAGCCATGAGAACATTTTGAAAAGTAAGGTTAATGAGAGGAGAATCGCTGTACCATATATTAATACAGTAGTTAAAATGGTAAAATCCAGAGGACACTAGCGCACACATAAGCTTTTTGATCAAGACAACATAATAGGCCGGGCGTGGTGGCTCATGCCTGTAACCCCCACACTTTGGGAAGCTGAGGCAGGTGGATCACTCAAGGTCAGGAGTTCCAGACCAGCCTGGCCAACATGGCGAAACCCCGTCTCTACTGAAAATACGAAAAAATTAGCCAGGCATGTTGGCAGGCACCTGTAATCCCAGCCACTCGGGAGGCTGAGGGAGAAGAATTACTTGAACCTGGGAGACAGAGGTTGCAGTGAGCTGAGATTGTGCAACTGCACTCCAGCCTGGGTGACAGAGTGAGACTCCATTTCTAAGTAAATAAGTAAATGTAAAAGAGTAAAACCACAAATTAAATGTATAATGTCACAGTGGAGAAAGTGTTTTCCAGAATGGCACATATTTTCTCATAGCTTTAAAAAAAGACAAATTCTGTCAACATAAAAATCTATAATTTCTACAGAGCAAAAAACACCATAAAGAAAGACAAATGGCAAAGTAGGGAAAATATTTGCAACTAATATCATAGTCAGAGGGGCTAATTTGCTTATTATGTACAAAATCTCTACAAATCAATATGGAAAATAAAAATTCTGTAAGAAAATGGAATGGTTAATGGAAAAATAAATGTCTCTTAAACATGAAAAAATACTGAACCTCACAGGACAATTGAAACTACATTTAGGGCCGGGCGTGGTGGCTCACGCCTGTAATCCCAGCACTTTGGGAGGCCGGGGCGGGCAGATTGCCTGAGCTCAGGAATTCGAGACCAGCCTGGGCAACACGGTGAAACCCTGTCTCTATTTTTTTAAAAGAAAAAAAAAAAAAAAGAAACTACAATTAGATATAATTTTTCACCCACAGATTGACAAAAAATCTAGATGTTGGACACTTAGCTTTGGCATGGTTGTAGGATAATGAGCCCTCTCATGTTACTGTTAGAACTATAATTCATTAAGACTTGTCAGAATTTACAAATGCATAGAATTTCTGATCCAATGTACTTGCACATATACAAAATAAATTTTATATAAAATTAGCCTGGTGTGGTGGTCACCTCTGTAATCCTGGCACTTAGGGAAGCCAAGGTGGTAAGATTGCTTAAGCCCAGGAGTTCAAGACCAGCCTGGGCAAAGTGGTGAGAACTCGTCTCTACAAAAAAAAGAAAATAAAAAAATTAGCTGGGTTCAATAGTCCCAGCCACTTAGGAGGCTGAGGTGGGACGATCTCTTGAGCCCAGGAGTTCAAGGCAGCAGTGAGCTATGATCACACCACTGCACTCCAGCATGGGACAAAGTGAGACCTCATCTCTTAAAAAGAGAAGAGTTATCAACTGGAGGAATGTTTATTCTGCAAAAGTTTAGCAAAAACCAACTCAGACATCTCTCACTAGAGGACTAATTAAATAAATCATTGCACATGCATACAATGGAATATACATCCAGGCTGAAGAGCTGTCACAAAAATCTTTATAGGCCATCACTGAACTTTATCCTAAGAAAAATGATGACCCATTAATGAATTTTGAAACCAGAGTGTGGAATTAGACCTGCATTTTAAATGTCTCTGGCTTAGTATGAAGCATAGATTGAAAGAGTAAAACAGACGCCAGGGAGAGCAGTTCGTGGCCCAATTTAGGGTAGTTACTGAGGGGAAGACACTTAAGATGTAGATGATGACAGGGCTTGATGACAGATTGCATAAACGGGTGCAGGAGCTCAGGCACCAATGATGCCCAGTTCAGGCTTTGGCAGGATGAGGCTGGTGGGTGTGCATTGAGACCAGAGGCACAAATGCAGCTGCAGGGTTGGGGGTGAGAAGGAAAGGTTATGAGTTTCATTTGAATAGATTGAGTTGGAGGTGCCAGTTGGCAATCAGTTGGGATGTGCAGTTGAGTGTTTGCATGTACAGCTCTGTGACTCAGAGGAGAGATTGGAAATGGGAATGGATTTGGGAATCATCATCGTATAGCTGATGTTTGAGGCCATAGGGAAATCTGAAGTCATCTTGGAATGTCCTGCGGCATAACAGGAGAGTCCAGGTGGAGCAACCCTTAGGGAACACAGGCAGAAGAGAATGAAAATCTTCAGGAGCTGGAGGAGTGTGGGAAATGTGGGTGGGAGACCAAGATCATGGACCTTAAGGAAGAGGGTGCTTGAGCTTTACTGGTGTCTGTCTCTCCCTTGATTTAAAATCTTCCACATAAACTGGGTTTTATTTTTCTTTGTTTTCTGCACATCTGTCTTATCCCACCTTCAGTCGGCACAAGGTTTTGTGCATAATAACTGTATCTGTGGACAAGCAACTCATGAGTGAGTGGCTCCAGTTGTAACTGGTTCTTTACATGACTGTCGTGCACACCTCCACGACTGCTCCTCTCCTTGCTGTCCCTGTCTCCATTCTCTAAATTCTCCACGCTGCCATCAGTGGCTCTCCACTACCTACAGAGGAGCATCCTCTGGTTGGCCTTCAAGCCCATCCAGATCCAGTCCCAGCTTGGCTTATCTCCTACAACACGTGGTGTGGAACTACAGCCCTGCCAGCCACTTACTGCCGCATGAACGTGGTCTGTGCTTACAGTGTCCTCCTTTTCCCTTGGATTTCCCAGATTTGCCCACCCCCACACCCTGCAATAGTTCCACCCATCCTTCCACATTTCCTGGAGATCCAACTTAGCCCCGAAGGCCTCCCCAGACCTTCACTTCCTTGAACATCTTCCCTGTTCTCCATTGCACTTTGTCTTGTGTTCCCACATTGACTCCGTACCAGTTACTACTCTTTCTCCATACTGGAGTGTGAGGTGGGACCCTCCCAATGTCACCATTCCCCCATGGCCCACCTCCCCAGCTTTTCAAGTCTCAAGTGTCTTCCCATGAGGCTTGCCATGACCCCTCTGTTTCAGAGCCAACTCCTACACTTGGCACAGTACAGTTGCTGAAGGAGTGGCAGGTGGATTGTGAGTCCCTGGGAGTTCAGGACCCTACTTTCCATTTCTGTAGCTGCGCCAGAGCTTTGTAACCAGTCAGCAACCTGTGTTTGCAATAGGCTCCTGGGAAATGAGTTTTCCTCACTTCCATGCCCCTGCTGCCTAGTACAGAGCATGGCACCACCATAGGTGCTCAATAAATGTTTAAAGAATCAATAAATGAAAAATAAATTGAATTGCTCTCAGGAGCCTCCAGAGAGGCCACTGGCTATGCAGCTCTGGTTTGTGTGTGCTTCCTGCCAGCGCTGACAGGCCGCCTTATGGGCCAGCGACAAGCTGTGTCCTGTAAACCTGGCTGTGCTGAGGGACAGTAACATGTGGCTCACAGACGGCACTTCGGCTTTCATGGTGGCCAAGCATTTAATACAATGATTGTGGTGCTCCAGGCAGAAACAGCCTAGAAGAAGCCTCAGAGGCAGCGAAGGAGGGGTGGGAGCACTTACTCCTTAGGGAAAGCTTGACTTGGTTTCTACTGTGTGCATGGCCCTTTGAGGGGCCGGGAAGAGGGGAAGGTAAGCTGTGAGAGCAACTGGGCATCCGTCTTAAAGAGTTTCAAGTCTAGTCTCGGCGTGGTGGCTCATGCCTGTAATCCCAGCACTTTGGGAGGCTGAGGTGGGTGTATCACGAGGTCAGGAGTTCGAGACCATCCTGGCCAACATGGTGAAGCCCTGTCTCTACTAAAAATACAAAAATTAGGCCGGGCGCGGTGGCTCACGCCTGTAATCCAAGCACTTTGGAGGCCAAGGCGGGCAGATCACCTGAGGTCGGGAGTTCAAGACCAGCCTAACTAACATGGTGAAACCCCGTCTTAAAAAAAAAAAAATACAAAAATTAGCTGGGCACACTGACGGGCACCTATAGTCCCATGTACTCCAGAGGCTGAGGCAGGAGAATCACTTGAACCTGGGAGGTGAAGGTTGCAGTTAGCCAAGATCGTGCCACTGCACTCCAGCCTGGGACAGAAACAAACAAACAAACAAAAAAGTGTTTCAAGTCTAGTGGGGTTGAGGGCAGACTCACCAATAATCCCAGAACAAAGGCAAGATGGACCAATCCTGGAAGAGATCCACACACATAGGCGAGAGAGCCCCCAGGAGAAGGGGAGGCTTAGGGAGGATTAGGGGAGGCTTTGTGGTGGAGGGGGCATCTGAGCTCATTGACTAAGCTTTCTCTCTTTTTTTTGGTTTGAAATGGAATCTCACTCTTGTCACCTAGGCTAGAGTGCAATGATGCGATCTTGGCTCACTTGAACCTCCACCTCCTGAGTTCAGGTGATTCTCCTGCCTCAGCTTCCTGGGGAGCTGGGATTACAGATGCCTGCCACCATGCCTGGCTAATTTTTGTATTTTTTTGTGGAGACCAAGTTGGCCAGGCTGGTCTTGAAGTCTTAACCTCAGGTGATCCACCCGCCTTGGCCTCCCAAAGTGCTGGGATTGTTTGCGTGAGCCACCACTCTGGCCTTCATTGACTAGGCTTTCTGAATGGGGTGGAAATTGAAACAGCTTCCAGCTGGTCTCCCTGCTCCCAGTCTGTGCTCACTGTTGCAGCCGGATGATGCTCTTGAATTGAAGAATAGATGATGTCACTTCTCTGCTCAGAATTCTGCAGTGGGTCCCATTGCATTCCAGGTGAACAGTGGTCCTTACAGTGGCCCACAAGGCCTTGTGTGATCTGCCTCCCAGTTGCCTCTGCAGTGTGTCTCCCCCCACCCTCCCACTCACCCACACCAGCTACCCCAGGCACCTTGCTGTCCCCCTGAGTGTGCCAGGCAGGCTCCCACCTCAGCATGCTCACCCTGCCCGGCACGCCCTTCCCCTGGGTTACCTCCTCACCTGCTTCAAGCCTTCACTGAAATATCCTGCCATGCCCTCTCTACTTTAAATGGTAACACCCACTCCCCTGCATTCTGCTGCCTTATTCCTCTTGAAATTTGTGTTTCTTCCTGGCACCTTTTACCTGCTGACATAACTGTATATTTTACTAATTTATTTTTGTTTCTTGTCTTTTCCCCCCATAGAATGTAAGCTTTGTGAAAACACCTTTTAAAAATCTGTTTTACTCACCACAGTATCCCTGACACGTAGAACATTGCCTCATAATGAGTTAGGTGCCCAATAGGTACTTGTTGAATGGATGAATGAGTAAATGAATCAATGGGGCCATGCTATATGCTTGAGGAAGTCCATGGGAAGGGCCTCCTGGCAGAGCTCCTAAAAACAGCTGCCCAAAGGGTCATTTGCAGGGATAGATCTCTGCCAATACAGAGCAGAGGACCTGCTGGGAGGGGGCAGTCAAGCAAGGAGGAAGGGGGCCCAGGCTCAGGGAGAGCAGACTCTACCACCATGAGTCATCTTCAGGATCCCCGTGTCCATAGCCTGGATCTGGAATGCCTCGAGTCTTCTCCTCCCTCTGCCGCATTTGCGGTCCATGCTGGACCTGCACCTTCTCAGGAACCCACAGCAGCTTCCTTTGTGTCTCTCTTCCCACAGTCCCCTCCCTTTAATTCCTGGCCACTCTCCAGGCCAGCTGAGGCTCTTAGACAAGCACTTTGCTGCCTCCTTGTGGCTTCTGCAGGAAAGGCTCCTCCTCTTCCAGAAAGTGAGGAAATGGGGCACCTGACAGCTTGGCTATGATGGGAGAGGAAACCCAAATCTTCTTGACCAGTGGTGGCTTGAATCAGTGGCAGCTGCCTGCTCACAGTGCTGCTGCCAGTGGCAATGGGCATCCTGCAGCAGCACCCTGAGTGGCGCACCAGCTGGACTCAGGCTTTGGTCGTTCCAGGCTGCTCAGCTCCTGGGAAAGAATGTAGGGCAGTAGTCAGACCCCAGGGCCTGCCTTGAGGGTCACTGAGGTTGGCATCTAGTTTATCCAGCCTCCACCTGCTCAGGTTCCTCCCAGCTTAGAGGCAATAAATAGTGTTTGAAGGGTGATGAAGCCACCAGCCAGCACAGGGCCTCCCAGGGTGTGCAGAGAGGAGGGGCAGGGTGTGACACAAGAGCCAGGGCAGGGGTATGGAGAACTGGAGATGGGAGGCCACTGTGCTTGGCCTCCTGACTAATTGGCTAATTGGGTGGGATGTAACATCTCAGCCAATTGCTTTTGCAGGTAACAGATACCTGCCTAAGCTAATTGCCCCCAATGGGAGAATATTCTAGAAGGTTCCGGGGTTATCTTGTGTACCCATAAGACACAAGACTGCCTAAGAAGACTGCTTTATTTCTTACTCTACTTGGTAACTTTTTCTTTTTGGCGGCTTTCAAATTGTTCTCTTATCTTTGGTTTCAGGTTTTACTGATATGGTGAGGTATGTTTTTCTTTGTATTTATCCTTTTTCAGTTTTCTGAGCTCCTTGGATCTGTGGCTTCTTGTCTTCAATTTGGGAAATTCTCAGTAATGATCTCTTCAAATAGCTCTTCAAATATTTCTTCTCCTTTCTCCTTCTGAGACTTCAGTCACATGTGTGTGAAACCATTGGTACTGTCCCACACATCTTGGGTGTTTTGGGAGTTGCTGGTTTGTTTCTTTTACTCTCTCTGTGTTATAGTTGGCTAATTTCTATTGATCTTGCCTCAAATTCGCAAAATTTTTTTGCCTTGCTTTTGTCTAGTGGGGTGATAAACCTGCCAAAGGATTTCTGTATATCTGATGTTAAGAGTTTCATTTCTGGCATCTCCAAGTTTCCATTTCTTTTGTACAATTTCCTACTCTCTACTCAGATTCCCCATGTGTTCCTGCATGTTGCTCACCGGTTAGAGGCAGATCCTATAACACGTTAGATGTAGCTACCTTCAAAGTCCTCACTTGATAGTTACAGCATCCAGCCATGCACATCTTCTCTTCTTGATAAGATGACTCCTCTGATCATAGAGTCATGCTCATCTGTTTTCTGACTTTTCAGGCCACAAAAAGTCATAGCCTGCATGGCTTTCCCCTCCCTGGCTGTATGGCTGAGTTATTTCTGAAGGGCTTTTCTCCCTTCCACTGTACACCTCTTTGCAGTTAGTCAGGGCTGGAGTAGACCCTCTCCCATGTCGCCTTCCATATTTGTTTTGGTTCCTCATCTGAGGCTGTGTGCCATGCAAGCAAAGCTATGGTGAGTCCCTGAATATGGCCTGAAGCAGTGCTCAAATAAACACTCCTTCCCATGCCTTGTCTTCCCTGAATTTTTGGGAGGTAGAGGTTAAATAGATTGACCAGAAATGTCAACTTTGCTCTGAAAAAAAAACAAAAAAATGAGGCTCCTGTATAGTATCAGTGAGCCTCATCACTAGAAAAACACCAGACATACACACATACACATATACACATTTACACATATGCACATATATACATACACATTTATGCATTTACATATATACATATTTATACATGCATACATACACACACTTATATGCATGCATACATACTTATATACATATATACCCATATATACACACATATATGGGCACATACATATAGATACACACATACACAAACACATATACATACACACACATACATATGCAAAGGCACCCCCACATGTATATTTGTCTTCCAACCTTCTTGGCTTCACAGCTTGGCCTGTGCAGGCTTTCTTTGCCTTTAAGAAGACAAAATTGTTACCAAAGCAGGAGAAGAATGTCAGACGCTCTGTGTGCTTGCCAGAGAGTTCACTAGAGGACATGCAGAAGGTCAAAGTCCTCCATCACCAGAACAAGTTCAGCCACCAGCCCCCTTAAGCACAGTGCCAAAAGCCTGTGAAAACATGAAACCTTTGAAAATATTATTGGTGCCAAAATTTAAAAACCAAGAATGTATGAATATGTATGAAATCTTTATAAAACATAATATTGTCAGTTTCATTCACTGTCAAATTTAATATTCAAAATAGTCTCATTACATTTATAAAACTTGTCCGATTTCTTCTCTGTGCATGCCGATGGCGGAGATGTCACTCACAGCCAAGTATACATTAAATAACTTTCTTATAGTTCATTTCTAAAGCAAGGTTATAAAAATGCTTTCCAATTATTTAGCATAATGCATTTAGTGTGAGGGCATTTTAAGATGTTAAGTATCATTGGGGTGTGGCCTCCAGAAAAGAAAGAGCCTGGGACCCGAGATGCTGCAAACAGCCCGGGGCTGGCACAGCTGTGCTGTGTGTGTGACCTGCATCAGGTTACTGTTCCCCTTCCTCCCACACCAGGCATCCTCGCGACAGCTTAAGCTGCGGCTCAGAAAATAAATCCTACTCCTGGCATCAACCACAGAACTGGCTGTTCACATCCCACATCCTGCTCAGCTTTCTGGAATCTCAGCCTTAGGCTGGAAGCAAGGATGAGAGCCATTCCTGAGGAGAGAATGGTCGGACATGAGTTCTCTGAGGACAGGGTCATTTCCTATTTGTTATGCCTGATCCCTAGGCCAGGGGTGCTGGTGAGTAGAGAAGGATGGGGAGGAAGAGACTGAGCAGGGACCAGGCAGGTAGCTGTGTGCCAGGAGGAGGGTGTGCAGGTGCTTATGAGCTGATCGAACTAAGCGAATTAGTGTCTTAACTGAATTGACAGACACCTGGCAGAGACAGCCTCCTTAGCCCACATCATCTACATTTGAACCTCATGTCTCCATTTCTTCCGTCTTTGTCCTCACTCAGAGACACACTCATCTTTGCCTCCCACCTTGTGACACCTGGCTGTGGTCTATATTTGGTATCTCCTTTTGTTCTTACCTTCTGAGCTTTCATGCAAATCACTGGCATGTCAGTGACATATCTGTCCATATTTTGATTAAATGGAGTTACACCTACTAAGTTCCAGGTACCAATCACAGCCATCTCGGCATGTTTGCTCCCAAAGGACACAGACAACACTCAGAGGTTCCTAAAATTGAGTGGAGCAGGTGTGGGTTTCAGCAATGAGACAGAATTTTAAGATAAACCAACCTCTATTTTGTTAAAAACATAGTTTGGGGACTGCAGGAGGAAAGCAGTGTTTCTCAAAGTTCTAGAAATACTCAGCAACACCCAGAGGGTTTCTTTAAAAGCACCAGCTGGGAACCTGCATTTCAACCAAGTTCTCTGTGGTTTCAGTCCCTCTGAAGGTTGAGAATCACTGGCTAATGGATGGAGTGGAGACTGGGGCTGTCTTGATCCTTCTGGCTTATTTGGGTTCCAGGGAGTGAGTTGCTTGACTTTTTTTGAACAAATTCAGCAGATTCATCGGTAGGTCCCTGGCATTCCTTCCTTTGGTTAGCTGAGGCACTGAAAGAGTTAATACAGTTACAGGTCGGGGAGCAACTGAGACACGGCCCAGGGCAGGCGAGTGCCCATCCAAGGTCCAGGTCCACCACCTGAGCATTTCCCAGAGTCAAGTCCAGAGCTGGGCCCAGACTCAACCTGGACACAGAACCACTCAACACAACATTCTGCCAAGTCCCTGGGGCTCTGCTTCTCTTCCAGCGAATCTGCCTTTTGTCTGACCTCACAGAAAACTTCCTCTTCCCTCCCCTCATTCTTCTTTGCTCCTTCCCACCCATTTGTGTTTCCTTGGCCCCAGCCCCGTCTAGTCTCTTTCCCAGAGGCCGCGTTGTAAGTCCCCTCGTCTGTCTCCAGCATGTCATACGCCTGTGTGAGTCTGTGTTCATGTGCATCTTGGTGCACATGTGTGTACCAATGCGTTTTTAGCTGTCAGGAACAGACCCTGAGTAAGGGAAGGGCAGGGCACTCAAAGTCAAGGCTAAGATTCTCCTCCAGCTTCAGAAAACATTTGGTGTCTGCAGACATGCAGCTCTACCACCTGTCAGACAGAGCCCAGGGGACACGCTTATAAGACAAAGCTGAAATCGATCTCAGAGAATGGGGGGCTGCTGGGTTTTGAGAGATGCAGTCTTCCTAGCGTCTCAAACCATGGAGGGAAGATAAGCATCCCTCCCCCATGTGCTAAGAAGACACCCCAGTAGGCCCGGAGACGAACAGGCTGCCAGTGCCAGGCAGACCAGGAGAACGGGGCATGAGGTCGGACCTAGTCATGAGCCCAGATGGTGCTGTGCGCCAGACAGCATGACCAGGGGAGCTGACGAGGGTGGCAGGACCTCAAAGAGGCAAGTGACCCAGCACCATGCAGCAGGTGGGCATGAGGACTCATGGTGGGCCAGGAGCAGGCGGCCCGAGAGAAGGTGCACTTTAGGGAGTGGAGAGTGTCTAGGAGGGCACTCCCAAAGGAGGCAGCACAGCCACCACCCCAAGGCAGCAGCCCGGGCAGGGACAGAGAACTTTTCTTAGAGACCAGCAGATCCTCATGCCATAATAACGGACCCCCAGACAATGCAGGGAGCCCCCACACTGAGACGTCAGGAGCAGGGAGGTGATGGCAGCCTGGGATGTGGGTAAAGAAGATACCACAGGCCCTGCCTCTGCACCTGGTAGTGAGATCAATGCAGTAAACAGATATGGAGTTTAAAGCAGGGAGGAAATTGTCTTCATCTAAGTTTCCTTACAAAGGGGAAGCTGTCTTTGCCGGGAACAATATTTTGATAAGTGCTTAAGCCTGAAGCTGGAGGCCTGGGTGTGGGGGTGCAACAGCTCTGCTTGAGACATGAAGGAATTTTAGAATTGTTCATGTTGCACCAGAGAGAGGCAGGGAGGGAGGGAAGAAAGGAGGCTGCTGTTGAATGTGAATCCCATTCCCCACTGTCTATATTTTCAGAAAGTTCCTGATGTCATGAGTATGTGGGCTCAAGTGGGGTGCGCACCCGTGACATTTATGTGCACATATCTCCATGTGTGGGAAACAAAGGGGCTGGCCTGAGACTCAGAAGCTGGGCAGAGCCCAGGCAGTGCAGGGATGTGGAGAAGAGGCACAGAAGCAGCTCGGAGAGGAGAGACCCCACGATGGGGAGGCCCTTGGGCAAGTTTAACCGAATCTCCATGGGGCCAGGCCCAGCTGACTTCTGGGTGACCGTGTTCTCCCACAGCATTGTTTTGGTGGTTCTCCATTCTGTTTGCTGTATCTACATCAACAGCAACAACATGTACATCCCCCTTGGAAACCCTCCAGGAATTGGAAACCAGGTTTCTGCACTGGGTGGGCTGGAATGCTGGGACTCTCAGGCCCATTACAGACCGCAGGCTCAGCCAGGGATAAAAATCTCTAACAGAGAAGAGGCACAGAGTTAGAGATGTTTGACGCTTTGATGCTTCTGTGCCTCCCTGTCTCACCGAAGTCTCCAGTTGGAGGATGGGGGCAGCACCAGCATCTTCCGGCTCTCGGCTCTGGTTAGGGCTAGACTGGTGGTATCAGGACTCTCTCCCTATTGGGGATGTATAACTGGGCCAGGGCCAGGGCCACAGGAAGCAGACGGGATTGGTCATGTAGAGAGGGTCCTTAAAAGAGCCTGGAGCCTTTGGTAGTGACATCTTCAAGCCTAGAGAGGCAAAGGAGAGCTAAGCCTTTAACCAGAAAAGCCTCTTGTTGGCCCCCAGAGTCCCACCTCTGTCCCCTCAGCTGTTCTTTCCAGGGATCGTTCTTGAAAGCAGTAGGGAAAGGAAAGTGACAGGCCCAGGCCCGAAGGTCAGGTTTCTTATGCATTCCAGGGGCTCCCTCATCTCTCCATCCCTACACCTGGCTCCCCTGAGAACCACCCCCAGGGCTAGGGTGAGATGGGCCTCTTCAGAATTCATGTGCAGCCCAGACGGCTAGTATGCAGGAAAAGCCCCTCTGGTGGCCTCTGAGACACTAAGGAGACCCTTCACCAGAACTGAAGTGGTATTGGCATGGAGAACCTGCTGGCAGCCACTGAACAAAGGAGCCAGGTTAGCCTTTCTCTGTCTGGTGTGGAACAGTAAATGAGGGCGTTGTTAATGCCTGGAAAGAGATTTCCTGGGGAGCTGGACAGGGCCGTGTGCCCACCAGCCCCTGCCCTTGCTGGGCAGCCTCCTAGAATCTACATTGACCCTCAGTCTCGCACCTTACTGGGCCTTCAGGAAGTTCAGGCTTTTGTGGTAGGCGGACTACACATCCAGTGCCAACAGTCGGGGAATATCTGGGTGTCCCCACAGCTGGTCCCAGGGAAGGCTGGCAGGGGTCTTTTTTTCTATTGGGTGACTGGAGGAGGCCACCTCGGTCTTCCAGACGGCCTCCATCTGCTTCCCCTGTTGGCTGAGAGTGGGGCATTTGGAGAACGTGTAAAGCAGCAGAGTTAGAGACTGAGATGCAAGAGGCTCTCCAGAGCCACCAGGCCCAAGACTCGGCCTCATCTCCTTCCTTTCTCAAATGGAGTGTGTCACTGCCCTCCTTGTCTCCCCTCCAATACTGAGTCTGATTCTCACTTCTCTTGGGCCCCTCTGGCTGAGGAGCTGCTGGAAGAGGCTCCCAGGGTGGCCCCTGTCCTTCAAGGAACAAGCCCTGGGGCAGAAGCCCTCATCTAGCATGCAAAGGTGGGTGTGGACCAGGGTCTTTTTAGCTGCCCAGAGGTTCACTGTCTCCAGAACTTGGAGGTCACATGGTGAGAGAATCAGGCTTGTTTATAGGACAGACCAATGGCAGATGCCAAATCGATGCGCAGGGTAGAAAGGTTGTAAGTTTTCAGGTGTGGGTCCCCAGAGGCTTTCCATTGCATAGTTTGAAACGCACTAGGTCAGACTAGTGCCTGAAGCCCACACGCTGTGACACACACCCCACCTCTGGGTCAGTGGCCAGCACTGGGGAGGGCAGCTGAGAAGACAGGCACTTTGCAACTCATAGGGTGATCTTGGCCTGTTGGTGCCCTCACTTCACTGCTTGCCTTCCCAGGCTGGTCTCCCCTGCTCCCTGCCTCTTCATACAGCTCCTGCCCCCTCAGCTTCCCAGCACCTACCGGGCCATCTGCAGGGGCACACATTCCCAGTGCTTGGACTGAAAGGGCTGCTTGTAGGTGGGGCCGCTGGGGCAGATGTGCCACGGTGAGGCTGCAGGCAACTTGCATTTCTTCGGCTTTGGCGAGGTTACCTCAGGGATGTTCAGGTGAATGTTCCACTCCAGCTGGAGCTAGAGGAACCAGCAGAGAGGCATCAGGGAAACAGAAAGTTATCTCCTCTGTAGGTTGGGAGGAGGCTTTGCCTGTTTGTTGGTGCCCCTGCTAGACTCAGGGCTGAGTGGAGAAAGAATCCCTTCAATTAGAAACCCTGCAACCACAGGGTATCAGACCTTTGCTGGAAACTCCTTGAATTCTTTTTTGCTGGGTTAGTTGCTGTTTTCTCCTTTGTTGTGAGGAAGCTGGAGAATGGGCAAAACAGCAAGGAAGAAAATGAAAAGAAACCAGGGCACTGGAACTCCAGAGCAGCTGCAGGCAGCGTTCATGGCAGGGGGCCAGGTTGTGCCTGGCCTGCACTGGGTATCTTTTCATCCAGCCCCAGCCCTGGCACTGGGCAAGGAGCTGGGGGAATCTTCATAGCCACTCAGAATTGTCATGTAGTCCCTTTCATTCTCAACCCCAGAACAAACTTAGCAAGTCTAGACATCTCCAGGAGATTACCCAGACCGGTATAAGGTGATATGAAATCTCCATGGCCAAGGCTCTTCCAGCTGCCTGATGTCAGCTCTCACACCGAATGCCTCAGCATGCTGCCTCCCCTAGACTAAGGCCACTGCCGCTCAGGACTCAGGGGGTGGCAGTACCTCCTGACCCAACCCTAGGGCTGGTCTCAGCAGGCCCTGACTCACAACTGTGGGATCCTCCAATCCCTCCAAGCTGCCGGCTGTCCCCCAAGGGACCACGTCAGCACTTGCTGCTTTTTGCAGCCTGAGCCTCAGGTCTAGAACTGAGGGCTGCTCATCCCAAAGGCAGTGTTGCGAATGAAGGAGTCTGGTAGGGAAAGGCCTCATACTCATTGGTGGTGCAGAGAGCTGTTCCTGTCATATGAAAGATGGATGTGGATATAAACTCATCCTTGTATATGGGGACAAAATTAATAGTCCCAAAGGGTGTGAATTCTAATTTGCTGGGTTAGTTCCTGTTTTTTGTCTGTTGTAGATAATCTGGAAACAGGCAAAACAGCAGTGAAAAAAAATTAAATGAAGACAGATGTTAAATCTATATCTATACCTATATCTATATATCTATAATAAAGAGTTAAAACAGAAGAATATAGGAGTCTTTTATTCCATTATTCCCAGGTTTCAGCTATTATCTCTTTGGCCTTTTTTTTTTTTTTAATTCTCTACTATTTTACATTCATCTTAAATGTCAGAAGTTTCAAGGATTCTAATATGAATGTAAGTTTTTCTTTTTTTTGGTAATGTAGCATATAGACAATTATTGGTATACATATGGATCCATTATCCCTCAGTAGTCTATGGCTCATAGATTAGTAATCATTTATCTAGACAAAGAGAAAAGGAAGTTTGGGTGTCAGAGACAGTGTTTCGGAGTTTAAAGAGGTTTTCTGGATATGAGAGAATGGGAGAGGAGAGAAAAAAGAAAATCTCATTATTGTGAATTATAAGTTGGACACACTTTAGTGATTATGAGTGACCCAATTAAAAATTGGGGTTACTTTTTTATTATTTTTGGTGGTGAGTAAGCATTATATCTCTGAATGGGATACAATGGCAAAACCAGATCACATAACGTCTTGGGATTTATTTGGGTTGTACTTGATGTATGAATGTTCAAACCAGGTCTATACATTTTAGATCATTACTTTACTGAATTCTGCCAAGGTAAAGTGGGGTGGGAGTGTTAAAGAGTAAGCTTTCTCCTAGTATTAGTTTTCAGGGGGAAAACGTGAGGTCTCAGCAAGCAGGCTTCTAAGTATAGAGATTAAGAGAGTGAATGAGACCTTCTCATTCCATTGGCCTAAGCCAATGGTTCCTAACCCACAGGGCATGGTCCCCTGAGAGGCAATGGATTTTTTGCCAAGAGCCCAAGAATGTAAGCACATACTCAAAATTGTACACTGAATAAATAAAAAGTAAAACTATTAGTATATAGGAATTCTTGGAACTTTTAACATTTAAAATGGATCTTAATATAGGATTTAAAAAAAAATTTTTTTTGAGACAGAGTCTCACTCTGTCGACAGGCAGGAGTGCCGTGGCGCCATCTTGGCTCACTGTTGCCTCTTTCTCCTGGGTTCAAGTGATTCCCAAGTAGCTGGGACTGCAGGCACATGCCACCATGCCTAGCTAATTTTTTGTATTTTTAGTAGAGTTGGGGTTTCTTCGTGTTGGTCAGGATGGTCTCGATCTCTTGACCTCGTGATCCACCCACTTTGGCCTCCCGAAGTGTTGGGATTACAGGCGGGAGCCACCATGCCTGGCCAGGAATATTTTTAAGACCTAAACTAGTGATAATGGAATAAGAAGGACTAGTTTACCATTCTGTAAACAACTAGTAGGCCAAACAGAATAGATGAAAAAATGATGTTTATCCATTCAGATAACAGGCAGTGCAGATGAATCATCCCCAAAAGGAATGAAACAAATGAGACAATGTCCAGGCCCCAGCACAGGGCAGGAAACCCAAACAGAGGCCAACAGCCTTGCTGAGATGAGGAGACAGTGTTCCAGGATCAGGGAAGCCAAGGTGACGAGAATTTGAAAAGCAGAGTACCAGAGAGGAGGAAGCCACATGACAAGGAATCTCCAAAGCTCTGCCAAGGGGTCCCATTCAGTGTCTGTGCAGGCCTGGGAGGAAACCACCAAGGCTGGGGGAAGAATCACTGGGCAAGACCAGGCAGAACCATCCTCAGAGCTCACATATCCCTGGGAAGAGTTTGTGTTCACATCTGTAAAATACCAAAAGAAAAAACTGCCCACCTAGAATTCTGCATCCGGCAAAAACATCTTTCAAAACTGAAAGCTGAATAAACCTTTTCAGACACCAAAGCTGAGAGGATTCATCACCAGCAGATAAGCACTGTGAGAAATGCTAAAGGAATCCTTCAGACAGAAGGAAAATGATACCCAAAATACATTTGGATCTACACAAAAGAGTAAGGAGCACTGGGAATGATAAGTGTGGGGGTAAATAGATTATTTTTTTCCCTTTAAGGGAAAAGTAATCAATGTACAGCTGTCCATTGCTATCCATAGGGTATTGGCTCCAGGACTCCTCACAGGCACCAAACTCTGTGGACGCTCGCATCCTTATATAAAATGGTGCATAGTTTGCATATCACCCATGCACATCCTCCTGTATATATTATATTATCTCTAGATCACTTATAATGCCTAATATATCATATAAATGCTATCTAAATAGTTATTATATTGTTTAGGGAATTAAAAAAAAAAAGTCTGTTTGTTTTCAGTACAGACACGATCATCAATTTTTTTCTCCAGATATTTTTGATCTGTGGTTGTTTGAACCCACAGATGCAGAACCCACAGATACAGAGGGTCAACTGTATTAGGGGATTTATAAGTTACATAGAGGCAAAATGTATGACAACACTAGAATAAAGGCCAGGAATGAAGAAATAGATGTATACTGTTGTAAGGTTCTTACACATGAAATAATATTGTTTGAAAGTAGACTATGATAAGTTAAAGATTTATATTGTAAATCCTAGAACAACCATTAAAAATAACAAAACAGGCTGGGCATAGTAGCTCACACCTATAATCCCAGCACCTTGGGAGGCTGAGGCGGGTGGATTACATGAGGCCAGGAGTTCTAGACCAGCCTGGCCGACATGGCAAAATCCTGTCTCTGCTAAAAATACAAAAAAATTAGCTGGGCATGGTGGTGGGTGCCTGTAATTCCAACTCCTCAGGAGGCTGAGGCATGAGAATCACTTGAACCTGGGAGGTAGAGGTTGCAGTGAGCCAAGATCGTGCCACTGTACTCCAGCCTGGGGGACAGAGAGAGAGACTGTCTCAAAAAATAAAAAACAACAAAACAAAGAGGTATGGCTAACATGTCAGGAGTGGAGATAAGATGAATTTACTTTAAAAACTCCATTACTCCATAAGAAGGCAGGAAAAGAGGGGGGAAAAAAAGACAAATAGAATTGAAGAGCAAAACTATATATTTAAACCCAGCTGTGTTGATAATCACATCAGATATAAATAGCTTAAAACCACCCAATGAAAGGCAGAGAGTGACAGATTACATTAAAAAAGGAAGACCCAATTATATCAATTAAAACCCCAGTTTAAATATAAAGACACAGTGCTTACTTCAGTAGCACATATACTACAATTGGAATAATACAGACCAGACTACTGGCATGGCCTCTGTGCAAGGGTGACATACAAATTCATGAAGTATTCCAATAAATAAATAATATATAAACACAGAGAGGTTAACAATGAAAGAGTGGAAGAAGGTATACCATGCAAATACTAAAAAATATTTTAAAAGCTGTAGTGACTATGTCAATATTGATGTACACTGAAGAGCAAGGAATATAATAGAAACAAAGGGCCAGGTGCTGGTGGCTAACGCCGGTAATCCCAGCACTTTAGGAGGCCCAGGTGGGCGGACTGCCTGAGGTCAAGAATGGGTTCTCAAGATGGCGAGAACCCATCTCTACTAAAAATACAAAAATTAGCCAGGTGTGGTGGTAGGCACCTGCAATCCCAGCTACTCGGGAGGCTGAGGCACCAGAATCACTTGAACCTGGGAGGTGGAGTTTGCAATGAGCTGAGATGGTGCCACTGCACTCCAGCCTGGGTGACAGAGCAAGATCCCATCTCAAAAAAAAAAAAAAAAAAGAAAGAGGGCCATTTCATAAGGATAAAAGTCCAAATGTGGGGCCAGGTAAGGTGATTCATGCTGTAATCCCAACATTTTGGGAGGTCAAGGTGGTAGGGCTATTTGAGGGCAAGACTTGGAGACCAGCTTGGGCAACATAGTGAGACCTCATCTCTATAAAAATAAATAGTAAAGGTCAAATTTTCTTTTCTTTTCTTTTTTTTTTTTTTTTTTTTTTTTAGGATGGGGTTTCACCATGATGGCCAGGCTGGTCTTGAACTCCTGACTTCACGTGATCCACCCACCTCGGCCTCCCAAAGTGCTAGGATTACAGGCGTGAGCCACTGCACCCAACCCAAATTTTCTTTTTTGAGACAGAGTCTTGCTCTGTCACCAGGCTGGAGTAGAGTGTCACAATCTCAGCTCACTGCAACCTCTGCCTCCCGGGTTCAAGCGATTCTCCTGCCTCAGCCTCCTGAGTAGTTGCAACTACAGGCATGTACCACCATGCCCAGCTAATTTTTGTATTTTTAGTACAGACAAGGATTCACCATGTTGGCCAGGATGGTCTCAGGCTCTTGACCTTGTGATCCACCCACCTTGGCCTCCTGAAGTGCTGGGATTACAGGTGTGAGCCTCCACACCTGGCTGTAAAGGTCAAATTTTCAAGAGTAGGTAAACAATCGTAAATGTGTATGCACTTAATTGCAGAGCTTCAGAGTATTTGAATAATAAACCTATAAAACTGAAATAAATAGAACTGGAGAGATACAGCATGCTCATTAATTGAAAGAATAAATATCATTAAGATGCCATTTCTCAGTGCTGGGTAGGTAGGAAATTGGTGGGTTGGAGTTTGTGGTGGGTACTTGGGCCCAAACTGGAAAGACACTCAGGGCTAACAGTGACATCCAGGACATTCAACCCCCAAAGCAGCAGCCAGTGATACATATCTGTGGAGAATGTCACACAGAAAATGAAATAAAATCCAGGGATCCAATCAGATGTAAAGAATGTGCATACAGAATAATATTCAAGAAAACGACTGAAAGATTGGTGGGTGTTGATGCTCAGTGAAACCTGGGAATTCAGAGGAATGTGTTCACTTATACTTGAATTTCCCTCTCAGTGATTCTTCTTGTTGTGTGGCTTTTGGTTTTGTACACAGTAGTTCTCTTTTATCCTCTGGGGATACATTCCAAGACCCCCAGTGTATCCCTGAAACCTCAGTGCCAAACCCTTTACACACTGTTTTTCCTATATATACATAAGTATAATAAAGTTTAATTTCTAAAGCACAGTAAGAGATTAATAACATTTACAAAATAGAACAATGTTAACAGTATACTGTAACGAAAGTTATGTGAATGTGGTTGGTCTCTCTTGCTCTCAGAATATCTTACACAGTACTCACCTATTTTCAGATTGTGGTTGACTACAAGTAGCTAAAACCACAGAAAGGGAAACACCGGATGAGGTGGGGGATTACTGTATTTAGGAATACAACTATATATACATAGATTTCATTTTATTTGATTTTTTTTTTTTTTTTTTTTGAGATGGAGTTTTGCTCTTGTTGCCCAGGCTGGAGTGCAATGGTGTGATCTTGGCTCACTGCAACCTTTGCCTTCCTGGTTCAAGCGATCCTCCTGCCTCAGCTTCCCAGGTAGCTGAGATTACAGGCGCCCGCCACCACGCTTGGCTAATTTTGTATTTTTGGTAGAGATGGGGTTTCTCCATGTTGGTCAGGTTGATCTTGAACTTCCAACCTCAGGTGATCCAGCCTATTGTCTTTTCTTTTTAAAACCATATTGTATGGAGGTATCTACTAATACTTTGTATATAGCATTTTTTGTTCTATTACATAACTTTTAGTTTTATTGTATATATAATCTGACACACAATAAAGGGTAAAATTGCTTCCCCAAACCATACTTTTAATCAAAACCTAGAATCATCTGCAGTCCTTGTTAAAAAGGCAGGTTTCTAGAATCCTCTGAAGTTCTGATTAAATAAATTCCTTGGAAACCACACACACACACACACACACACACACACACACACACACACACACACAAAGATGACATTTTTCTCTAGATTGATCTTTAGTTTCAAAACAATGCCAATAAAAATTAAAACAGGCTTTTTTGTAGAGATTGACAAACTGATGCTAAAGCTATATGGACCATAACAAGGAATTTAAAAAACATTTCTGACAAAAAGTTGAAACACTGACATTATCTGATTTCAAAATTTATTATAAAACTGAAGTTATTTAGATAGTATGGTACTGGCAAAAGAATAAACATACAGATTGAAGAAACAGAATAGAAATTCTAAAAGAACCACACATGGGTGGCCAGTTGATTTTTGGCAAAGGTGCCAAGACAATTAATTGGGGAAAGAATAATCTTTTCAAAAAAGGGTGCTGGAATGATTGGATACCCATACGCCAAAAAAAGATAAAACACCAACAACCTCAAATCATACTTCATGCCATATGCAAAAATAGACTCAAAATGTATCAGAGACCTGAACACTAGAGGAAAACTGTAAAGCTGTTTAAAGAAACATGAGAAAATCTTTGTGACCTTGGGTTAAGCAAATATTTTTTTAAAATAGAACATAAAACACATGAACTATAGAAGAAAAACATTGGTAAATTGGGACTTTATTAAAACCTTTCTCTCTCCAAAAGACATTGTTAAGTACATGAAAAGGAATGGCCAGGCACAGTAGCTCATGCCTATAATCTCAGCACTTTGGGAGGCCGAAACGGGCAGATACCTGAGGTCGGCAGTTTGAGACCAGTCTGGCTAACATGTAGAAACCCTGTCTCTACTAAAAAAGACAAAAATTAGCCAGGTGTGGTAGCAGTGCCTGTAATCCCAGCTACTTGGGAGGCTGTGGCACAAGAATCCCTTGAACCCAGGACGCAGAGGTTGCAGTGAGCTAAGACAGCACCACTGCACTCCAGCCTGGGTAACAGAGCAAGACTCTGTCTCAATAATAATAATAATAATGGAAGGCTCACACTGAAAGATAATATCCACGAAATACAGATCTGATATTGAACTTGGATCCAGAATATAGGATGAACTTTTACAACCCAATAGTAACACTTTACCAAAGAAGATAAATGGATGACGAATAAGCACATGAAAAGATGCTCACGTTATTGTTAGGAAAATTCACATTATATAAATTAAAGTCTTATTAGTATAAAATAGATCTACAACTCAGTAGCATGAAAACATACAACCTGATTTTTTAATTATTTTGAGAAAGAGTCTCACTCTGTTGCCCTTCCTGGAGTGCAGTGGTGCAATCTCAGCTCACTGCAATCTCTGTCCCCTGGGTTTAAGCTATTCTCCTGCCTCAGCCTCCCCAATAGCTGGGATTACAGTCATGTGCCATCATACACAGCTAGTTTTTGTATTTTTTTTTTCCTAGGGTACATACGCAGATCATGCAAGATTGTTGCATAGGTACATTCATGGCAAGGTGGTTTGCTGCCTCCATCGCCCCATCACCTATACTGACATTTCTCCCCACGTTATCCCTCCCCACCCTCCCTCCCACCAGCTCCCCAACAATGGACCCTGGTGTGTGATGCTCCCCTCTCTTTGTCCATGTGTTCTCATTGTTCAACACCCACCTATGAGTGAGAACATGCGGTGTTTGATTTTCGTTCTTGTGTCAGTTTGCTGAGAATGATGGTTTCCAGGTTCATCCATGTCCCTACAAAGGACACGAACTCATCATTTTTTATGGCTGTGTAGTATTCCATGGTGTATATGTGCCACATTTTCTTTGTCCAGTCTACAATCGATGGGCATTTGGGTTGGTTCCAGGTCTTTGCTATTGTAAACAGTAGAGACGAGATTTCACCCTGTTGGCCAGGCTGGTCTTGAACTCCTGAGCTCAAGTGATCCCCCTGCCTTGGCCTCCCAAAGTGCTGGGATTGTGGGCACTAGCCACTGCACCTGGCAACATATAACCTGATTTTAAAATGGGCAGGTCCACCTTCAGCCTGGTGTGTGGTGAGTGGTCCTGGATGGGCCAGGGCACTGTGATCGCAGGAAGAGGCATGGGGTGCAGTCTTTAAAACATAACATAAAAATGGCTTCCAAAAGAGCTCTGGTCATCCTGGCTAAAGGAGCAGAGGAAATGGAGATGGTCATCCCTGTAGATGTCATGAGGTAAACTGGGATTAAGGTCACCATTGCAGGTCTGGCTGGAAAAGACCCAGTACAGTGTAGCCATGATATCTTCATTTGTCCTGATACCGGTCGTGAAGATGCAAAAAAAGAGGAACTATATGATGTAGTGGTTCTACCAGGAGGTAATCTGGGTGCACAGAATTTATTCGAGTCTGCCGCTGTGAAGGAGCAGGAAAACCAGAAGGCACTGATAGCTGCCATCTGTGCAGGTCCTACTGCTCTATTGGCTCATGAAGTAGGTTTTGGAAGTAGTTACAACACACCAACTTGCTAAGGACAGAATGGTGAATGGAGGTCATGACACCTACTCTGAGAATTGTGTGGAAAAGGATGGCCTGATTCTTGTAAGCCGGGGGCCTGGGACCAGCTTTGAGTTTGTGCTTGCAATTGTTGAAGCCCTGAGTGGCAAGGAGGTGGCGGCTCAAGTGAAGGCTCCACTCGTTCTTAAAGACTAAAGCAGGGAAATGTGACGAGTTAGGAATCCATTCTCACTGTGTTTGCGCTAAACAAAACAAGGGTAGGTTAATGTGTTCAGAAACCGCCATCATTACTGCTTTTGCAGAAGTAGAGTTGTGAAGTCACAACTACACAGAGATTTATCAACCTGCAAATTGTGTCTGTACATTTCTAAGCCTTGATTGCAGAATGAACAGGGCGTTTAGCAAACTAGAAATAAAAAATGAAAATGGGCAAAGCAGGAGTTCAAGACCACCCTGGGCAACATAATGAGACTGTCTCAAAAAAAAAAAGCAGGGACAAAGGACCTCAATTGACAATTACCCAAAAAAAGACATAGGGCACTCTGGCCCACTCTGCCTATGGGACAGTCCTGCTTTGTCAATGGAGCAGCCATTCTGTTGCACCCTGTTCCTCTAATAAACTTGCTTTCTTTAAAAAAAAAAAAAAGAAAAAAAAGACATAAAAATGGCCAATAAGCATATGAAAATATGTTCAACATCATTAATCATCAGGGAAATGTAAACCAAAACCACAATGAGCTGTCCCCTCACACCTGCTGGAAGGGCTATTATCAAAAAGAAAGGTGATAACAAGGTTATGGCAAAGGTGTGAAGAAAAGGGAACCCTTATACACTATTCATAGGAAGGTAGATTAGCACAGCCATTGTGGAAAATAGTATGGAGGCTCCTAAGAAAATTAAACATGAAATTACTATGACCCAAGGATTCTCTTCTGGGTATATACCCAAAGGAACAGAACTGCCACCTTGAAAAGATATCTGCACTCCCATGTTCATTGCAGTATTACAGCAGCCAAGATACGGAAATAACCGAGGTGTCCATCATTGGACAAATGGATAAAGAAACTGTGGTATGTACAGTCATGTGCTGCATAACAGTGTTTCAGTGAATGATGGGCCACATATACAACCGTGGTCTCATAAGGTTATCATACCATATCTTTACCTTTTCTATGTTTAGATACACAAATATTCACCATTGTGTTCTGACTGCCTGCAGTATTCAGAACAGTCACATGCTATACAGGTTCGTAGTCAAGCAGCAATAGGCTACGCCATATAGCCTAGGTATGTAGCAGGCTATCCCATCTAGATTTGTGGAAGTATATGCTATGACGTTCACACAACAAAAATTGCCTAACAACACGTTTCCCAGAATACAGCCCCATCACTGTATCTATAGTGGAATATTATTCAGCCTTAAGAAAGGAGGAGATCCTGCCATTTGCCACAATAGGGTTGGCCCCGGAGGACATTATGCTAAGTGAAATATGCCATGCACAGAAGGAAAAATCTTGCATGATCTCACTTATATGTGAAATCTAAAAAAAACCAAAAGGCCAAATTGAGGAGACAGAAAATAAAACAGTGGTTACCAGAATTGGGGTGGGGGTGGGAGGAAGTGGGGTGACATAGGCCAAATGATACAAAGTAGCCTTGTATAGGACTAAGAAACTGAAAGCTCTAATGTGCATGAGGATTATAGTTAATAGTGTATTGTATTCAGGATTTTTGCCAAATGAGTAGATTATTACGGCCCTTGCCAGAGGAAAGATAAAAATGGCAATTCTGTGAGATGACGGATATGTTAATTTGTTTCACTATGGTAACCATTTTACTATATATCTATCTTATAATGTCATGTTATAAACCCTAAATATATACAATAAAATTTATTTTAAATAAATAAATAATAATAATTGTTTTGCCCTTATGGAGCCATGAAAAAACTCTAGAGGATCCCCAGGGCTCAGCAAACCACACATTGAGAATTGCTGATCTAATGCATAATTTGAGAAAACATTCCAAAACTAAAGGACATAAATTTCTACACTGAAAGACAGGCCGGGTGCGATGGCTCATGCCTATAATCCCAGCATTTTGGGAGGCCAAGGCAGGTGGATCATGAGGTCAGGAGTTCAAGATCAGCCTGGCCAACATGGTGATACCCCGTCTATACTAAAAATACAAAAATTAGCTGGGCATGGTGGCAGGCGCCTGTAATCCCAGCTACTCAGGAGGCTGAGGCAGGAGAATCGCTTGAAACTGGAAGGCAGAGGTTGCAGTGAGCCGAGATCATGCCATTTTACTCCAGCTTGGGTGAAAGAGCGAAACTCCGTCTCAAAAAAAAAAAAAAAAAGAAAGGGCCGATTAGGCCCTGTAAAATAGGTAAACATAGGCCCACATCAGGCTTAGCATCATGAAAGAAATTACAAAACACTGGAGACAGATCTCATCAACTCCCAGAGATAAAAATAGGCCAAACCCAAAGGATCAAGGACTCAGGATGACTTGGGGTACTCAACAGCAACATTAGAGCCCAAAAAGCAATAGGCAGTGCCTTCAAAATTGTGAGGGAAAGGGACAGGCACAGTGACTCACACCTGTAATCCCAGCACTTTGGGAGGCCAAGGCAGGTGGATCACTTGAGGTCAGGTGTTCAAGACCAGCGTGGCCAACATGGTGAAACTCCATCTCTACTAAAAATAAAAAATTAGCTGGGGGTGGTGGCGTGAGCCTGTTATCCCAGCTACTCAGGAGGCTGAGGCAGGAGAATCACTTGAATCTGCGAGGCAGAGGTTGTAGTGATCCAAGATCATGCAACTATACTCCAGCCTGGGCAAAACAGTGAGACTCCATCTCAAAACAAACAAGCAAATTTTGAGGGATTGTGAGAGAACATGGATTCTAAGCTAGACTTTCACATCCAGGCAAACAATTAAGAGTGAGGATAGATATTAAGACATTTTCAGACAACCAGGGTCTCAATGACTTAACCTCCCATGCAACCATTGTCAAAAGGTGAGTGGAGGAGGGACTCCACTAAAGGAAGTGAACCAAGGAAGAAGATACCTGGAACCTGGAAAGCAAAGGAGCTGATTGAGGGAGAAGCAAAGCGAGCCTCTGCAAGACAGTGAAGATGACAGCTATGCACCAAGCCTGGAGAAACACCAGAGTGCCAGGAGCAGGGCACAGAGAACCACAGGGAGAGAGAATCACAGCCCAGAGCCAGGACTGCAGGATCCAGCTGCCCCACTCCAGAATAATCTTCTCTTCCACAGCTCTTTCTCAAGAGACATCTCTCTCTCTGGGCTGCTCCCCAGAAACAGATTGGAAAGCCACCCTCCTCCGTGCTCAGGCTGGCGCCTGCCTTCACCTTTCCCTGGTGCAGAGGCTTTATCCTGCCCTCTCCTTTCCCTTCTGCCCCTGGTCCCACAGCCACAGCCACATCCCCACAGGCTCATTTGGGACCCCAAGCCAATTGGCTGTGCTGACCCCAGGAGGCGGGGTGGGGAGGGCGGGAGGCCCACCTTGGGAAACATGGCCACCATGCTGCTCAGGCACTCCCGGCGCTTCTCCTCCAGGACCCTCTGCTTGTCTGTCCAGGCCTGCAACCTGAGGACCTGCAGGTGGTTAATGTTTTTCAAGAAGATGTGGAGGTTCTGGGCCTTGTAGGAAGCCCCCGTTTCTCTCGTGATTTGTATGTGGTTGAACACTTCTTGCCTGGGAAGAGAAGAGAAGCGATTTAGGGGGTGGAGAGGCCTCCTCCATCCCCCAAGTCTGTTAACCAGAGATGACTTTGTTTTCTTTAATTTCTTAGAGCAAAAAGAAATGGGAGGCTGTTGAGAGCTGGGGAAAATGGGGCAGAGAAAAATGGGAGGTGATATCAGGTGAAGAGCCTCGGGGCTGGGATGAAACAGGAAAAGAAAAGAAAGGAAGACAGGGGAGCACATTATGTGGGTTATGGGCAGGGCCACGGGAAGACAGGAAGAAAGAGGGAAGTGGCTTAGAGGAAAAGCCTCCCACAGGGAGAGCAGCGGTCAGTGCCCTTCCTCCTGCACCTTCAGAGGTTGCCCAAGGCCTGAGGCCAGACTTGCTTTCCTGCCCTGCCTCAGGAGACCTTGTCCAGGCCTGGGGTGGCTCTCCCCATCTCCCACTGCCCTGTGTTCCTTCTCTCCCACTGGGTTTAGGCTCTGCCCACATATTGTTGTGGGTGGGTGCCAGGTGGGTTCCAGGGAGGACCTACCGGAGGCTCTGGAGGCGTCTGTAGAAGATGTACTTATGGCACAGGTACTGCAGCCTGAACGTGCCCAGCTCCATGGTGGTGGTGGTGAGCTCCAGCGCCTTGCTGCGCAGGTAGCGGGGCAGCCCCAACGCAGACTCCTCACTTAGGAGCTGCAGGTTCTTCCTCTGGGCCTCCATGTCCATGTGGTACACCTTCTTCTTAAGAGTTACAGGGGATATCTGCAAAGAGGGCCGGGCCAGCCTTTGGATGGATGTCCCAGTGATAGGAAAGGAGGCAGATTTCTTGGGCCTCGTGGGAACTTGGTGGGCTTGTGATCTGTGGGTAGACGCCACTGAACTCATAGGTCTCTGCTTTCCCAGGGCAGGCTGCAGGGTACTAGGAGATGTGGGCAAGTGTGGCCTCCGGCTTTGGTGAGCAGATTGGGCCCGACTGGGGGTAGGCACTAAGGGTAGCTCTGTCTTCTCCAAGTCCCTCCATCGACTGGTAACTGTGAAGATCCTCCTCTCCACATCCTCCCCTTGCTGCTCCAGCTCTCTCCTTGGGCTCTCCTGCTCCTTTTCCAGCTGGACCCATTTCCGCTGCTGCTCCCTGGCCAGGTCTTCCAGCTTCCACTGCCGCAGCTTCTCCTGGTGCTCCTGCTCCAGCAGGGCCCACTTCTTCTGCCGCTGCTGCCACATCTCCTCCTCCTCCAGCCACAGCTGCCTCCGCTTCTCCCAGCTGAGTTCCTCCTCCCAGGGCTCCTCTTGGCTCTCCGAGGGCACCTGCCTGGAGCTCTCTAGAGACAGCTGCTCCTTAGAATGGAACTTAATTTGGAGTCCTTCCTTCTCCTGGAAGTAGTCCTCCTGGTCTTCGTCTTTGTGGCTGGAGCTTTCTGCCGCCGGTCTGTCCCATTTCTTAGGAAGCTTGTGATCCACTGAGGGTAGAAACACAGGCTCAAGGCTCTCGGTGTCCTGGCTGCTGAACACATCTGCGACCCTTGAGTGCATAGTCATGGTGGAAAGCGGCTGGTGCCCTGCAGCTCTAGCACAATTGTCCTGCGCCGTGGCCATGGGACCTGGGGGAAGTGGTGAGAACAACTGCTCCTCCTTTGTAGATTCCTGTTGGGTTTCCTCCGTGACTGTTTCTTTCCTTGGCAAGGTCTCTCTCTCAGGGGTACCCGGGGAGTCCACAGAAACCTCAGACAGGTCTTCTGCTTGACCTGTAGCAGTCTGAGCCTTCTTCAATTGGAACTCCAAGGCCTGCTTCTTCAGGAGAATGTCATGGTACCTTCCCCCTAGGATCTCTACTTGCTTCAGCAGAGCATCGCTCCTGCTCTCAAGGACTTGCACGAACTGCTGGAAGTGCAGCCTCTGGCTGCTGAGCTCTTTGGTCGCCTGCATTTGCAGGCGCCTGTATTTGGTCTCCAGGCTCCTGTTCTCCTTGTGTTGGAGGATCAAGGCCTTGTTGAGGTTCTCCACCATAGCGGCCATGTACCTGATGGCCCTGACCTCCCCCTTGCTGAACATGGTCGAGTCCAGGAGCTCCTGCAGCATGGACGTCACCTCCAAGGCCTTCGTGTTCATGCTATGCTGGTCCTGGAGCATCTGTTCTGGGCTCAGTGGTTGAGGATGGGGTGGAGATGTCTGTGGGCTTCTTCCCCGCCAGCCCTGCCAGAAAGTGCGTTCGGACACTGGGAGAGGAAGAGAGAAAAAAGTCAGTGACCTCTCATGGGTCCCAAGGATCACACTGATTCTCCAAATCCTGCACGGCCAAAGTGGCAACCCCCTTAGGGATTTGGCAAAGAGAATGGAGCTGGGGCCGTATGTGGGGCCAGGGATGGTGCTGTCAGGACAGACCTCTGCTGGGTGCAGAGCTTGCCAAGAGCCCAGCCTCAGGGGTCTACCAGCTCCACTGCACCTGCAGAGCCCAGAGGGGCCTGGTGTAGGCAATCCAGCGCAGCTCACTGCAGCATCCTCCTGGTCCTCCATGTTCTCCTGGGGTAGAGTCATTTTTCTAATCATGCCACTTCCCGGCCTCAGCGTCTGTGTTTGCCTCCTATTGTCAGCTACCCAAACCCCTTACACCCATCCAGGAAGCCTGGTTTCCCTTTCCTATTAGCACTGGACTGCGTGGAGAATTTATCACATGGTCCTCTAACTGTTCATGTTTTATGTTGGTTTTTTTTTTAATAACTAATGTTTTTTTTTTCCATTTTGGGGATCCCAAAGTCCTTTGATACTCTGAAGAAAGCAGCAGACCCTCTCTTCCCAGGAAAATGCGCTACACACAGATTGTGCCCGCCGTATTCAAACCCACAGCAGCTCTCCATTTCTCAGAGGCTGGGTCATGGTGGTCTTTGTGCCCCCTCGGACCCACTATGTATAGAGCTGGTGGAGTGATTATCTTGGAGCACCCATTCCTCTGCCTGTTTCATAAACATCACTGCTAGAATGAACAGTGCTAACTTCAGATGAGGGGTAGAGGAAATATAAAAATTAAGGGATACTGAAGTTGGGCTAGCATCCAGCTAGTATTGTCAGAGAGGCCACGTGGCCTAGTTGCCCAGAGCTTAGATTCTGCAGTCAGATAACTTGGGTTTGAATCCCATCTTTTCCATTTGCCTTGGACAATTATCCTAACTTCTCAGTGTCTCAGTTTCCCAATGTGAAAAATGGGGATAATCATAGAATCTATGCCATAGGACTTAGATTATGCATGTTTAGTGCCAAGTGCAGTAACAGGTACCTAGTAAGTGCTCAATAAATCATCCCTAAAAAGAAATAAATAAAGACACCGTCTTTACCATTCAGAAGTTTATAATCTAGCAAGGGACTAAGTATACAATAAGTGTATTTGAAGACATAGTACCGTACAGATTGCAGGAGAGATTGCCTCCTTTTCCACTTTCCCCTGCCTTCTCCCTCCTGCTGACCTTGATTGATAATGGGGCTGGCCATGAGGAACAATGGTAAATGCTGATGGTTAACTATTGTCAATTAAGCCCTGAGCATGTTCCAAGCACGGTGTCAGACACCTCACACTGTGTGGAAGCCTCCCCACAAACCTGCAGCTACACAGTACCCTCCTCTGTTTATATACAAGGAAACTGAGGCTCAGGGAGATAAAGTCCTTGCCCAAAGTGATACAACCAGAAATTAACAGAGATGCAGTTCAAACTTTTGAGTGAGATTAAGCAGCTAGAAAACCTATGTGTGGGGCCACAGGCTTTCCTTGTGGTCCCTTCTCTTCTCTGAGCTTCAATGTTCTCATCTACGAAATGCAAGAGTTCGATAATCTCAGGTTCTCCGAATGTTGACGGGAGTAAAAATCCAAGGTTCAACTGTTTGCTGATGGACCACCTCTGCAGCAGCCTCCAGCCGAGCCTCCCGAACCTTCTTGGCTCTGCTGCTGGGTTTGGAATGAGGAGAGGATGGTTCTCAGGCCCCAGCTGCTAACTCCAGCCCTCCAGGCCCCCCAGCTTTGTTCCTCAGAACCCGCATGAGACCACAGCTCCAGTGAGCATGCCAGGGACGTGTCTCCACATCACACCGTCCTCAGCCCTGGAGGACAGCTCAGAGCTGCTCAGTGCTTAGCCTGGGCTCAACCCCAGCCACTAACCACTGCCCATCCATCTCAAATCAAGCTTCTGTGATGAAGGAGGATTAGAAAGATCCCAGACCCCGCCTGTGACTTCTTCCCCTGCCATGGCATCCACCCCATCCTCACCCAGCTCCCTGCCCAGGTGTTCCTAGAACCTACCTTGTGACCTTTTCTTTTGTCCTTCAATAAGAGTGGAGCAAAGAGCAGTGAGTGACTCGATGCCTCTTTTGGTGGCAATGAGGGAGAGCGGTAGCACTTTCTCCGTCACCTCAATCCATTCGTCCAGGGCTGCTTCTTCCTCTTCACTCTTCCTGGGCCCGATCTCATAGGTCAGAGTGTCACCTGGAGAAGGGATGGAGGAGCAGGCTGAGAGCACCCTGTCCTCCAGGGGGACCCAGACAGCCCTAGAGCACAGAGGTTACAGCGGCTGTGAGGTCACACTAATTTTACCTCTTACTAGATATGTGATGTTGGGGAAGTCACTTACTCCCCTGAGCCTCAGTTTTCTTCCCTATAAAAGAATTGGGTGAAGATTAAGTGAGATAATACATGTGGAACAATTAACATGAGGACTGCCATGTAGAAATTCACAATGGGCATTTTATTTTTTTTGAGATGGAATCTTGCTCTGTAGCCCAGTGGAGTGCAGTGGCGCTATCTCGGCTCACTGAAACCTCCACCTCTCGGGTCCCAGTTCAAACAATTCTCCTACTTCAGCCTCCCAAGTAGCTGGGATTACAGGCACGAGCCACCATGCCCAGCTATTTTTTGTATTTTTTAGTAGTGATGGGGTTTCGCCATGTTGGCCAGTCTGGTCTTGAACTCCTGACCTCGTGATCTGCCGGCCGTGGCCTCCCAAAGTGGGATTACAGGCATGAGCCACCGCACCCGGCCCACAATGGACATTAAATAATACTGTTGTCTGTACAGCAGGGAGGTATCTGACTTGTTATTGCTCTATGTCCATTACCTGGTCCAACATCTGGACAACTGAATTAATTAAGCAGAGTCAACAGCTCTCTCAGTCTCTTGAGGGCAACTGAGGGACCACTGATCTGAGAGCTTCCAGGCATAGGATAGCATGTTGGGGGGCAGGTCACCATCCTGATACCATCTTCCAACACTGAAGCATCCAGCACACAGCACAAAGGTCCTCTGATGGAATGACTCTGAGCTGAATGGGGAGTAGCACCTGGCTTTAGGGATTATGCAGCTAGCCCACACCCAAATGGCTCTACCAGTTGCTCACAGTTGGTATCAGGGCCCATGCAGTAAAGGTCATTCAGTGTTTGAATGTCACCCAGGGGTGCTCTATAAAATAGCTAATATGGGTTTGAATTTAGTTCCTATCCCACTCAAAAACAAGATGTCATAATGGACTTGTGACTTAGGCTTCATCATATATTCAGCTAGTGTCATGATCTGTGATGTTTGGACACTTCTGTGTCTGCCCCTCAGGGGCATGGAGGTGATGTGCTATGACATGAGTGGTGGAATGCGTTACTGGAGAAGGGGATGTGTCCTGTGCTGTCCCTGTGCTCCCCTCCCAGAGAAAGCACAGTGCCCAGCCTGCAAACTCACCCCAGTCACCCAGCCAGCGGAGAATGTCATACAGGTGCTTCTCCTTCATCTTAGCATCTTTGGAGAAGGAGGCAATTTTGTCCAGCAAGATGAATCTCTTCTTGGCCTTTGGATCTGTCTGGTGAGATTTTGCCTTTTCTTTTAAATCATATCCTAATTTTTCCTGGAAGCAGTTGATAACACAATTGACATTGTCTGAAATGTGTGAGAGCCGAGTAGAAATATCCTATAGAGAAGTAACAGATTGTAGTGTTAGGGCTGTGGACCCTGCAGCCAGAAGCCACATGCTAGCAGTGTGACCTTGGGCAAGTCGCTTAGCCTCTTTGGGTCTCAGTTTTCTTATATTTAAAGTGGAAATCATTATCATACCTATGTCACAGGGTTTCCTGTAAGGATTAAATTAATTAATATTTTAAAGTGCTTTGACCAGTAGTACCTGGCACATCACACAAAAGGGTTAGCTCCTATTATCATTGTGATTATTAAGAAGGTCAAGAAAGAATAGAATACCAAAACCCACAGCAAACATTTCCTTAGAATTTCAGATGTTGCTGGGGGTTTCTGGATGTCTTTTCTCACAAGGATCCACAGGCAACAGAAGCTTGGAAGTGAGGCCCCAAGAAACCCTAGGATCAGAGGGTCAAGTAAAAAATGTAGCACAGGCAGTGTACAGGGTGATTTGAGCCTTTGGCCATTTCCCCAACCCCCATGAACTTCCTGGGGTCAGCTTGGGGGATTCTGGAGGGTTGCCAAAAACAGATTCTGGGTCCCTTCTCCTGCCCTCTAGGACCCACCATGATGTGCCTCAGGGCTATCCTTGAGCTTCCTGCCCCCTTCCCTGGGGGCTGCCCCTTTCTGGCCCTAGCCCTGCCTTAGGCAGGTGGTTGCTTTCAGCTCACCCTGCAGAGGCCAAGTTTAGGAGACAGGTAATTTATACTGATCTGTCTGCAGACCTGGGTTGCTGATATCCTAGGACCCCCAGGGACCCAGAGCTAGAATCTCTTTCAAACCTGGGGTCAGTCCCTAGCCTCCGTATCAGATCTCAATGTAAGCGTGATTCCTTCATTTCAGGGGCTACCTCTTGAGCACGAGTTAGCTGAGCAGCCTCAATCCTCAAGATGATGGCTTTCACTGATGTAGGAGTCGCCAACTGTGGGGGGTCATCTTTCTCCATTTTGGATCACTCTGTCAGTCACAAGATATCCTGTGTCTCTGGTCCACAGGCCTGGACACATAGTGTTGTCTGCTTTGAAGGTTAAGGGCACCAGGGTGTCTTCTGGCTACCCTCTGCCCAGGCCCAGCTCCTCCGGTAACTGTCAAACGCCAGGTTCCAACTGATCTTCTTTTCCCAGTGACATCATCAGTTTGATTATAAGAATTACATGCCCCACTACCTAGCTTTTTGTCCATTACCTAACATATATTTGTTTGACTTGTTGCTTTATAAAAATTACTAAATGTTGTGCTCCCAAACAAAACATTAATGTCTAAAAATAAGAAAAAGCAATTAGCAAAAGTTATTATCCCAAAGAAAATATTTTGAATTTCTAAAAATTAGAGCCAATCAAGAACCAAATGGAGGCCAGGCTCAGTGGCTCATGTCTGTAATTCCAACAATTTGGGAGGCCGAGGCGGGAGGATCACTTGAGCCCAAGAGTTTGAGACCAGCCTGGGCAACATGGTGAGACCCTATCTCTACAAAAAAAAAATTAAAAATAGGCTGGGTGCGATAGCTCACACCTGTAATCCCAGCACTTTGGGAGGCCCAGGCAGGCAGATCACAAGGTCAGGAGTTTGAGACCAGCCCGGCCAATGTGGTGAAACCCCGTCTCTACTAAAAATACAAAAATTAGCTGGGCATGGTGGTGGGCACCTGTAACCCCAGCTACTCGGGAGGCTGAGGCATGAGAATCGCTTGAACCTGGGAGGAAGAGGTTGCAGTGAGCCAAGATCACACCACTGTACTCCAGCCTGGGCGACAGAGTGAGACTGACTAAAAAAAAAAAAAAAAAACCTTTTTTCCCACCACCATTTTAGATGGAGTTTCACTCATGTTACCCAGGCTGGAGTGCAATGGCGCCATCTCGGCTCACTGCAACCTCTGCCTCCTGGGTTCAGGCAATTCTCCTGCCTCAGCCTCCTGAGTACCTGGGATTACAGGCATGTGCCACCATGCCCAGCTAATTTTTTGTAGTTTTTAGTAGAGACGGGGTTTCACCATGTTGACCAGGTTGGTCTCGATCTCTTGACCTCGTGATCCACCCGCCTCGGCCTCCCAAAGTGCTGGGATTACAGGCTTGAGCCACCGCACCCGGCCAATTTTTTTTTTTTTTTAAATAATAGCCTGGCATGGTGGAGCATGCTTGGGATCCCAGCTACTTGAGAGGTTGAGGCAGGAGGATCACTTGAGCCCAGGAGGTCAAGTCTATAGTGAGCCATGTTCATGCCACTACACCTCAGCCTAGGTGATAGAGACCCTGTCTCTCTCTCTCTCTCTTTCTCTCTCTCTCTCTGTCTCTCTCTCTCTTACACACACACACATGCATGTGCACACACACACATACACAAGAGGGAGGGACATCCCATAATAATAACGGTATCAATTAATAAAGGGGATATAATTTTAACTGTGTATATACCTAATAACATTGCTTCAAAATACGTGAAGCAAAAAGCTTCCAGACTGAAAGGAGGAATAGATAAATCCAAAATTATAGTTGGAGATTCCAACATTTCTCCTGCAGGAGTTGACAGAAGTAACAAAAAATAATTAACGTATAGAGGTTTTGAAAAATACTATCAACCAACTTGACTTCATTGACAGTCATGAAACACTTCACCCAACAACAGGACACATATTATTCCCTATACATATGGAACAGTGATCATATAGACCATAATTTGGGCCATAAAACAAGTATCAATTAATCTAAGAAGGTTAAAATCATACAAAACATGTTCTCTGACCACTATGGTATTAAACTATAAATCAATAATTGAGAGATCTTTGGAAAATTCCCAAATATTTTTCAAATTAAGCAATATACTCCATATAACCATAAGTCAAAAAGGAAATTGCAGGGAAAGTTATGAAATACTTTGAACTGAGTAAAAATAAAAACATCAAAATTTTGAGGATGCTGCCAAATCAATGCTTAGAGGAAAAAACTAGAAAAGGAAGAACAGAAAAACCCAAAATAAGCAGAAGAAAGGAAACAATAAGGATAAGAATAGAGCCCAATAGAATAGAAAACAAACAAAAATAAAAGAAAATCAATTCAACTAAAATCTGATGTTTTGAAAAGATTAATACAATTGATAAAACTCTAGCCATATTTCCCAGGACATCATTACAGACTCTACAGTGGGAATAGTGACAGAGCATCATGAAAACCTTTATGCCAATAAAGTTGGTAAATTAGATGAAATGGGCAAATTCTTTAACATACACAACCTATCAATGCTCACTAAAGAAAAAAAAGCTCTGAATATCCATAAATCTACTAAAGAAATTGGATTTGTAATAGAAAACCTTTCCCTTAAAGAAAACTCCAGCCCCAGATAGTTTAATTGGCGAGTTCTACCAAACATTTAAGGAAAACAAGATATAATTCTATAACAACTCTTTCAAAAAATTGAATAGTAAAGAACACCTCTCGGCTGGGCGCAGTGGCTCATGCCTATAATCGCAACACTTTGGGAGGTCAAGGTGGGTGGATCACAAGGTCAAGAGATTGAGACAATCCTGGCTAACATGGTGAAACCCTGTCTCTACTAAAAATACAAACATTAGCTGGGTATGGTGGCTCTTGCCTGTCAAACCAGCTACTTGGGAGGCTGAGGCAGGAGGATCACTGAGTCCAGGGAGGTTAAGGCTCCAGTGAGCCGTGATCACACCACTGCATTCCAGCCTGGGCAATAGAGCGAGATTCCATCTCAAAAAAGAAAAGAAGATATACAAATGGCGAATAAGCACATAAAAAGATTCTGAACTCATTAGTCATTGCATTAGGGAAATGCAAGTTAAAACCATGAGATCCCAACTCTGATAAGAATGACTCAGGATTAAAAAGTGTGACAATACCAAGTGTTCTGGCAAATGGATAAACAAATTGTAGTATGTCCATGCGATGAAATATACCATTTCACATTTCAAAGGAATGAACTACTGACACATGCAATGACAGGAAAAATTTCAAAAGCATTATACTAATGAAAGAAGCCAGACACAAACTCCTAGGAACTATGTAATTACACTCATATGAAATTCTAGGAAGGCAAAACGATAGTTGCAGAAACCAGATCAGTAGATCCCAGAAGCCAGGTCAGCAGAGAGGAGACTGACTGCAAAAGGGCACAATGGTATTTGAGTAAAAGAAATGATGACAGTGATGGTCACATGACTGGATACATTTGTGAAAATTCATTGTATTGTACACTTAAAATTGATGAATTTTATTATATGTAAATTATACCTCAATAAAGTTGATTTTTAAAAAATACAATGTTTTGTAATACTCTAGACTGTGGGGGGATTGTGGGTAGCCAGGGAAAAGGGCTAGAAGTTCGGGAGGTACTGGAGGGTGTTAGGAAATAACTCTTCCTGCTTTCTCATTGAGGAGTCTCCTTTATTTGCATACCCTTCTCCCCTGGGACTGGGAAGCTCCCTCTTGTAGACAAACTCCCTCTTAGCCCCTCTTACAGGAGCAGCGTGGTACCTGGCTACAACACCTCCACCACAGTTCAAAGGCCAGGGTTTGGTAATCAGTATCCTGGGAGAAATGTTTACAAACTTTAAAACAAACCAACAAAAAATCAGCTTCTCAAACAAAGCTTTATGCAGTCTTTCACTAACCAAAACAAAAGCATTAATTATTTTGGCTGGAGGTGGTAGCTCACACCTGTAATCCCAGCACTTTGGGAGGCCACGGCAGGCAGATGGCTTGAACCCAGAAGTTTGAGACCAGCCTGGGCAAAATGGTGAAACCCCATCTTTACAAAAAATACAAAAGTTAGCCAGGGTGGTAATACATGCCTGTAGACCCAGTTACTCAGGAGGCCGAGGTGGGAGGATCACCTGAGCCTGGGAGGCAGGGGCTGCAGTGAACCTAGGCCACACCAGTGCACTCTATCCTGGGTGTCAGAATGAGACCCTCCCTCAAAAAAAAAAAAAAAAAAGCAATATTTTATTAGTATACATTTACATTATAAGTTGAACTTCATGATATCTATTATAAAGTCATATAATGTCAACAGGCCTGTTTTCATGAACCCAGAAATGTGATATTCATTGTATATATATTTTTTTTCTTTTTTTTTCTTTAAGTTTGGTAGAAGCCCATCATATGTATATTCTTTTTTTTTTTTTTAAACATGGGGTTTCTCCATGATGGCCAGGCTGGTCTTGAACTCCTGACCTCAGGTGATCCACCCACCTAAGCCTCCCAAAGTGCTAGGATTACAGGCATGAGCCACTGCGCCCGGCCCATATGTATATTCTTAAACTACTCTTTCAAAACCAGTTAAAATATACATTCTGGGTAAAAAAAATAGTAGTTTGAACATAAGCATCCAAATTTGTACATGGAAAACCCATATAGCAAAGGAATTTTTTTTTTTTTTTTTTGAGACAGTGTTTCTCTGTCAACAGCCAGGCGCCAGGCTGGAATGCAGTGGCATGATCTCCACTCACCGCAACCTCCGCTTCCTAAGTTAAAGCAATTCTCCTGCCTCAGCCTCCTGGGTAGCTGGGACTACAGGCACATGCCACCACGCCCAGCTAATTTTTTTTGTATTTTTAGTAGAGATGGGGTTTCACCATGTTGGCCAGGATGGCCTCGATCTCTTGACCTTGTGATCTGCCTGCCTCAGCCTCCCAAAGTGCTGGGATTACAGGCTTGAGCCACCGTGCCCGGCCAGCAAAGGAATTTTTAAAGGCATAAATCCATGAGGATAGGGAAACAGGAGAAGAGGCAAGAGCAAAATATTTCAGAAGTGGAAACCGATGGATTAGAGGTTACTCACTTACACGAGAGAAGGACAGATCCTAAGGCAGCGGCAGAACCATATGGCAAACAGAATTGGTTGTGCCATACCAGAGTCTCCTTCGTCTGACCACCCTGAGAAGGAAAACCTAGGAATGTTGACATCAGAAGTTCCCAGCCAGATCACCGTGCAAAGAAGCTCTTGTCTGACAAGCCTGTCCATCTACCACCTGAATAGACAGAGAACAAATGCTTCCAGTCAGCTTTTAGGTGACCCATCCTTAAGTGTGAGCAGACAACCAAGGATTCTTCTTTTTTTTCCCCCTAGTGTCATCAGAAAAGACAACCAAGGATTCTAAGACTTCCAAGAAAAGAATCTAATGTAGAAGACAGAGACCAAAACAACAGAAAAGAAATTTGGAGCAGAGATTATGCAGAGAAAACAAAAATGACAGAACTATCAGTAATAGCTTCTGAGATAAGATAACCCTGAAATAATATATGTTATGTTTTTTAAAAAGGACAATTCAGAGAATAAAAATAAAGTGAAAGTGATTAAAATCTTTAAAATATGGAAAAACCGGTGGCTCACGCCTGTAATCCCAGCACTTTGGGAGGCTGAGGCGGGTGGATCACGAGGTCAGGAGTTTGAGACCAGCCTGACCAATATGGTGAAACCCCGTCTCAAATAAATAAATAAAAATGAAAAAAAAGGCCGGGCGCGGTGGCTCACGCCTGTAATCCCAGCACTTTGGGAGGCCGAGGCGGGTGGATCACGAGGTCAAGAGATCGAGACCATCCTGGTCAACATGGTGAAACCCCGTCTCTACTAAAAATACAAAAAATCAGCTGGGCATGGTGGCACATGCCTGTAATCCCAGCTACTCAGGAGGCTGAGGCAGGAGAATTGCCTGAACCCAGGACGCGGAGGTTGCGGTGAGCCGAGATTGCGCCGAGCCGAGATTGCGCCATTGCACTCCAGCATGGGTAACAAGAGTGAAACTCCATCTCAAAAAAAAAAAAGAAAAAAAAATTTAAAGTTGATTTCAACTTCTAAATATGTATTTGTTTACTATCAATTGTTCATGCTCAAAATGTTATATTTTAATGTCAAATTAAAATACAATGAAAGGTAATTTAGATTAAACCCTCTTCAATAAAGAATTTGTAAGATTAAAAAATTTTTTTTAGCCTTGATTTGAAACTGCATAAGAAATTTAAATTCTAGTAAATAAATGAGTTTTTGATAAGTAAGGAAAAAAAGATATGGAAAAACTCAGAAGAAGAGTAGGGAGATAAAGTTGAGGAAACCTCCCAGAAAATAAAGTAAAAAAGATTCAAAGCTAGAGAGAAAAATAAGAAATTAGAAGGACCAGTTCAACAGGTCCATCATCCAAGTAATAGGAGTCCCAAAGAAGAAAGAATAAAGAAAATAGGAAGAAATCACCTATAGGATGATTCAAGATTATTCCCCAAAAGTGAGGGGCACTGAGTGTCTAGCACAATGGAAGAAAATAGCCTCTCACCAAGACATATCACTGCAATTTCAGAACACTGGAAATAAGAAGTTCAGAGAGGGGGAAAGGCACCCAGAAAGGACAAAGAATTAAAAGGCTTCAGACTTCTCATTCTCTACAGCAGTGTCAGAAGCTAGAAGACCGTATAGCAATGCCTTTATAATTCTAAAGGAATTCAGTACCCAGACGAACAACCAATCCAAGGGTCACAGTTGAAAAATGACAATGGCAAACATGCAAAGTTCCAAAATAATTTACTGCTCCCTTTCTCAGGAAGCTTCTGGAAGATGGTTTCCTCCAAAAAGTGCGTGTATTATAAATCAAGAAAAACACAGGCACGGGTGGGAATCAGAAGCTGGCTGGTGTGTGAGGGGGTTTTGTTGCTCTAGGGAGATTCTTCAAGCAATCACTGTGTCAACAGACACAGATGTTTCCCTTTCTTCTTATGATGAAAATCAGGAATCCAAACTTATTCGAAAAGCTAAAGAGGCACCATTCATCCCCACTGGATAGTAGGCCTGGCAGCAATTGTTGCATATGGATTTTATACCTTGAAGAGCAGGGGAAATACTAAAATGTCCCATCATCTGACCACAGGTTTGTGGCAGCCCAAGGGTCTGTTGAAGTAGCAACGACTGTTGGTATGGGCTACTATTCCATGTATCGGGAATTCTGGGCAAAACCTACACCTTAGAAGAGATGCTATCTTGGTCTTAGAGGAGCTTGCTTTAGTCTTTTTTTTTTTTTTTTTTTTTTGAGATGTGCAGGGGCACAATCTCACTGCAACTTCCACCTCCCAAGTTCAAGCCATTCTCCTGCCTCAGCCTCCTGAGTAGCTGGGATTACAGGTACTCACCACCACACCCAGCTAATTTTTGTATTTTTTTAGTAGAGATCGGGTTTTATCATATTGGCCAGGTTGGTCTCAAACTCCTGACCTCAAGTGATTCTCCCACCTCAGCCTCCCAAAGTGGCTGGGATTACAGGCATGACCTACTGCACCCAGCCAACATATCATTATTGAAGCTACATATTAATGCTGAAAATAAACTATTTTAGTGGGTTCAGATAATAACACAGAATTGTGAATACTGGCCTCCTTTCTTGCAGCCTTGATTTTCCTGGTGACTGAATTACTAGCGGCTAGTTTACCAACTAGGTCACTCAGGGGAGTCAACACGAAAGAAACATGTCACCTAAATGGACTTGATGGTGTTGAAATGTCCACCTTCTTAAACTGTTAAGATAAAATTAATTCTAAAGAAGATAGCAAGCCAACTCTGAATTACTCCCAGTTTGCTGCAGAATCTTGCATGTTTTGGATGTTATATGAATCCTATTTGCCCCAGTTAATTTAACGTTTTTCTGCCTGTCTTGTGGACTGGCTGGCTCTTTTAGAAGTCTGTCAAAAAAGTGCATTGAATATAACTTGTAAAGCCTCCCACACTGAAAGTATATATGTGTATGTGTTTAAATCAAATATACAGGCCAGGCGCGGTGGCTCACGCCTATAATCCAAGCACTTTGGAGGCCAAGGCGGGCGGATCACCTGAGATCAGGAGTTCAAGACCAACCTGACCAACATGGTGAAACCCCGTCTTAAAAAAAAAAAAAAAAGAAATCAAATATACAAAGCTTACAATAGAGTCACATAGCAATAGTATTTATTAAAGAATCACAACTGTAAAAATGAGAATAACTTATGTATTCTGGCTTAGTTCTTTTGTAATTGTAGACATCTATATTTGCTGCTGTTATATTAGAATATATATATGTATATATATTGAGACGGAGTCTCACTCACTCTGTTGCCCAGGCTGGAGTGCAGTGGCACCATCTCAGCTCTCTGCAACCTCTGCCTCCCTGGTTCAAGTGATTCTCCTGCTCAGCTTCCCAAGTAGCTGGGATTACAGGCACCTGCCACTGTGCCTGGCTAGTTTTTTTGTAATTTTTAGTAGAGACTGGGTTTCACCATCTTAGCCAGGCTGGTTTCGAACTCATGACTTTATGATCCACCTGCCTCGGCCTCCCAAAGTGTTGGGATTACAGGCGTGAGCCACCACACCCGGCATCTTAGAATAATTTTTAAACGTCATCTTGAAACAGAAACACGTATTTCAAGCACTCATGCAAAGGTAACTGAAGAACACTTTTAAAATGGGTGCGTTGTTTATTTTCTCGACAAGAATTGTAAACATTAAACTAAACATATTACCTATAATGGAATTGATTAATGATTTATAAGCAAGCTGGTTTGCACAGATGTTATACAAAAGCTTTTATATACTACAGAATGCCATTACACTTGTGAAATTCTCTTGTGTAACCTGAATTTACACTCCATGGTGATAACATGGTATAGGCATTGTTATAAAAATAAGTGACCATGTCAAAAAAAGAAAGAGAAAGCAAGAAAGCAAGCAAGCAAGAAAGAAAGAAAAGAAGAACATACAATATGGCAAATAAAAATCCAACAAAACAGTGAGGCAGTCAGGCAAAGTGGCTCATGCCTGTAATCCCAACACTTTGCCTTGTCAAGGCGGGTGGATCACCTGAGCTCAGGAGTTCAAGACTAGCCTGGCCAGCATGGTGAAACCCCATCTCTACTGAAAATACAAAAATTGCTGGGCATGGTGGCTTACGCCTGTAACCCCAGCACTTTGGGAGGCTAAGGCTGATAGATCACCTGAGGTCAAGAGTTCGAGACCAGACTTGCCAACATGGTGAAACCCTGTTTCTACTAAAAATACAAAAAAATCAGCCAGGCATGGTGGCAGCCACCTGTAATCTCAGCTACTCGGGAGGTTGAGGCAGGAGAATCACTTGAACCTGAGAGGCGGAAGTTGCAGTGAGCAGAGAACAGGCCATTGCACTCCAACCTGGGTGATAAGATTGAAACTTCATCTCAAAATAAAATAATACAAAAACAAAAATACAAAAATTAGCTGGGCGTGGTAGTGCATGCCTGTAGTCCCAGCTACTTGGGAGGCTGAGGCAGGAGGATGGCTTGAACCTGGGAGGTGGAGGTTCAGTGAGCCAAGTTCGCTCCACTGCACTCCAGCCTGGGCAACAAGAGCAAGACTGTCTAAAAAAACAAAACAAAAAACAAACAAAAAAAACCAGTGAGGCAAAGAACATGCCCATGAGAATGAGAAAAGAGATGCCAGGTTGTCAGATGTGCAGCAAGGTTCGGGGATGAACAGCCAGACTGGTGAAGGGAGAAGGTCAGCAGTCTCTAGCAGTGATGTCTTCAAGAAGATTAAATGGAGAGAATTCTCTGCTATATCTAGATATTCTGAGAGGAGATTTATGCAACTGAGGGTAGAATTTGAGGTAGATTTTGTTAGAAGAAAATAAATGAGTTTAAAAAATAAGATTATTAATTCCAGGAAAACTAAAAATTTGTGCAGGAAAAAATGCAATGCCTCTCTGGGGAGGACAGACCTAAGGAAGAAGCTGGGCAGGGAATTCCAGCGTCCCAGGTATTCACAATATAGTCTATTCCTGGGCAAGTGGGCTTTGCATGGGCAAATCCCCTTGGACCCCTCGCGCTGGGGAAGGCCGCAGCTGGAGGAGAGCTGGAGAAGTGAAGGTAAATGCCAGAAGAAACAGCTAAAGGGGGTCGAAACGCCTCCAGAGAGGGGAAGACAATGGGGGCAGGGCTCTGCTGTTTGTCTTAATAAATCTGGTACAATTATTTGTTTTTGTTTGTTTGTTTGTTTGTTTGAGGTGGAGTCTCACTGTGTAGCCCAGGCTGGAGTTCAATAGCCCGATCTTGGCTCACTGTAACCTCTGTTTCCCGGGTTCAAGCGATTCTTCTGCCTCAGCGCCCCCCCCTCCAAGCAACTGGGACTACAGATCCCTGCCACCACACCTGGCTAATTTTTGTATTTTTAGTAGAGATGCGGGTTTCACCATATTGGCCAGGCTGGTCTCGAACTCCTGACCTCGGGTGATCTGCCTGCCTTGGCCCCCCCAAAGTGCTGGGATTACAGGCGTGAGCCACCGTGCGGGGCCAATTATTTGATTCTTTATGTGTGTACATGTTCTAAGAGATATTTCACTGAAGAAAAGAAAAACGGTACAAAAAATAAAAATGCAATTCGTAAAAGTTCATGGAACCTCTGGACCACTTCTGCCATACTTAGAGATCTCAATAATAGTGTGAAAATCGCCCCAGCTGTGCAGGCGTCGCAGCAGCTCCCGGGGGAAGGTGGGAGCAGTCGGAAGGTGGCAGGGGTCCGTCCCCCTCCCACCTCCCGCCCGCCCCCTCTGTTTCCACCTCTCGCCACGGCGACCGCTGCGGGTTGCTCGCTGGCTCCCCACCCACCCGCCAACAACAACAACAACAACAACAACAACAACAACAAACAAAACCCAATTTGAAAAACAGGAACCAGCCCGGGCAGTGTAGGGAGACCTCGTCTCCAAAAAATTACAAAATCAGCTGGGCTTGGTGGCACACGCATGCAGTCCCAGCTACTCGGAGGCGGAGGGAGAACAGGTTGAGACCAGGAGGCTGAGGATGCAGTGAGCCGTGATTGTGCCACTGCACTGACAGATCAAAACACTGCCTCAGATAAGAAGGGAAGAAGGCCGGGAGCGGTGGCTCACGCCTGCAATCCCAGTACTTAGGGATCACGAGGTCAGGAGTTTGAGACCAGCCTGGCCTATGTAGTAAAACCCCAGTCTCTACTAAAATACTAAATTAACCGGAGGCTGAGGCAGGAGAATTGCTTGAATGCGGGAGGTGGAAGTTGCAGTGAGCTGAGATCGTGCCATTGCATCCTAGGCTGGGCGACAGGGCGAGACTCTGTCTCAAAAGAAAAGAGGGGAAAAAAATCCGCAAAACTGGGCTTTCACTTGAGACCATGTGGATATCGTTGTGATTAAACCACAAAGCAGTTTCTCTCTACAGCAGCCCACAAGGGTGAATCCCACTTCCTTTTCCTCCCAGGTGTCACCTCTAACTCGGGACTACTTCGTGTCGGGTTTTTCTACCTCTCCCGAGTTCTTTGGATCTCAGAACGGAACCACGTGAGTCCTGGCTCAGGTGAGGGGGGGAATGAAGGGAACAGGAAGTGCCTTTTGCAGGGCTATGCAGGCCGGCGGTCAGCGCCTTTGGGCACCCGCGTTCGTGGGGCCGGTCATTCAATGCAGATCTCCAGGCTACGGTTTCCTCAGCCGCACAGCACAGCAAGTACCTAACATTTTTAACTTCTGTCAAAGAGTGGGCCCTGCTTTCATGAGTTCAGCGCTCGGTGGGAGCTAGCTCCCAAATGTGAACTTCAGGGTTACGCGAGAAGCACGTGTACGCCCTACGAGGGGAGGAATTTCGGGGATTTGTCTGCTTTTTTTTCTTTTTTTCAAGTTGCTGTATGCCCAGTGCCTGAGACAGTCCCTGCCATCTCACAGGTGCTCAACAAATAGTTCTTGAGTTAATTAACTTAAAAGTGCTGTAAGAGAATTAAATTCGCTGTGCAGCGCAAAGGCACCCTACACACGGCGTGAACGCTTGGTCTCCTGGAGCGCCAGAGTCGGTGAAGCTAGGACGCCGACCGCTGGGAGCGGCAAAGACTCCGGACCGTCAGTCAGAGGAGGGAGCAGGCGCGCCCCGCCCCCCGGGGGGCGGACCTGGGACCCGGCGGCGCGGAGGCGGGGCCTGGTTCTCCGCGCCGGAGGGGCGGGGCCGGGCTCGAACACACCGGGCCGGTGGGGGCCCCGCTTGCCGGCGGGAGCCACCGGAGCCCCGGCCACGAAGGGGTGCGACCCCCGCCGGCCCCGCCCTCCCGGCTGCGGCCCGGCCAATCAGAGCAGCTCTTACTGGCGGGTGGGCTGAGCCGGCCCAGCTGCTCGGAGGCTCTGGCATGGTAACATCCCCGCGCCGGGGTGGAGGGGCCGGGGCGGTCCCACAGCGCCCCCTGCGGCCCAGGCCGGGGCCGAGGGGGCGGGGAGGCCACCGGGGGTAGCTGGGCCCCCGGGGGGGGGGGGGGGGGCCAGGGGGGGGGGAAGAGGGCCGGGGGGGGGAAGGGGGGGGGGGGACGGGGGGCGAGGGGGCGGGGGAGGCCATGATGGAGCCTGGCCGGGGGCGAAAGGGGCGAGAGTGGCGGGACGGGGTAAGGAGTGGAAAGGGGAGAAATGGGGGTGGGTTCGCGGAGAAAGATAAGGAAAGGAGAGAGAGGGCAGAGATGAGGGGGCCGCGGGACCTGGGGACAGGTGGGGACCAGTTTCCCCTCCTGGGATATTTGGCGTGCGACATGCCCCTCCCCCAGCCCCAGCGCCCATTCTCTTTGGAAGCCTGGGTGCTCTCAGACCACTTGGGGACTCCTTGCTTCACCTCCCTGCATTCGCAAGCGCTTGTCTCTTGAGGCGAACAGGGGACCTCTGAGGAAAGAGGCTCCCAGCCCTGGCTGGGCCACCAACAAACTGTAACGACTCTGTGTGACCTTGGGCAAGTCACTACCTTTCTTTGGGCCTCAGATTTCACATCGATTTTTTTAAAAAAGGAAATGCATGAAAATTAAATTCCAGATCTCTTCCAGGGTCTAAATGAAGGGGTTTTTGAGGAGGAAGTTTAGGAGAATGAGTTTGGTAGGGAAGCAAAGGAAAGAAGGATGAAGATGGAGGCGAGGCCTTGGGCTGGGGCTGGAGAAATCCCCACGAGTGTTGGGGGATGGTAGACAACCTGCCAGGCTGGGGCGGGCTAGCCGTATCCTTTTAGAGGGATGGAAGAACTCTGAGGAGGAGGTTGAGACCTAACTCCACAATGATGGAGAACAAAAGTAACATTCGCTTCTTCAGAGGGAGAGTGATGAGATGGTAGGATCAGAAAGAAGCAACAGGAAGATACTTTCTAGTAAGGCAGATCTTTGGGGAGCAAGAGGAAGAGTAGGGCTGGTCCAAGAAAGTTGAAAACTAGGATAGTCTTTGAAAGGGAGGCAGGACAGGTGCTGTTTAGGGCAGCTGAAGAAAAGGGCCGCAGGTAGATCACGGGGAAACCAGCTGGTCTCTCAGCTTTTTCTTTTTTGATGATGGCTACCCCTTTTTGAGAGATGTGCCTCCCAGCCTTCGTCATCCAACACATATCCCTTCAGGGAGTGGGAGTGAGTCAGGCCAAGCAGACCTTGGGAACACTTGGCTCTTTGAGGATTTCTGGATTGTATGAGGAGTGGGGTTAAAAAAATATATATAAAGGAAATGTATCTGAGTGTAAGGAGTATCATCTGTGGCGCCATCATCCTTGCTGGGAGGCAGCTTTGTGAACTGGTTGAAAGCACAGGCTTTGGGGTTAAACTGCTTGGATTCCAAACTTGCCTCTCCCATTTAATCTCTTGGAACCTTGGCCAACTTACTTGATCTCTGAACCTCAGTTTCTTTGTCTGTAAAGTAGGAATAATAAACTCTAAGATGGTTGCCAGGATTAAATGAGTGGCACAGTATCTGGCTCATAATAAGTGTTCAGTAAATATTAGCTATTAGCTGTTATCATTTCCTCTGTTCTTTTCCTTCTGCCTGTCCATTCTTGTTCTTTTCTCCTTTTGTTCTTCTGAGTGCTCAGTTCTGAGATGCCCCTTAAATGTACAGAGACTCAGAAGAACTGATTGCATCTTTGGTGGTGGGAAAGGGGTGGCCCCTCACTGGCCCAGGTGAACATGATGATCAGATGATGATCAAGTGTCTCTTCATCATCTCTCAGCCCACAAATGTATTTTTGTTCCAGGGAAGACACAGGATCTGTGTCTCTTTCAGCACTCATTTCTGTATCCTTCCTTCTCACTAGTTATTTCTTCATATTTCTCACCCAGAAATGAAATAAGACCCAAAGTTTTATGGCATTGCAGCAGGTAGGAGAGGGGCAGGGATACAACACGGGGAGCTCAGGGAAGGAAAGGCTTTGGAAGTTCCATAGTAGTTTACGTTTATTTCATTGTTCTGTCCTCTGTGGGGAACAGTCCAGAGCAGGCCAGTGTCTGAATCCTAGCCAGAGGTCTTCATCCCAAGTTGAAGATGACTGTATACAGTTAACTTTATTAGGTTTTCCCATGCCAACATTTTATTCCAGCTTCCTTTCTCCAAGCCACAAAGACCCCTGCCAAGCTACCTCTCTCTGTCATAGCCTATATGCAAAGAATTTATACAGATGTACATATGCATGTGTACACACTGTTTTCAAAATGCATTTTAGGATATTCCAGAATGCAAAAGTTTAATAAGGTTAGAGATGAGACTGCATTTTATCACAGCACTTTGGGAGCAGGGCCCTGATTAAACACTTGGGGGAGGTATAAAAGGAGAAAACTCAATCCCTGAATGTAGGGAAATCCCCACATGAGTGGGAGACAGGCAGTCCCACATGAAACACCCGGCGAATATTCACAGAGTAGCATGTCACTCTGCAAAGTAGTGCATCATTTATACTGAAGGGACACAGGTAGGAGTGTGTGTATGTGTGTGGGATAGTCATAAGGGTAACCTGAAGGAGGTGAATATAGATCATCTTGAACAAAGCATGAGACTGTAGAATAAAAGAAATGTGTTTCACCTGAGGGTAATCTAACAATTCTGTGCAAAGAGGAGGAGGGAAGCCTTCATTGCAAGGCTTTGACTGTTAGATGAGAGATTTTGTAGGGTAGGCAATCGGGAACCCCATAAGTTCTCAGGAAAATATTGGGTAGTTGGTGATTTAACCACTTAGGTTGCAGGGGATATGCTAGATTGCAAATAGACCTGCTTCCTGTGGTAGGAGCTTTGCTTTTAAGGGAGGAGAGCCAGAGGGCAGATTGGATCCAGTTCTGGTTTTGTCTCTAACCAGCTGTGGCCTCTTGGACAGATTATTCCCTAAAAAAGGGGGATTCATTGGGTGGCTGCCAGGGTCTCCTCCAATTCTGACATTCTGTGTTCCCTGAATAACTAACTACTAGGCCTAACTTACCAGTGGCCCCTACTGTTTTGTACGACTTGCAAAGACCATTTAGTCATTAAGTTAACAAACATTTATTAGTACCTACTTTGTACCCATAGAGGGTGGTAAGGAAAACAATGGGAACTGGATATGAGGTGAGCAAAAACAGATGAATTCCCTGCCCTTCAGTGTTTTCAGTCTAATAGGGGCCACAGATATTATATTTCATTAATTCTGAGACTCATATTGGAACATTTGTCAAGCCAGAATGCATCTTAAAATTGATGGGATATTATAATTTAATTGGCAGCATTTGTTCTTTATTCATGCCAAACAGAATAATAATATAATCAGGATTATACAAATAACAAATTCTAATGGATAATTGCTGAAGGAGAAGGTACATGGTGTTGTACAAACATAAAAGAGGGCTCTGACTAGTTCAGGGAGTTGGGAAAGGCTTTCCTGAAGAAATGATAGGTGGATGTGAAGTGTATGCAGGCAAGGTATGTAGGATTGGCAGGGCCAGCCCAGTTTTCTCAGGCAAAGGTGGAGGCCTGAGGTGGCAGAGCTCAGTGAAGATGAGTAGGGTTTGAGCCCAGATTCAGGAGCTCAGCATGGGGAGGCTGGCAAGGTAGCTGGGTAGCAGACCCTCTCATAGCCTCACTGGGCAGGGGGTTTACTGTTTATCCTAAGAGCAGGGGGAAGCCTTTGAAGAGCTTGTTATAGCTGCAGATTGGAGTGAATGTGGGGAAAACAGTTGGGAGGCCACTGCAATTAGATGAAAAAAGGTGGTGGCTTGGATGAGATGGGTGGTGGTGGGTGGTGGAAAAGGAAATGGAGAGAAATGGATAGATTCAAGAAATCTTGAGGAGGTAAAGTTAACAGGACTCGGTGATTTATTGGCAAGGAAGACGGAGTTGTGGAGAGTGACTCATAGGTTTCCATTTAGATAGCTGAATGGATGGTGTGGTGCCAGTCTCTGAGATGGGTTCCCCTGGAGCCTGGTAGGACCCAAAGATGGTTATCTGGGAGGTTAGAGAGGCCCCTGAGGCAGTTTGAGATGGGAAAGTGTGACACAGAAAATTGCATTTCTTCCTCTATTGATTAGTTTCTGACTTCCCATGCTGAGGAGAGTGTTGGGGGCAAGAACAGGTCTGAATGCAGATCTAAAGCAGTTGAACACTTAGAAAAGGTGAGTCATGTTGGAGTAGTTTAGCTCATACCCTTTTCTTCTTAGGACAAGATGGAGGACAGATTATTTTTTATTTTTATTTTTTTTGAGACAGAATCTCACTCTATCACTCAGGCTGGAGTGCAATGGTGCAATTTCAGCTCCATGCAACCTCCGCCTTCCAGGTTCAAGCGATTCTCGTGCCTCAACCTCCCCAGTAGCTGAGACTACAGGCGTGCACCACCACACCTGGCTAATTTTTGTATTTTTAGTAGAGACGAGGTTTCACCATGTTGGCCAGGTTGGTCTCAAACTCCTGACCTCAGGTGATTCACCCACCTCAACCTCCCAAAATGCTGGGATTACAGGCATGAGCCACTGCACCAGGCCAGAAACAGATATTTTAAAGGTAGACATGAGAAGGCATTTTTAAATGCTGAACATTCTCAGCAGGGGGGAAATTGGCAGCAGTGAGGTGGCTTCTCTTCAGCCAGATACCACCTTTCCCTAGAGTTCCTCCCTATCACCCCGTAACTTTCAGGCAATGAGGCAGAAGGGCTGGCCCTTTAGCTGCATCTACAAGCCTTGGTTCACTTACAGTGAGTTTGGGGTTTTTTTTTGTTTGATTTTTTGAATAGGCAATATAGTCATATGGCTGCATATTCAAAAGATACAAAAAGGCATACAGGGAAAAGTCTCCCCTGTACCTCTGTCCCTCTCTACCATTTCTTGTGTGTCATCTTTTGTCTCTGATTTTTTATACAAATGATCAAAAGACTTACAAAGAGACTTGGACCCCCACACAATAATAGCGGGAGACTTCAACATCAATATTAGATAGATCAATGAGACAGAATGTTAACATCGATATCCAGGACTTGAACTCAGATCTGGAACAAGTAGACTTAATTAACATTCATAGAACTCTCCACTTTAAATACACAAAATATACACTCTTATCAGTACTACATCACACGTATTTACAGGTTTAAATGAAATATTGGTTGGCTGCTTGTTAATTATTTTATTCCCTCATTTTTTTTTATGTCTCTATTATTAAACACAATTACAGGCATACCCAGTTTTAGACTGCATTCTAGCCCGGGCAATAAAGCAACACCCCTGTTCTCTCTCCCTCTTCCTCTTCCTCTTTCTTCCTTTCCTGTATTCTTTTTCTTTTTTTTTTTTTTAATTCTTTTTCTTCCTTTCTCTCGGAAAAAAAAAAAAAAAGACAAATGATCAAAATTTTCTCCACCTCGATTTTTTTTCCACTTGTTAATGTATCTTAGAGATCATACTGAGAAAATAAGCTTTTCCATTCTTGTTTATAACTGTATAGTATTGCATTTTGTATGTATATATAATTTCATAGCTCCTTACTGGTGAAGATTTAGGCTGATTCCAATCTTCTGTTTTTACAAATAATACTGAAATGAAAACCTTAGACATACAGCATTTTGGCCATGTGGGGCTATACCTATAAAATGAATTTTTAGAATTAGAAGGTTCTCTATAGAGATCTGTTCCTTTGTTTGTTCTTCATTCATTCGGTATTTGCCGAATACCTATTATGTGCCAGACACTGTGGTAGGTACCAGGAATCCAGCTTCCAACAAATCAGATACGATCCCTGTCTTCATGGAATTTTTTTTTTTTTTTTGAGACAGAATCTTGCTCTGTTGCCCAGGCTGGAGTTCAGTGATGTGATCGTGGCTTACTGCAATCTCTGCCTCCTGGGTTCAAGTGATTCTCCTGCCTCAGCCTCCCAAGTAGCTGGGACTACAGGCATGCGCCACCATGCCCAGCAAATTTTTGTATTTTTAGTAGAGATGGAGTTTCACCACGTTGGCCAGGCTGATCTTAAAATCCCGACCTCAGGTGATCCACCTGCCTCGGCCTCCCAAAGTGCTGGGATTATATGTGTGAGCCATCGTGCCCAGCCGATGGCATGTTATTACACTCTTGTTGGGGGAAACATATCCAGGCAAACATAATAACTGCAAAATTACATATATGAGGAAACTAAAAAGGGGATCAGATAGAGAAATAGGAAGGAACTACTTTACATAGAGTTAGGAAGTAATAAATAAGTGATACTTAAGCTGAGAACTAAAGGTTGGGGTGCAGACAGGACGGCCACCAAAAAGGGGATGAAGGTAGAGCCAGAGATGAAGTTGGCAATTGGAAGTGGAAGACATCAAAGAAAGTAGGTGGCTAAGGATGAGGTCAGTTAGGGAAGGAATCTGGTCATGAAGAGATGAGAATTAGGGAGACAAGCATTTTAAAGGACTAGCAACTATTTGTGTTGAGAGAGCTTTGGATTGAATCTCTGTAACTGGGGTAATTAAGGTAGGGGAACCAGAAAAGAGGCAACACCCTCCCTGGATACTTTGGGAATAAAAGAGACCTCTAACTTAATTTGAAAGAGGCATATCCTTGCCCACAGGCAGAATGGATTAGAAGGCTTGGATAGAGCCATACTGTGCCTGTAGTGAAGTCTCTTCCATGTTTTTTGTTGCTTTGGCAAAATGGAAACTTTCAAAATAAAGATGACATTAAAGGGGCTCAGCCATCTGGGTCTGAGCTGGCATAAGAGAGAGCAAACCTACTAAGGGCTCAGAGCTTGGGGTGGGCTGGAAATCGGGCTTGAAGACCCTCCGTCTGAACTTTGTGCTCCTTTTTCATCCTCATCACTTCTGCTTCCCTCCTGCAAAAAGCCCACCTCTGCCCATCCTGGGTCCTATGACTTTTCTCTCCCTCAACAGTCGGTTCCCGATTCTGGTCCCCGGCCCCCAGCAGCGCCTGCCCCCTTCCCACCGGGGCCCCCCATGATGCCACCACCCTTCGTAAGTTTTATGTCTTTCCCTGGGCTTGGCTTTTCCAGCCTGCACCCCCGACTCCCCAGCCCCTAGCCACTGCTGCATCACCAGCACAGTTTTTATGTAATGCCCCTTTTGCTGCCCTTGGAAGAGGGATGGTTTTACTTGGGCATTGGGGTGGGGAGAGCTGTTGTGAAGCTCTCAGTACATAACATTGACAATTCCCCCTTTGTCTTTTTGACCTTAGGACACACTGGGGCTGGAGGTAGGAGAAGTGGAAGGGAAAGGACCCCATTAATGTGAGGGCAGGGTGGGACTCTCTGTCTCTTTCACTACTCCTTACCTATGCTCTTTAAATATGCCACAGAATTCAGGCTGGAATGGTATTGGTGCTTATGAGTTGGAAACAAAGGGATGGGAGGCAGGGGGCTGGGGTATTTGGGTACCTGGATACATGCCTTCTGCCCCTTCATCTGAGAGGCCTCTTTTGGGGAGAATTGCTGAAGAGATGGAGCCTTCCAGTCTCAGTCTGGTGCTGTTAAACTTCCCTTCTCCCTTTTCTTTCCCATTATAATTAAGAAGCTGTTGGGCCGGGCGTGGTGGCTCACGCCTGTAATCCCAGCACTTTGGGAGGCTGAGGCGGGCGGATCACGAGGTCAAGAGATCTAGACCATCCTGGCCAATATGGTGAAACCCTGTCTCTACTAAAAATACAAAAATTAGCCGGGTGTGCTGGCACTCACCTGTAGTCCCAGCTACTCAGGAGGCTGAGGTGGAAGGATCACTTGAACCCGGGAGGTGGAGGTTACAGTGGTGAGCTGAGACTGGGTCACTGCGCTCCAGCCTGGTGACAGAGCAAGACTCCGTCTCAAAAAAAAAAAAAAAAAGATGTGTGTTCGCCTGTTAGACCCCAGTTATCAGTTTTTCTCAGTGGTGAAGAGGGAGGCAGTTTCAGGCCTTGTGCTTTTCAAACTAAAGCCTTGGAATTGCCTCAGAGCCAGGGTGGAGGGTCCAGGAGGGAGGCTGTGGAAGGCGGTGGATATTTTCTGACAGGTCCTCTCTGCCTCTGACAAGGCAATGTCTTCCCTGCTCAGTATCTTTTCCTTTCCTCATTTCCAGATGCCCCCTCCAGGGATCCCCCCACCCTTTCCTCCAATGGGGCTACCCCCCTTGAGTCAGAGACCACCAGCCATCCCCCCCATGCCACCTGGCATCCTGCCCCCAATGCTTCCACCAATGGGGGCGCCACCACCACTCACACAGGTAATCTCTCCTCCCCTGGGGTCTCAGAAAACCCTGTCAGTTTAGCTGGGGGTGGAGATAAGAGTCAGCACCTGGGCCTCAGAAACTGGGGAAGGAAAGGAGCTTTGGGCCAGACTCATGTGGATTTGTCTGCTGAGGCAACTCTCAGGCAAAGTGAGAGGCCAGAATCGGGATTGCCTGAGGAAGTGCCCAAGTGAGGGTCATAGCTCCAATGAGGTCTCTTAGGACCCTTTGAGGTACCCTGTCCCTTCTGTGCCAGCCCCCTTACCTTGGTGGTTGGCTTCTGTCTTCTTTGTATCCATAGATACCAGGAATGGTTCCTCCGATGATGCCAGGAATGCTGATGCCAGCGGTGCCCGTCACCGCAGCGGTAAGCACTAGGGACCAGCAGGTAGCAGGCTCTGCTCTGCAGTCCCGTGAGTCTGACTTGAAATACAGGGATATGACCTCCATTCTTTCCCTCTTCTCATCGCATCCACCCAGGTCCCCAGCAGCACTCCTCACACTCGAATCCTCCTTGCCAGCTGGGCGTGGTGGCTCGCGCCTGTAATCCAAGCACTTTGGAGGCCAAGGTGGGCAAATCACCTGAGGTCAGGAGTTCAAGACCAGCCTGACCAACATTGTGAAACCCCGTCTTAAAAAAAAAAAAAAAAAAAAAAAAGGAAAAAGAAAAAGAATCCTCCTTGCCAGCCATATACTTAGCTCTTCCAGTTTCCCACTTATCACAAAGGCATATTCTTTCTTTCTTTCTTTCTTTCCTTTCTTTCCTTTCTTTCTTTCTTTCTTTCTTTCTTTCTTTATCTTTTTTTTTAGAGACAGGGTTTCACCATGTTGGCCAGACTGCTCTCGAACTTCTGACCTCAGGTGATCTGCCCACCTCAGCCTCCCAAAGTGCTGGGATTACAGGCGTGAGCCATCGCGCTGAGCCCCAAAGGCATATACATTCTCTTGTTACTCTCATGCCATGTCCAGTTCCCTTAAGGAGCACTCTTATCCTCACAGAGCCACACACTGCGGACACATGAATACAGTTCTTCACATCCTCTTTGTTCCCAGAAGAGTCAGTAGCACCTGGGGATCTTGCTGTGCCTTGTTATGCTTTTGCTCAGTGTAGCAGAGTCTGGGTAGGATATAGAATTTGGCATCTACTGTGAAGGAATGAACCAAATACTCTTACTTGAGGAGAATGAAGAATGGAGCTGCTATGTGATTCTCCCCTGGGATCCTAGAGCCATGGCCCTGAAGGGTGGGGGAAGCCTGTTAGGGAGCAGAGATCTCTAGCAGCAGGACACATGGATTCTGGCCTGGCCTGCTTCTCTATCCCCCACGGCCTGGGTCCTGGGGGCCACTGGGCTTGGCCCCAACCCTTCCCCCTCCTCTTTCTTCGGCAGACGGCTCCGGGTGCGGACACCGCCAGCTGTGAGTCTTCTGGGGGCCTGCTCCCCCCAGGCTCGGAGGTTGGGGGGCATAGGGGAGAGGGGACCGTGGACTGGAGCCACCCTGGATCATGCCTGTTGGGATGCCAGGGAGCCTGGGATTTTGATGGGACCAGGGGAATATTTACTGGGGATGGAATAAGGGAGGAATAAGGGGATAAGATGGAGGTTAGGGCAAGGACTTAGTATGTATCCTGTGGCTTTTTTTTTTTCTAGCTGCTGTGGCTGGGACAGGCCCTCCGGTGAGTTCTTCTAGCTCAGGGGCCTCTGGGAGAAAGCCTGAGAGTGGGGGACTGATGGTTAAATCTTTGGGGTGAGGAGAGGCTTTGGAAAAGGGGCCTTGACCACCATTCTGTGCCCCCTCCCCTGCCAGAGGGCCCTATGGAGTGAGCATGTGGCCCCAGATGGGCGCATCTACTACTACAATGCTGACGACAAGCAGTCCGTGTGGGAGAAGCCCAGCGTGCTCAAGTCCAAGGCAGAGGTCCTGAGCTGGGCTTTCTGGCCCTTCCTTTCAGCTGCCCTGACCCTTCCAAGTCCTTGGCCTTCCTTTAGTCTCTAACCATACTCATGATGGCTCCTCTGATCCCAAGGTCCCTGACCACTCCCCACCCTCCCTGGAAATATCTCCATAGGATCTCAAGAAGTCCACCTTTCCCAGTTTGAGCCAGGCCAGGTGGTAACTAAAGGCTCCTGTGTCCTCAACTCACTGGGTTCCCTTAGCTCCCCTGACTGGCTGGAGAGCATGCCCAGCCCACTGATGGCTCCTAACCCATCCTCTTGCAGCTGCTCCTGTCCCAATGTCCCTGGAAAGAGTACAAGTCAGACACAGGAAAACCTTACTACTATAACAACCAGAGTAAAGAGTCTCGCTGGACCCGGCCCAAGGATCTGGATGACCTAGAGGGTGAGACGTCCTAGGGGTGGGCCGAGTCAGGAGTTCTGGGGGTTCCCTATTGCCCCTGTGACTTTGTTATCTTTTCCCTTTGCAGTTCTAGTCAAGCAAGAGGCTGCAGGGTGAGTGACTTGCCCACCTATCCATTTATACTTGGGGCCCCTGGGGTGTGGGAGTAGACTCTCTTGCCATGATCTCTACAGTGTGGGAGGAAGAGCCAGCTCTGTCTCCTTGTGGAGTCATCTCCTCTGGTCCCAGTGCTTCCCGGGACAGAGACCAGCCAGCACCTGAACTCCTCCATTCCTGCTCTCGTCCTGGACACTGCCCTTCTGGCTCATCTGCAGGAAACAGCAGCAGCAGCTGCCACAGACACTTCAACCGCAGCCGCCTCAGCCACAGCCTGACCCCCCACCTGTACCTCCTGGCCCCACCCCAGTGCCCACAGGCCTCCTGGAACCTGAGCCAGGTGGGAGTGAAGATTGTGATGTGTCGGAGGCTACCCAGACCCTGGAGCAGGGGTTCCTGCAGCAGCTGGAGGAGGGCCCCAGTAGGTGAGGACTGCCCCCCATGGCATTCCCAATGTTAGCCTCAGGCTTCTAGCCTGATTCAACCCTTGTCCTCTGCTGGGCCTCTCAGGAAGGGTTTGAAGATCTGAATGTGACCTCTGAAAGGCAGAAAAAGGCTGCCCTGGGGAACAAGGAGGGATACATTGCCAAGAGTTCAGTCCACTGAAAGCTATGAGGGCTGGGGGACCCTGTGGCTGAGTCCCCTGTACCCTCCAGTTCTGCTGGACAGCATCAGCCACCACAGCAGGAGGAGGAGGAATCAAAGCCAGAACCAGAAAGGTCTGGCCTGAGTTGGAGCAACCGGGAGAAGGCAAAGCAGGCATTCAAGGAACTGCTGAGGGACAAGGTGCTGGAGTGGGGCTCCCAGGGAAGGTTTGGAGGGGGCTGGAGTGGGGCAGGCCCCATGACTCCCACCTGCTTCATTTTAGGCTGTCCCTTCCAATGCCTCATGGGAACAGGCCATGAAGATGGTGGTCACTGACCCCCGTTACAGGTATGCCTGGGCAGAGGGAGCTAGGCCCTGTTCCTGAGAGCCGCTATGCTAGGGACTCCCTAAGAAACCCCAGCTCAGTGTTCAGTTCTAAGGGAACCAGAGTCATGACAGTGATAGATTGGGTTGGGTGGGGTACAAGGGGAAGAAAAGCTGGAGGGCTTCCAGGAGAAGGAAGGGAAAGGTATCTTTCATGACACATTCAATAAATGCTTGTTGAATTGAGTCAAACTGAATTGAATTAACTGAGGAATGAGGGTGCTGGATAGGGAAGAAGTCTGACAGTGACTTGAGAACCCCAAAGTAAATGGGCCCAGCATTAGCAGTGCCTTGGAGCTGCATCTCTTCCCCTCACTTCCTGTCACTCCTACTTTTCCGGGAATGGTGTTCAGATCCCAGACATCTGTACCCTTGGAACCCCTGCAGCCTGCAATGTCCCATGACCCTCCTTTGTGGGCTGTGCAAGATTGTTCAGGCTGGACTTCTGTATCCCTACCCCACTCCTACCCTCTATCTCAGTGCCTTGCCCAAACTCAGTGAGAAAAAGCAGGCATTCAATGCCTACAAGGCGCAGCGGGAGAAGGAGGAGAAGGAGGAGGCCCGGCTAAGGGCCAAGGAGGCCAAGCAGACCCTGCAGCATTTCCTGGAGCAGCATGAACGCATGACCTCCACCACCCGCTACCGGTCAGAGGGCCAGGCTGGGCTGGGGCTTGGGAACCCTGAGAACACAAAGGTCCAGGGTCTCTGTGTTTTGTCTACCTACTCACAGCCGATATGCTCCACAGGCGGGCAGAACAGACCTTTGGGGAGCTGGAGGTCTGGGCTGTGGTCCCTGAGAGGGATCGAAAAGAGGTTTATGATGATGTCCTCTTCTTCCTGGCGAAGAAGGAGAAGGTAATGTTTGCTGGACAGGATCCTTCAGCCTATCTCATCCTAGACTTTACCTGTTTTTGTTTTGTTACGGACCCTAGCCATTTATTTCTCCACTTCCCCAGTGTCCCAGCTTCTTATTTCGAAGCTGGTATGGCACTTGCACATCCCATTTCTGCTCTGGGCCTATAGTCCTGGGTGTGGCAGGGAGGAGTCGTCTGAGAGAGATGGTCTATAACCTGTACTCCCTCCCCTTCCCTGAGACATGAAAGTCTTGAGTATGGCCTTCTTCCTAGGGTTCCCTAGCTACCTTTCCCCAGGTCCTCCTCTGCCCAGGCCTACTTGCGTAGCTCTGGCCTGCCCTACCTCACCCTGATCCTTTGGCTCCCCAGGAACAGGCCAAGCAGCTCCGGCGTCGCAACATCCAGGCCCTAAAGAGCATCCTGGATGGGATGAGTAGTGTCAACTTCCAAACCACGTGGTCCCAAGCCCAGCAGTACCTCATGGATAATCCCAGCTTTGCACAGGACCATCAGCTGCAGAGTAAGCCTGGGCCTCCAATCCTACCTGTCCCTTTCTTTACTGGACCTGGGACCCCCAGAGTATGCCTCACACCACTCCCCTGTACCTCCTGCCCTCCTGGATACCCTAGGAGTACCCAACACTCACTCAGTTCTTGTACCTCTCTAGACTCCGGGGATCCCAGAATGCTTTAGGCCACTCCTCCCTCTGAGGTCCACTGTTGGCCTAGACATTGTGTATCCTTGGAGGAAGAGCTCTGGGATAGAAATCATAAGTCCTAGAGATGTCAATGATTATGATTTTAACTCATGTGAATATGTTTTTTTTTTTGAGACTGAGTCCAGTGGCATGGTCTCGGCTCACTGCAACCTCCGCCTTTTGGGCTCAAGCAATTCTCTGCCTAAGCCTCCCGATTAGCTAGGACTACAGGCGCCTGCCATCACGCCTGGCTAATTTTTTTGTATTTTTAGTAGAGACGGGGTTTCATCACCTTGGCCAGGCTTGTCTTGAACTCCTGACCTCGTGATCTACCTACCTCGGCCTCCCAAAGCGCTGGGATTACAGGCGTGAGCCATCACACCTGGTGAATATGGTCTTATAGCACTACAGGCCTTAACTGGACACATGTTACAATAGACTGTTGTTGGCCTGTAATCACCAATGATACTAAAATTCACTTTCTGAAATAGCATCAAAGCCTGATTGATTCCAGTTCCATAAGATGTGAAACCTCAGATCCTAAGACAACTGGTTTCATGTTATGTCTTCTAATAACTGAATTCACAAGAGCTGAATACTTGCTCATTGATTCTTATACAATTAATGATTGCCCCCCTAAAAACCACCATTCCAGTGGCTTTTCCCACAGAGCCCTCTCCCGGCCCTTCCCCCACCACCCTGGGTATCCCTAGCACCTGTAGGACAGCATTGTTGAGACATTAGGGGTGCTGGGGTCTGAGAGTGTGTCCTGCTGGTACAGTGCCCATTGAACTTCCTGCCTGTCTTTAGACATGGACAAGGAAGATGCACTGATCTGTTTTGAGGAGCACATCCGAGCTTTGGAGAGGGAAGAGGAGGAAGAACGGGAGCGGGCCCGGCTTCGGGAGCGACGCCAGCAACGCAAGAATCGGGAGGCCTTCCAGGTATCTTTGTTGTCCTTTCTAGATCAGAGCTGGGCTCTGCCCTAGACCAAACCTCTTCACCTATTCCCTGCCCCCTTCAGGTTAGGCTGCCTGTTCTTTCTGTGCCTAGCCCTGTCCAAGCTCCATGAGACCTCACTCTGCCTGCAGTCTGCTTCTGTACTGTACCCCTCAATTCTGGACTGTGCCCTTCTTGGGAGACTAGATGTATGCACCACCCAGAAACTGCCAGCAGAGAGCACCCTACAGGCACGGCTTGGCAGCTAAGCCATGTTAATTTCCCTTGGGTGGGGTGCCTGACAGGCAGAGTTTATTCCCCCAGCTTGTGGGTGGCAGTGGTAGGAGTTACTATAGGCAGGTTTCTGTTTCTTTGCCTCTCAGGCTGGCTTGTTCATATTTTTTTGTTCTGTCCCTCTCTGTGTATTTACATTCTCTCCTTTTGCATTGTTCTTAGGCTTCCATTTGCATCTCTTCATCTCTGCCTCTCTTGCCTATATTTCTTCAATCTGGATTGTCCCTGCCTCTCCCTCTGCTATTCCCTCTATTCCCTCTGATTCTGTGTTTCTGCCTCCCTCCTTGTCTCACGCTCCCTATAACCGGCCTCTCCCTGTTCAGACCTTCCTGGACGAGCTGCATGAGACAGGGCAGCTACACTCTATGTCTACCTGGATGGAGCTGTATCCAGCAGTCAGCACTGATGTCCGTTTTGCCAACATGCTGGGCCAGCCGGGTAAGGCAGCCAGGCTCCCCCTTCTCTGACCTGGCTTCCTGTCCTGCCAGACTCTCTGCACCCCCTACTCCCTGATCCTGTCCTCGGCGCAGCCCCCAGGCCTTGGGAAGCTGCCGCCCGCCAGGCCCCCCTCCCTCCCTCCTTACAGGCTCCACCCCTCTGGACTTGTTCAAGTTCTATGTGGAGGAGTTGAAGGCACGATTCCATGATGAAAAGAAGATCATTAAGGACATCCTTAAGGTGAGGGAGACTGGGGTTATGGATGGATACAGGATAGGTGCAGGGCACACTCCCTGCAGAGGACTCCCTGATAAGTCCCGTTTTGCAGGAGCATTGCAGTTTGCTTCAGCAGATATCTACTGTGATCCTTTACTGTGCACTAGGGATACAGTAATGAATACACAATTTTTTTTTTTTTTTTTTTTTTTTTTGAGACGGAGTCGCACTCTGTCACCAGGCTGGAGGGCAATGGTGTGATCTCGGCTCACTGCAACCCCCCTCTCCCAGGTTCAAGCGATTCTTCTGTCTCAGCCTCCCAAGTAGCTGGGACTACAGGCGTATGCCACCACACCTGGCTAATTTTTGTATTTTTAGTAGAGACGGGGTTTCACCATGTTGGCCAGGATGGTCTTGATCTCTTGACCTCATGATCTGCCTGCCTCGACCTTCTAAGGTGCTGAGATTACAGGCCTGAGCCACCACGCCTGGCCTAGACATGGTCTAATAGGAAGATATACATGAGAACTGTTACACAGAGGGGCAAGTGTTATTACAGAGACAGGAATCTGAAGAACTGACATTTGAACTGCACCTTTAGGAATAAGTAGGTGGAAGAGGTTGGAGTATACACAGGGTACTACGGGAGTGAAGGCAAATGGGTGGAAAGGGCATGCCAGGTCTGAGGAGGAAGAAGCATAGCTAATTATAAACTGGTAGCACACAGATTGTTCTTTGTGGCCTATACAGTGTTTTTTTTAAAAACTGGAATTTGTTGCTAACATTTTAAAATCAGAAAACTTCACGTAAAAAATCTGAATCTTTAGCTTCTCTTGTCAATATGGATTATCCAGCAGCACTGAGCTGGATTTGCAAGGCATTCTGCAGACTCAAACTGAGACGCCACTTTAGAAAGGGCAAGAAATCCATCTTATCATTCCTTAGTGCCTTCTTGATACTGTCACAAGTGTCAGGTGACATTTACCATCACACATGCCCTATTGCTTTTCTTCTACTGGAGAAGAAATAGTTCTCAATATTTACATCTATCAAAAGTGGAAAAGTGAGTGATGGACTAAGAGAGCCTTGTGTTCCAAAAGAAAAAAATAAAGAGAAAGCATATTTCTTTATGGAAGTGAAGATTCTGATGCATTTGAGGAGATAATACAATACAGTGGTTAGGAGCAGGACTGAAGGCAGACTGCTTAAGTAAAAGTCTAGTTTAAACGCTTGCTAGTTGTGTGACCTTGGACAGGTCACTTGACCTTTCTGAGCTTGTTTCCTCATCTAAAAAATGGTGCGTGTTCCACCAAAGTACACCTAATTACAGAGCTTAAACGGTACCTGGATTGAAAGGGATCTGGAAATAAAGCTAGAAATGTCTCACTGCACATATATTTCTTTGAAGTCCTGTTTTGCCTTACAGATTCACATAGGTGTTGCATTTTAACACCATAGTACCTCTCTGTTTAATATAAATTTAATATTTTAAATTACCTACCATTAGGTAAGATGTATCATACTATCGTGAGGTGTAGCCGCTCTTTCTCTGGAACCATATGCCCCAGCTTGGAAGTAGAGCCCTGCATGTAAAGTGCCTTGAATGCTAAAATAAGAAATTTGGATTTTTCTCTCGTAAGTAATGAGGAACTGGGGAATGATCAGATGTGATGGTGTCTTGGAAAAGCCAGTGGTGATGGTATATAGTAGCACCTTTCAGTCTAGAGTACATACTTATGTCCTTAGGGAAGGCGGTGGTGGTAGGTAGAGGAGTTCTTGAAGCCGTAAGATACTAAAACTGATAGTGGCGAGAAATTCAAATAGTCCTATTTTTCTGACTCATCCCTAGACCTCTCCTACTGTTGGGGCTACTTGGTACAAAAGTCCAAGAAGCACTAGATGCTAGAAGCTGGGTTAGAGGGATGGAAGAGGTGAGCAGGGAGACCAGTCGGTAGACTGTGCAGGAATCTCAGAAGAAAGTGATCCTAGCCAGGGGCGGTGGGGGCAGCAGCAGAAGGCAAGCTGTAGCACTCCAGCTGTGCTTCTGAGACTCTGGGTTTCTGTGTATGTGCCTTGAGACAAGCAAGGGTGGGGGGCTGAGTGGGGGGATTTTGTGCTGCTTCCTGTTTTCAAGTGAAGCATCTTGAATCTTTCTTACACATAGAGGTTCTACATAAAGTTTCTATTTTAATAAACTGTTTCTGGTGTTTAAAAAAAAAGTGGGGAGAGTTTAAAACCAGTGGGATAGAGTCACTAAGTAGAATCAACAGATTACTCTGTGAAATTGAGGGAAAGGAAGGAATCAGAGGTGTTAGGGCAGTGGATGATGGCACCATTGGTAAGGATAAAGTGAAGAGCAGGGCTGTAGTAAATAGGAATTCCATCTGGAGAATTACTCTTAAATAAAGCAAATATATTTTAAAACAGGATAATTGTATAAAATAGAAATGCCTTATCCTGGGATAGCTAAATTTTATTGGATAATTAACTTTTAGCCATAGAGTGGCTGGTACTGTTGATAGGCCTATAGGGGCCTATCCTTACCGAGTCCTGTCTCACCATACAACCTGAGAAAGCAGCTTTTTAAAGACAGTTCCCTTCCTCTTTGCTCATTTGGATTCCTTCCTATGGCGGGCAGATGAGCCCAGGAGTTCCCTCTTGCCTTCCACAGCCAAGCAGACCATGATGGTGCCTCTCATGCCATAGGGTAATACAGAGAGCCCTGGACACAGATCTGGGTCAGGGAGATCCATGGAGGGTGCTCACGAGAAATATATTATCTTGAGATCTGTTGAATTTGAAGTGTCTGAAACATCCAGTCTAGGATGAGTTTGAAAATCAGGAGATGAAGGATGAGATTGTTACGGAGTACATATTGGGTAGGGAAAGAGGACTAAGTGCTGTTCTCAGGAAGATAAATATACAAGAGAAGTAATAAAAGAGGTTAGGAGAGGAGGTGACCTGGAGAGGGGAGTGTTGAAGTAAATGGTAGAGGCACTGAGGACCAGATGAGTGAGGACCAAGAAGGCCTTGGATTTGGCTAGTAGACATGAGCAACTTTTGGGAGAGTAGTGTCATGAATGAGGTGGCATGACGGGGCAGCACACATTTTCGAGTCAGAGAACTGGTTGCTTACTGGCTCTGATACCTCCATTAGTTCCATGTGTCTGAGCCTGTTGGCTCACCTGTAAATCAGGGATAATTCATAGGTAAGTTTGTGAGAATTAAATGTCTGTAAAGTGTCTAATAGATTCTCAATAAATGTTTACTCCTTTTCCTTTCTGCTGCAATTCAAGAGGTTTTGAAACAAAGGAAAGAGGAGAGGTAGTTAATGAAGGGGAGAGCAGGGTGGACAGGCTGTTCCAGGTTAGGTGAAGCGTCTGCTTGATGGAATGAGCCAGTGACGAGGGTGACATGGAGCTTTCAGTTCCCTGAGAATGAATGCTGTGTTGATAAGGACTGGAGCAGGCTGGAGGAAGTACCCTTGCAAAGCAAGAGGAGCGCACCTTTGCCATTAGCAAGAAGGCTAGAGGTGAGAGCTGTGTGGTGAGAGAGAAAGGGAATCTGGCCTGTGCTTAACTGACATGAGAGCCAGATTTTGAACTCTAGTGGCTTCATTTACCACTCACGTCATCTTGGGCCAACTGAGATCACTTTTCTAAGCCTCTGCTTCACTGGGATGTTGTAAGGCTTAAATGAGCAGCACAGAGCCTGGCCCATGGAGATGTTTTTAGTACTGATGGGGAGCTGCACACCTGGTGGCCCCTATTTCTCTCATGGACTAAGTAATCTGGTTGGGTATGGTGCTTGAAAGCATAGGCTTTGGGGATAGAGACACCCAGGGTACAGTTCTTGCCCAGCCATCTATCAGCTGTGAGACCTTGGGCAAGTGCCCTAGTTGCTCTAAACCTTGGTTTCTCCTTCTGTGTAAAATTAGGATACTAGGAGCCATTAAATGTAGAACCAGGAGGATTAAATGAGATAATTTGTGTGAAACACTCATCGTGGTACCTGGTACACAGTTAGCACTCCATAGAGGTAAAGGGTAGGGGACTGCAAATGTTGACTGAGAATGCATGGAAGCACTGCTGAGCAGGAGGGCCCAGCTGGGGCTAGAGGTTTAAGCCAAAGGAACAAAGAACTAATTATGAGAATCTCCTGCATCCGTCAGCAGTTGGGAGACATCGAGCCCCTTCAGCTCCATGTGACATCCAAACCATGGGTAGGTATGGAGGCTTGTCAGGTGATGAGGACTTGGACAGCTTGGTTTCTGATGCATATCACAGTCCTGCAGGTATCTTCTGGGGGGAAGGGCCTTCTTGACCATCTTGTAGTGTGACCACTCTGCCTGCCAGCTTTGGCCTCAGGCACATGGTGCCCCTGCTTCATGCATTACTGTGCCCACAGGACCGGGGCTTCTGCGTGGAGGTGAACACGGCCTTTGAGGACTTCGCCCACGTCATAAGCTTTGACAAGAGGGCTGCCGCGCTGGACGCAGGCAACATCAAGCTGACCTTCAATAGTGTGAGGGGCTGGGCAGGGCATGGGTCTCAGTTCTCTATCCCAGTGTCTTGTTCCATTCCTTCTCACTGACTGTATTCCCAATTCAGGGGATGGTGGTAGAAGCCCAGACCCCAGCTTTCCACCTCCTCTAAGGTATGCCTGAGTGGGACCCAGCATCCACCCTCCTGGGTGACCCTGTTCCATGTGTCCCTTCTATCTTCAGCTGCTGGAGAAAGCAGAGGCGCGGGAGAGGGAGCGGGAGAAGGAGGAGGCACGCAGGATGCGGCGCAGGGAAGCTGCCTTTCGAAGCATGCTGAGGCAGGCTGTGCCTGCTCTGGAGCTAGGCACTGCCTGGGAAGAGGTCAGGAGCATAGCCTGGCCCCAAACACCCTCAAGCCTGAGGGCAGCGATGCTTCACCACTGAGGGCCCACCCCAGTCACGTCACAGCCCTGGGCCAGCTCCAGTTCCCTTCCTTTCTCTGCCCCAGCCCTGCCCTGTGCTCATGGCGGTGTCCAGGCCAGGCTGAGTAGGGCCTAATCTGATCAGCAGTGCTCTCCTCGTTCAAGGTCCGTGAGCGTTTTGTGTGTGACTCAGCCTTTGAGCAGATCACCCTGGAGTCGGAGAGGATCCGGCTCTTCCGGGAATTCCTACAGGTGCTGGAGGTGAGGCAGGCTGCTTGTTCTCTAGATCTGTCCCAGACCCTTGGAACTCCCTAGACCAGTTCAACAGAGACCTCAGTGGCCTCCCTCTTACCCCTAGGGCACTCCTGGCCAAGCTAAGGAAGGGGAGGCCTGAAGGATCCCTGGGATAGGCAGAAGGCTCTAGCCTAAGGGAGGCAAAGCCAGATTTTAGGAGGTAGGGTCCTTCCTGGGACTAAGTTTGATGTCCTCACCGTTCTTCCTCTGCCTCTAGCAGACTGAATGCCAGCACCTCCACACCAAAGGCCGAAAGCATGGCAGGAAAGGCAAGAAGCACCATCACAAGCGTTCCCACTCACCCTCGGTGAGTTAGCGGGTAGAAGGGACGTGGGGTGAAGCTGGGTTGTTTCGGGGAAATCAACACTTCTTGTTTTCCCCCTATATTATCTCCCTTGGAGGGAAATTTGAGGATTCCTTTGGTCCTGGACCCTGCTGTCTCCCCAATTCCTAGCTGGCTTTTGGAGGGCAGAGAACCTCTGCACTGACATGTATCTGCTGATCTGCCCAGGGCTCTGAGTCGGAAGAAGAGGAGCTGCCCCCACCATCTCTCCGGCCCCCCAAGCGGAGAAGGCGGAACCCCTCAGAGTCAGGCTCTGAGCCCTCTTCCTCACTTGATTCAGTTGAAAGTGGGGGTGCTGCCCTTGGAGGACGCAGCTCCCCTTCCTCCCACCTTCTTGGAGCAGGTAAGCAGTTGCTATGAGCCTAGAAGCTGGAGAACTGTTGTCCCTAACTGAGGATGTCCTGCCCCTGCAAGCCCCCCCGCCCCCCAACTGGAGCAAGCTCCAGCTCCTTTGAGGGTAGAGTGGATTGGGAGAGCTGCACCTGTGGGAGTAGAAAGAACTTCCTCTACCTGCCCAGGCAAGAACCTGAAGAAGGAAAACTGGACCGACTTAGACTTCCTCAGAGCATGAGGTCCCCGCCTGTGAAGAATGAGCAGAGGGGCTAGAACAGAGAAAAAGAGCCTTCCTTTGTCCTGTTGGGACTTAGTAGGGATTTTTTTTATCTCCAGATCATGGCCTTCGGAAAGCCAAGAAACCAAAAAAGAAAACTAAGAAGAGAAGGCACAAGTCGGTGAGTGAAGGAACTTCTACTTAAGCCCCTGCTATTTTGTGAGCTCTGTTCTACTGCCTCCTGGGCTATCCACAGGAACTGAGGGTGGGAGGCTCTGGACTCTTACAGAATAGTCCTGAGAGTGAGACAGACCCCGAGGAGAAAGCTGGCAAGGAGAGCGATGAGAAAGAACAAGAACAGGACAAGGACAGGGAGCTGCGTCAGGCAGAGCTCCCTAACCGTTCCCCAGGCTTTGGAATCAAGAAGGAGAAGGTGAGGGGCACGGACCCCAGGCCAGTAAGCATGCTGGCCGAGCTCCCAAGGCTCTCAGTAGAGGCTAAGGGTGAGTGGTGCCTTTGCTCCAACAGACAGGCTGGGACACGTCGGAAAGTGAGCTGAGTGAGGGTGAGCTGGAGAGGCGGCGGCGGACACTCCTACAGCAGCTGGATGATCACCAGTGACCCGATGAGCTGCTCTCTGCCTCGGGTCTGTGTGAGGCTGTGGCTCCTGGGCCACCCTCACCATCTGCCTCAGACTTCTTCCTTAGTCTGGTCTGTGTCCACTTTTTCTAAAGTAACCCCACCCCCAGCACACCATCGTTGGCACCTCTCAAGGATGCTTTTGGTGTTGAAGGGTCTCCTACTCCCCGGACTAGTGCAGTCCTTGCCCTCAGCCCCAGACCAGAGATGGGTGGTATATGCCATGTGGGGTGGGTGATGCCAGTAGATAAAGTGTGAGAGAAGGGGTCTCCAGGGAAGAGTGACAGGCTGGTGGACACAGCCTGGGTAGCAGAGGGCAGGGTCTTCACCCTCTAGCATCTGTGCCTGCTCCTGCCTGCCCTGAGGCTCCACCACTTCTTCCTCCACCCAGGACCTAATGTATGTGTGTTTTGTTTTTGTTTTTTAAATAACAATATTTATAACATGGCCAGTAACTCTTCTCCATGTGCTGCTGGGGCAGGCTGGGGACTGGTCACATGCCCAGCAGAGGGCACTAGTGTCTCATGGCAGGCCTGCTTCCCTTTGTGTGGCTAGAGCCCACCAGGCTGGTTCTCCTTTCCCCAGATTTCTGACCTCATCATCTCCTCTGAAATAGATGTAGTGCCCCAAAGATTTCTTCTTTTCTCTCCCCATGGCCCAGGTCAGGCTAAATGGCCACCCTAGCCCTGTAAGCTAAGAAAGAGGAGACAGAGTCAGGCCTGGTGCTTCAAGCCTTTGTTGAGGGAGGGAAAGTCTGGGGTTTATGTACAAGAGGAAAGGGAGGTGGAACATGTACAAAATAAGTGGGCCCCCACATTCCCTTCTAGGGGCAGAGGAGAAACAGGAAGCAGAGCAAACAGTCAGCTAAGACCACCATGCTCCCCGTCCCCTGCCAAAAAAAAAAAAAACCCAAAACGTAGCTGAAGAAAAGGTAAAAGGGGTTGGCACACCCCTTCTCCAGCCATCTGCAGAAAGGGATTGGTGCAAAGAAAACCTCTATTCTTCTGCCCACCTTGACAAGGAAAAGTGTGAGCCTAGAATGAAATGGGCAGAAAAAACAGGGCAGTGAGCCTGACATCTCTCCTCTTACTCTTATCACTAGGGCACAGCCGGCAGAGGGCCTTGCTCCTGGTAAGAGATGAACTGAGACTGACAGAGTCCCAGGGCTCTGTAAGCCTAGGTACATCTAGACCAGAGCCGCCCATGGGCCTGCGAAAAAGAAAGGAAAAAAAAGACAGTTTCTCTTTCCTGTCAGCACTCTGGGCTCTAGTGGGAGAGATCTACGTGCCCTGTATAGGCTAAAGCTGGAAATGGTTTTTCTCAGTCCTGGGCTGACCCTTGGTGACCCTTCAGGAAATGAAGTCAAAGATCTTGGGAGCAAAGTGCAGTACTGGAGGCACCAGAGACCTACAGACCTAGTGCCCATAGTGGCACAAGGAGAAAGATCCAGCCTTGGGAGCTGGGGCAGACAGGGTTGAGAGCAGCATAGTCCTCTCCTGGGCCCTTGGCCAATTCCAGGTCCACTGGTTGGACTTGTAGGACTCTGAACGCTGAAGTGCTTCTGCCTCTAAGAGGGTCTCAGTGGGGGCCTGGAGCCCGAGGGGGGCCACTGGGCAGCGCAGCGCTCCTGGCTTGGTGGCGAACAACAATAGGCTGGCAGTGGAGGCCTGTGGGGGAAGACAGAGACCTGTGAACAGGAAGGGAGGCTGAGCCAGGAGAGTGCCCTCAAGGGTAGTCCCACAGATAAACCTCCACATGGGAGGAGCCAGCGGTGAGACAGATAAAGGGGAGCCTTGAGGGGTAGTTGGGGAGATTGCTGGGCTTTGCATTTCAGAGGATCAGGTCAGGGTGACTAGAGGCCACTGGGCAGTAGAGAGTAGACATTCAGAAAGAGCCAGAAGCTAGGAAAAGATTCCAGGCTGACTGGACCTCAGGAAACAGATCAAGGGACATCTGATAGCTCCTGGTCAGAAGCTACTGCCAGAGCTCTTATGAGAAGAGAACGCTAGGGAAAGGTTCCTTAGGCCCAGGAATGGACCCTCAACCTCAGCCTCAAAGATCAGAACTGTTGGCCTGGTCCTGTCTGCCCTCAACACTGGCCTGGCAACTCCCGGGTCTTAGTAGAAGCCAGGACAGCATTAGTGGGAGAGAAACCACTTCCATAAGGATACATGCAGGGGATATGCCACGCTTCTCAGAGCATGGGTCATGCAAGAAGTATGTGCTCCCATTGCTGGGAGGCTGCCAGAGGGTGATTGCAAGTCATGCAGGAAAGGAGGTGCCTGTGGTCTCTGGCAGGAATCCTGGGAGATGGGCATGCAGAAGGGGCAGCTGCTGTGCCCAGTACCTGTCAAGGGCCCCAGCCTTGGGGGCTAACAGTTTGACTCATCATGGTGGGCTGCATCACAGAAGAAGCGTGAGCCCCGCTTGGCAGTACGGGCCGTGAAAGGGACACTCTTCAACACTATGGCCCAGGAGAGAGACACAGTGGTCAGGCCTCATGGTGGGGGGTGGGAGGAAAGCCCAAAGGGGCTAGGTTTGGGAGCTGGGTGCAATGGCCAGGCCCCAGGGAGTGGAAAGAGCCGCCCACCTGTGATGATGTCCTCGATGGTACCATCCTTTCCCTCATAAACAGGCCGGTGTTCCTTGGCCTGTCGCCGCCTCAACTCTGCTATTAACTCCTGCTGTTGCCACTTGTTCCTCTGGGATGGAGTCTAGGCCAAGAACGTAGAGGGGGAAGGAAGTCATCACTAACCTAATGTGGGACTGGTTCCTGCCCCAAGGTGCAGTCTGAGAATGCCATTGCTTGTGCACTGCTAGGAATCCCCAAAGGCCCTCCCTGCATCCCTCTGGATGCCAGCCCACTGGCCCTCTGAGTGGTTTGTCCACTCCAAGTTCTCATCTCCTCTAGCCTGCTGACCCCCAGCCCCCACTCTTTTAGCTTGCCCTCCTCCAGGCCCCAGCTCTTGGTCCCAACCCACCTTGGCATCCAGTTTCTTGGCTTCCTGAGCCAGCTGCTTCTCCCGCATTACCTCCTCCTGCTTCTTGCGGGCTTCATTCTCTTGCTCTGCTTCCTAAGAACCGTGGAAGATGGGTGAGGGGTGAGGCTCACAGGCTGTGAGGGGAGGGGCTGACACTGAAGTAGAGAATGGGTGGCAGTGGGACCTGCTAACTCCAGGTGGCCACCTCTGGAGGGGCACTTCCTGCCCCAAACAATGACAGGAAGGGCCTGGGCCCCCACCCTGCCCACCAGTTCACAGCTAAGAGGCCTGTCGCCAGCTTGCATCACTCCCTTCCCAGGACTCGGAGGAGGAGTCGGAAAAGGCCTATACTTTAAGCCCAGGCTTCTCTCCCACAACCAGTTTTCTCTCAACCAAACTTTTTAAAAAGCTCTCTGCAGCTCACCTTGTAAGAACGAATGAATCGGACAAATACTGGGAAGAACACAGAAGGAGGTGTTGTTTTGGGACTCTCGCCAAAGTAGCGCACAACTGCATTGTAGGCCTCCTGGGGAAGGGGTGGGCAGAACGGGTCACCATGGCAGAAAGAAGCAGCCCAGCTCCTATACTCCCACACCACGGGTGAGAGGCCTGCAGAAAGCAGAGCTCAGGGCCAAAGGGAGGAAAACCAACCACCCAGGCCCCTGTGAGCTGGAGAGAACCCGGGGCTCCCAAAGCTCCCAGAAGTACATGTCTCCAGAGGCAGCTGCCAGCCATTCCCAAAGCGCTCTCTCCCCCACATATAACCAGCCAGCTGCTTGATTAAAAAAAAAAAAAAAAAAAAAAAGAACTAGGGCCACCTAGAGGGGCCTGGCGCTTTGGCCCTGGTTGCCCCCACCCGCCTGTACCCCGTGCTTGCCTCAGCCGTCTTGGCATCCCGCTGGAGCTTGTCTAGTTTGCCTTCATTGGTACTGAGGAAGTTCCGGAGGACACTGTGGTCGTGGATGCTGCACTCCCGCCGAATCAGCTCCATGCCTCGGCCCAGCTCCTTCACATCCAGCAGCACGTTCTCCAGGGACACTGTGGTCACCAAAAGCCTGGCTGAGGACTGCCTAGGGCCTGGCATACCCACCTCCCAGCCAGAGCTACATCAAACTCTGGCCCTCCCCCTCAGCATGGGCTCACTCATGTTCACATACCTGTATGGACATAAGGAAGTGCACACCAAGCTAGCTGAGCCCTCACGGGGGGAGGGAATGGAATAGAAACTGATCTCATGACCCCAAAGAACACAGTAGCAAAGGCAGGCAAGCCACAGAGACTGCTGGTCTCCAAAATGAAACTGCCTCAGGCCTGCCCTAGTATTCATGGGTTGAGCAGCTACCTCATGCCTATAGAGGGCTTTATGATTTTTTCTAGGCACTTCACATACATCATACACAAGATCTCTGGGGCCAGCTTGAGGGAGTTGGGAGAAAGAGCCACCAGTCCCCTTCCTGTTCCTGCTCCCACTGCACCTAGCTGGGAAGGGCTGGGCTGGGCCAGGCCTGGCGCCTGGAGGAAGGCTCCCTTTGGAGTGGCCCCTGCTTATGGCTCCAGCGGAAAGCTTTGAAGTGGTCAGAAAGAAGATAAAAGCCAGAAACAAATGAAACAAGTGTTCCCTCTCCTCATAGCTTCCTGGGATTGTCCTGGGCTGGATGTGAGGGCAGGCCCACCCAGCCAGGCTCGCCTCACCTGCTGCAGCCTTCTCAACAAAGTGCAGCTCATGCCAGAAGTTAGCCAGGTCTGGGTATTTCTCCTTCACTGTCAAGGCGATGAAATGAAGCAGTGTCATCTTCCGGTCAGTGGACTTGGTATCCAACAGCTAAGAGAGGGGGTGAGGGCAGTACATAAAAGCTAAGCACTCTGGCTCCACAATTGCTGCCCACTAGGCTTCCTGGCCGACACTGCCCTCACCATCTTACCAGATCCAGGCTCTGGAGCTTGAAGCCATACACAGCTCCTCGCTTGCTGCTGTTCATGTAGTTCCCCAGTGCAAGTATGATCTGTCCAAAGGATGCGTGGGAGGCAGGTCAGGCTCAGGTCCTGAGGACTCCTTCTTTCTGTCTGTATAGTCCCAGGCCCCCACCTAGGACCTGAGAACCCCCAGCATCCCCATTCACAACCTCTTCCCACCTCCAACATCTGCTTCAGCTTCTGTGAAGACTTGACGGAAGCGGACGCCGCAATGATGGCATTGAGTTGCTGTAGGGCAATATAAACACTGAAGTAACCCCAGGCTGAGATGGGGTAAAGATAGGGAGGGGTTAGAAGGACTGGAAGGGCAGGGGAGGTGACTAGCAGATGGAAGGTGGAGGGACGGCTGTCCAGGACCATGAGTTGAATGAGGGCCGTACCGGTGTGAGCATCTGCAAGTTGTCCTGGAAGTTCCCCAGGAAGGCCATGCCAGCCATTCGCTGGGTCAGCCGCTCCACCTTGCTGAAAAGCAGCATGAAGCGATCCTCAGCCGCCAACTCCTCCAGGGGCTGCCGCTCACGCTCATATTGCCGCAGCAGCTTCACCTCAGCCTCCGTGGGCAGGAAGCGCATCAGGCACTCCACGAAGTCCACAGGTAGCGTCTGCAAGTCAAACCTGTGTAGGAGGGAGGGACCCCCTCAGCTCTCACATCTCTCCACGTTTTCCCTCATCGCACTTATTCTCCAAGCTCCTAGGACTGGGCAGGGAACTGCATACAGAGCACAGCCAAAGGCAGGACCCATTGCCTCATCTGTCATAGCACCAGCAATGATACTGGGGGAACATTCCATGTTACTCAACTGTTCCCAATAGACTGAGAGCTCCTTGGGTGAAGGTCTGAGCTGAATTGCCAGCACAGATGCAGTAAATTCTGGCCAAGCCAGTGGATGACTACGGAGATGCGAGTTCTGTCAGATGCCTGGAATCTAGGGAAAGCCAGGCTCCTTGGTGGAGAACTGGGTTGCCAACTGACTAGGAACCAGGGCTAGGTCAGTGGGAGCCTCACGTGTGAATGGCCCTGCAGATCTCCTCAGCTGAGCGTCCAGCCTTGCGTAGGGTGATGGCCAGGTTCTTGGCACGATTGGCTTCCAACAGAGTCACCTTGCTGGCAGCTTTTTGCGCTGTCTTGTTCTTGGAGCAGATGAGGTCAAGGGCAGGGCCCTGTGCTTTTGTCTTGAATAATTCTTCAAACTTATCCAGATCCAGGTCCTGGCAGGAATAGATGAGCAGGAAAATACTGTAGCCTCATATTAGTGGAGGACCTCCTGACAGCCCAGCCAGCATTGGCCCAGAGCTCTGTCACTCTGGAATGTTTCATGAATACAAAGTGCTGACACAAATGGAAAAGTATATACACTCAAGAATGAAGGGTTTGTGAAGCTGAACCTGGCCTCACCCTGTCTGACGGCTTTTCTAAGACCAGATGTGCTCAAAAGGCAACCAGGTCCCCAGGGCTCAGTCTTACCACTCTCGACCCCAGGTCCTGTTACCTCCAAGATCTTCTCATCATCAAGTTCGCTGAAGACAGTGCCACTGATCTGGTTGGGTTTCAGTGCTGTCCAGTTGAAGACAGGCAGCCGGAACTTGGTCTTGATAGGTTTCTTAATTCGAATGGCTAATTTGGAAGGAGGATCAGTGACAGAGGGGCCAAGGACACATACCCCTGGTCCCACTAGCCCTGCCCAGAGCCCTGGGGACACTCACCTGACAGGCCCACTGTCAACACCACAGAGGGTGCAGCACCAGGGAGAGGTGGGGCAGGGGGACACTTGTCTGGGGGAAAAAGGAATGACACAGTGACTCAGGGGTCAAGAGGCTCTTTATAGGCTGCCTCTCTCCTCTGCCAGCCCCACCTTCTCTGAGTTTTTACTCTCAGAGAAGGAGCCTACATTAAATCTGCTCAAGCTGCTCCCAGAAATCCTAACTCTGACAGCGCAGTTCTTGCTGGTCTCTGACCCAGTTTCCACGGCTATAGTCTAAGCCTCTCCTTGGCTGTCTTCAAAGGAATTCGGAGCAGCATCTAAACAGATCCACATCTGCCCTTGGGCATCCCTGTGCTGATAACTCGAGCTTCTCTCGGATTCCAGCCCTCCCTCACCCTGATTTTATAGCCTCCCAGTCCTCAGGTGATGCCATTTTCCCAGCTTCTTCCTGAGGAAGACACCTCTGACTATGGTTTTGGTCCCCACAATGAGGCTGCCCCTGCTGGCTCCCAGGGGTCATGGTTACCTGGTAATGGGGGAGGTGGAGGGGGCAAGGGTGGAGCTGGTGGTGGAGGCAGAGGCAGGACCTCCTCGGGGGGTGGGGCTGGAGCCAGAAGGTCTAGGTCAGAGGGTGGCATGCCCTCACTCGGCTCTGCAGGGCCTACTCTGGCCAGGGCCTCACTGCCCACAGACTCCAGGCCCCGGACACTTGGCTCCAAATGGCATCGACGCTGGAAAGCCTCCTCCTTCTCTTTAATGAGCCTCCGCAGGGTGTGCACCTGGTGGCTTGTGTTCTCGTATGTCTCCTGACAGGCAGACAGTACCATTAAGGGAAAAGTGGGCTGAAGGCATAGTAGTCATTGTCCCTAGGAGTGAGAATTCCTACCTAGGGTTCTCTTAATTAGGGTCTCTGTGAGGGTGCTCAGAGGCTCAGAGTGGCAGAAATCCAGGTAGAGGAATGGGGAAGCTGGAAGGCAGCAAAACAAAAGAGGGAAGCAGAAGCTGCCTCCCTCCGCTGGTACCCTAAAGTGTCCTCTCTGCTCCAGCCAATTCTCACCGCATGGGCCCCTTAAAACCCAGGAAAAAAGGCTGTCCCTGTGAAACTCTCCTTAATCAATCAACAGTCTGACACAGCTGCTCTCTCCGTAGCCCTTTGGGCCTCATTTTGCTTCCATTTCAGTTGGCCTCATATAATGGCTTAATTTGAAGCCCCCTACAAACAAGACCCTGTCTTATCCATCTCTGTATCCTCCATAGCTCTCAATATAATGCTTAGCAGAGGCTGGGTACAGATACATATTGAGCTCAACAGAGCCAGCATTATGTTCTTCTGGAAGAGAAGGTAGGTTAGGGGCATGACTTTATAATGAAAATACAGAAGAGAATGAAATACAAGGAGCACGTGCTCTCCCAACTTAGGAAACCTGGTGGACACCCTAATACACAGAGCACCTGGTCACTCTGCCCCTGATCATTAAGCATGGCTGGGGAGGAACATGGGAGTACAGGGGAGAAAAATCAATGGGATGGGCTGGTAGGAGGCCTGGGTTGGAATTCCAGAATGCTTGTGGTTGCCCCAGCTACTCCCAACCTCTTATGTGTGTGTCTGGCTCACACTGGCTTCAGCTTTCCCCTCCAACTAAAAAAATGGGGTGCAATCATCAGCCCACCCACACCTGAGAACTTCAAGAGTGAATCAAGATCTAAATCCTAGAGAACTTGACATGACTCAGAAATAAAAACAAAGCAAAACCCCAAGGCCCTGGAGCCCAGGATTAGTCAGGGACTTCCTTCCCCAGAGCCCTTTTACCTTGATGCTCTCTAGTTCCTTCTCCCGCTGCAGAAGCTGCTTCTCTAGCTCTGCCACCCGCATCATGTTCTCATTCTCTAGGTCCAGAAGCTTCTCTGTGAGCTGCACAATAGGAAGGACAGGTTCTGTGCTGGCCCTAAAGCCTGGGCACTCAGCACACCCTGAACCCTAGTCAAGAGCTGAGTTGAACCCCTCAACACAAGGCCGCAAAGGCAGCTTAGTCAGGTGGCTCCCTTATATCCCAATAACAGATACAAGACAAAGGCCACATTTTGACTCTCTCAAGACCGATGCCACCTCATGCCTAGTCCTGGAGGTGGTGTGTGTTCCAATTGGTGGATGATCCAGTGGCTCAGGCCAGTGCATGGTCTTGAGAGCCCTGGTGGGTTCTAAAGCCTTCCTAGGACTCAATCTGGAGGCAAATGGGTCAGTTCAGGATTCCTGATAACTTGAGCTTCCAACAACAGTGGCTCTGGCAGGCAAAGGAAGGCCACCTACATGGGACACATGCTCCTCCAACTCCTCCACCTTCTCCAGGGCTACATTCTTGGTCTCAGCATCCTCCAACAAACCCCCGACATCAAACACGTTGTCCAGGTATGCCTGAATCTGCACCTGCAGCTTCTCGCTCTCTGTGTGCCTTGACTTCTAGGGGAAGAGCAGAAAGTAGTAGTAGTTGTAGGAGCAGGCAGATCATCAGGGGAACCTGAGAAAAACTTAGTCCTCATTCCCCTTCACCACCGCTTCCCAAAGAGTTCCTGCTGTAGGCCATGTCAGATTCTCGCCCCATGGAGGTGCCTGACTGGCGAGTTATCTGAAGGAGGTCCTGAGTCCCAGGTCACAGAAGATAGGCAGGGTCCCAGGAGCATCAAGGACTAGGCACTTAGAAAAATCATTTGTGATATGACTAAACTGATCCCAAAGCACCGCACCTTACAAGGACCCCAACTAGCTCACCTGCAGGAACTCCTCTAGCCCCAGCTTGGTAAACTCATACTGCAGGTGGACCCGGAAGTTCATGTCCTCCACCGAGTGCACCACGATGTTGATGAACTGCATGCAGGCCACCTGGAGAAGAAGCAGCCCAGAGAATCAGCAACAGGAAGGCAAAGGAGAGCCAAGAGACCAGGAGGATAGACGGCTGTTAGAACATCATCATCATGTGGATAATTACAGGGAAGAGTTAAGTATTTATGGGAGCAACAAGAGTATTTTAATTTTAAAATGTCATTTAATATTCAGTGGATAAAGACAAGAAAATTACATGAAAAACAGATGTAAGTGAAGATAAAGCTCCGTGATTTCCCTTGTATATCAGCAGGTATTCCTTGAGACCACCTTACCTAGCTGAAGATCCTGCCCTTGGGGGAAGAGAAGCTAGAGGAAGAGCTTAGGAAAGGAAAGGTAGCTCAAAAAGGACACAATTCAAGGACAAAAAGGCCACAGAGAAGAGGAAAAGGAGGTAGATCTGACATATACAAATGATGTCCTGAAGTTTCTAAGAGCTCTCTGGGGCGGGCAGGTGGACATGAAAGAATCATTCTGGGCTCTACATGGAATATCAAGATATACTGCTGGCCTGACCCCTGTTCTCAAGGAACACACAGCCCTGGTGGATATGGGCCGGGCAGAGGCCCAGTGCCTCACCATGAAGTCGATGTTGCTGTCCTCATTCCGGAAATATTCCATCAGCTTCTCAAAGCGGTGCAGCTCCTTGCATACCTGAATAAGCAAGCTTTCTCAGTGAAAGGATCTGCTCCATGCAGAACCCAAGCCCCTGTGCCCTGACTCCCAGGAACATCATGGCAAAGACTGGTTCAGACCAAGCTTAACTACAACTCTATATATTTAATAGGCCATTCTGGACACTATAAAGAAAACGGGGCCAGGTGCAGTGGCTCATGCCTATCATCCCAGCACTTTGGGAGGCCGAGATGGGCAGATCACCTGAGGTTAGGAGTTCAAGAACAGCCTGGCCAACATGGTGAAACCCTATCTCTACTAAAAATACAAAAATCAGTCAGGTGTGGTGGTGCATGCCTGTAGTCCCAGCCACTCAGGACGCAGAGGCAGAAGAATCACTTGAACCGGGGAGGCGGAGGTGGCAGTGAGCTGAGATTGTGCCACTGCACTCCAGCCTGGGCCACAGAGTGAGACTCCATCTCAAAAAAGAAAAAAAAGAAAGAAAACTTGGACCTGCAATCTGGTTCTGGGTCTGTGGTCCCCTACCAAATTGCTGAGGGAATTCAGTAATGCCTGTGCCCTTAAGCTGGGCTTTAGGTGCCTCTGGGATAGGCCAGGAAGAAACATAGGATTCTGATGCTGCCAAGTTATTAACAGAAGGAGGGAAAGGAGGAGGAAGGGAGGAAGGCCATGGGCGAGACAGGAGGCTGCGGTACTAGTGGGGATGCAGGGGAGGGGCCAGTGTACAGGAAAGCCCTCTCCGAGAGGGGTCTAGAGGCTCCTCTGAGCCTCTGGGTTTCAAGGAGGAAGAGCCATTTCCTGGCTTGAACAATGGATGCTAGGGAAGAGGTCCAAAGAAGAGGAAGGGGTGGGACCAGCAGCTGTGCTGGATGTCGAGGAATCCTATGTTCAAGTTGATAGGGGTTTCAGAGGCAGGCCCAGGGGCTGGGGAAATTCCACATAGGAGTTCCTTCTCCCCTCACCAATAACAGCCAACAATCCAAGAGACACCCCTGCTTACCTTCTCCTCCCACTTCAAACACATGTGCTTTGGGTTCACCGCATCAGACTCCCATCTGGGGAGTTTCTTAAAGTACATATACTTAGGCCTCCAGTGGGTCTGAAGTAGGGCACAGGCATCTGTACTTTTAACAAGCTTCTTAGGTGATTTGGATGCAGGGCCCAACTAGAACCACTGGACTACAGCCCTCAGCCCTAGCTGAGGTAACTTTAGCTGGCCAATCAAGAGGTTTCCTGGCACTAAGATCAATAAGACTAAAGTTCTGGTTTTAAAAACAGTGGGCGTTCAGGAGAGAGGATGCTTAGCCAAGCACTGGGATGTTAAAAATCACTGCAGATCACAGGAAATGGTACTTACCTACCTGGCTTCCTGCCTTCTACCCCATAAACACATATACACACACACACACGAAGCCAAAAGACTGACCTCTTTGAAATTGTCAAAGGCAGAAAGGATGATTTCGTGACCTCCTCGCACCAAACACACAGCTGCCAGAAGCTCTAAGACAAGGGCTTTGGTCCTAAGGGGTGAAGAAGGAAGATTAACACCCTAGCTCCCCATCCTGACCACCACACAGCTCACTTCCCTGACTGGGTAAGTCCTTTTGGAGAGTGGAGAAAGCCTCAGTGATGAGGAGAGGGTGGGAAAAAAAGGACTTGCTCCCTTACTAAGCTGTGTAGACCAGAGGGGAGCCGGGGATACTTCACTTCCAGCAGAGGTGAGGGGGCCAAACCAAGGCTCTGACAGGATTAAAAGGCCAGGCAGGACTTGTCAGGAATACATGGAGCACAGATCTCCAGATCCCTGGACAGAGTGGGGAGGAAAGGGGAGGGAAGGAACTCACCTTGGATTCTTGTTATTGAGGCTAAGTGCAATCTCATTGACAGCATGGGGGTGGGACATGACCAGGTTGAATCCATACTGCAAGGGAAAGGACAGAAGTGGGGGGTACCTTGATGGTGGGGAAGGGAGAGCAAAGCCCATCTCCTTGACTGCAGGCCCACCAGCAAATCTGTCTTTTATAAGCTGGTGCCCTCCTGGTTTTGCAGATGAGGCAGAAGAAGTAGAGCACCCATGGCTGGTGCTTCCCCCATACCTGATAGTTCATGATGGCTCTGAGACAAAGGATACAGACGTGGACATCATCCTTCTGGCTCACTAGGCGGGAGTTCTTCAGGGCCCTGCGCCCAGGGAGAGTGCTATACCTGGGGAGATTGGCCAGGCAGTCAGGTGGGAGCCGAGGCTGCCAGTGAAGCATCTAGGGGCACTCACCATCTCCCAGACAGCAGGCTGCCCCTTAGCAGTGGCAAAAAATGGGAATGAGCAGCGAAGAGGGACAGGGTGCAGGAGGCAGGGAGGTCAGACTGTTTTTACCTCCCTAGAGTAGGCCTTTGTCAGCAACTACTCAGGATCCCAGCTTTATAACCAGTGCCCAAACCCTAGAGATCCTTCAAAATACAAACAGTAGTTGTATAGGTCTTCCTAGTCCCTGAGATGGGTCCAGAGACACATTCATCTGAGAATTCCCTCCACCCACTTCCAGTTGCTGTACCTTCTGCACAAACCATGGGACAAGAGCATCTTGGCTCCCATCCCAGAAAAGGCAGAGCTGATCCCCAAAGGCTTTAGAGGGGCCATGGGGCTATACCTGGTTTTGCACCTCTCCATCCTATCAGTGATGTTTCATGGAAAAGGGAGGAAACATGTATCTGCCCATGCATGACAATAATAATAAACAGTGTTCAAGGGATACAAGCCAAAGGAGACTAGGAGAAAAGCATGGCCACAAGAGAGATAGATAACCAAGGAAAGGGCTACTGGACCCAAAGGAAAGCCTCCCAGAGTAACAAGGAGCACTGAGAAGTCATCTAGTCCATCCGCCTACCTCTGGGCGGGATGGCTCCTAAGACACTGCAGACAAATGAGTACGTTGCAGCCTTAGAGACAAAAGGCTCGAAGGAAGAGGTGAAGGGAGTGCGAGGGGCAGGCAGGTTGGGTGGAAGCTGGTGTCCAAGCTGATGATGGGGCAGAGTGAAGAGCTAGAGGGAAACAGAATGAGGACAGGAGCTGGATCACCCAGTGAAGGCCAAGGATCTGTATGAGATGTGCACTGCTCGAGAGGCCCAGGAGGAATGACAGAGTGAGAGTGAGGAGTGACGGGCCCCCCAGAGAGGGGTGGGGAGGGGTGGGGAGGGATGGGGAGAGCTGGAACCCCAGGTGGGGTGGGTGCAGCTAAGACCATGTACTTACCCAGGACAGACTGCTGGGCAGAGTCAAGGAGACAGAGAGGACAGACCAGAGACAGACTGGCAGGCAGAGGGCAAGAGAGCTGAGCCTGGAAGCAAGAGTGGAGGAAGGAGCATGAGCACTCACCACTGAACCTGAGACCTGCATTGAGGGGTAGGGTGGGAGGCAGGCGGGCAGAGCAAGAGCACACATACCGGAGCACAGACTGGCGCGCAGAGCGAGCGAGGCTGTTGGTGAAGGGGGCCGACAGGGCGCTGGGTGGCTGCAGGTCCTCGATTGACCTGCTCCAGGACCGGAGTTTGTCAAATGCACCATCGTCACCACTCTCCAGACCCTCAAAGTCAAACCTGGAGCATGAAAGGACACACATGCGCACACACAGGCACATACACAGAAGAAATTCAGTGCCAAGCCCCCCGTGAGCCCACCCCCACCATTCAGGCCTCTAGGGCAACAAGAAGCAGGGGTAGCAAGGAGAGAAAGCAGAATTGGGCAGCAGAGACCTGACCCTAGCTGGAAGAGCCACTAACACAGGACAGCGGCAGAAGAGGCACAGGCAGCAACCAGGAGGGGAATCTAAGGAGATGGGAAGCTGATGGAGGCCAACTCCTCTGCTCCCCACTGGCCAGGTAACTCCAGGAGGAGTGTCCTCCCCATGGGCCACTGGGGAGCTGGCAGTCTTTCTGCACTTCCAGCTTAGATGGGGCATCTCCAGGAAGCTGTGGCTCCCCACAGAGAATCTACCCCGTAGAAGGAATGGTGGGGAATGGGCCAACTGCAGGTCTTGCTAGTTGGCCAATTGCAGCAACCAAAGGGCCTTTCAGTGCCTTGAAGGAGTCCAGTTGATGCTGTATGACAGGACTGAATGGAAGGGAAAAGGGGTTCTGGCAAACCCAGAGTGGGACAGTCTTTTATGTTTTGGAGGAGCACCACCGCCCCATCTTAGCACTGTTTTTTTTTTTTTTTTTTTTAAAGATGGGGTTTCACCATGTTGGTCAGGCTGGTCTTGAACTCCTGAACTCAGGTGATCCTCCCGCCTTGGCCTCCAAAGTGCTTGGATTACAGGCGTGAGCCACGACGCCCAGCCAGCACTGGGTTTTAATGACCAGGTTCTCTATGGTTCTGGCTACTTGAGGTTTCTAGATTTTTCAGGTATAGTGGCTCCCTGGGCTTCAGCTTCCCTGGGGTAAGAAATTGCAAGTTGAGATTGTGGATCAGGGTCCTGTAGTCTAGTCTTTGCAGGAGCTGAATGGGTTGTGACTTTCTGCTCCTGGAACCATATGTCTTCCACCATCAGGAATTATTATTATTTTATTAAGAGACAGGGTCTCACTCTGTGGCCCAGGCTGGAGTACAGTGGCACAGTCATAGCTCACTGTAACCTCAAACTCCTAGGCTCATGCAACCCTCCAGCCTCAGCCTCTTGAGTAGCTGGGACTACAGGTGCATGCCACCATGCCTGCCTAATTTTTGAAAATTTTCTTGTAGAGATGGAGTCTTCCTGTGTTGTCCAGGCTGGTCTTAAACTCCTGGGCTCAAGCAATCTCCCACCTTGGCCTCCCAAACCTCTGGGATTATACGTGTGAGCCACTGTTCCCAGACAACCATCAGCTGTTTGTCAATGTGGTCAGAATAAGGAAGACAGCCAAGATCACAAACCCATAGAGACTCCTCTCTTATACATCCTCACTTCAGGATACACCCCTCTGAGAAACGGTCCCTCTCTTCCTTCTTGTCCTTTTCCTCCATGTAGGTCATTAAAGACTAAGGGAACATCTCTTGCAGGTTCTTATTCCTCAAGAAGCATTCTGCCCAAATATGGGGTCAAAGGCACAGAGGCTAAGGCTTTCTGGAATAGGAAGGGATATCTACAGAAGTCAGAATGTTCCAAAGGAAGTGGGAACAGGCTTTAGTGTCCTCCTGATCAGGAGGTGTTTAATGGGGCTCTCAAGTAGACTTCAGAGGAACCTCCCTGACAGGGAAACAGCTTGCTGATTCCATCAGTAACAACACTGTATCCTCTAGTACTGATATATGCAGTTTACAAACAAATGTCTTCACTCAAACTCTATATGGCCTCACCCTTTCCCTCTCAATCCTTCCCAAAATACACACTCTCCCCAACACCGAGTGCTTCTTTTTAAAATAGTCAAAGGTACTGCCATGGACACTACAATACTGAGATTCCAGGGTACTCTTGGTTTAGGGCAGCTGGAATTTGTTTGCTTTTCAAATAAGAAAGATAGGCTTATTTGGAAAAATGACCTACATCTTTTTACTATAAAAGCTCTGAATTTTTTTTAAGAAAAATTGTTTCAGCAAATGTTTTTCATTTCTTTCTATAAAAATAATCTTTTTTTAATCTTTTAAAAGATTAAAAGAATCATGTAAACTATGACTTCTGCTGAGACAAGAATGCAAAGTGGGCCACTCTTGATTTTAACAGAGGATAACCTGGAAAAGGTAAGAGAGGCACCAAACATAGAAGCATCAGTTCAAATTCCTAAGGAGATGACACTGAAGACCTGCTGGACAGAGAATGACCAATTGGGGAAGGATAGTAGTAAGAAAAGTGGAAGTTGGCTGGGAGCAGTGCCTCACACCTGCAATCCCAGCACTTTGGAAGGCCGAGGCAGGGTGGATCGCTTGAGCCCAGGAGTTCAAGGCCAGCCTGGGCAACATGGTGGAACCCGTGTCTACTAAAAACACACAAAAAGTTAGCTGGCATGGTGGTACACACCTGTGGTCCCAGCTACTCGGCAGGGCTGAAGCAGGACTGTGGCAGGAGGACTGCTTGAGCCCAGGAAGTCAAGCCTGCAGTGAGCCAAGGTCACACCACTGTACTCCAGCCTGAGCAACAAAGCAAGACCCTGTCGCAAAAAAAGTTAGGGCTAAGTCCCAGGATGGAGGAGTTTCCCAGGATGCTGGGGAAAACTAGGGAAAGTTATGGGCAAACCAGGAAGATTGGTCTCCTAGGGCTGACTTATCTTAGGCATAAGTCTAAATGTGTTGGTCACCATTTTTATTATGTAATTCCACGTATTCAGGTAATTGTGGGAGGGTATACCACCTTACATAATAACAATGAAATTAACAGTAGACCTGCTACCACAATACAAACATAGTATGTTCTAAACACTATTAAATGCTTTAACATACGGTATCATCTAATTTTCACAACCCTGGAGTGTGGATCTCCTTTCATAGAAGAAGATATAAACTTGCTTTGAGGTCACACAGATAGTAAGTAACAGAACTGAGACCCAAACCCAGCTTTGTCTGACTCAAGAGCTCTCATTCCTTCCACTATACCAGGCCACCTTTTCTTTGCTAATTCGCTTCTGGCTGCCTCCAAGCCCCCATGCCTGCTAGAAAAAGACTCCTGAATGCTTCCTTTTTCTATCCAAGTCAAAAGGTCATGCTCACTGCTCTTGGGTTCTTCAACAATGATCTGGAGTAACCCTCTCACATCTGGAAACCCAGAGTTGCTTCTTGAAGACAACTCTGCAAAGATGAATGGATCCCACCAAGGCATCTCTACCAGAAGCCAGGACATTTCCCTGGATTGCTCACAGTTTGGCATTTGGATCCCTTGCGTTCTGAGTTCAAGCTCCTTTTCCATATCTCTTTCCTGTTCTCCAAGATGCATCTTATCTTCCACTCTAGCCAAGTGCCTCTTCACTGATCCCCAGACATCTTGCGGCTTGCCTGCCTACTTCCACACCACTGCTTGGACTACTCCATCTTGTCCAGGATTCCCATTTCCATCTTTACTGTTGAACTCTCGCCCTTTCTTATCAAAGTAGAATCGAACGATGTCCTCCCCAACTGGTCCCCAACCTTAGCCCTAGGGTGGTACTCACATGACAGAACACTGGGCAAAGGACAGGTAATCCACCAGCACATCCAGGCCTTTGTTTTCATCATTGAGAAACTCCCGCACCCACCTGAAGATAAAGGAAACACAGTGGAAGGGGTCTGCTAAAGTGGGTCAAGGATGAGGAGGGTGACATACCTCTGACCCAACACCTCCTTTTCCTGGAACCTAGCACCAGGCTAGGAAGATTCTGAAGATCAAAACCCATGACAGACCCATCCATGGTCAGGGACCTCCCCTAGGCAGGGGAGCCAGGGATGGGGAAAGTACAGGCCCTTCTAGTACCATTTGCTTTATCATGAAGATGCTTTAGACAAACAAGCTCCCAGGTACTCCCTTCATAAGGGCCCTCCTTAAGGGCTCAATCATTTTCTGCATCCCTGCTTTACTGAGTAAAAGCATGTCTTACTCAGTGTTTGTTGGAAGAATTGAGGAAGTATCAAGAGCATTTACTACAGGCCTGTGTGCAGAGCTGTGCTTGACCAAAGCCAGCAAGTCTCTAACTTGACTGAAGTCTCAGTCAAGACACCAGCAGGAAGGGTCAAGGAGAGCTCTGGAACTCAGGCATCCTGGGGCAAAGCACTCTCTATCAAGCTTAAGGAGAGCAGTTTTGGAAAGCAGTGAGCAAACAGAGATGTATAGGATTCTGTATTTAGTCACGTCAAACCACAGAGGGCTTGCGGGATGATCAGGAACTCAAGGAACTCCAGGATGTCTATGACCACTCAGAGTCAAGCCAAGGACTTGGGCCCCCCTCAGCCAAGAAAGTAGACAACAAAGCACCTAGGGACCATACCCCAGAGCATTTTTTTCCCTTCTGCTTTCAGTCCTTTTGGGCTGAGATATTCCTGGAATTAAAGTCAAGGGCGAATCTAGGGAACTGTGTGTTATAGACAGGTTCATTCCATAGCACAGAGACATAAAACACTCAGGATGAAACCCTAATCTAGAGTGCTCTACTCCTTCAGAATTCCTGGTAGTCTTTACAGGAAAGCTGTCCCCAAACTGCCCTGCAGGGCCTCTTCTCCCCAACAGCTGGAAAACCAGAGCCATGTTGGCCAGCCACACCCCAAGCTATGAAGAGACTCTGGAGCTACAGCATCAGGCCCAGCTGAGATTTGGCAGCAGGCTCTGGCTGAAGCTGACTGACACCGGAGCTGCCTGAAGTTAGCTTCCTCTCTGGGGGCCAACAGGCCTCCCGTTTCCTGTCTGTCTGCTCTCCAGCTCCCCACCCCCTTCTCATTTCCTGTCTGAGTCTATACTGCTATTTCGGGATCTTGACACTTTGAGGAGAGGTTAAAGGGCGCTTAGGCAAGGCAGAGAAACCAATACAAACCAGGGAGAGAGGAGGAGCTGGAGAGGCTCTGGAATCCCACTTCCCAGGCTGCCCCTCTCTAGAGCCTGAGTTCCCATCTGCTGCTCCTGCATACCCAACTTCTGTAAGCCCTGGGGCTGATCGGGCTGTGACCAAAGCAGGATCCTCCTCTCCCCACCCTGCCCTGGGTTCCTTCCACCCTGAAGCATCCCCACGCCAGCCTGACAATCTGACAAACTCTTCCTGCCCAGAAATCCAGGAAAGATCCTCGTCCTTCCACATAACTCTACCCAGAGAAGCCGCAGTTCAGATGGCAGGCATGCCTAAAATGCCAGGCACTGAGCTATTCCCTGGGAACAAAGGACCAGGTCCAGGACCTCTAACTTGTGTGCCAACTGCCAAGAGGCCCCAGGCCTGGGAACTACGCTGCTCTGGACTTAGCTCCTGGCCAGCAGCCAACGGGGCAGGCACCAGGTAGAGGGGGCAGGCAGAAGGGACTGTCATATACTGCTCTGTGGCCTTCTCCCAAGAAAAGTACACCCAGATCCTCATATGACTTCAGCAAGACTTAAGAAAATAGGGCTGTGTACCAGTGGCTCCACTTTGGGATATCAAAGCAGGAGGATTGAACCTAGGAGTTCAAGACAAGCCTAGGAAGCAAGGCTAGACTCTGTCTCTACTAAAATAATTTTTTTTAATGGCCAGGCAGGCTGGGCACAATGTCTCATGTCTATAATCTCAGCACTTTGGGAGTCCAAGACAGGCAGATCACTTGAGCCAGCCCATGAGTTTGAGACTAGCCTGGCCAACAGGGCAAAACTCCATCTCTACTAAAAACACAAAAATTAGCTGGGCATGGTGGCACACGCCTGTAGTCCCAGCTATTCAGGAGGCAGAGGCAGGATGGTTTGAACCTGGGAGGCGGAGGTTGCACTGGGCCAAGATTGCACCTGGGCAACAGAGCTAGACTCCGTCTTAAAACAAAATAAAATAAAAAATAAAATAAAATGGCCAGGCATGGGCGTGTGCCTGTGCTCCCAGCTACTTGGGAGGCTGGGACAGGAGGATCACTTAAGCCCTGGAAATTGATGCTGCAGTAAGTCATGATCATGCGACTGCACTTCATCCTGGGCAACACAGCAAGACCCTGTCTTAAAAAACAAACGAGCAGAAGATACAATAGCTGAGAGGGACAGAAGGGACCTATGGAGGAATGCAGAGTGGTAGGAGGCTCAGGGTGGCAGGTAGTGCTCAGGGTTGCCATCGGTGTCATTCTTGTCCTTACACGCAGGGGCACTAAGCAGCCCCTGCCACTTTGTCCTTCCATGAAGGATTCACCAAATAAAGGAGGAGCCTTGGCCACATCTTTCTCAGTGCCTTGGCTTTCAATGTCTGGTTCACAGATGAAGTACAGAAGCCATACTCTGGCCCACAGAGCACAGTTACTGAGGCCAAGAACCATCCCTTTCCTGTTCTTTCCTGTGCTGTTTCCCTTGTGACTGCTGCTGCTGCTGGCTATACACAGGTGTCCCCTCCCTCTAAAGAACCCCAGGAAGGCTCGGCCTAGGGGTGGACGAGTGGGCCGCTGCTATGACAGGAGGGGAAAGGCGGATGATGTCATTTGGCTCTCTCTACCCCACTGTCAGGAAGCCTGGGCACCCCACCCCCACCTGGACCTCTACTGCTCACTCACAAGCACTGGACATTTGTGCCAGGCCCTCCATCAGGTCTGTATCCCTGCCTGCAGTTCTACATTATGTGTCCCTCACTGTCCTTTTCTCATTGTCCTTTTGCATGAGCACACATATGCACACATATACACACTTTCTCCCTCTCACTTGCATATACCTTTGCTGATTACAGTTTCATAACACTGAGGCCAATACCTCTTTCACTGTACCTCGCACATTAGCCCTTTGCTTGTTCAGCAATTCCTGGTTTCCCACACAGGGACTTAAAAAAAAAGACACACACAGTTCCTAGGGGCCCTATCAATGGGCTGGCAGCACCAGGATCTGTGAATATAGAAAACATGCAGCTCCTGGCCCCCACTGCCTTATATCTTTCCTGATACTTAAGGAAGCTTTTTCTGCTCATGAACTAAGACTGTCTTCTCCCAAACAAGCAAATAATCTTCCAGGCACCAAAAAGTCCAAATACTTACTGAATGGGAACTAGGTCTCAGCTACCCAATACACTATGTTCCCCTCACCCTCAGCCTTCTCTGGGCCTGGCTTGGCCCAGCACCAGGCCACAGGCAGACTCCAGTCTCAGCTGCTGTGGGAATGTCTTCCACTCAAAGCCACAGGCAGAGGACCCCAGGAGAGGCCCCAAGCTTGCCAGAAACATTTAGTCAGCAGCTGGCAAAGCTGAGGGGATGGAAAAGTCAGAAAAGAAATAGTCCAAAGCTCTGGGGAGCTAGAAGCTATTCAAGGGGCAACTCTGCCCCATGGCAGGGAAGATGAACAGGGACACCATCCTCAGAGGACACCAGATTCTGGGTGCCCAGCCAACAGATTGGGGCCAGGTGAAGAGGCTGTTGCAGCCAATCCAACTCACCCAATGTGGTTGGTGCGAAGAGAGATCTCCAGCTCCCTTAGTACTTTGGTTGACTCCTGAACCCTCCTCCTGAACTTCTGTAAAAAGGGAAGGAAAGGAGAGGAATACAAGAGGGCAGTTATAGACCTTCCCTCCATTACTGGCCAGCCACTCCAGGCCCCTGGCTACAGAACCCTGAAATCCAACTCCCATTGCTAAGAAACAAACAGATGTCCAATATCCAAGTCAAAGGGTTTGCCCCCAAACCCCACAAGACTACAAAGGGCAGCAAGATGGGGCCCCTCTGCCTCATACTTCACCTTCCGAGTTACACTGGGGTCCAAGAAGCTCTGGAGTTTCTGAATGTAAGTGTGGGGAGGATTCTTCACCTGGAATCGTTCCTGTAAGGGAAACACGCATATGCATATACACAAAGAAAACCAGAGACCTGAGGAGGGTACTGAGGAAGCAGAGCACTCACAGTGTTCAGTGTGAGGGGACTCAGCCTCTCAAAGCTGTCACCTGGCTCTAGACATCATCCAAAATTCAGGTTTCCTTCCTTGATTTATTATCCCCAGGTGTTCCCATCTGTTACCAGCTCTTCCTCCTCTAATTAGAGCACCCTGAGCCTAAAATGTTTTCCTATGTCAAAAAGTATTTTAAAAGTGTGCTGCTTGCTACAAAGATGTTGGAGATTACAGAGTTGTGAACAGCACCCAAAATAAAAATATACTTGATTGGGCTTGGGAAGCCATGGCATGAGGACTACTTGAGGCCAGAAGTTTGAGAACAGTCTGGATAACATAGCAAGACTGCCTCTACAAAAAAAAATTTTTTTTAATTAGCCAGGCATGGTGTAGCCCTGTACCACATGCCTGTAGCCCTGGCTACTTAGGTTGAGGTGGGAGAATCCCTTCAGCCCAGGAGTTTGAGGGTGCAGCAAAATATGATCATACCACTGCACTCCAGCCTGGGCAACAGAGCGTGATCCCTCTCTAAGAAAAAAAAAAAAAAGATATGATTGGGAAATACTGTTCACTGCCTGGCCAACTAATAGATATGGGTTAGGAAGGCCAAGGGGAGAGGAGCTTGGCCTTGTAGAATCTAGCTTTCTTAGCACTGAACTCTGCAGTTGGGACTAGACTGGTTTTGCTGAGCTGACACAGCTCAGGGCTGCAAACAGTGCTTCTTGCCCAGACCCCAACAATCCAAAGCAATCTCAAATACTGTAGGCTACTTTCAGCAAGGTCATCCCTTGATTCCCTTCTACAAAGGGCATGGGACCACACCCTACTTTAGCCCAACCTCTTCATCTGACCCAAAAGGAAACTGAGTACCCCTTAGTATTCTGGTCCTATTAGGGCTGCCACCACCAAGATATCTGAAAAGCTGGTGGGTGGAGGGGTTGAAAAATGTCCAATAGAATGATATAATGTTAGAGAATAGGACCTAAAAACAAATGAAAGGAAAAAAATGAAAGGTCTGAGAAACAGGTGAAATTATCTGACCTAGAAAATACTGAGAGATCATCAATAAAGAACCTCAATGCCAAAGGGTTACTATTCTCGAAACCCCTAGCAGGTGCTAACCAACTCCTCTTAATGCAGAACACAAGGAAATGGACCTTTGGTGGAGAAGGGACTTGGACTAGGATCTCTGAAGCATAATCCTAGCTTATGTCAAGCAGCATGACCTGGGGAGGCAGTGGTACAGAACAGTTGGCACAGACTTGGCATCTGCTTGCCTGAGCTCAACTCTGGCTTCATCACCTTCTAGCATTAGGCAAGTTACTGAGCCTTGGGTTCTTCATCTATAAAATGCAACACTGCCTTCCACAGAGGGTTTTGTGATGATTACATGAGATATTTCAGTATGTGCAGAGTACTTGGTCCATAACAAGCACTCAATAAACGTTAGCTATTATGATTTCACTCAGAGCCTGAAAAGAAATAATAAAATTGTATATAGCAAAGTGCTGGGTAAACATACTACTCACACTCTACCAGATACTTCCATCTCTACCGAGGTGTAAAAAAGTAAAAGCCAATTTTCCCAGCCCTGCATACAGGCCTGGTCTGAGTTCACAGACTCATGATATTCAACTGCATGCAGGAGAAAGAACCAGGTCATATGTATCAGAAGATTTTCAACTCTGAGCAAAGTAATGATTTTTATTCTCTTCCAGCTCTAAACACAATTCATGCAGGGAGAGTTTCCAGACCTTGACTCTTCTGAGATTTGGGAACAGACATCTAGAGCCTGGGGCTTCTCATTCCTAGAGGCCCTGAGATAATGACAAAAACCCTATTTGCCAGGGCTAAGACAGAGTGTGAGATCAACAGTCCTTTGAGTACCCTGCCAGGCATAGCCTTGAACCTGCACGGCCAATACTATACCCCAGATCTACACAAACCACCTTCACACTATTGCCCATTGGAATAAATCAAGACAGCTCTTTGTGGGAGACAGAGGGGAACTTGGCCTCCTGGCCCTGTCTCTGCTATGAGAATCCTCTTGGAAAAGAAAGTAAACACAGATGAGGCCAAGCTTAGGCCAGGGTTTCTCAAGGAAGTCAAAGCTGCAGTCAATGCCTTTGGCTCCACAGCCTTAGCCAGCCCAAGACATAACTTCCCACCTCCCTCCTCTTTCCCAAACCCCATACCTGGTCACAGATCAGATCCCACTTCTTCTCATTGTCATACTGCCGGAGGAGCCGGGCCTTGTCTGGAGGCAGATTCATGGAGCTCTGAGGAGAGAACCTGAGTCAACCATGCTGAAACCTCCCCTCATCTGGAAAAGAGAAAGACTAGACTGCCCACGCCTTTCCCATCCTGGGCCCTCAGTCTTCACCCTGACACCCTGTCGCTGATACGATAGGCTTGGAAAGGTGGAACAGTCCTCTAGCCTTCCCTTCCTATTTAGTTGAGTTTGGTTGAGCCATGTTTTCCAAACCACTGCTCATGGGATCAATTCAAATCATTGAATCAAGTCAAAATTAACTTTATTTTAAATGAAAATGAGATTAAAATAGAATAGAAGATACCAGAATTCATTGCAAGTAGGAAGTATAAATAATGCTTTGTGAAGCTTTAGTTTCTATTTTATGTATATACACAAATATGTCATATACATACATCATGCCACAAAATGTGACGGGGAACATGAGACAGGTCAAAAAATTTGAAAAGCCACCAGGTTAAAGCAGCAACTTTTTTTCAATTTGCTTTTCCCCCATAACCTGAGAGATGGGCAACCTACCTACACCATGCACTCCCATGGGTGAATCCTGAGCCACCCACAACCTATGTAGATGCTGTAACTCTGACCCTTTTGCCCCATCAGCATACAAGTAAATAAGAAGAACATTAGCATGAAGATAACCACTTAAATTTTTTTAAGAAAAATTTTTTTTGGAAAAAATTCACAAAAGTACAGGACTTTAATTATTAGTAGCAAATTACTTATGACACATTTCCCAATTAATTAAGACACAGCAAAGCATCCTAACCCCTTGGCAAGACACTCTAATATAGGCTATTTGAAGGACAGCCCAGGAATCATTTTATTTTGTTCACCACTGTTTGGTGACTGAATAAGGTATGAGACAGTGAGTGAGTGAAGCCTAAGGCATCCATGGACTAGCCCTACCCATGACAGGAGGCTACGTTCCCTACCTTTATCCCCATCCAGCTAAACCTTTCTTCTTATCAGTCTGGCTGTTTTGTTCCAGGTCACGGCCCTTACCTCTAAACGCAGTCTGGGCCAGACGCAGTGGTTCACACCTGTAATCCCAGTACTTTGGGAGGCCGAGGCGGGCAGATCGCTTGAGGCCAAGAGTTTGAGACCAACCTGGCCAACATGGCAAAAGCCCATCTCTACCAAAAACAGAAAAATTAGCTGGGCGCAGTAGCGCACACATATAATCCCAGCTACTTGGGATGCCAAGGCACAAGAATTGCTTGAACCTGGGAGGCCGTGATTGCAGTGAGCCAAAATCATGCCACTGCACTCCAGCCTGGGAAACAGGAAAAGACTCCATCTCCAAAAAACAAAACAAAACAAAACAAAACGACAAAAAAGAATAGGCCAGCCGCCGTGGCTCATGCCTGTAATCCCAGCACTTTGGGAGGCCGAAGCAGGCAGATCACGAGGTCAAGAGATTGAGACCATCCTGGCCAACATGATGAAACCCCATGTCTCTACTAAAAATACAAAAGTTAATCGTGGCACATGCCTGTAGTCCCAGCTACTAGGGAGGCTGAGGCAGGAAAATTGCTTGAACCTGGGAGGCAGAGGTTGCAGTGAGCCATGATAGCACCACTATACTCCAGCCTGGCGACAGAGCGAGACTCCATCTCAAATAAATAAATAAATAAATAAAATAAAGGCAGTCTGACACTTTATTCGGACCACCGTACCTGCTCTCTCGTACTCTTGAATCAAATATGATTCCCCACCCACATGATTTCCCACAAATTTAGCTTCTTCCTCAGCATACTGTCAGCCACCTGGAAGGCGGCCTCTTATCTTTCTCTCCTTTAGCTACTGTTCAAGATCAGCTCTAACTCCCTGGTAACCCAAGCACGACCACCTCATTTACCTCTGCCCAATCCTTGGCATTCTCATCCCTGGGGACACAGACTGTGTGCATCCAGGGTCCTCAAGGAATCATACAGGCCCTGCATTATTCCAAAAGAAGCAAACAAATCCTAGAAGGAGGTCCTCCAACTTTCGATGGAACCAAAAGAAAATCCTTAAACATTTACTCTATCATATTATCTATTTATTATATAACTCAGATATACTCTTAAACCAGCTGTATACTCATCTAGACCCTGAAGTGCTGTGTCTATTCTTACCATCCCAGCTCCCAACATGCATCTAGTGGGGGCAGTAAGGTGACAATAAACCTACGGGCAAGAGGTCCCAGGTCTGAGCCCAGCTACTGGCTGGAAACGAGGTCACTATGGTTCAAAAGGGAAGTAGGGTTGAAGTCTTCGGTTGGAATTTATACATGTAAGAATTTAGGACCATAGAAGTGGGGCAGGTGAGAGAAACAAGGGGAAGAGAATCCCATACCACACCTCTCCCCATGGTTCCTGCTGCCCCATGCATCTGCCTGAACTTCCACAGGAAAGTGAGGCTGAGTCCTCCTCACAGCCTATGTAGTATGGATGGCAAGATGGTCAAACACAAGCCTGGAATGTTCTCTCTGAAACTACTTTGCTAAGGGCCAATCTCAGCCTGTGTGGACAGCATGACAAGAGCAGGGGGCCTCAACAAAACAAGGACCCAAAGGTCAACCTAGAGCAGGTCTCCTAACTCAGCCTAACTGGGGCTAGGCGGCTGCCAGCTGAACTCAAGACTGAAATGAACAGAAGCAGTACTCAGGACTGGTCCTGGCTCTGTGCATATCCTAAAGACATCACTGCCATCTGATCATTTCTCCCAAGTCTGTGCCATGAAAATAGTTTTCTATCGTCTCCCCTGGAAGAAAGCTGCTGGAAGAGGGGCAGGAGCAGCCTGTCACTGCTGTGGCAGACACTGCATCCTGTCTATGCCAGCTTCCTCCCTCAGCCACCCACTGTCAGCTACTTCTCCACCAGGTGAACTGGTGAGGAAATGCTTGGTCCCCTCGGTTTGAAAAACTGGGCAAAGTCACCCCCTTGAGTAGTCCCAGTCTAAAAGCATGGAGAGGCACAGCAGGGACCTGGTCAAACTCTAGATCCCCAGGAAGGAGGGGCTCCAAAGTATGGAGACAGGTTGTAGAAGCATGAAGCAGCTCTGACCATAGCCATAACCTCCTGTCTAGAGCTTTGGGTGGCACTTTCTTGACAGTGGCCCCAGACTTCTCTGCTTCTTCTGCGCTGAAGCATGACAGGGAAGGAGATGGGTAAGGGGAATTACACCAAGCTCCAACATTCTCAGAAGAAATGGGTCACTGGCTACCAGTGGGAACCACCTGCCAAGGGGTTATAAACCACAGCCTGGCCCGGACAGTTATGTTCTCACTAGACAAGGGCATCAGGGCTTCTGCTTCCATCTGATAACGTGTGTGAGTCTGGCAAGGCTCCAATGTCCTGAGGAAGCCACCCTGCCCTTAGGAATGACAACTTCCTGAGTTCCGGGGACAGCAAAGGAGCAAACTTGACACAGCTCCGGTCTCAGTCAAAGATTTGTTTCCTTGACATTTTTCTTCGGTGGTTCCACAGAGACCGCAGGCTCCCAAAAGGCAGAAGCTGATATAAGTTCTTGTTAACTCCTCATTGAGACCCTTGCTGAGCAGAAAGGAAGCAGTGGCTGTCTTGGAAAGGAGAGGGCACTAAATGTGGGTGAAGTCAGAGGGCCCAAGATCAACTTTGGGCACTTCAAAGTTACTGAGCCTTGGTGAATGCATCCATAAACTGGAGATAATCTCACTACTTTACAGAGTTTAACTGAGGATTAAATGACAAATATTTTATGTCTCTGTCTGGAACACTGTGGGTGTTCAACACAGTCCCCCTCTCCTTCCTCCTAAAAATCTTGTGTAATGTTCTGATGTCCAAGGGATCTGCCCTCTTGCTCCTAGGCTCTCTCTCTGCCTCCATCCCACCTTCAGCAGCTGCTTCTCAACACTGACTACAGAGCAATCCTTTATCCCTTCACTGATGCTGCTCTGGCTTCCTCTAAGACTAGGCAGTAATTTCTATCCTGAGGGGCAGGGGACGTGGCAGGAAACTCCAAGGAAGGAGTAAGGGAGGTAAGTCACAGCCAAAACAGTCACAATAGGAGATGTGAGGAAAAGGAGATGATGAACTCAAACTGAAAGCAATTCTGGGACTGATTCCTAAATCACTGGGAACCGGCAAAAAGTCTAATAATAAAAACCTATAAAGGAAAGAAGCTGAAAGGCGTGGAGCTGGTGCTTCTCCAGCAAGGCTGCTCTGGTTTTACTGCCAGTATGAGGCCAGGCAAATCTCCCTGCTCACTGGGGTCCACATAAGCAAGGGTCCAGTACCCCCAGGAAGGTTTCCTAACTCTCCACCTGACCCCTGACAGCCTCACTCAAGCCAAGGAGGAGAGAGCAGCTCTGGTGGCAGAGGTTCCCTTCCCTTTCCTGCTCTGCTCCCCCAGCCCAGTAAGCCCCTCCTCATTTCCTTCCCACTGCAGGGGAAGGGAAATGCCGGTGGGGTTTGGAGTTTCCTTCAAAGCTGTGAACTCTGCTCTGGGACTCGCCCCTACTCTGACAGTCTTCTTGAGCCAGGCCTGGGGAAAACCCAACAAACAGATAGGAACCACCAAAAATTCCCAACTGTTTTTTTTTTGGTCGTAGCCAATCATGATAAATCTTAGGAACAGAGACAAAAATGGCACAGCTTCTTTGAGAAACTGGGAGAGAAACATTTGTAACGTTCCTGGGGAAAAAAAACTGTGGACGCTTTAGGGAAGCTCCAACAGGGGCTATTTGTTTTGAGCAAATACAGAAAGTGAGAGGTAGTTTTATTAATGTTTTCCCTCTTGAACCACCTCCCACCAGGTTTCCTATGGCTGTCTTCTCCCAAGTGTGGCAGCCCCAGCCCCCATGCTCAGCCCATGGGGATGGGGAGTCCTGAGAAACTGAATCTAGAACTGCCCCACAGATGAAATGAGTGGTGTCCTGGGCACCATATGCTTCTCAAAGTGCTGCTGAGCCCCTGGCCACAGCTCCAAGTCCTCCCTAGCATCCATAGATCAGCCCTTTGAGCAGATGTGGAAAGTGGCAAGAGAACACAACATTTGGGAGTTCAGAAGACTGCTGAAGGAGGGGCTGTAACACTGTGTTCCCACCCCACGTTCCCACTAGGATCCCCCTCACAAACCAATAGATCTGCCCCAAGCCAAAGGCAAAGCAGGCAACACAAGGCACAAAGGCCCATTACTAGCCACCAAAAGGACAGAGTGTAAGGAACGGCCTCCACATGTCTCCACTGGTGGGCAGTAGGCACAGCTGTGGCCAGATGAACACTGCTTCCAAAGGGCGAGAGCCAAAGGAGGTGGGAGGTACCGGCTCCTGCTGCCTTGGCCCCTTGGCGGCCACAGCCAGTCCTGCCGCAGTAGCAGCTCCCAGACAATGAGAGTTATTTTCAGCCAGCACTTTAACACAAGCCAGCTGGCCAGTGTGCAGGGTGGGAGTCCTCCTCCACCCAGCCCGCCCAGATGGCAGGCCAGCCGGCCCAGCCCCATTGCCTACGCTGCTGCCGCCGCTGCCTCCACGTCACTGTTTGTTTATCTCATTGTTCCAGCACAGCTCCTCCTAACTCCCCTCAAAACTGCAATCCTTCGTAAAAGGAAATAAAAAAATCAGAGAGTTTGATCAAAGGTCCAAGAGCTAAAATTTTAAAAGGTCCAGACATGGGAAGCACAGCAGCCCCTCCAAACACCCACACTTTTCCCCAGCCCTCTGACTGGCTGGTGTAGCACAGGGGAGGAAATGGAACAGATGGATGGTCAGATCTCACTGCAGCTCTCACAGACCAAGGGCGAGCCTGGCTTTGCTGCCAACCTGGAAAGACAAAGCTCAAGACCACTCTCCTTGCCTTGACTCCCTCCCATCCTCCTCTCCAGAGCTCAGGTTTGGAGAAGATAACTTGAGACAGACAGCCTGGAATGGGCTGAGTCAACTGTGAAAGGTTCTGGGCGAAGATCTATATCCTGTGGCAGAAAGGAAATCACAGGAACAGTCAATGACATTTGGCTGGAAGGACAGGCAACCCCCTGCCCTGGCTTGACACAGTGGGGGCAAACACTTCAGCTGTACCCTGCCCCGCACCACACCAAAGCACTCAAGAATAGAAAGGGTGGAAGGCAACAGTTACCTCTCTGGACTCTAGGCCTCCAGTCCTGTTCCTGCCAAACTCTACAGCCTCCCCAGGCCAGCTCCCCATTACTCCTCATCTCCCTCCTTATGTGATCACACACACAGGAGCATATGTGTACAAGTCTAGCCACACACAGCTTTCTCTAGGCCCCAGCTGTCCTGTTAGACATCTGAGCAAATTTGCTTAGGTACCACATGACAAAAGGCATAAGAATAGTGGGTGCTCCTTAAATATCTATAGTAGCTTAGATTTGGCTTGCTGTTTTTGTTTAATTGAAACTACCACTCTGCAGATGGGCTGCCAGGGAAAACCCAGCTCTCACAGGCTCAGAACCATGTCTGGAGAATGTGCTTCTGTGGTCACTGAGGACTCTGTAACCAGAAATGACTTGCTGGGCATTTACAGGCCAAGTCCCTGCGCAGCCTGGAAAAAGAAAAAATGGATTCACCAGGTGTCTTTGGCTCAGCTCTGCAGTTCACACCAGGGAAGCCAGATGAAGGAGAGGTCCTAGAAGGCCAGCATCACTCAAACAAAGAAATGGCTTTTTCTAAATAGAATTATACCCCCGGAGGCCCTTATTCACCCTAGAGAATTCCTCCACTGGATCCTGAGAAGGCAAAGCAAATTGGCCACATCCCCAAAGTTGGTAAAGCCTCAGACTCTTCCCTCTGCCACACTGTTGCCTCATATCTGACATAAGATAACCTCTGCAGGTAACCCAGAGGCCCCCAAACCCCGATGAAGGTCACCCTTTCTAGCCTACCTAGTCAAAAAATACACAATCTCCAATAGCAGCTTCTGTTAGTGCTTCCCAACTGAGCACCCGAGCCCTAGTAAAAAGCTACTGCCACAGCAACTTGATCTGTCTATTGGCTCCTCAGCCCCTCCTCGCGGTTAGCCAGACCCACACACTTCCCAGTTACGCAGAATGGAAACTATTCCGCTGGGGGCAGCTTATTTTCCAAAGCCAAGGAGTCTTAGGGCAGAGCCTTGCCTTCTCCCTACAGCCAACCAGTGACCTCCCTCTCTCCATGAGGTTCTGTCCTCCCACCTGAGGAACCCAACAGGCAGTGCTACCTCTTAGAGGACACAGTATTTCTGGGGTCACATCTCTCTCTCTCCCCATATCAACAGGCCCAGAGAGTCTCCCTCCCAAGGTCTCTCATCTATACTTGCCCTTCCATTCCCACTGTCACCACCTCAGTGGGCCGTTATTGTTCACTCACCGTCCTCTGGGATAAGCTTCTAGCTGACATCCCTACTTCCAATGCTTCCCTCCCTGCCATCCTGCACATGAATGAAACTTTCAAACTTCCAAGCACATAAGATAAATCATGTTTCTCCTTGGTTCAGAAATCTTTTTTGTTCCTTATCATTTACATGAGAAAACCTGAGCACCTTGGCCTATTCCTCTGAGCATCTTACAGTAAGAGCTTCCGAGGTAAGACTGTCTCCAGGCTGGCCCCAGCTTCTCTGACCAGCCTCATCCTCTCCCACTCTGTGGAATCTCTCTCCTGGGACAGCCACTCTTCCCATTCCTTAACCCTAGGATTTGCCTGTAACTGATGTTTCCCCAATCTTCTGAATCTCTACCTGACTTACTAACTGACTTAAAATTCAGCAGCTCTGTAACTACCCAACCTAAAATAATCAGCTCCCCTCTTGATCTCCAAGCATAATCATATTTAAAGAATAAAATGGCAGAGACCTGCCTGTTGTCCCCCAACCTGTTCTCCACCTCTTCCTTAGTAGTGAAGCTTCAGTGTTGAGTTGGACACTTGACAGCCTAGAATTAATATATTTCTCAGCTTCCTTCGCATTTAGGTATGGCTATGTGACCATGAGGGATGTGAACAGAAGTAGTGTGCACAACTTCTAAAAAGTATCATTAAAGGGAGGGAGTATGCCCTTCTTTTCTCCTTTCTTGTATCCTAGTTGGAATAAAGTCTGGTTGAACCTTCAACGACTATTTTGGACCATGAAGTGACCTTGGAAATGAAGTCCACATGGGTGAAATAACAAGAGGGAAAATACCAGGTCACTGATACCACGGACCTTTAGCACAAACTGAATGTGTTTCATAATGGTTTTTTTTTTCTTCTTTTTTTTTTTTTTTTTTTGCATGTTTCCTCTATTCTGAGTTTCAAGTTGTCTTCAGTTTATGCCATAATCTAAGCCACTTCTCTGCTCTTCTCTTTAACCAGACTCTTCTTATAACCTGCCAGAACGCAGGCTTCTGAGCACAGGAATCACTATCAGCTTGTTTACCGCTGTAACAGGCGCACAATAAAGACTGGGCAAATGCAATTTCTCCATTCATATACTGCTTCTGTCCCTAAGTTTTCTACTCCACTGTACCCCAGATTATCTCCTTTCAAGTTGCCAGCCATGTACCACCTCTAATTCACAACAGGTGAAATCTATCATCTCTAGCAAATCCTTCCTAAGTGACAGTAGTAACATCCACTCCCCCAACAGTGTCTCCACACATCTACTAATTATTTTTAAATGTGTTCATGGAATTGTGACTCATGGTTAATGTTTCTTCACCTTTTCTTGGACAATCAATAAATATGTTTATCATAAATCTCAGTGACACTCCTGGAGACATGTATACAATGTAGTGGTTAAAGCACTAACTGTGAAGCCATACTGCCTGGGTTTGAATCCCGGCTCCACCACTTACTAGTTGTGAGGCCTTGGGAGAGCTATTTAATCTCTATGAGCCTCAGTTTCCTCACCTATAAAATGGAGGCAGGAATAATAGTACTTACCTCATAGTGTTGCTGCGATGATTAAATAAATTAATATATGTAAAGCATTTAAATCAGAACCTATATAGTAAATGTTATAAATAATGCTAGCTATGTTTTTTTGGGTTTGGTTTTTTCATTCAACATTTAGCTGGAAAACAACTATATGCCAAGCACAAGCTAGAATTTGGCGATATCAAAATAAATAGGGTATGATCACTACATTCAGGAAGTTTATATCCTGAGGAAAGGTAGACATGCAAATAAGAGGTCAGTAGAGACAGCATTGCTGTGAAAGAGGCACATACAGTACTGTGGGATCCCAAAGAGGTAACATCTAATCACACTGCAGAGTCAAGTAAGGCGTAAGCTTCCTGAAAGAAATGTCACAGGATTTAGTTGTTTTTTTTTAGACAGGGTCTTACTTTTCATCCAGGCTGGACAATCTTGGCTCACTGCAGCCTTGACCTCCCAGGTTCAAGCGACCCTCCTGCCTCAGCCCCTCAAGTAGCCAGAACTACAGGTGCTCACCACCACACCTGGTTAATTTTTGTATTTTTAGTAGAGACAGGGTTTTGCCAATTGGCCAGGGTGGTCTTGAACTCCAGGACTCAAGTGATCCACCCACCTTGGCGTACCAAAGTGCTAAGATTACAGGCACGAACCACAGTGCCCTACTGGGAATTAGTCTTAAATATCAAGCAGGAAGGAATCGGACAAAGGCAAGAGTAGAAGGGAAGATGGTGATATTCTAGGCAAGGAGACAGCATTTGCAAATATGTGGCAACACAAAACACCATTACAAATCCAGGAGTCTGTAAGTGATTTACTACAAAGGCATGAAAGTATGTATGAGGAAATTACAGCAGGCAGGAAAAGTCAGATGACAAAAAACATGATGAGCTAAGTAAGTAGGTGGCATAAGTAGGATGATAATAATAACACGACTAAAATGAAAACAGTAATAACAAAAAAGCTAACATTTATTGACAGAACTGTGATAAGCACTCTACATGAATTATCTCATTTAATTCTCAAAACAATGATATAAAGTCCTAAGAAGTAGGAGCTATCATTATCCCTATTTTACAAGTGAGGAAACAAAGGCTTGGAAAGGTCATGGAACTTGCACAGCATCACGAAGCACACATACAGTGGAGCTGGGATTTGAACCCAGGTCTGACCCCAAAGCCTGAGCTTTTAACTCCTCACAATGCCTCCTCTGAGACAGTGAATCGTATTAGCTCTTCTTTGCACCTTTCCAAACCCTTCAGGACCAACCTGTACCATCTCAACCTTCCTCATAGAACCTCTCCCAAACAACTCAGATCTCTGTGCATTCCTTCCTCTGAATTTCTGCGGGTTTTCTGCCCTGACCTCCCATTATCACTCATATTCAATCATTCTTTGAACAGCATTTGTGTCTTTTTTTTGAGACTGAGTCTCACTTCATCACCCAGGCTAGTCATTCTTTGAACAGCATTTGTGTCTTTTTTTTTTGAGACTGGGTCTCACTTCATCACCCAGGCTAGAGTGCAGTGGCAAGATCTTGGCTCACTGCAGCCTTGACCTCCTGGGCTCAGGTGATTCTCCCACCTTAGCTTCCCGAGTAGCTAGGACTACAGGCACGCACCACCACGCCTGGCTAATAATTTTTTGTTTTCTGTAGAGACGAGTTTCACCACGTTGCCCAGGCTGGTCTCGAACTCCTGGGCTTACGCAACCCACCAACCTTGACTTCCCAAAGTGTTGGGATTACAGGTATAAGCCACAGCACTCGGTAACATTTATGTCTTCTATGTACCATGCACTGTGCCAACTGGGGGACCTGTTTTGCCTTGTGATAACTCTTGCGTATTTACAAAGAAGGGGGGAACTGAAGCTTATAAACATCTACTCTGGATGAGGATGGTGCTAGGCCCTTCAATTACAAGATTCCATGGAAAAATCACTTCTCTCTCATATTGTTATTTGAGAGAAGTGATTTTCATATTTTATATTATTTCCTGAACTAGACTATAAGCTTCTTGAGGACTCTGCCTTGAGTACGTTTGTTCCTAGACAAGTATGCCTGGCACACAGAAAAAGCTTAATAGATACTGTGGGCTGTCCAAAGGGACAGCAGAGGCCATTTTGGGGGGCAGCATCAGTGCACTGGCCCAGGGCCCAGCTCTGGCTTTCCAGGAGTCTCGTGACAAATCTAAGAGCTTATTATAAAGCTATAAAACTTAATGAATCCCTTCCTACTTCCAGACACATGTGGGAGAGGCATGACTCCTGCTTTATAGAAAGATAAACTGAGGTCTGGCACAGGCACACATCTGTCACAAGTTGTATCAGCCAGGAAGAGGGTTTACAAGTACTGTCTCTCCTTGCTTTCAAATGGAGATACATCCTCAGTGCCTCAGTGCTTCTATCCTCTTTTGGGCGGAATAATAATAAGCTCTGTCTGCTCTAGATCTATAAGCTGTCCTCCCAATGGTGTCCCCTCTCAAGCTTTGAAGGCTGGAACTTGACATAGAGGTCTAGGCTACCCACAGCCTCGTGCTATTTTTGAGTTGTTTCAGATTTTTTACATCTCATTTGATTGTCCAGCTAGGAAAAAACACCTATTTGGATTTAGCCTTTTGTGAGTTCCCTCCCCATGACCCAAATCTTCTCTGCTTCTTGAAAAGTCTGGTGTCCTAAGTGTTATATTCACTAGGGAACAGGGATGAAAAACATTACTGTGCATCTCTTATATGCCAGGCACTTTTCTCACATTATCTCACTTACTAATCTCAATAATCACTGGAGGTAAATATTATACCTGTTTAACTGATGAGGGAAATAAGAATCTGAGACCGCCCAGGTGCGGTGGCTCACGCCTCTAATCCTAGCACTTTGGGAGGCTGAGGCGGGGGATCACCTGAGGTCAGGAGTTTGAGACCAGCCTGGACAACATGGTGAAACCCCATCTCTACCAAAAATACAAAAATTAGCCAGGCATAATGGCATGTGCCTGTAATCCCAGCTACCTGGGAGGCTGAGGCAGGAGAATCGCCTGAACACGGGAGGCAGAGGCTACAGTGAGCCAAGCTCACACTACTGCACTCCAGCCTGGGTGACAGAGCGAGTCTCTGTCTCAAGAAAAAAAAAAAAAGAACCTGAGACCAACTGGCTCAAGGTTACACAGAAAGTAGTAGAACGCAAATTCAAACCCAGATGTGTGGCCTCCACGATACAGGCTTTTCTACCATGCTCACCCATCTCCTTACAAAGAAAACAAATCTCTTTCTCTAACTTGAGAAGGTTCAACTTAATTTATCTGACTGATTTTGGTTGATCATTACACAATGCTTCCCTGTTCTGCACCACTGAGTGAAATCAGCTGAACGAAGTATGTGTGCTGAACACCTGAAGTTCAAACCTTCACAGAGTAACAGGGAGACTGTGCACAGCGCAGAGACAAGGAAACTGTCCACTTGGACACAACCTGGTGACAAATCCCTTACATCTGAGTAGCATTTTAAACTTTCTAGTATAGCACAGGCTTTGGAATCAGGGATGACCTGGATTTGAATCCTGGTACTTTTCATGAGATAGTTGAAAAGTTCTTGCTCTACTGCCCAGGCTGGAGTGCAGTGGTGTGAGCATAGCTCCCTGCAGCCCCAAACTCAGGGGCTCAAGCGATCCTTCCACCTTAGCCTCCAAGTAGCTAGGACCATAGGCATGTGCCACCATACTTGGCTAATTTTTTTTTTTTTCATTTTTTGTGGAAACGGGGCCTTGCTATGTTGCCCAGGCTGGTCTTGAACTCCTGGCCTCAGCAATCCTTCCACCTTGGCCTTAGTGCTAGAATTACAAGTGTGACCCATCATGCCCAGCCAAGGAAACTTGTGAAACTTCTTTGAACTTCAGTGTCTTCATCTATAAAATATGGATTATATCTACCTCTTATAAATGAATAAAAGGGATTTTGCATAGTGCCTGGCACAGGAGAAAGACTCTATAAGTGGTAACTGGAATGGCCTACTCCAGGAGTCGCATTTGACTCAAGTTAGCTTCTAAGTATGTATACAAAATATAATTTCATACTTTTTTTTAGAGACAGATGGAGTACAGCAGCATGACCATAACTCACTGTAACCTTGAAATCCAGGACTGAGGCAAACCTCCCACATCAGCCTCCCAAGTAGCTGAGACTACAGGTGTGTACCATCATGGCCACCTATTTTTATTTTTTTATTTTGGTAGAGACAAGGTCTTGCTATATTGCCCAGGCTGGACTTGAACTCCTGGCCTCAAGTGATCCTCCTGCCTTGGTCTCCCAAAGCACTGAAATCACAGGTATGAGCCATTCTGCCCAGGCTAATTTCGTAGTACTTTAAAATATATAAAAGAGTATATACGTATAGCTGAAGGGTACAGGCTAAACATATGTAAAGTACAATTCCCTCATCTCATGTGATCTAACAATTCTGTAGGTTGGAGCAGTTGTACCCTTGCCCCTTCAAAATCAAGAAACCAACAGCCACAGGGAATTCACAGGAAAACTGGGACCAGAACTTAGTGAAACAAAGTCAAGTCACTAAGCTGCTTTGCATTTGAGCAGCTGAGTGATTTGGGACAATTCTTCTAACCTTTTGGGGACACAGTTTTGTTATCTGTAGAGAGATCTGGGAGAGATTTTGCCAGGTTATCTCTAGCGTTCACACCTCATCTCGGATTCCTCACTTCCCCAACTGTCTCCTAACTTCCTCAGGTCCACTTCTGCCACAAATCACTATTTTTGGCCCCCTCAACTAATTATTCTTCTCAACAACTGTGCTTCTCTCCTTGTGACAGGACATAAGTCCTAGGAGTTATCCCTCCCCATCACTGAAGGGCTGTGCTGTGAGACTATAGAGAAAAGCACAAATTCGTATTTGACAGTAGGCATGGATGACTCTCAAATATGTATTTCTATCCCAGACTTCTCCTTTGAGATTCAGCTTTAAATATTCAATCCCCATTAGACATTCTACCCAGACTTCCACAGGCTTTGCATGTGTCTCAAAGTGGCCTCATCACTTTCCCTTCTAAGGTATTTCTTCTACTGTGTTCCCTTGCTAGAGCAGTTAACTCTATCCAACTAATTTAGCAAGCTAGAAATCTGGGTGCCATCCTCAATTCCTCCCTTCTCCCTCATCTTTATCCTCTCAATGTAAAATCTGATCAGCCATCAAAAATTGAAATAAAATCTAATCATCAGTCATCTAACCAGTCATGAAAATTTAACTATTAATAGTTAACATTTATTTGACTGTCCCATCATCTCCACTGTGCAAACTGGCCCCAGTTTAGGCTCCCATCATCACCACCACAGAGCCAAGGCCTCCCACTCAGCTGCCCACCTCCAATTCTGATTCCTTCCTGTCACTGCCAGACTGACTTGCCCATAACTCATAATCCGACTATGAAATACATGAAGCACAGTCTCTTTCACATGGCATTCAAAGCCCTCCTGACCACTTTATCCCTGCCTCCCACAAGTCTCTGCCTTACACTTCACACTTCAACAGCACTGAGCAGCTGTGTGAGGATTCTCTGAACACATCATGCTGTCTCGCCTTAATGCTGCTCTACCTGGAAAGCCTTCTTTCCCAGACTTCTGTCCAACTCCTAAATACCCTTTCAGCCAGCAGAGATTTCCTTCTCTGGGCAGTATTCCCCAAGCTACACCTCTCCACTGTGCTCTTCCAATGCTTCCTGCATTTCTATGGAATTGCACTTAGACAGCGGTATGTTATAATTGTGTATTTAGTATGTTTGTCTCCCCCTCTGGACTGAACTCCTGGGGACAGGATGACTGTCTTAGTCACCTCTATTTCTCTAGCTTTCAACACAATTCTAAGCACTTGTTGAGTGAATAAAAGTACTAGACTATACTTGGTGAGTCTTTGAGGGCTGGTATCTTGCCCCTTCTCTGCCTCCAGGCAAAGAAAATGACACCTTAAAAAAAAAAAAGAAAATGACACCTTAACAATTCTATGTTCATCACCTGAGAGGCCGTCCTGAGTGCTGATGTGAATCTTTAGCTGTCTTGCCACATAATAAGGCTCGCTCTGCCCTCTTGCCTCCAAGACAATCAGAAGCAGCTGGTAGTGCTTTTGTACTGTTATGACACCAACCTGACATTCCCCTGGATCTGTGGGCAACAAGCACTAGATGCTTTCTTTTCAATTCTTGGAAAGAATCAACTGAGAAGCCAAATGCTACTGGACACTGTCTAGCTGGTTATCCTCCAGATTATGCTCAAAACTTTTAACAAGGATATTCTAGGGAAATGACAGATAAATGCTTTGGGACGCCACCAGGACCTGTTGCCCCATAAAAGCATAAGAGATTCTTAATTCCTTAGTCACCCACCATGCCAGCAATAATTAAGCCCAAAGGGAGCAATTAATAGCTGCTATTGGACCATCAGTCTGGAACTCATGCCAGATGCCATCAGAAAATAATCTGCAGACATGAGCTCTTCACAAGGGAACAGATTCACCAAGTGCCCTGTCTACCAAGGGCCTGAGGATATTGAGTGCTTATGTGATGCTGATTCTGCTGAGTGGCAAGTAAAACAAAATAACCACAACCACAAATAAGAAGTGTGTTCAAAGTAAGGGGCTCAAGCATACTCTGGACACAGAAGGGGTTCAAACAAAGATGCTCTTTCCTGGTTAGATATCTCTGGCTCATCCATTCTTGAAAATTGTCTGGGCCTCACTTCAGGGCTGGCATTGAGGGGAGGGGTGTATGTGGTCTCCAGTCTACAAAATGAGCCCACATAACAGCAACTCCACCACCCCAGAGTTCAATAAAATCCCAGGAGCACAGGTCTCAACCTCAGCTGGTCTATCATAGTTTTTATTTTTTTATTATTTTTTATTTTTTTAATGTCCCAGAAGCTGAAAAGGTCTATCATAGTTTTAACCTTGGTAAAAAGCCCCAGTTCAGAAAGCTTTTAAAATAAGGTCCAGGCCAGGAGCGGTGGCTCAAGCCTGTAATCCCAACACTTTGGAAAGCCGAGGCAGGCAGATCACTTGAGCCCAGGAGTTCGAGACCAGCCTTAGCAAATGACGAAACCCTGTCTCTACCAAAAATACAAAAATTAGCCGGGCGTGGTGGTGTGCTGCCTGTAGTCCCAGCTACTCGGAGGCTGAGGCAGGAGGATCACCTGAACCCAGGAGGCAGAGGTTGCTGTAAGCCAAGATTGTGCCACTGAACTCCAGCCTGTGAGACAGAGTGAGACCCTGTCTCAAATAGTAATAATAATAATAATAAGAAGAAGAAGAAGAAGAAGAAGAAGAGAAGGAGAAGGAGAAGGAGAAGGAGAAAGAAGGAGAAGGAGAAGGAGAAGGAGAAGGAGAAGGAGAAGGAGAAGGAGAAGGAGAAGGAGAAG
>NW_022436942.1:26616346-26631710 GCF_009761245.1 Sapajus apella | reverse complement strand
AGAAGGAGAAGGAGAAGGAGAAGGAGAAGGAGAAGGAGAAGGAGAAGAAGAAGAAGAAGAAGAAGGTCCCTCCATGGTTGCACAAGAGATAAAACGTGCTAAAAGGCAGGCCAACAAAAGCCAAGAATTACCCCAGTACCTGGAGGGCCCTAAAGCCTGTGGAAAGGTCATGACTAGACCAACATTATTGAGTAGAAAAGAAAGGTGACTACTATGTACAGTTCAGTGATTTCACAACTTTGAAGTACAGAGAAACAGTCTCTACCCATCAACAATAATTCTTATTTCTTAAATATTTTCGTTAGGCTCCTCAATACCGGATCTCTGATTCAAGAGGTTACTGGCCTTCAAATAATATTTCTATTTAAGGCTAGATGTGGTCGCTCACGCCTGTAATCACAACACTTTGGGAGGTCAAGTCAGGCAGATCACTTAAGCCCAGGAGTTCGAGACCAGCCTTAGCAAATGATGAAACCCTGTCTCTACCAAAAATACAAAAATTAGCCGGGCATAGTGGCAGACGCCTGAAATTCCAGCTACTTGAGAGGCTGAAGCACGAGAATCACTTGAACCCTGGAGGCAGAGGTTACAGTAGGTTGAGACTGCAGCACTGCACTCCAGCCTGGGTGACAGAGTGAGACTCAGTTGCCAAAAAAAAAAAAAAATCTATATAAAATGCTTTGGTTTTTTTTGGAGGGGTTTGAGACAGGGTCTTACTTTGTCACCCATGCTGAAGTGCAGTGGCATGATTATAGCATACTGGGGCCTCAGTCTCCTGAGCCCAAGCAATCCTCCCACCTCGGCCTCCAAAGTAATGGGATTACAGGCATGGGTCACTGTGCCCAGCCTTCTACTTAAAATGTACTGAGCACCCTTTATGCCAGTCACTGAGCCCCACAACTCTTACAAAAGGCCTGGCTGAGCACAAAAGAAATCCATCCTTACACTCCTTGCAGCTGCTTCCCAGACCAGACTTCCTACACCTCCTCAAGCCCAGAACACACAGAGTGACTTCAGGAAATCTTAAGAGAATCAGACTTGACAAAGCCTAGGAAAGACAAGTATCTATTTACAGTTAATCAACACCCTGCCCAGCCCTGCAGACAGTTCTGACAACTGGAGCCAGGTAAGAAGCAACCACAGGCTCTGACTGGGGCCCGCCTGGGGCTAGGAACCCAGTTGAACCCCCAGATGAGTACTGACTATTTCCCACCCAGACTGGCTGCACTGCCATAGGGAGCCCCTTCCTCGGAGACATACTCAGGCACTGGGATCTTTAGATAGTTCAACTCCCAAAACTGCCTGATCATCTTACCATCTTATCTAAACATCTTCCCCATTACTCTCTCTTTCTTGTTTTTTAAGAGATGGGGTTGCCAAGGTTAGACTCAACTTCCTGAACTCAAGGGATCCTCCTGCCTTAGCCGCCCAAGCAGCTGGGACTACAGGCACATGCCACACCTGGCTGTAACCCCCAATGACCATCTATCTCCTTATCTTATCTTCTTTTTCTTCATGGCACTTCTTGCTATTTAACATACTATTATACACATGTATATTTGTTTATTGTTCTCCCCAACAACAATGTGAATGCTATGAGACTGACTTGTCTCTTTTGTTCACTGTGGTATCACTAATGTCTAAAATACAGAGTAAACACTCAATAATAGTGGTTGAATGAATAAATGAGTGATCAAACATTTTAAAACTCTGCTTCCATCCTAGTGGGGCTACATGAGATGCAAGACTGGATAATGCCTACTTCCCAGAAAGCCCTATAAACCTGTTGTTGAACCCTAACATCCCCTCCAAATAACTCCCTAAAGTCCCCTGCATCTCACTCTCAGGCCCACAAACCCTAACCCACCCCAGAGTAAGTATTAAAGAGAGAAAACAGAGCAGCACCCAGGGAGGAGACACATTTTTTCTTCAGTTAAGTATAGTCTAGAACCTCTGCAAATTAAAAGCTCCCTCTTCACTGAATCCACTCAGCTGTAGTTATAGGTCACACTTTTTATTTTTGTAACCAGCCAACCCACCAAATTATAGGCTCAAGCCACTGGTAGGCACGCCAAACACTGGGGCCAGCCTAGCCTAGTAGAGGCGCTGCCCTTTCTGGCCTGAGAGGGGATACAGGAATGAGGGCTGAGCACCGGACAAACCTGAAAGGGCAGAAGGCACCATCACCCTGTTGGGCATAATCTAGCGAGGAGCCTGGATCTCACTCAAGCCAACCTGCTGCCCACAAGGAAAACAGATTCCAGGATTCTCCACACAGCAGCCAAGAGAATACTTAATATTATGAAGCACGCCTAGAAGCTTCCCTACAATTAATGTCCAAACTCCTTACCAAAGCCAACAAGGTCCCACATGATCTGGGCCCTGCTCACCTTTCTTATGCCTTCTCGGACTCTCCTCAGCATCCTTGTCAACCAGTCTGACCTCCTTACTGTTCCTCAAATGTGCAAAGTTCTTTTTTTTTGAGACAGGATCTCGCTCTGTGGCCAGGCTGGAGTGCAGTGGCACAATCTTGGCTCACTGCAACCTCCGCCTCCCGGGTTCAAGCAATTCTCCTGCCTCAGCCTCCTGAGTAGCTGGGACTACAGGCATGCGCCACCATGCCCAGTTAATTTTTGAATTTTTTTAGTAGAAATGGGGTTTCACCATTTTGGCCAGGATGGTCTCAATCTCTTGACCTCGTGATCTGCCTGCCTTGGCCTCCCAAAGTGCTGGGATTACAGGCGTGAGCCACCACGTCTGGCCAAATGTGCAAAGTTCTTTTCCACCCCAGGGCTTTGCAAAAGTTGTTCTCTTCATAGAAAACCCATCCCCCAGATTTTTTTGAGGGGGAGTCTCACTCTTATCACCCAGGCTGGAATGGTGCAGTGGCATGATCTCAGCTCACTGCAACCTCCGCCTCCTGGGTTCAAGCAATTCTACTGCCTCAGCCTCCTGAATAGCTGGGATTACAGATGCCCACCACCACACCTGGCTAGTTTTTGCACTTTTAGTAGAGAGAGGTTTTCAGGTTGGCCAGGTTGGGATTACGGGCATGAGCCACTGTGCCTGGCCCTGTATCTTTATATATGACTATGATAATGGCTTGTGGTGAGTGGGTCTTCAAGAATGAAGCAAAGAAACTGCTAAGAAGTCCATTACAACAGACCAGGCAGGAGCTGAGCATCAACTATGGTAGTGGTGGTACAGACAGAGAGAAGGTGAGAGGGACAGCACCCCAGAGTAACTCTAAGTGCTTGGCCTGGATTAGCTGGAAGAGTGCCATTCCCCCAAAAACACAGTGTATAAGAAAAAACTAGCAGGTAGAAAGTAGCTCACAAACATTGGACACTGTTACTAAGCGATGAGATATATTTATTGAGCATCTACTATGAACAAGGCATTGTTAATAATACAAATTATGTAGTACAAGACAGCATTTTGCCCTAAAGGAAGGCAAAAAATGGGCTGGGCATGGTGGCTCATGCCTGTAATCTCAGTACTTTGGGAGGCTAAAGTGGGAGGATCACTTGAGCCCAGGAACTCAAGGCTGCAGTGAGCTATGATCATATCACTGCACTCCAGCCTGGACCATAAAGAAAGATCCTATCTCAAAAAGACAATTTTTTAAAAGGAAAGCAAGACAGATTTGGCAATGGAAAGAATTAGTCCAAAAAGTTGGTGACTAGAAATGGAAGCTTTCACATTTGGAGACTTCTGCAGTTCAAGGGCAACACATGGGATCATTTTCTATCCAGTTTCACTTAAATGAAATTATTCTGATTCTCTAACCTATGAGAATTGAGCATTTATTTCTCACATATTTCAATCATTCAACTTTTAATGAGCAAACCCATAAATGGCCAGAGACCACTTACCAACTATTATTTATTCTCTGTTGAAACCCTGGGCAGGAAAGTCCCTTTTGTAACAATCAAGAAATGTTCAGGCTAGGCACAATGGCTCACGTCTGTAATGCCAGCACTTTAAGAAGCTGAGGTGGCAGATATGGCTTTTGCTCAGGAGTTCGAGACCAGCCTGGGCAACATAGCAAAATCCCATCTCTACAAAAAAGTAAGAAGGGCAACTGTAGCCCTAGCTACTAAGAAAGGTGAAATGGAAGATAGCTTAAGCCTAGGAGTTGGAGGCTGCAGCGAGCCATGATCACACTACTGCACTTGCTCTGGGTGACAGACCAAGCCTGTTTCCAAAAATAAGAAATCATCAGACAAAACTCAGTGTGTACTGGCCACCTGCCATTATCCAAGCTCACATCTGTCTATAACTAAACTCCTCTATTCCAACAGCAGGGCTCCTACCTGCCCCTCATATAGCTGCTTCATTTCGTCTCCTTAATCCCCTCCTATACAGCTCTGGCCTGGAACAATCTCCTCTCTCCTTATCTAAACACCTGACCAAAGCCTATGTCTTCCTGAAAGCACTGCCTAATTAGCACTCCTATACCACGCTGATCCTCCCCTGACTCTTCAGTCTTTCTGTGCTTATAGCTGTGTGGCACCCTATCACCTCACGATCTCACTTGGTCTTCACAAAAACATGTGATTGGGCAAGACAAACAGTACTCCCGCAGTATAGATAAAATAACTGCAGCACATAGAGTCTCACAGACAACCTAAGGACATGTACTTGTTTTAATTCTCTAGTTCAAAATACAGTTTTAAGTATGTACACATTTTGTCTCTCCAATGTAGATAGAAAACATTATCTTCTATTTCTTTGGTATACCCCACAGCACCAGGGAAAGTGCTGTGTATACAGCAGGCATCTAAAACATATTTACTTAATAAATTATGAAAGACAGGAGGCTGAGGCAGGAGAACTGCTTGAACCCAGGAGGTGGAGGTTGCAGTAAGCCAAGATCCTGCCACTGCACTCCAGCCTGGGTGACAGATTGAGACTCCATCTCTAAATAAATAAATAAATAATGAAAGAAAAGAAAACAGAATGAACGTTTAGACTAGACCCAAGACTTCCCAACCTAAAGCCTTCTTTGTTATACTCTCTCTTAACAACCTGTTCTTTGCTTTAATTAAATCTTTATTTAATATCTGCCTTTTCCTCTAAACTCTATAAAGGCAAAGAAATTCTTTGTTGTTGTTTTTTTTTTTTTTTTTACCACTATACACCATATAGTAGTATCGGGAGCATGCAGTAAGTTAAAAACAAAAAACAAAACTCAAATAGCAAATGTCCTAGCAGGACAGTTAAGATTCAAATCCAAATCTGGCTAACTCTAAAGCCCAAATCTTTCCACCACACCTCTCAGCAAAGGAGAAGTGTTTTGGTAAACTTTCCCCTATATTTTGCCACAATCCACTCAATCCACTCCAAAGCAGTAATAAGAGCAGGGGAGTCGACCCTGCTAAAAGCAAACTATAGTTAATAAAGTGGGGCTGGGTGCATTGCCTCACGCCTATAATCTCAGCACTTTGGGAGGCCAAGACGGGAGTGCGAGACCAGCCTGGGCAACATGGTGAAACTCTGTCTCTACACAAAATACAAGAATTAGCCAGGTGTGGTGATGTACCTGTGGTCCCAGCTACCTGGGAGGCTGAGGTGGGAGGATCCCTTGAGCCCAGGAGGTTGAGGATACAGTGAGCTGAGACTGCGCCACTGCACTCCAGCCTGTGCGACAGTGAGACCCTGTCTAAACAAACAAACAAAAAAAGTGGGCTTTGGTATCAGGCTGCTAGGATTCAAATCCTAACTTTGCCACCTACTAGTGTGTGATCCTAGGTGAGCTATTTAATCTACCTGGACCTCAGTTTCCTCTTCTATAAAATGGAAACAATAATAACTACTTCAGAGAGTTGTGATGATTAAATGAGATAATGTGTATAAAGTGTTTTGCATAGTACTTGGTATACCATTATCACTCAATAACTGTTAGCAATTAAAATTATTAGCTATCCTTATTCCTAGGAGGCAAGAATCTAGAGAAAATGATTGTCACGGTGGTCACAGCTGCTGAACTGCCTTGACTTTGAAAGGATGAGGTACAGCACAGCCTAGAGTTCAGGTTTATTCTCTTTGCTGACTTTACTGGCTATAGCTCTGCCAAGGTTGGAGGTGCAGCTTTCACTGGCTTGGAAATGAAAGAGGCTAAAAATACATAGCCTGCCTGTGTCTGGTGGACGAGGATCATGCCTACATTAAAGAATTTTGAATACGGCTTCAGGGCAAAAGAGCATCTCTTAGGATTCTTTTCACTGTGGAAACAGTGCCAAGCTCAGCACAGGGCATAGGGCAGCGGCCAGTTGCTGACTCCACTGGTGCCCTTTCTCTCTCTTGCACTCTTCTTTTGGCTTAGCGCAAAAAGTACGAGAGGAGGTTTCTTTTTTTTTGCATTAAAAGTTGGGTCTGGCTGGGTACGGTGGCTCACACCTATAATCCAGCACTTTGATAGGCCGAGTCAGGTGGATCACTTGAGGTCGGTAGTTTGAAAACAGCCTGGCCGACATGGTGATCCCATCTCTACTAAAAATACCAAAAATTAGCTGGGTGTGGTAGCGCACACCTGTCCTAGCTACTCAGAAGGCTGAAGCAGGAGAATTGCTTGAACCTGGGGAGTGGAGATTGCAGTGAGCCAAGATCGCAACACTGCACTCCAGCCTGGGTGACAGAGCAAGACTCATCTCAAAAAAAAAAAAAAAAGTTGGGTCTGGTTGGGCACAGTGGTTCATGCCTGTAATCCCAACACTTTCGGAGGCCAAGGCAGGCAGATTGTTTGAGCCCATGAGTTCAAGACCAGCCTGGGCAACATAGCAAGACCCTGTCTCTTCAAAATATACCAAAATTAGCCCAGCATGGTGATGCACACCTGTAGTCCCAGCTACTTGGGAGGATTGATTGGGCCTTGGAAGTTAAGACTGTGATCACACTGCACTCTGACCTAGGCAAAAGAGACCCTGTCTCCAAAAAAAACCTTCAGTCCACCCCCTCCCCATCCCATTTTTATTCCTCCTTTCCCCTTAAAGGAGGAATACACAAGTAGATAATGTAAAAGAAAAAAATTCAACCAGTTTTCAAAGCTTATAGAATAAAAAATCAGTCACCATTCAGCCCTCAACCCCACTCAATTCCTTCCATGGGTCACTACAGTTAATAGGTCAGTGTTGATTTTTCTAGGCCTTTTTTCTATGTATTTACATACAACCATGTATGGTTTTTAAAAAGCATTATACAGTCTTCTAATTGCCTTTTTACATTATATTTACACACACATACATATCTTGGAGATTCCCATTAGCCACAGCCATTTACTGAGTGCCTACCCTGTGCCAGGTATTTGGCTGTACAGTGATAAGCAAACACAATGTCCCCACCCTCACTTAGTCAACAATCTGGGAGACGGACAATAAACAAGTAATCAAATAATCGTAAAAGGGAAAAAGAATGAATAGGATGCTAACTAAGACAAAGAATAGTAAGTGGGGAAGATCTGAAAGGTGGCATTTAAAAAAATTGAGACCTAAAGTATAAACTAGAACGAGTCATTTTAATATCCAGGCAAAGGGTATCCCAGGAGAGGAAACAGCTTGTGCAAAGATTCTAAGATAGAAAGGAGCTTGTCCTGAATGAAAGAGGGCTAATGTGGAACTTGGTGAACAGGAGGGCAAGTGAGGTTAAAAAGGTTAGCAGGTGCCAAATGATATAGTCTTAAGGGTCCATGTTAGGAGTTTGCTTTTTTCCTTTTAGTATAATACAAAGGGAAGCCATTAAAGGTTTCTAGGCCAGAATGATGTTATTTAATTTATATTTTAAATTTGGGTATTTTGTGGAGAATGGATGCGAAGATGGAGGGAGGGACAAGAGAAGAAAATGGAAAGCCAGTTGGTTGGTTGCAATACAAGTAAGGGCTGATCTCGAGTTAGACCAGGGCAGTAACAGTAGAGAGAAAGGCGATAGGCAGATTACATATACATACAGAGGAAGACTCTTTCTTTCTTTTTTTGAGATAGTCTCGTTCTGTCACCCAGGCTGGAGTACAGTGGTGTCATCTTGGCTCACTGCAGCCTCCACCTCCCAGGTTCAAGCAATTCTTGTGCCTCAGCCTCCCTAGTAGCTGGGACTACAGGCACGTATCACTATACCTGGCTAATTTTTTTAGCAGAAACAGAGTTTCATCATGTTGGCCAAGCTGATCTTAAACTCCTGGGCTCAAGTGATCCACCCGCCTCAGCCTCCCAATCTTGTTTTTTTTAAAGACAGGGTCTCACTCAGATGCCTAGACTGGAGTTTGGTGGCACAATCATGGCTTACTGCAACCTCAAACTCTTGGGCTCAGGCAATCCTCAGGGACTAGACTATAGGCACATGTCACCACACCCAGCTAATTTTTATTTTTTGTAGAGCTAGGGTCTCACTATGTTGCCCAGGCTAGTCTCGAACTCCTGGCCTCAAGTGATCCTCCAGCCTCGTCCTCCCAAAATGCTGGAATTACAGGTGTGAACTACTGGGCCTGGCCTAGTTTTGGAGATGAAATCAGCAAGACTTACTCATACATTGGGTAGGGAGAAAGGAAAAGAAAAAATTAAAAATAACTCCCAAGATTTTCCCTGAGTAGGTGAATGGAAGAGCAATAAATTTAAGCAAGAAATGGACAATCAGGCTCTTCCCACTTCCTTTTTTAACGTTAAGCAATGTAGCCCTGAGTAGTCCTTACACGCACCTTTCATCACGTGTGTAAACTGTTCTCCAGAATGGTTTCCTAAAAGTGAGGTGGGGGAGTTAAAGGACATGCACATTTTAGATAGAAAGACCCTGTAAGATGTCTTCTAAAATGTCTATACTGAATTACTCTGCCATTAATATTGACCACGGACATTTTCGGTCTTCAAAATTTCACCCAGATGATTAGTACAGTAAGTTTATCCTCTAAAATTTCATCTCCTTGATTTCTAGTGAGGTTAAAATATTTTTTCTTTAACTTTTATTTTTTTGACATGGAATCTCATTTCTTCACACAGGCTGGGGTGCAATGGTGCAATCTTGGCTCACTGCAACCTCTGCCTCTTGGGTTCAAGTAATTCTGCCTCAGCCTCCAGAGTAGCTGGGACTACAGAAGCGTACCACCACAGCCGGCTAATTTTTTGTATTTTTAGTAGAGACGGGGTTTCACTGTGTTAGCCAGGATGGTCTCAATCTCCTGAGCTTGTGATCCGCCAGCCTCGGCCTCCCAAAGTACTGGGATTACAGGCGTGAGCCACGGTGCCCGGCCTTCTTTAACTTTCAATTATATAAATAATATATAAATAAATTCTTCTTGTAAAAAAAAATGTAAACATTATAGCTAGGCATGGTGGTGCGCTCCTGTAGTCCCAGCTACTCCAAAGGCTGAGGTGGGAGGGCCCAAGAGTTTGAGTCTAGCTTGGGAAACATAACAAAACATTGTCTCTAAAAAATATGTAAATAAAAATTTCAGATGTAAACATTGTAGATAAGCTATATTTCTTTTGAATCTGTTCTTCCCATCATGGTCCCTCCCCCACCTCCAAATCCCAGAGGTAACTAGTGTTATTGGTTTTATCTGTACCCTTACAGATACTTTTTTATGAATTTACAATCTACATCTAAAAAATAAAAGATTGGCCATGAGTGGTGGCTCACACCTGTAATCCCAGCACTTTGGGAGGTTGAGGCAGGTGGATCACCTGAGGTAAGGAATTCGAGACCAGCCTGGCCAACATGGAGAAATCCTGTCTCTAAAAAAAAAATAAAAATAAAAAAATAGCTAGGCATGGTGGCGCATGCCTGTAGTCCCAGCTACTCAGGAAGCTGAGGTGGGAGGATCGCTTGAGCCCAGGAGTTCTGGGCTGTAGTGCGCTATGCTGATCAGGTGACCGCACTAAGTTCGGCATCAGTATGATGACCTCCCAGGAGTGGGGGACGACCAGGTTGCCTAAGGAGGGGTGAAGCAACCCAGGTTGGAAACAGAGCAGGTCAAAACTCCCATACTGATCAGTAGTGGGATCACGCCTGTGAATAGCCATTGCACTCCAGCCTGGGCAACATAGCAAGACCCGATCTCTAAAAAAATAAAATAAAATTTTTTTTTTAAATTAAAAATAAAAAAATAAAAGATTAAGCATCTTTCAGAAGCTGTTTTTCCGACAGTCCTTTTAGCATGAATTAAAAAATCTAACCAAAAAGATTTGCTTAAGGCCTCTCTAAGTGACACTTAAGCTGAGACCTTCCCTACTTAGTTAACCCCTCTGAGCCCTGTAAAAAAACACTGCAGTGAAATACTGCCTCATAGAGTTGTTGTCAAGTTAAATGAGATAACACTAAGTACACAGCATACATCCAAAAAATGTTAACTGTCTTTCCTTAACCTCTACAAGTTAAATCCAGGCATTCAGTGAGGACCAGACACTGAGCCATTCCTGAAAGAATGAGATGAGGGACTCTACCCAGAAAGGTGCTGTCTTGAAAAATATTTTTTTCATAAGATCTCCAAAAGATGTGAATTTTCCTGCAAAAATTCTGGTATGAAGTATCTGATCAGTCAAAAAGGCATAGGTCATTTTTTTTTGTAAAGCAGAGGAGAGGATTTAAGCATTGCTAGAGAAACAAATGTTTCACTCATCACCCAGGCACACGCTGGGGAGCCCACTACCCAGATATTCCCTGAGGACCGCAGGCCTGCAGGAAAGTGTTGCTGCTTTAGGCAGGTAGTACATCCAAACACAGGATATGACCTAACCTTTGGCCATCACTGCAAGAGGCCACTGGGCTCCTGGGATTTTTCAAAGTATAGTTGTCTCTTGGTATCCGAAGGCGATTGCTTCCAGGATCTCTCTAGAATACCAAAATCCCCAGATGCTCAAGTCTCTGATATAAAATTGTGTAGTGACTGCATACAATCTACACACATCGTTCTATATACCTTAAATCACCTCTAAACTATTTATAATACCTAATACAATTAAGTGCTATGTAAATACAGTTTTCCCTCAGTATATGTGGGGAATTGGTTCCAGGATCAGACCAAATGGCTCCAAGCCTGGTCCTGAAACCAAAATCTGAGCATACTGAAATTCCACAGGCCCTGTAGAAACCATGTGTATGAAAGTCTGCACTCCTTAGAGGGTTTTCAATTCTTACTACTCAATTCTCATTTGATTGAAAAACCTGCCTGTAAGCACACCCACACAATTCAAGGCCTTGTTGTTTAAGGCTCACCTACAGCTGTTATATTGTTTTGTTTACAGAATGACAAGAAAAAAAGTCTACAGGATCAGCACATACACAATATTTTCAACTACTTTCTCTCTGAAGTTGGTTGAATCCACAGACGCAGAACCCACAGATAAGGAGGGCCAGCTGTACAACCTATTACCTCCAGCTGGACATTCCCAACGGTTGAGGGCTAGTTCAAAGGGGTAGACCCCACCATAAAGAATGCTTAATCAGAGTTAAACTGTCCAAGGGCCTGAATATCTCCCTCTGAATGGGAATCACCCAAGTTTCAACAAGCTCTCTTTGTTGGAACCACCAACAGCTGCATTATTTTATCTCAACTAATAACCAGCGATCCTTCTTACCAAGTATCAAGAGTTATCAAGAGTACTAACTGTATCAAGGAGTTCCTGCAGTAGAGTTTCCTCACCCAGCTATCACTTCCCATTCCCCCAGGCTGGCAGCCAGGGCTTCCTTAGCAAATCCAAAAACAGGCTTTAAAACCCCCAAAGTACTACATGTATGCACACATACATTGATGGGGGAGGGGGAGAAATAAGGACCACAGGTTTAACTGGATTTTCAAAGGAATCTGTTACCCACAAGATTCAGAACTACTGTTGAGAGATCTCTCAGTCATATTTCCAACTTATAAAAACTTTTACCCTGGCTTGAGTAACTGACAAGGGGGTGAGTGTGGTATGTACACCCCAAACTGCCTCTTGATAAGTTTTAGGGTAGAGTCCACAGTACAGAAGGAATCAGGTATTAACAGGTAGAGGTAATAAAAAGAGCTCCACCTCTTTCCTAAAGGTGTGCTCGTTAATGGGAAAACCAAGAAAGCACCACATACCATGGCTCTGCCTTTCCTTTTACTGTTCTTGAAGCTTCATCCTCAACTGGGACATAGGACAAAGGAGGTACAGTTAAGTGGAAGGCAAATAAAAACAAGAAAAAAAAAACAAAAATAAATAAAAAATAAAAAAATAAAAGTGGAAGGCAAATCTCAGCAGGAGTGCCAAACACATTTTGGGCAGGATCCTTCTTCATTGTTTGAGACTGACCCAAACACAGACGGATGTTTAACAGCCGTAGTAAGCCTAGTCAGTATGATAATCAAAATATCCTCTGCCGGGCGCGGTGGCTCACGCCTGTAATCCCAGCACTTTGGGAGGCCGAGGCGGGTGGATCACGAGGTCAAGAGATCGAGACCATCCTGGTCAACATGGTGAAACCCCGTCTCTACTAAAGCTACAAAAAATTAGCTGGGCATGGTGGCGCGTGCCTGTAATCCCAGCTACTCAGGAGGCTGAGGCAGGAGAATTGCCTGAACCCAGGAGGCGGAGGTTGCGGTGAACCGAGATCGCGCCATTGCCCTCCACCGGGGAAAAAAAGAGAGACACCGTCTCAAATACTTTGTAATTAAAAAAAAAGATTCCTCAAGTGCTTTCAAAAACGCTCTCCTGGGACAATACCTCCCTCAGTTGAAAGCTACTTTAACTTATGGAAAGAGAGGAGGTGAAATAGGTAATGTATATACAATAAATATTTATTTTTAGCACTTTTATAAATTACAAAGTATTTTCACTGTGTTGTCTCCTGTAAGCATCCTCAAAAACCTGTAGGGTAGGTATTATCCTCATACAAGTCATAAAGGATGAAATTGACTTAGAAAAGCTACAGGGTTTGCCTAAGGTCATGCAGCTGAAAAAAAAGCTGTAAAGCCAGATCAGAACCTAAGTCTTCTGCATCCAAAACCAATGGTCTGCTACTTCCTCCCAGAACAAAATTTTTTTTCAAGGTTTCATGGGAAACACTAGGAGGACCTATTGACTGACTCACTAGCTTCTGTGTAAAAAGAGCAGAAACTCTGGTCTAAGCTGTAGGTAGTTCTTAAAACCAAATATCCATCTCCTAAAGTACCCAACCACCAGGCTCATGCCAGTTTTCTTAGGGAGGCACTGAACAATTAAAAGAGGACTATGATAGTCTACATTCTGAATTGGGAGAAAGAAAGTACGTATCTTCCCTATTAGCGTGTGTAAGGGACCCAGAGATCACCAGCCCCAACTCCAGCTTTGGCCGTAACTCTGGGTGGGGCTGGGAAGGGGTAAAAGAGATGGAAGCAGAGGATGAAGATAACAATTAAGCCATCACTAATATATAAGAGCCGAAGCCTGTCCTCTACTGACAAAATCTGCCGTGTAAATAATTTTGCTAGCCCCTCGTGGTTCCGAACATTGTTGAGAACATCTTTCAAGGACCTCAAAGAACTTTATAAACTAAGAAAAGTATGCATAATAGTAAACCTGGAGGGGAGATACTGCTCCCCCACCCCCAAAAAAACCCTATATATGTCCTCCCGGACCCAACACACGCACTTCAACCACAGCTTTGTTGTGAGGTGATGGAAGACAGAAGGGGTAAGAGAACCTGGAAAGAGGATTCTAAAAGAGGAAAACAGAAGTAGAGAGGAAAGTGGGAGGCAATGACAACAAGAGTATCTCCAGGACATGGAGGGAGTTTGACACTTCTATAACTTTATTGGGGGAACTGACTCACTCTCCCATGTGGAAGGAAAACAAGATACAAAGTCATAACTTTGCCCAGAGGGGCAAAAGAGACAGGCTGGAAATGGGATTGTAGGAATTCTAGCTGCCTGACTCAGTTATATTCTGAAATCCACTTCTCTTCTTCATGAATGACAGCCTTAAATCCCTGAAGTTCTCATCTGCTGCTATTCAGAAGTACCCAGCGAGAAGCAGGAGAGGGGGAGGCTGTATGCTGACAGCACCCTTCCCGCTCCCCTATCTTCAAATAAAAAGGTCTTCCCCCTTCTTTAAAGTAATTTCCGAACTGGGATGAACCCCCAGCCTTTCCCTGGTACTGTGCTACAGCTCAGCTCAGACATGGGAGAAATGTTCCCCCAGAATGGAAGTGACTGGTCTGGCAGACCAGATGACATGCTGACTTCAGGCAGCCAGCAGGGCTGTCCTATGGGCTTACTACAGTCAGGGCACATACTTTGGTGTTGACCACAGAACCAGGACCCCAGCTGTGCCCAGCCTTCCCAAGCAACCTCCGGGGCAGGGGAGGATCTGTGGTCTCATTTCCTCTCCACTTTGGCTTCTTTTTTCACTTCACTGAAGATTAGTTATTTCCACCAAGACCAGTTCCTGTTCTCACCAGCTGTTGCAGTTTTTTCCCCACAGACAGAATTAGGAAGCACTAGTGTGGCTGACACCTGGACTGTCCCAGCTGCAGAACACAGACCCAGTAAGCTGAGAAAGGGCTTTTTCATCCCAGGTAAAGTAGCAGGAAGAAAATAAGGGGGAGGAAGCAATTCCAAGAACTCCACAGTGGATACACTGGTGTCCAATTTATTACTTTAACAATAAGTAATAGTTATATATGCTTTCATATGTGAAAAATATTGTATAATGAAAAAATGTAGGAAATGTATACATTTATTACATAGACATATGTATATAATAAATCCCCAACAGACAGCAAAGGACGCAAATAAAAGATGGCCAAAACACCTACAATGAAATGTTCAGAGAAATGCAAAGTAAAACAAGATACCATGTCTAATTAATCAAACTGGCAAAGGCTTCAAAACGTTAATCCACTCAGTAATGGTTAGCTTACAGAGAATAGGAGAGACATATATACTATGAGTGTAAAAGGTAACTGATAAAACTTCTTTTAGAAGATATATATCTCAAAGGCCTTTAAAAAGCATATACCCTTTGGCCCAATAATTCCACTTCTGGCAATTTATCCTAAGGAAATAATCAGAGATGGACACAAATATTTATGCACAGGATGTTCAACACAATGTTATTTTTAACAGCAAAATAAGATTTTAAAAGGGCAAGATAGGCCAGGCGCAGTAGCTCATGCCTATAATCCCAGAACATTGGGAGGCCAAGGTGGGCAGATCACCTGAGGTCAGGAGTTCAAGACCAGCCTGGCCAACATGGCAAAACCACATCTCTACTAAAAATACAAAAAATTAGCCAAGCATGGTGGTGCGTGCCTGTAATCCCAGCCACTCAGGAGGCTGAGGCAGGAGAACTGCTCAAACCTGTGAGGCAGACGTTACAGTGAGCCGAGATGGCACCACTGCACTCCAGCCTGGGCGACAGAATAAGACTCCATC
>NW_022436942.1:26516716-26616246 GCF_009761245.1 Sapajus apella | reverse complement strand
GAGTACCAGGCAGTAATGAAATCATGATACTGGGCCAGGCACCATGGCTCACGCTTGTAATCCCAGCACTTTGGGAAGCCGAGGCAGTGGATCACCTAAGGTCAGGAGTTTGAGACCAGCCTGGCTAACATGGTGAAACCCCGTCTCTACTAAAAATACAAAAAATTAGCCAGAAGTGGTAGTAGGTGCCTGTAATCCCAGCTACTTGGGAGGCTGAGGCAGGAAAACCACTTGAACCTGGGAGGTAGAGGTTGCAGTGAGCTGAGATTCCGCCACTCCGCTCCAGCCTGGGCAACAGTGAGACTCTGTCTCAAAAAAAGAAAAAAAAAAAAAAAAAAGAAATCATGATACTGAAGAATATATAAGCAAATGAGAAAATGCTTATAACAGTAAATGAAAAATCAGTTTACAAAACAATATACACAGTATGATCCCAATTGTTAAAAAACATATATATATGCATGTACATCGAAGTGTTAATAGTAGATGGTGGGATTACAGGTTTTATTAATTATCTTCTTTATACTTTTCAGTAAGTTCCAAATTTACCTAATAAACATGTATTATTTGCATAATCAGGAGAAAAGAAGCTATTCTAAATCCTCTTTCCTCCCTTTAAAGACACTTGTATACATTATTCCTTCTTTTAAAAACCATTTAGAAATAAAAACAGTTTTTATCCTACAATCTAGCAAGTTCAGTTTTGAGTTTCTATCCTAAGGAAAACTCTAAATATCGAAAAGACTTTGTACATCAAGATGTTCATCACAGCATCGCTTATGATGGCAAACAGAAGCAAAAAACCTAAATGTCTCAGAAAAGATGTATGAGTAAGCAAACAAAGGCACATTCACCTGATGGACCATTACATAAGGATTTAAATGTTTACAGGCCAGGCTCGTTAGCTCTAGCCTGCAATCCCAGCTCTTTGGGAGGCAGAGATAGGCAGATCACTTGAGACCAGGGGTTCCAGACCAGCCTGGCCCACATGGTGAAACCCTGTCTCTACTAAAAATACAAAAATTAGCCAGGTGTGGTGGCACGCACCTGTAATCCCAGCTACTTGGGAGGCTGAGGCAGGAGATTTGCTTGAACCCAGGAAACAGAGGTTGCAGAGACTGCACCACTGCTCTCTAGTCTGGGTGACTGAATGAGCCTGTCTCAAAAAAAAAAAATTACATATTAGCCTGGGAAAACTAATGAAATAACAAAAGCAAAGAAAAAAAAAACTGGATAAAAAACTATATATACATATAGGCAGGGCATGGTGGTTCATGCCTATAATCCCAATACTTTGGGTGACTGAGGTGGGAGAATCACTTTAGCCTAGGAGTTTGAAACCAATGTGAGCAACAAAGCTAGACCCCTATCTCTACAAAAAATGAAACAATTAGCCAGGCATGGTGGCGCATGCCTGAGGTCTAGCTATTCAGGAGGCTGAGGCAGGAGGACCACTCAAGCCTGGGAATTCAAGGCTGCAGTGAGGTACAGTGAGCCGTGATCATGCCACTGCACTCCATCATGGGTGACAGAGTGAGACCCTGTCCTAATATGTAATTTTTTTTTTTTTGAGACGGAGTCTCGCTCTTATTACCCAGGCTGGAGTGCAATGGCACGATCTCGGCTCACCGCAACCTCCGCCTCCTGGGTTCAGGCAATTCTCCTGCCTCAGCCTCCTGAGTAGCTGGGATTACAGGCACGTGCCACCATGCCCAGCTAATTTTTTGTATTTTTAGTAGAGACGGGGTTTCACCATGTTGACCAGGATGGTCTCAATCTCTTGACCTCATGATCCACCCGCCTCGGCTTCCCAAAGTGCTGGGATTACAGGCTTGAGCCACCGCGCCCGGCGAGACCCTGTCTTAAATAAATAAACCAAATATCAAAATATTTTATAAAACTCTATGCAGAGGAAGAAAAACGTTTTAAAACACATCAGCTGAATTTGGTAAAGGAACTAGAGAAAATATTTGGATTTGGTAAAAAACTAGAAAAAATATGGGTGTTTTCCTTTAACCTAAATCTTTAATATTTTCTTCTTTCTGAATTGCCTCATATACTTTCTTTAGAGAATAAAGTATTACTTTAAGAGGAAAAAAAAAAAGCTGAATCTCCCTCTGGGCAATGAAAACATTCCCAAATGACAGAGTCCACTCCATCAGTCCCTTCCCTACACACAGGCTTCCCCCAGACTAAGGCAGGGTCATATCAGAAGGTCAAGTGAATAAGACTTCCCTCTGTGGCCTAGGGTCTTCTCTGTGCTGTCCCTGAATAAGAAGAAGGTTCCTCTGACCAGCTGCTGTCCAAGGCCTTTCCCTGCCCCCTCCCAAGTTCTATTTCAGCCTGAACTAATTCACCACAATCCCGAGGGCTAGGAAAAAAAATTTCCACCATGGCGATTTGGAACCTGATATTTAGACCAAGTTTTTCCCAGCCCCTTTCTGTGTCAAAGGAGGCCCCTCAAAGCTTCTTAGACAACTAGCACTCAGGCCAGGTTAGCTCCCACATCAATGCTACACTTACAGACCCAAGTTGTTAGTCATCACCAGGGAAATGTGAGAGAAGGAACTGCAGCAGGGATAGCCCCTGTCACACAACCCTACCCTCTTGCCCTGAAAGCCTCCTCCTGGGGGAGATGCAGGGCTTTTTCTGGCATTGGATCTTTTATACTCCATTTCAAATCTGTAGTAAATCAACAAAGAAAAAAATCAGGGTGCAATCACAACAAAGACAGAGAGCTATCCTTTCAAAGACCTTAGAGCCATGTGCCTCTCCTCTCCAGGGAAAATCCAGTACTAGCTTCTGAGCAACTGAGTTTGGGTAGTAACCTAGTGTGGACCAAAACACAGACTAGGACTGTATCAGACCAGAGATTGGCTCTCATTCTGGTATTCATAAAGAGGAGTTCCATTAATTGCCCCAACTCAAACTTCTCAATACTCAACGGAATGGGAACTGCTGCTCAGATAAGGGGTAAGGAAGGATGCCAAGAAGCAATGCAACACAGCAGCCCCACAACTTTTTTCACATCAAGCCATATCTAGAAAATAATACTCTTTGTACAGTACATGGATTAGAAGCTGATCCCATTCAGAGGGTACTGACTGGGAACTTTACCTGCCCCTAGGAATAAGGGGAAATCAGTATCCCAGCACACCTGTAACCCATCTGCAGCATACCAGTAGGAAAGCCCTGAATTAAGGCACTGGGCTGGGTTAGCATTCTTGGAATCAATGAATCTTCTCATAGCCCTCATCTCAGGCTCTTCAACTTTGGCTGACAGGCTATGGGTCAGATCATGTGTCTGGAACAGAAAGCTGGGAGCCTGTGGTCTTGACTCAGCGCTGATACAACTTCCCCATTGAGGATACTCTTCAGGGGTTTTTCCACAGATACACTGGAGCTGAGGAAGCCCTCCAGTTAACAGCAGCAGCCATATTCTGAGACTGGGTATGCACAACAGGGTAATTGGTTTTATCAGATTTCTAAGCTTTAAAACCCATTTTTGGGAACACAAGTGATCTCAGATGTGACTCACTGCTGAGAGATACAAACTTAAAAGCTACCATTTACTAAACATATAGTAGATGCCAGACTTTGCTAAGTATTTGACTTCCAATTTCATTAAATTCACACAACAACCTCCTGTGGCAAATGCTATTATTATCCCCATATATAAGAGGAGACTGGGACTCAGATTAAGTAGCTTGCTTGAGATCAAACACTCTTCTAACTGAAGACTGTGGATGAAACAGTATTTGAACCCACTCTGACTTGAAAGTCCATATGCTAACCAGGACACCACTATGTCACCTCAACAAACCTCCCAAATAGCTTTTTCAAAAACCAAACCAATTAGAATGAAGCTGAATCTGGGAAAGAAAAAGGTGAAAAAGGAACAGCTTATCTGACTGTTTCATGCCATCAATAAAAAGAAGCTAATCTGGCCAAGCACGGTGGCTCATGCCTGTAATCCTAGCACCTGAGGTCAGGAGTTCGAGACTAGCCTGGGCAACATGGTGAAACCCCATCTCTGTTAAAAATACAAAAATTAGCCAGGTGTGGTGGCATACACCTGTGATCCCAGCTACTCAGAAGGCTGATGCAGGAAAATTGCTTGAACCCAGGAAGCAGGGGTTGCAGTGAGCTGAGATCGTGCCACTGCATTCCAGCCTGGGCAACAGAGCAAGACTCCATCTCAAAAAAAGAAATGAAAGAAAAGAAAAGAAAAGAAAAGAAAGAAAGAGAAAAGCTAGTCTATATTGAGTACCTACTGGGTTTCAAACACCTTATATACAGGGGCTCACCTAATTCTCACAATCCTACCAGAACAGGAATTATCACCTCCATTTTACAGATGAGGAAGAAGTCCTAGGCTCAGAGATGTTAAGATACTTGCTAAGCCAGAGTCCTTGTTTTTTCTACTACACTATGCTTCTGACTGTTCAGGAAATACACCTAAGCCTGTACCTGGGCCAAACATCTAACTCACAGCCATGTTCTCAAAACATGGTATAAAGGGTACCTTTCAGAAAAGCGGGCACACGGGACACTTAAAAGCCCCCAGAGAAGAACTCAAATTCCCAAGAAGGGATGATTTCCCTGTGTTGCAAAATTGAGGTGAAATCCCCTCGTCTCCTGAGACAACTAACTAGCCCCGGCCTGCCCTGTTCCAACCCTTCATCAGCAGCAGCTCAGGCACACAGAAACTAGACCAAAACAAAAGACACGAGGAAACAAATCAAAATTTTACACAGAAAGGAAGGCATGCAAGTAGGTGGTCCAGTCCCCCGTTTGACCTGGGTTCTCCCAGTGCTCTGGTGTCCTGGTTAATTAGGACACCACAGGCATTTTGTGAATATTAAGTGATTAGTTTGTTAACTAAACAAACTGGCCAACCAAGGGTCAATGAGAACATGATGGACTCTGGTTCTGAGTTCTCACAAAAAATGGCCGGGCAGTTCCTATCTAAGGCAGCCTCCCATCCAATCCACCTCACCCCATCCCTTTCTCCCCAATTTCTATAGCTAACTCCTGTCAGCTTGCTGGGGGTTGTCACAACCTCACCAGAGTGCAGATCCCCTCCCACTCTTTTCCTCAACAGTTGGGCTCTTGTTCTCAAGGGCGCTAAGTCCCAGTCTCTCCTTCTCAGCCTGTGAGATGGTCACAGCACATTAGTAATCACTGACTCACCCGATCCCCCTCAGGAGGCTGGGGGAAATGCAGAGGGCCACAGGATGTGTAGCCCACATCCCTTCGGCCCTTCACAGAGCTAGCAGGCAGAGAGGTGCCAGAGACACCACTTCCCCTTGGAACACTGTGGACCCTCTCTGAGCCAGCTCTGGTGCCAGTGGGCTGATGTCAGGCTCTCTACCATCGGAGAAGCCAAGATCTCTAGACAGCTCCACTGTTGCCAACAGATCTAATCTCCTTATTCCAAGGCAGATGAAATCCAATAAGGCTAAGTCCACAACTTACCCCTCCTCTTGGGCAGAGGCAAAGGCAGAGTCGACCCTTCAGGCCATACCAACAATAACGCCAGAATTATTACTGCTTCTTAGATAATTCTTTGGGGAACTGAGAATTATTTCCCCGAGTTTCTCAAAGATTAACCCCCGGTTTACCAATGTTTTCCCTCTGCAAAACATTTTCAGCTCCAACATATTCTCTGGCTCCTTCCCAGTGATACTAGCTCAGAACCTCTCGCTTCACAGAGCCACTGACATCAACGTTCAATTCCCACACTAAAGAAGAATCCCAGAGTCAGCTGTAAAAACCTATTTATGCAGACCATTTTGAAACCTACAAAAAGACTAAAAAGCACGGGCTAAAGAACACAAACCAGTCACTAAGGCTTAACATGAAAAGGAGGGGAGGAGGCGGGATGGTTTGTGTATTGTTTCACTTGGAAAAATACCCCGGTGAAATGGTTTATCCACATGTTCAGCCTTTTAGGCAAATCCACCATAACTTAGCAGGATGCCTGCAGGCCATTCTGAAAATAAGCAGAATGGCATCACTCCTTATTTCACCCCCTTCAGGAGCTGTCAGCCCCCTCCGCATCTCCCTCTCCCCCCAAACATCTGGTCTGGGCTGGGAGTGGGACCCACTCCCTGGGAAGCCTCCATGTTCGCAGGAGAGGTGGGGTCCCCACTAAGGGAAGCCTGCTGAGCAGCGAGCCAGCCGCGCTTCTGAATTCCCCCCATCCCGCGAGAGGTTCCGGGCTAAGAACGCTAGGGGCTGGGAGTCTGGCGAGGAATAGGGGAGACGGGAGAAGGGCCGCAGATGTGGGAAGAGAAGGAGGAGGCAAAAGCCTGGTTCCCGGGACGGTCCCGGGCTGGGGAGATCTCCTCCTCTTAAGCGTCCAGGGGTGGAGGCGTCGGTCCCGAGATCCCCGACGGGGCTGTTCCAGCCGGCCAGCGGCTGCTCAGAGGTTTCTAGGAAGACACTGGAGGCCAGGATCCGTTTGGGACCCCGACTGAGGGGGTGGGCGGGACGGGGGCCCAGCACAAAGTCCCAGCCGGGGCGTAGAGACCTGAGGGGCGGTAGGCGGGGGAAGGGGCTGGGCTCAATTCTCACCAGCACCAGGGCGAACCTTTCCTCCAGCTCACAGGGCTCAGGCATCGGCATCTTGCCGGGCGGCAGCAGCAGCGGGACAGAGGGCGGCTCTCCCGGGCTCCCCTCGGCGCTCTCCAGGTTGCCCATCGCGGCGGGGCCCCCTCAGGGGCCTCAGCCCCCCACCTCCACGCCCCGGAGCCTTGGGCTTCGCAGCTCCGACCAGGCTCCTCCCTCAGCGCCGGATCCCCAAGTCCCGACTCCTCGGTCCCGTCGGGGGCGCAGGGGGCTCCCTGGAGTCCCGCTAGCGGCGGCGCAGGGCGAGGGCGGAGGCAGCGCCGCGGACAGCCGCACCGAAGCGAGGGGGACAGAGGCGGCCGGCTCTCGCTTACACCCGCCGCCTCGCCTTGCTGGGCGCACCGCCCGGGCGCTGCCCCTCCCCGCCCCCCGCACTCTTTCCCTTCCCCCCCCCACCTCGCTTCCTCCCACCCACTCCCCGCTGCAACTCTGGCTTCCCCCGCGAGCGCCGACTGCAGCCCGCTCACCGCGCGCCCCATTCATGCAGGCCCCGCCTCCCGCCCAGAGGCCTCCTGGGCTGCCCGGCCCGCTCCGCCTGCCCCCGATTGACGACCGCGCCTGCCAATCACGGCTCCTGCCGCCCTTGACGGCCTCGTGCTGGGCGCCGAGCGCACCCTGGCGGCCCCAGCGGGCATCGAGTCACCGCGGTGTCCAGAGGTCGTGAGGCCCTGGCCTGGACACCCCGGGAATGGATCTTACCCTTTTTCACAAAGAATTCATGATGTCTACAAGTAAGTAAAATATTATACAAGGCATGGCGTACAAAACTAACTACTAGAGAAGTAGAAACAAGCAGGATACTCAGAAGAGGGAGAGATAGTATCTGTTAAGAGGGGGGGGGTAAGGGAGATCATTTGGACCGGGCATTGAGGGATGAGGAAGCCCTTACCCGACAGAGCTAGGGGAAAAGGCATTTTGGAGGAGAGAAGCGTAAACACGGTCAGAGGCCCATCTGGCTGCGTGTGACAATGGAGAGGCAGAAGAACGCTGTTCCAGGCTCAGTTGGCGGGCGGGTCGTTGATGATGCAGTGGACATCTGTTGTCTAGTCGCCATCTTCTTCTAGTGATAGCATCCCATTTTCTTTTAGGAAACCGCCTCTCCTCTGTTCTCAGTCTAAATGGAGCTGAACTTTATCCCGGGCTCGAAAGGGCCCCATGACCCAGGCCCAGTCAGTCACAACATTTTCCTCCTCTACCCTTAGACACTGTTTTGGGGATTGCCACCTGACCCAAGCCCAGACTATATGATATATCCAGGGCTTTCTCTGGAACAATCAGGAAAGAGGCACCCTCTCTCTGCATTTATGCTGCAAAATTGTTAGAATGTAAACCTGCATCCGCTGGTGGCCTTCTTATCATCACCTGTAACACATCAAGCTTGCTTGAGAATGAAGCCAATGCAGAAGAGAGAAAAGCTATGAGACAGGACAAAATTCTAAAGACATGCCAAGAACCTGGATCTAACCATACCTGAAGTTATCACCTAGATTTTTCATTCATTTATTCAATAAACATTTATTTTAAAAAGCTTATTCTTCCCGGCACTTTGGGAGGCCAAGGTGGGTGGATCACCTGAGGTCAGGAGTGCGAGACCAGCCTGACCAACATAGAGAAACCCCGTCTCTACTAAAAATACAAAATTAGCCTGGCGTAGTGGCACATGCCTGTAATTCCAGCTACTCAGGAGGCTGAGGCAGGAGAATTGCTTGAGGCAGGAGAATCGTTTGAACCCAGGTGGTGGAGGTTGCCGTGAGCCGAGATCTCGCCAGCCTGGGCAACAAGAGCAAGACTCCATCTCAAAATGTGTCTTCTTGGAATCCACAATCTGTGTAGAAGGGGAAGTAGACAATAAGACAATAAACTAAATGAGTAAAATGTATAGATGGTAGTGATCAATGTTAATCAAAATAAAACTGAAAGGGGATAGAGATGGAAGAGGCATTAAGATTTTAAATAGAGTTGCTTACTTAAAAAGCTGATGGCCAGGCGTGGTGGCTCACGCCTGTAATCCCAGCACTTTGGGAGGCCGAGGCGGGTGGATCACGAGGTCAAGAGATCGAGACCATCCTGGTCAACATGGTGAAACCCCGTCTCTACTAAAAGTACAAAAAATTAGCTGGGCATGGTGGCGCGTGCCTGTAATCCCAGCTGCTCAGGAGGCTGAGGCAGGAGAATTGCCTGAACCTAGGAGGCGGAGGTTGCGGTGAGCCGAGATCGCGCCATTGCACTCCAGCCTGGGTAACAAGAGTGAAACTCTGTCTCAAAAAAAAAAAAAAAAAAAAAAAAGGCTGAGGCAGGAGGATTAATTGAACCTAGGAGGTTGAGGCTGTAGTGAGCATATTCATGCCACTCCACTCTAGCCTGGGTGACAGAGTGAGACTCTGTCTCAACAAATAAACAAACAAAGCTGCTGCTTGTCATAGGCATGATGGCTTCAAGGTTAGTTTTCAGAGCTAGAACACTAGCTGCCTAGGCCCTGAGGGCTTACAGTCCCAATGGGGTGGTTGCAGTGTGCTTCATGGCATCTGGAGGTGGTAAACCTACTGATGACAAGCAGATGACTGGGCTAGAGAGGGAGGTCATGATAGCCATGTATAGGACTGGACCCATACACTATACTATTCCCAAGGGCAGCTTCAAGCACCAGGGAAAACCCTAACAGCTCCTTCTATCACCAAGAGAATAGTGAGCTGCATCTGTGAAGAGGACAACGGTGCTGTCAACTGGTTCTGACTGTGCAAAGGCGAGACCCAGCAATGCTTTAACTGTGAACCCATTACAAGCTGATGCCCCACCAGTTGGCCCAGTGAGCCCTGGCACTAATTACTCAAAATGTGCTGTAAAGCGTCTTCTTTCCAATAGGGACTAGACATTGCATTGGCTCCTTCTTCCCCTCCCTCATAATGAAGATTTTAAATAGGATGATCAAGGGAGGACTCATTAATAAGATAACATTTGGGTAAAGATCTGAAGGATGTAAGGAAATAAGCTATGCGAATATCTAGGAAAGAATTATCCAGACAAAGGGAATGGCAAGTGCATACTATGCCTGATGTATTGGAAGAACAGCAAAGAGGTCAGTGTGGCTGGAGTGCAATGAGCAAGGAAAAGAGTCGTGAAAGATGAACTCAGAAAGGTAACCAGAAGCCATATTGTGTAGGATATTGTAGGCTATTGTGTGAGGACTGGTTTTCTCTAAGTAAGGATAGGTGGACATTGGAGGATTTTGAGCAGAGAACTAATAGGACCTAACATGTTTTATAACAGAATCACTCTGGCTCTTGCACTGAAAACAAACCAAATAAAAGTATATACAGGGAGACTAGTTAGCAAGCTAGTCCAATAATTTGGGTGAGAGATAGTTTGGACCAGGGTGGTAGCTGTACCAGTGGAAATAAATGATCAGATTCCTTACAGACTTGAAAGCAAAGCCAAAGAGATTTCTTGATAGTTTCAATATGGAGGATGAATCAAAAATAACTGCAAAGTATTTGAATTGAGCAGTGAAGATGGTAGAGTTTTCATTAATTAAAATAAGAGGAAATGATAGGAGGAGTAGTTTCGTGAGGGGGAATTGGAAAGGGAAGGTCAGGAACAAGTTTGGGCCATGTTGAGTTTGATTTGCCTTTTGGACATCCAAGTAAAGATATCCACTAGGCAATTGGATATATATGAGTTTGTTTTCCAGACTTGTTATGTGTCTAATTGTGATTGCAACCCAATTGGGACTGCAAGCCCTCGAAGCCAACATGGCCAGCACTCCAGCTCCGCAAAGTAACCTGAAGCCACCATGCCTGCGACAAACAGCAGCTCTACTTATTTATTAATTTATGTAATTTGGCAATGTAAATTTGGAAATCATCATCATATAGATACTATTAAAGCTGGTAAATTCTTTTTCTAACTCACTCGCAATTGGGTTTCTGTTGTTTACAACCAAGAGGTGGAGTCCCTCTCTATTCAAACCATTGAAATCCTTTCCTGTGAAGCTCAGCCTCTTCTAATCAGTGAACAAATTAATCTGAATTCACATCTTATCCCCTTTCTTCCTCCCCACTTCTTACCCTAAATACATGCTTCCCAACTACTGTGGCAAACTCTTCTAAGCAGAGGGGTTATAACAAGACTGTAGACTTCCACTAGAAGAAAATTGAGAATTCAAGAGGGGAAATAATTCAACATTTATCATGGATGCACAAGGAACATCTAGCAAAAAGAAGAAACTTGATAGGACAGCAAACAGCAGTGTATTCACCCTTGTGTGGTCTCATGGTCCCTCACCTTTTAATTGTTTTTGCTTGCCTCAAGCATAACCACCAGATTTATATACTCTAGGGTCTTTAGGGATCTGCTAGATTACTGCTTTCATTGTTAACTCCCTGCTCACCCACCTTCAAATGCTTACTTTCTATAAGATAAAACTAAAACTTCTTATTCTGGTATTCAAGGGTCTATGTTATCTCCAAACTCTAATGTCTTCTAATCAAATCAACCCTTTGCTTCAGCTGGAAAGGTCCATCTCCAAACATTAGTTACTCATTCTTATGTCTAAGTTTTCTCTTTGTGTTAGACAGAATAATGGCTCCCAAAGTGTCCATGTCCTAATCCCCAGAACCTGTGAAGATGTAATCTTATGTGGCAACAGGGATTTTACAGATGTGATTAATTTACAGATCTAGAGATAAGATTCTCCAGGTGATCTCAAAGTAATCACAAGGGTCCTTATAAGAGGAAAGGCCAAAATGAGGAAGGGGGCTGTGATGACAGTAACAGGGGTCAGAGTGAGGTGGAGCCATGAGTCAAGGGATGCAGTAGCTTCTAGGAAATGAAAAAGTCAGGGAAACAGATTCTCCTCCCAATCCTCTATAAGAAACATGGCCCTGTCAACACTTTAATTTGAGCCCTGTTAGACCTAATTTCAGACTTCTGATCTCTAGAACTATAAAATCATAAATCTGTGTTTTTTTAGCCACTGTTTGTGATAATTTGTTAGAGAAGCAACAGGAAACTAACACATTCCTGCTACATCCTTGATTTGGATTTTTTCTTCCTTCTACTCCATCTATCCAAATCCCACCCAGGCTTAATACAATCTTTAGGTGTATTGGGTGCTTATCATATGCAAAACATCTGGCTAGATACCAGTAGATAAAGAATGCAAGATACAAAGATGAACAAGAGACCTGCTCCCAACTTCAAAAGAGCTCCAAGTCTGGGGCAGGGGAGGCAAAGTAGAGAGGAGGAGGAGTACGGACCCAATTTGAAGGCACCACATAAGATCACTGGTATTATATTGGTGGGTACTCACTTTCAAATTCCATCCTGGAGTTTTCTCAAATTCAAATGATCATGACTCTCATTTTCTCTACTTTTCATTTGGAACTTGTAGATATGTAACTCCTGGTTCCTTTACTGCCTGTGCTGTTTATTTTATTTTGAGACAGAGTCTCACTCTTGTCACCCAGGCTGGAGTGCAGTGGCACAATCTTGGCTCATGGAACCTCCATCTCTTGATTAAAGTGATTCTCCATCCTCAGCTTCCCCAGGAGCTGGGATTACAGGTACGTACCATCACACCAGGCTAATTTTTGTATTTTTAGTAGAGCCAGGATTTCACCATACTGGCCAGGCTGGTCTCCAACTCCTGACCTCAGGTGATCCACCTGCCCAGCCCTCCCAAAACTATTTAATTTTTTGTCTATGTTATGTCTGGTCTGTAGAGCTTATTTGTTTATTTAAAAAATATATATACAGTACCTCTTTTGTTTCAGGTACTAAGGAAGATCCAGCTATGAATAGCTGTCTTTCTTCCCCGTCCTCACAATCTAGCAGGAAAAAGCCTCTCAAACTAATGTTTACAAAACAGTATGATAAGTATTGTAATAGAGGGGCGTGCTAAGTGCTACCCAGAGAACTGGGGAGTAGGGCTTAAGGACGAATAGAAGTGCCAGATGGAAAAGTGAGAACAGTGTGATGAGAAGGCGATGGAAGGAAGGATGATCAGGAAGGAGAAAAGGCATTCCAGAAGGGGGAACAATACAGGTGAAAATCAAGTGCCATAAAAGAGTTTGGAATGTTTGAGCAATGGTAAGAAATCCAGTAAGGCTGAAGAGTAGGGTATGTGGTGGGAGGAGAGGAGATAAATCTAGAAATGCGGGTCAAATCAAGTTGAAAAAAAAAAAGAAGGCTTGGCCAGGAGCTAACACCTGTCGTCTCAACACCTTGGGAGGCAATCACCTGAGGTTGGGAGTGAGGCGGGCAGGTCACCTGAGGTCCGGAGTTCCAGACCAGCCTGACCAACATGGAGAAACCCTGTCTCTACTAAAATTACAAAATTAGCCAGGTGTGGTGGCGCATTCTTGTAATCCTAGCTACTCAGGACGCTGAGGCAAGAGAATCACTTGAACCCAGGAGGTGGAGGTTGCAGTGAGCTGAGATCATGCCATTCCAGCCTGAGCAACAAGGGGGAAACTCTGTCTCCAAAAAAAAAAAAAAAACAACAACCTTGTGCTAAGCTGAGAAGTTTATCTTTTTTTTTTTTTCTAGTAGCTGTGACTACAGGTGTGTGCCATCATGCCCAGATAATTTTTGTATTTTTTTTTTGTAGAGATGGGGTTTCACCATGCTGCCCAGGCTGGTCTTGAGTTCCTGTGCTCGAATAATCCTCCTGCCTCAGCCTCCCAAAGTGTTGGGATTATAGGCACAAGCCACCATGCCTGGTTGAGTCTGTCCTTTATTTTGTAGATGGTACTGTGTCCTAGACAGTTGTTTTTTGTTTGTTTTTGAGATAGCATCTTGCTCTGTCACTCAGGCTGGAGTGCAGTGGTATGATCTCAGCTCACTGCAACCTCCACCTCCCAGGTTCAAGCAATTCCCCTGCCTCAGCCTCCCAACTAACTGGGATTACAGGTGCCTACCACCATGCCTGGCTAATTTTTTGTACTTTTAGTAGAGATGGGGTTTCACCATGTTGGCCAGGCTGGTCTTGAACTCCTGACCTCATGATCTACCTGCCTTGGTCTTCCAAAGTGCTGGGATTACAGGCATGAGCCACCTCACCTGTTCGGTTTTTAAGTAAGCTTTTTTAGTTTTTAAGTTTTTAAGCTCTGTGGAAAGATTCCTTTAGGAGCATTTGAAAATATAGAGGGTCTTCAGAAATGACAAAGAGAAGATAGAAGCTCGAACCAAACCAGAGCGGGGGATGAACAGAAGTTGGGGAAGGAGATATACCTGAGAAACAATCAACCAAACTTCATTGCTTATTACATAATAATGCTGACTGGTGGGGCTGGGTAAGGTGGCTCATGCCTGTAATCCCAGCATTTTGAGAGGCCAAGACAGGCAGATTGCTTGAGGCCAGCAATTTGAGACCAGCCTGGTCAACATGGTGAAACTCCATCTCTACTAAAAATAAAAAAATTAGCCAGGTATAGTGGCATGTGCCTATAATCCCAGCTACTTGGGAGGCTTAGGCAGGAGAATCACTTGAACCCAAGAGGCAAAAGTTGCAGTGAGCTGAGATTGTGCCATTGCACTCCAGCCTAGGCAATAGAGTGAGACTCGGTCTCAAAAAAAAAAAAAGTAACTGGTATTATTATTATTATTTTTTTTTTTTGAGATGGAGTTTCACTCTTATTACCCAGGCTGGAGTGCAATGGCGCTATCGCGGCTCACTGCAACCTCCGCCTCCTGGGTTCAGGCAATTCTCCTGCCTCAGCATCCCGAGTAGCTGGGATTACAGGCACGCGACACCATGCCCAGCTAATGTTTTGTATTTTTAGTAGAGAAGGGGTTTCACCATGTTGACCAGGATGGTCTTGATCTCTTGACCTCGTGATCCACCCGCCTCGGCCTCCCAAAGTGCTGGGATTACAGACTTTAGCCACCGCTCCCGGCAACTGGTATTATTAATAGTGTTTTACAATATTCAATTTTTTTTCACATCCATTATCTAATTAGATCTTTACAACACTATAGGAGGGAGATACTACCATTATCCTCATAGATGAGAAAGCAGATTTAAAAAACTTAAGTCATATGAACAAGACCACCTAGTAAGTAAATGGTATCCCTTGCTCTGAACCCAGGCTTTGTTTCAGAATTCCATGCCATCTGATTCTTATAAGAAGTATGTAAGTAAAGAAGACTGAAGAGTTTAGGCCAGCATAAGGATGCCGTACCTTTAGCCTCTAGGGAAGCCCAGAATCTCTCTTAAGTCACCTGCTTCGCCCTCCTTACTGACAGTGCTTTCAAACTCCAGCCTCCACTCCTGTCCTACCCATCAAAGAAGCTTCTACGTTGTCCCTACCGCCTGGTGTAGCTCCTAGTCTTTAGAAACACACACCTTCAGCTGGGTGTGGTGGCTCACATCTCCCAGCACTTTGGGAGGCCGAGGTGGGTGGATCACGAGGTCAGGAGATCCAGACCATCCTGGCCAACATGGTGAAACCGTATTGCTATTAAAAATACAAAAATATGCTGGGCGTGGTGGCACTCCTGTATTCCCAGCTACTCAGGAGGCTGAGGCAGAAGAATCGCTTCAACCCAGGAGGCAGAGGTTGCAGTGATCCGAGATTGCACCATTGCACTCAAGCTTGGTGACAGCGCGAGACTCCATCTCAAAAAAAAATATAGAAACACAAACCTCCTCTTCCCATCTCTTTCCTAGGAAGGTGTGGGAGAAGTGGGAACACATATATTTAACAGTTTTACTTAATAATTTGCCCTGGCAAATTATTACAGGTGGTGGCCCATGCCTGTAATCTCTCAGCACTTTGGGAGGCTGAGGAGGGAGGATGAATTAAGCCTAGGAGTTTTGAGACCACCACGCCCAGCTTATTTTTGTATTTTTAATAGCAATGCCGTTTCTCCTTGCCTCAGCCTCCTGAGTAGCTGGGATTACGGGAGCCCACAACCACACCAGGCTAATTTTTGTATTTTTAGTAAAGACAGGGTTTCACCATGTCGGCCAGTCTGGTCTTGAACTCCTGACCTCGTAATCTGCCCGCCTCAGCCTCCCAAAGTGCTGGGATTACAGGTGTAAGCCACCTCGCCTGGCTGAAAACCCTTTTTTTTTTTTTTTTTTTTGAGACAGGGTTTTTACTCATGTTACCCAGGCTGGAGTGCAATGGCGCGATCTCGGCTCACCACAACCTCTGCCTCCCAGGTTCAGGCAATTCTCCTGCCTCAGCCTCCTGAGTAGCTGGGATTACAGGCACGCACCACCATGCCCAGCTAATTTTTTGTATTTTTTTTTTAGTAGAGACGGGGTTTCACCATGTTGGCCAGGATGGTCTCGATCTCTTGACCTCGTGATCCACCTGCCTCGGCCTCCCAAAGTGCGGGGATTACAGGCTTGAGCCACCGTGCCTGGCTGAAAACCCTCTCTTTAAGGTCTTCCTCAACTCTATTTGTAAGGGTTTTCTTCACAGTATTTTCTGGCTATTAGATGCTAGATGGTATTCACGATGTTTTATAATGTATTAACTCATTTAATCTTTGTAATCGCCCTGGGAGGTAGGAACAATGACTACATTACAGATGAGAAAAAGGATCATTCAGTTTATTCAAGGTCAGGAGGCTGAGGCAAGGAGAATTGCCTGAACCTGGGAGGTGGAGGTTGCAGTCAGCCAAGATTGCACCACTGCACTCCAGCCTGGGCGACAGAGCAAGACTCTGTCTCAAAACAAAAAACAAAAAAAATTAGCCAGGCATGGTGCCTGTAATCTCAGCTACTCAGGAGGCTGAGGGAGGAGAATCACTTAAACCCTAAAGGGGTTTAACAGTGTGGAGAGTCCTTGAAGAGCTAAAAGTAGATCTATCATTTGATCCAGCAAACGCACTCCTGGGTGTCTACCCAGAAGAAAAGGCGGCATTATACGAAAAAGATACTTGCACGGGCATGTTTATGGCAGCACAATTTGCAATTTCAAAAATATGGAACCAGCCCAAATGCCCATTGATCAATGAGTGGAAGAAGAAAATGTGGTGTGTGTGTGTGTGTATATATATATATATATACACACACCATGGAATAATACTCAGTCATAAAAAGGAAATCAATAATGGCATTTGCAGCAACCTGAATGGAATTAGAGACCATTATTCTAAGTGAAGTAACTCAGGAATGGAAAACCAAACATTGTTATGTTCTCACTCATAAGTAGGAGCTAAGCTTTGAGGACACAAAGGCGGAAGAATGATACAATGGGTACAGCCGTACACTGCTTGGATGATGTACGGCTCCAAAGTCACTACTAAAGAACTTACTCATGTAACCAAATACCACCTGTTCCCCCAAAACCTATTATAATTAAAAATAAATAGAATTTTTTAAAAAAAGAGAACACTGTTTCAATATCTATACTGCTCCCAAACTTGGTGGCATAAAACAATAACCATTTTATTTGGCTCATAGATTCTATGTGACAGGAATTTGGACTGGGCACAGCAGGGTGTCAGCTGGAAAAGACTCATGACTGGACTCAGCTGGAGTCTCCTTCATTCACATGTGTAGCATCTGAGCTAGGATGACTCAAAAGCTGGGGTTAGTTGAGACTGTAGATCACAGCACCTAAAGATGGCCTCTTCAAGTGGCTTGGGCTCACAAGGTGGTGGCTGGGTTCTAAGAGGAAGTGTCCCAAGAGCAAGTCTGAATAGCTTTTCATGACACAACCATGGAAGTCATACTGCATCACTTACTCTGTAGTCTGTTCATTGAAACAGCCACAGGTTGCCCACATTTAAGGGGAGAGAATATAGTCTCAACTTCTTGATGAAATCTAAAAGATCATGTTTAAAAAAATTGAAGATCATGTTTAAAAAAACATCTCAAATGTGGCTTCTAATTCTACTGCTGAGAGAGTAACAGGGACTGGGAACAATTGGGGTACAGCATTTTGTATGCAGAGTCAAAAGATGTTTATTATCTTTAGGACATTGTTTAGAAATTTGCTCTACTATTTAATTTGTGATAAATGATTAGTAAATGTTTATCAGTGTAAATAAAACTCATAAAATGACCAAAAAAAAAATACCTCTAAACAGTTTTAATTTCAGGAAATATGCTTTCCCCCATTTAGGGGAGGCATTGGCCTTCCAAGTCTTTTACTTTTTCCATCTGATAGAAGCATGGGTATGAAAAATTGCAGCTGATGGCAATTCCATCCTTCTTAGTGCTCAAGTGGCTGTAAATATGTCCTTAAATTCTTTGATATCTCAAAAGGTGTAGTCTAATTTCTTTCCCTTTGAAAGTAGACAAAACTCAGTAATGGGGAGACAGGGACAGTCTTACAGTGTGTGGATCCCAAGGCAAAAAAATTTTTTTGAGATCTTATCTATATAAATGATTTGATTTAAAATGTGTTACATTCTTAGATATGACACATAAAGCTCAAGCAACAGATTTTATCAAGCAACCAAAGAAAATGGATACATTGAATTTCATCAACATTAAAAATGTTCTTGCTTCAAAGAATCATTAAGAAGGATTTAAAAACAGCCCATGGAGGCCAGGTGCGGCGGCTCACGCCTGTAATCCCAGCACTTTGGGAGGCCAAGGCGGGTGGATCAGGAGGTCAGGTGTTCGAGACCAGCCTGACCGACATGGTGAAACCCCATCTCCACTACAAATACAAAAATTAGCTGGGCGTGGTGGTGTACACCTGTAATCCTAGCTACTTAGGAGGCTGAGGGCAGGAGAATCACTTGAACCCAGGAGGCGGAGGTTGCAGTGAGCCAAGATTGTGCCACTGCACTCCAGCCTGGATGACAGAGTGAGACTCCATCTCAAAAACAAAAAAAACAAAAAAACAGCCCATGGAATGGGAGAAAATATTTGCAAGCCATATATCTGGTAAGTATCCAGAATATATAAAGAACTCTTAACATCTCAACAATAAAAAGACAACCCGAGTAAAAAAAAATGAACAAAAGTCTTGACATTTCTCTACGGATATAGGATGGCCAATAAGATATTCAACATCATTAGTCATTGAGGAAATGGAAAGCAAGAACAGTGAAATAATCACTTCATATCTAATAAGATAGCTATAAACAAAACCATCAGTAATAAGGAATGTTGGCAAGGATGTAGAGAAATTAGTGACCACAGAAACTGCTGGCGAGAACATATAATGGTACAGCCACTTTGAAAAACAGGTTGGCAATTCCTTAAAAAGTTAAATCTAAAGTTACCATATGGCTGGGTGCAGTGGATCATGCCTGTAATCCCAGCATTTTGGGAGGCCAAGGTGGGCATATCACCTGGGAGTTTGAGACCAGACTGGACAACATGGTGAAACCCCGTCTCTACTGAAAGTACAAAAAATTAGCCAGGCACGGTGGCAGGCGTCTATAATCCCAGATAAACTACTTGGGAGGCTGAGGCAGGAGAATTGCTTCTACCAGGGAAGCAGAAGTTGCAGTGAGCCAAGATCGTATCACTGCACTCCAGCCTTGGCCACAGAGTGAGACTCTGTCTCAAAATAAAGTTACCATATGATCCAGCAACTCTACTCCTAGGTATATATCCAAGATCAGTGAAAGCGTTATGTCCACACAAAAACTTGTACATGAATGCTTACAGCAGCATTATGCATAATAGCCAAAAAGTGGAAACAACCCAAATGCTGATCACTGGACATTTAATGTGAATGGACAAACAAAATGTAGTATAGTCATACAATGGAATATGATTCAGCCATAAAAAGGAACGAAGTGGGCTGGACGCAATGGCTTACACCTATAATCCCAACACTTTGGGAAGCTAAGGCGGGTGTATCATCTCAGGTCAGGAGTTCGAGACCATCCTGGCCAACATGGTGAAACTCCGTCTCTACTAAAAAAAAAATACAAAATTACCTGGGTGTGGTGGTGCGTGCCTGTAATCCCAGCTACTCGGGAGGCTGAGGGAGGAGAATCACTTGAACCTGGGAGACGGAGGTTGCAGTGAGCCGAGATCATGCCACTGCACTCCAGCGTGGGCAGAGTGAAACTCTGTCTCAAAAAAAACAAACACATAAATAAAGGAATGAAGTACTAATACATGCTACAATGTGGATGAACTTTAAAATATTATGCTAAATAAGTCAGATACCAAAGGCTACATATGATGTGATTCTGATTGTATGACATGTCCAGGATAGGCAAATCTAGAGACAGTAAATTAGTAATTGTTGGGGTCACAGAGAAAGAGAGAAGGAAATTAACCCTGCTAATGAGTGGAGAGATTTTTTTGGAGGGTAATAAAAATGTTTTGGGGCTGGACATGGTGGCTCATGCCTATAATCCCAGAACTTCGGGAGATCAAGGCAGGATTGATTGAGCCCAGGAGTTGGAGATCAGCCTAGGCAACATAGTGAGACACTGTCTCTACAAATTTTTTTTTTTTTAATTAGCCAGATGTGGTGGTACACACCTGTAGTCCCAGCTACTTGGGAGGCTGAGGTGGGATGACAGCTTGAGCCCAGGATGTCAAGGCTACAGTAAGCCATGATTCTGCCATTGTACTCTAACCTGGGTAATAGAGTGAGTGAGTCCCAGTCTCAACAAGAACAAAAATATTTTAATGTAAAAAAAAATTTTTGCAGAACGAGTGTTTATCATTTGCCTTTTTTCCAATTATGCATCCTTAAATTCCAAAGCTTGACTGCACATCTGAAACAACTGCACCTACCACTACCACAAACAATCTACAGCAAAGGTGGCAGGGGGGCAGAGAGGACTGGATAAAGAACTGGCGTCTACATATTTGACAGAGAAAATTCTCAGTATCCGTGGCATGTAGGGGCTACAGAGTGGGAGGTCTATGTGGGGGGCTTTGTCTGTTTTCATCCCTAGGGCACAAACTCAATTGTGTCCCACTCTCAGCCCCCCACTAGCAAACCAGGCAGTATCACAAGCTCTCTGACCAGCAGTACCCTTGAATTTAACACAAACACCAGTAAAGGTTAAGGAATTTTCTTTATTTTTTACAAATTAAGACTATGTAGATTTCATATATTTCTCAATCAAAAACACCTTTGTCTTCACAGTATGAGTTAGAATGCAGCCTGAGCTGAAAATTAAGGAACTAGAAAAGAAAGTGGTAATTAGAGATAACTGTATTTTAAAAATCTGTTAGGCATTTTCTTTAAAAGTAGTTGTTTTTTTTTTTAATATCTTGTCATTCTTGGCACTGTTTCTAAAGAACTCCATTATTCCAAGCAATAAAAGCACAGAAGGTAGAGTTTGGCTTCAAGAGATATAACTCAAATTCTTGGGACTGGCAGAGAATCACCAAATTCATGGAGAGTGCTGCTAACAGGGGTTTAATACGAATAAAGTCCCTTTATTAAGTTATCAAGCCAGAGGCTGGAGGCAGCAGCTAAATCAGAACAGCACCCTCAGTGAGCCATTCTGGGTGGCATGCCACTCCAGGAATAAACACAACTTGGAAACAAATGGTTTCATAGGATAACACAGTGACATGGTGCACTGTGAACCCGCAGCCACTGTGTCAAACTGTGCACTGGTTGTGAATAAGGAGAGCCAAAAATTATGTCCTACTGGTAATGAGCTTTCAAAGGCTCGATCCTCTCATACTGTAGCCCTGTACAGCAGCTCAGAGAAACAGTCACGCCCCACACTGGCCCCTCTGTGGGCAGCTGTCTGTGGCAGCCCACAGGGAAGGAGCTGGAGATCGCCATTAGAACTGTCCATCCACACTTGGAAGCCAAAGGCTGCATGGATTGGGGCTCTCACTGGTTTGGTCACCTAACTCCTGCTTAAAAAGCCACAAATTTCTGGAAAATAGGTAACAGACCAAAAACTAAAGTGCATCAGTAAAGTGAACATTTATCTACTGCCCTGAATCTCTGGCTTGACACCACCAATTGGTATCTAGTTCGGGACAGACTAAAATGCACTGAAGGACTATTAGGATTGCTGCCTCCTACGTTATCACAGCCCCGTTCTGTTGATCTGAAGGAGGAACCGCATGGTTAGTAAAGATTTTGCTCCCCACTGCCCCAAACAGGTCCTTATCTAGGTTTGCTCCCTGCTGCCCCAAACAGGTCTGGCAGGATTGGTTACAATGAACTCCAGAGGCTCAACCATTCCCTTTCCCTATCCTTGCTCTCTTGGGACACTTAATCATAGCTACCTAGTAGAGAACATTCAGTAAGGGGATAACCAACTAAAAAAACAAAAACAGGGCAAGTTTAGGGGAATCCTACGATGCTGTACCTTGAGACATATAATCAACCTTTTCAAAAATTCCTGACAAGAATTAGTCTTCCCTTTGTGCTGGTCTTCCCACCCATGGATGGAAGCAGGCTGACTCGCTGAGGGTCAGGCAAGGGGTGGGGAGAGGAAACACACATAAATCCACATTACTTTTGTGAAGGCAAAGCAGAAAGGTATGTTTGCCAGATCAGCGTGGGCAGCTCAGAGGAAGCAAAGCATCCACCAGAAGAGGCTCTCCATTTTCTTTGTAGGGCCTGACAGTTCAGATATAACAAGGCTGAGTTAACAATGGGACCAGTGAACTTCTTTCCAATGGAAAACTCATGGCCCAGTCCCATAGGAACTGTGCGCATACCAAACAATGATGAGGAAGGAAGGGCCGGGTGGCTGTACCAAACAGCTCAGGTCCACTGGTGGGAAAGTGGACTCCTGAAGTTAGCGCCCTTTGCTGGTCCCAACTCCTCATCACAGCGAGTTGGCTGCCTGAGTTGAGGAAGAGGCTATGGGATGGAGTTAACAAAAAAGGAAGCAAGGAGAACCCCAGGAAGACGAAGCCAAACTCCAAACTATATTCTGCTAATCAGTTTTTTGATCAAAAAATTCAAAATAGAGGAAACCACAAAGTACAAAAGCTTTTCTGATGCTTTTCATTATCACAGAACACACCACCTGTAATGTGTGCAAAAAGGAAATGAGGGGTGGAAGGAGAGTAAGTCAAATTCGGAAAGGCTGGATGGTCACTTCATTTCTTCTCTTTCTTCTTATCCTAGAAATGGAGAAAAAAATCACCCAATTAATTTTTGACATTTGACATTCAAGGTAAAACTCTTGAGTGAGCATTTAGTTTGGGACTAGAAGGGAGCCAGACAATTAAAAAGGAATGAGAAACGCTTCCTTAGCTCAGCAAGAACTGAATCTTAACCACGTCCTACTGGTGGTTCCCAAAGTTGCCGACAGACCTACCGAGAATAAAGGTTAAGCAGCTGTCCCCACCCCCACCCCAGGAGTACCTAGGTGGGCTGCTTGACTACTCTAGGCTATTCACAGCCACCACAGCTCAGATCCCAACGGTGAAGGCTGCAGATGGCACTCTATCAGAGAAGAGTGAAACTAGAGGCCAAGACCACCAATCATCCATTAGGCCCGGGAAGTGCTCCAATCTGCAAGGTGAGCATGAGTCTTTGGCATGAACTGACATTCAGAAATAATTTGGTCCAGCAGAATTCTTCATTCAGTCTTGGGTGGAAGCTCAATGTATTAAGGAATAAAAATTGAGTTGCTTGGTGCTCAGTCCAGCCATGGCACGGCCTAGACAGAGACAGCAATCCTATCTGGTCAGCTGCTCCCACTACCACTGTACTGTCTCTAGCTCTGTAATACAAGGTCTGCAAAGAAAAGCTCATTTGTTCCCCCCACTGGGGACTACACCATATTTGATACCCATTAGCCCTATATAGAATGCTTCCTTGGAAAAAAAAATTAAGACTAACAAATGGATCAAATTAGTCTACTTCTGAAATTTACAAAATTTACCAATGTCCTCCATAGTACCTTTCTCTGAGTCACAACTATATAGCCTTTAAATTCTTCATATAGTAGGTTATGTTTACTGCCACTGAAGCTCTTTTCCCTTTGATACTAAGCTCAGGGATTAGTTTAAAAAAAAAAATTTTTTTTTTTTTTTTACTTGTTGCTTTTTCTCTAACAGCTGAAGACTTCTGATTTACCTTTACCTCTTACTCAGTGGCCTGCCTTACAGCTACACTGGACCTACATAGTGTGTGAGCACATGCCAAGCCAAGGAGCCATCATTCTCTCATCTTTGGGTTGTAGGCTAACTAACCTTTTCATTCATGGCGAGGATCATCATGAGTTTTCTGAAGAGAGTAACAAAATCTAAGAAGAGATCAATGCAGTGCCTGAAAGGCAAGAACCAGATTAGGATCTGTACTTCAGACTTTCTTTTATCCACAAGCACACAAAGATGCAGAATATAAACCCCACCTCCATCCCCACAAGCCAGCTTCTCCCACACTTTACCCCCAACTAAAGAAGTAAAACTCTGGTGTCTGAGATCCTTTTAGACTCATCTAAGTCCTGTAGCATAGAGAAAAGCGATTGGGCCGGATACGGTAGCTCACACCTGTAATCTCAACATTTTTGGAGGCCGAGGCAGGTGCATCACTTGAGCCCAGGAGTTTGAGACCAACCTGGGTAACATAGCAAAACCCGTCTCTACAAAAAATACAAAAATTAGCAGGGCATGGTGGCATGTGCCTATAATCCCAGCTACCTGAAGAACACCTGAGCCTGGGGAGGTTGTCTGCAGTAAGCCATGACAGTGCCACTTGCCTACTGCAGCCTGGGTGACAGATCAAGCCCTGTCTCAAGGGCTTTGGACTCTGCAGAGGGCCAACCGTGAACCCTGAACTACCATTAATTAGTCATGAGACTTTGAGAGAATCACATTTAAAGAAATGTGGGCTGGGCATGGTGGCCCATGCCTGTAATCCCACCACTTTCAGAGGCCAAGAAGGCATTTTGCTTGAGGCCAGGAGTTTGAGACCACGGCCTCACAGGGCAACAAGGTGCAACAAGAAACGTCTCTACTAAAATTACAAATATTAATTAGACATGGTGGCAGGCACCTGTAATCCCAGCAAATAGGGAGGCTGAGGCATGAGAATCACTTGAACCCAGGAGGCAGAGGTTGCAGTTGCAGTGAGCCAAGATCACCACTGCACTCCAGCCTAGGAGACAGAGCAAGACTCTGTCTCAAAAAAAAAAAAAAAAAAAAAAAAAAAGGGGCTGGGCGTGGTGGCTCAAGCCTGTAATCCCAACATTTAGGGAGACCAAGGCAGGAGGATTGCTTCAGACTAATCTGGGCAATATAGTAAGACCCCATCTCTACAAAAAATAAATTAGCCCACATGGTCACATGTGCCTGTTGTCCCAGCTACTCAAGAGGCTGAGGCAGGAAGATTGCCTGAGCACAGGAAATTCAGGCTGCAGCAAGCGTGTTCATGACACCACACTGCCTGGGCAACAAAGCGAGACCCTGTCCCTAAACAAGAGTATATCTTCTACTCATTGTTTAACGTTTAAAGAATACAGAAGTATAAAAAGAAAAAGGAGAACGATCTCTTTCCTGCTCCTCTGCCTGGAGATAGTCACTAAGGATATGTAAATATATTAGCCCCCTTCCCCCTCCTTTTTCTGAGACAGGGTCTTGCTGTTGCCCAAGCTGGAGTGCAGTAGCACAATCTTGGCTCACTTCAACATCCGCCTCCTATGTTCAAATGATTCTCGTGCCTCAGCTGCCTGAGTAGCTGGGATTACATACATGTGCCACCATGCCCAGTTACTTTTTTTGTATTTTTAATAGAGATGGGCTTTCACCAAGTTGCCTAAGCTGGTCTCAAACTTCTGAGCTCAAGGGATCTGCCTGCCTCAGCCTCCCAAAGTGCTGGGAGTACAGGTATGAGCCACCACGCCTGGCCTATTAGCCCAGATTTTTAAAAAATCTGAAGTCTTTCAGGAATTGAGGAAGATTATGGGACACAGTTCCAAAAACCATAGGTTTCCTACCACATACACCCCCGAAGCTTGAACACCTATGTTCAGCCAACACCAAACTAAGTTCAGCTGTGGAATGGAATGATGTGCCTCAACCTTCATGTTTGTTAAAGACTAGTTCCCACACTTACCAGATATAATCTTGATCTCCATTTTCAGCCTTTTCAATAATGAGCTGAGTATCAAAAAGGACAAAGCCACACATGACCACCAGTCCCACATACAGGTTTGCCTAACAAAAGAATGAGATGAAGTTACTATATAGCAGCAAGTTGTAGATTAAAAAAAACAGCCATACTTTCTGGCTCATGGCCACTTGAAAGTACATCAAATGTTAACCCTATGAACATTACCATTCATGAGAACAGCAGCCTAGGGTGAAGAACCACATTACTTCCCTAGTCACAATGCTGCACTGGTCACTGGAAGAGTTTCAATCATTTTAACAATTAGCCACTGCTGGACTGGCCTTATACAAATGGTCTCTGAGCAAACCATTTTCTCTTAGCAATGCCCAACCTTGTGTAGCCTGTGCGGCAGAAGGCTCCATCCTATGAAGGTGAATGGCAAGGCTTAGAAAGCACTGTCCAAAGTAGTACAGAAAGAAGTATTATTAAAAAAAAAAAAAAAAAAAAAAAGTGTGAGGCAAATGGCTGCCAGAAAGTGCTATGCAAAGTCTTACCTGGAAAAGCCAAATGGATCCAAAGAAAACATTCCCCAGGGAAGACAAAAGCAATAGGCTCAGGGCTGACATCAAGATACCTATAAGACACAGCAAAAAGCTTTCTTGAGAGAAGCAAAGTAAAGCAATCCCATTAAAGCCATTTCTTAACTTTTCCCAGAATGAAGGTTTTTAATCTCAACTCAATAGTCACAAAGGAGTTAGGGGTGAGGAAGGAGTGCTAGTGGGAATTCTGGCTACAGAGGAGCCTCATTCCATGTTTCCCAGTTCACACTTACCTCCCAGAAAGAGGTAGCTACGACGCCTGGCATAGAGTGCACTCAGGGTAAAGCAGGTGAAGATCATTGCTGTGCCCATGAAAGCGGTGGGAAGGATGCTGTTAGAGGAAAAAGACCATTAGATTAATGGTATACAGATATATGGGCTATCTGTAGACAGGTATACAGTCTACATTTAGAAGGTATATTCATAAAGATAAAAGCACATAAAACACTATCAAAAGAGTTACCTGGGGTTGACGGCAATGCAAAACTCCAGGGCAGGGCCCAGGCCAACTCCTAGAAAACAAAAAACCCAGAACACAGTATTACCATCAATTCTTGAATAGGATCCTCATCCAAAAGCTGATCCCAAAGTATAGGCATACTCATGCTCTTAACAAACGTGGACTAAAGAATTAAATCTCTCTCCCCTCTGCCGTTAATTGTTTTCAATAAAATGTATATTTGACTGCATTATTTTTTTTTAGATGTAGCTGCAAAACTGTCCTCTTAGCTGAAAATCATGGATGACCCCAGGGAGGGAACAGAAATTAGAAGGAAATAATACAGGCATGTCAAACATTTCAGAGCTAGAGTGATGTGAGATGGTGATATAGGCCAGATCAGGAATGAACAGAAAAAAAGGATAAAGAGCAAAACACTGCCTCGTGGCCAGCAACCCTGTAGTCATGCAGGACTGACTCCCCTTTGTAGCAAAGAAAAGCCAGACTGGTTCTGCAGGTGGATACCCGCCAATGGGAGGGCAACCAACCTGTTCCAGCTCCAACATTTCTTTCATTCTAGTTACTTTCCTCTTTCCTTCTGATAATTCCAGCCCTTAATGCCTTCGAAAACTAGCTTGCCCTGACCCAAAAACCTTAATCCCTAAATCTCTTCCTTTCTAAAATTTCTCCAACACTGTATAGATTAGATTGTCACTCAGGACAAGCTGTTCTAATTCAAATGTTGTTTTGCAAATATTTTTATTATATAGCTTGAGTCTTGTTTCCTTTATGACAATTCTAGAAGAGATGTGCTTTTAATTTCTTTCTTGAAAATCAGCAAAGTGTCCACAATGGATCTCAATGTATAGCTCTAATGCACTGTCTGTTAAGACTCAGAACAGAACCTCCTATGACAGTTGTCACCGTGGGTCCAACTAAGTCAGATTTTCACGTCTAATTTATTAATAGTTCATGCCTACTATTAACAAGTTATGTTCCCTAAGTTCTTAAACCTCATTTGTTCAAGTACACAATGCCTACTTTTTTTGGACACAAAAATACAGTCACAATGGCTACTTACAAAGAGTTTTCCCTGTGGATGGGGAAACAAGATTAACCTATATGAAATTAGAAAGCAGGCCAGGAGGCCAGGCACGGTGGCTTACACCTGTAATCCCAGCATTTTGGGAGGCCGAGGTGAGTGGATCAGGAGGTCAAGAGCTGGAGACCATCCTGGCAAACATGGTGAAACCCCGTCTCTACTAAAAATACACAACTTAGCCGGGCATGGTGCTGCATGCCTGTAATCCCAGCTACTCGGAAGGCTGAGGCAGGAGAATCGCTTGAACCTGGGAGGCGGAGGTTGCAGTAAGCCGAGATCATGCCACTGCACTCTCTAGCATGGGTGACAGAGCGAGACTCTGTCTCAAAAATAAGAAGGAAAAAAAAAAGGACTAACTAAGAGATACTGAAAATATAGTTCACCCCTCAAAATTAGACAAATCCCTTAATGTACCTGTAAGGAAAGCAAATCCAGCAAGAAGTCCCAGTCTTTTCTGCTCAGTTTCATGGCTATGAGGTGTTGCCATCAGCCAAATCATCAATATCAGGGAGCCCAAAGCAGACAGCAGGCCAGCCTGTCAGTCATAATCAGTCAATAATTAAACATTTGAAAGTTTCAAATTTATTTTGCAAATGACCTTGATTGGGTTCAAATACTCATCTGAACTTCCCAACATTTGCTTCTAACCTGGAGGCAGGGGAAAAAGTAGTGTTTTCTCAGGGGTGGGGCTGAGGAGAGAACCTAGAAGCCCTGAAGCATAGTCAGGATCATGGTGGATGCTGGAGGCTCTTCTGTCTTGGGTAGTTCTTCAACTGCAGAACAACTACCCAAGTCAAACTATTAGTGAGTCTTGCCAAAAAAAAAACAGAAAAGATGAAATCAACGTGACAAGTGTGTGAAGCACATTCCATCTGTAGAACAAATAGAAATGATCCCTTTTTGATCACTTAAAACAAACAAAGAAAAAACCCAAAAACCCCAAACACCAAGACACATACATATAAAGAAGACTGTAAAGTAGCCAAAGTTTTAAGTAGTTATTTCTGGAAGTTGAGATTATGGAATTTTTTTTTTTTTTAATTTTAAATAGAGATGGGGTTTCACCATGTTGGCCAGACTGGTCTCGAACTTCTGACCTCAGGTGATCTGCCCACCTCAGCCTCCCAAAGTGTTGGGATTACAGGTGTGAGCCACCACGCCCAGCCGAGATTATGGAATTTTTAAAAATACTTCCTTCTCATTGCTAGTCTGTTTTCTGAATTTTCTAAAATGAACAAATATTAGCTTTGCAGTAAGAAAAAGGTTTTTGTTTTTTTTTTTAAATGCAAGTGGGAAAAGCTACAGGCATTAGTAAAGAGAGAAATCATTAAGGATGGATGTAGACACCAGAGTTCCTTCCTCCCTTTAAAGGAAGAAGTTGATTCTCATTTACAGTGTTTATGTTATAAAGTCACAGTGGACAATGAATTAGTAAGCCCCCTTGTTCCTGGGGGAAATACAAGGTAGGTAGGTTCCTACCAGCCTATGGTCACAATATTTGCATCAAATGATCAATACATATTTTGTTTCACGTGTGTTTCCATTTAAGGACACCTCATTTGACATTATTTTTAATTCATTAACATTGAGCTTGCAGTCACAACAGCAGTATAACTCATGCTGGAATGAAGCTTATCTAATATTTTCTTCATAAGGCACATTACAGTCTTTCTGCACTTAGGAATACTAGACAGCACTTCAGCACTATGCTGTTATGCTAAAATAGCAAAGTTAAACCAAGCATGGTGGCATGCACTTGTAATTCCAGCTACTTGGGAGGCCGAGGTGGGAGGATCACTTGAGCCCAGGAGTTTGAGAGCAGCCAGGACAACACAGCAAGACCCGCACTCAAAGAAACCAGCAAAATCACCAATAAAAAGCACAAAAATGCAAAGAAAGTGGCACTAAATGACCATGAAAAGAACATTTATTTACAATATGAGAATTGAAACAAGAAGGCAGGGCACTGTTGTGTTTGACTTCAGCTGACAACATTGCACAGCAGGGTGACTCAACTTTTTCACCACTATGTGCATGCCTGCAAAAAGTGCCACGAGTATTTATTCTGGGGTTACAAATTTTAATGAGTAGGTGAATTCGCAAATATGTTATCTGTGAATAACAAGGATTGATTTGTATTTTACTGCGTTACTTAAGGGCTAACCTTGCCTAAAACTCAAGTGATCAAAGCCCGATCCTTTGAGTGTCTAGATAATTTTTCACACAATCCCTGCTGGGAGATGCCTGAACATAAGGATAGTTCTCAGCAGTGGCAAATGCCAACAGAGGCCCACCTCTACATATATGCTAAAAGGGATACTCCATAATGAGTCTTCACACCTTCTGGTTATTCCTCAAACTGTACCTTCTACTCCTACTGACCAAACCCAAATTCTCCCTCAACATAGGAAAAACATGTTGTTGAAGGTTTTTACCCAACAATGCAGACAACAGTTATCAGAAAATAAAATGGGTCAATTTCTTAAAGGTCTCAATCCTGCCTCTCCTGATAATTAATCATACAATCAGTGTTTTGTAAGGAAGAATGGAGGAAAAGATAAAAAGCCTTCTGTACAGAAGAATCCCAGCATGCACAGCATGTGTCTACTCAGTGGGTGGGGGTCCTGTACGTCAGAAGCATACCATTCAGAGCCAAAGTTAAGGTATTCTGTTTTTAGTATCTAGAGGGGGCACAGTTGCCAGAAAATTAAAATGGCTTTACATGTGCTAATTTAATGGCTGAGTTTAAATCCTTAACTACTGATAAAGATTAAAGAAAGGAATAGGGTCCTTGGACCACCTCGCTGAGCTGGTTTTTTCCTAACACAATTTGTACCACAGCAACCAGGAGAGAAAACTATTCTTACCTGAATGAAATGAGTGATCACATGGACATAGGCCCCCGCAGCCGCCACAAACATACAAAGAGCAAAACTTGCGTAGACCTTCTTCAGGTGCTGCTGCGTTGAGGGGGTTCTAAGAAAAGAATGTGAGTAAGAGCAATCACTCCCACAACAATCTCATCTTTAAGCTAAGAAGAATCATTTCTCTCTCTTTCCCTTCCTGGGAATATGTAAAAGTTCTGTTACAAATAGTTTAAAATACTTTCAGGAAAGCATATAATAATAAAAAAAATTATTATTATTATTTTTTGAGACAGAGTCTTGCTCTGTCACCAGGCGCCAGGCTGGAGTGCAGTGGTGCAATCTCAGCTCACTGCAACCTCCGCCTCCCGGGTTCAAGCAATTCTCCTGCCTCAGCCTCCCAGATAGCTGGGGCTACAGGTGCACGCCCAGCTAATTTTTTTTTGTATTTTTAGTAGAGACAGGGTTTCACCATGTTGGCCAGGAATGGTCTTGATCTCTTGACCTCATGATCCGCCCGCCTCGGCCTCCCAAAGTGCTGGGATTACAGGCTTGAGCCACCGCGCCCGGCCAGAAAAGAGTATTTTTAAAATAAGTTAACAGAGCCAGGTGTGGTGGCTCACGTACTGTAATCCCAGCACTTTGGGAGGCTGAGGTGGGCGGATCACCTGAGGTCGGGAGTATGAGACTAGCTTGACCAACATGGAGAAACCTCCACCTCTACTAAAAATACAAAATTAGGTGAGCATGGTGGTACGTGGCACATGCCTGTAATCCCAGCTACTCGGGAGGCTGAGTCAGGAAAATTGCTTGAACTCGGAAGGCGGAGGTTGCAGTGAGCCGAGATTACACTCCATACTGGGCAACAAGAGTAAAAATTCCATCTCAAAAAAAAAAGAAGAAAAAAATAGGTTAACAGAATTTTAACTGTTGAGTAAGACCAAAAGCCTAACATTGTAAATACTCAGTAGCCAAGCTAGAATAAATGCCTTTCCAGTAACCACACAGCAACCTTTAGAATCTGGACATTTTCATCAGGTTCTCTAGATTCCGGCTCAGTTAATTTGTTAGCTTATATATACAAAAGTTATAAACGAGGAAAAGGGAAAAAGAGATATGAAAAGAAATGCAATACAAAACCAGTGAAGATCAAAACACTTACATATGAGAAAATTTTAAAAGCGCATCAAAGTTGATCTTTCGATCAAATATGTTCATGGTTCCAGAGTCTGGGCAACACAGCCTCCACTCTGTAGAATAAAGAAAGGTTAGAGTCACTAAGTCATACAATATCACACAAACAGCTTATTTAAAAAAAAAAAAGCAACACATAAGTTCAGAAAAATAAAAAGTAGCCTAAAGTTCCACAGCCCTAACACAAGCATTTTTATGTTTTCTTCTACAATATATTTGCAATCATAGTAAACCATTTTAAAGAGGACAAAAGGAATGAACCCATCCTCTTCTTCCCCAAACTATTTTGTTACTATCATTTGATTTCTATTCTTTCAGAAGGTAATTTGCCCTTTTAAAAGGCAGTTAGTTTGTAAGAGAAATCCTCAATTAACAATCTAGTTAAAGGGACCTAGACACTGGCACATAAAGCAATTTTATGTCATTGTTTCAAGATGCTGAAGAATCCCCTTGGCCAGGCATGGTGGCTCATGCCTGTAATCCCAGCACTCTGGGAGGCCGAGGCGGGCAGATCACCTGAGCTCAGGGGTTCAAGACCAGCCTGGCCAACATGGTGAAATCCTGCCTCTACTAAAAATACAAAAATTAGCCAGGCATGTTGGCGCACTCCTATAATCCCAGCTACTTGGGAGGCTGAGACAGAAGAATTACTTGAACCTGGGATCTAGAGGTTGCAGTGTGCCGAGACTGTGCCACTGCACTCCAGCCTGGGAGACAGAATGACTCTGTCTCAGAAAAAAAAAGAATTCCCTCACTAGCGGTACCTTAGGACAAAAAATAAAACTTTGACTAGTCCTAACAAAACAAAAACTATAAAGCTGGGTCTGGCACTAAGAGTTGCATTTTAAATATATGCATATCAAAATTTCCCACCTAATACATTTTGGAACTGAACTGAAAAGAATTCACAATTTAAAAAAGAGAGGTTCCTACCTCCATAAAAAAGGAATTTATGCAGAAAGGAGGATTTTGGGGGGATATTTTTTAACAGTTTCAGAACCTTTCCTACAGAAAAGTTGGAACAGTACAAAGCATTCACCTAGATTTCCTAAATGCTAATATTTCACCACATTTGCTTCATCTTCTCTCTATATAGCAATATATAGAGACGTAAAAATATTTTTTCCCTAACCACACAGACATAGTGCTCCTAAATATTTCCGTGTGTATAACCTGAAAGCAATGATCAAAATCAGGATATTAATACTGATACCATACTGTTTCTAATCTACAGACTTTATTCAGATTTTTGCCAACTGTCCCAATGTCAAAAAGGGCATTTTTAAACTGAACTATATCCACGTTAGATCATATCAATACCATAAAACCAAGTTCTTAAGTTTTGCTCCCTCCCTGATTTCATATGCAATCCTAAATAAACATATTCAGCCTATAGTACTAAAGATTGAATCAGAACTTTCACCTTTTCTAAATATAAATCCTCCAAATTCTTATTAGGCCCACAATGCCCAACCATATTAAATCTACCAGAAAGAAGGGGCAGAGAGAAAGGGATTCAAACACAAAAGATAAGTTGTATGAAAGGCCACCTACTGAATGAAGCACTCTAATCAGCACCCAGCACAACACTAACAACTCATCTAAGTAATAAAAGTTACAGTCCCCAAACAAATTTCCTAAGGAATCCTGGGCCAGTGGAAAGATATAAGCATCATTTGCTTCCCGAGGCTCTCTCCCACAAATGAAACAATCATAATGGCTGGCTTGCCTTCTCTGATTTTTCCTTTCCTTCTCTCATCAACAACCCTACTCACCTCAGAACTTCTGTTAGTTCTGTTAAGGATGGATACAGTGAGAAGCTGCAAAACCTACTAAGGTTGCTGCTCTCTCCTCTGAGTTACACGGATCTGGGCCCTCTTGACCTAGATGGTGCAATTATTGCAGGTTGTTGCAAGGCCAACCACAGCCTTCCATAACGAAGATGAATATGAATACATCCTCTAGAGAGCACACTTACAGCATGGCAGAATCCAGCACCTGGAAAGTGTCTTTGTTTAAGGCTTCCATTAACACCCGTAATGACATCCCTAGACAGCACTTGCAACAATACTGAAGCAACCTTCAGAGCCACATTTCTCAGTATTCACAACAGCAACGCTAAAGAACCTCTTGCTTCCAATTACAAGAATTAAAGAAGGGTCGGAGTGGATCCTCAAACACCCAGGGGATTCTAAGAAAGGGGCAATGCTCATGTAACAACACTCTGCTCAGTGTAATCAGTTCAAGGGGAGAATGGCAGATCCCCCTTTCTCAGTTACCTCCTTGACATATCCCAGGGGGTACTTACTGACTGCCTCTTTCTGGTTCTCTATTAACAACTGTTGATGGAAAAACCAAAACCATCAAAGGCTATGTGGGTTGGGGGAGAGATGTCAAATAGCAATTTAACTTTATTAGAAGCTTATGGTTTGAAAGCATTAAAAAATAACTAAAACTTCTGTTTTTCAATATCGCTATTTCACAATTTAAGTGAAATATGTAACTACCAAATATTACAGATGCAAAAGTGCAATTTTAATAGCTTTATGGGGAAAAAATAAACCTGGTAAAGTACAGATGGTCCCTGACTTACCAAGGTTGACCTATCAGTGGGAGCAATTGATACCCATTCAGTACACTCCTTGATTTGCAATGGGTTACATCTGGATATACCCATTGTAAATAGAAAATACCGTTAAGTCAAAAATGACTTACAGGTTGGACGCAGTGGCTTCTGTCTATAATCCCAGTACTTTGGGAGGCCAAGGCAGGTGGATCACCTGAGGTCAGATTGAGACCAGCCTGGCCAACGTGGCGAAACCCCATCTCTACTAAAAACACAAAAATTAGCTGGGTGTAGTGGCACGAGCCTGTAGTTGCAGCTACTTGGGAGGCTGAGGCAGGAGAATCACTTTAATCTGGAAGGTGGAGGTTGCAGTGAGCTGAGATCACGCCACTGTACACCAGCCTGGGCGACAGAGTGAGACTCCATTTCAAAAAACAAACAAAAATGACTTACAAAAAGAAAAGGACTTACATTTTTTGACTTACAATATTTCAACATTTTCAACTTAGGTTTTTTTTTCCAAATGCAGCCTGTCTTAAGTTGAAGAGCATCTGTATACATTTAATGTATATGACACAATGTACAAATGACAATTTATTTCAGAAATGTTAAAATGTGAGAGGGAATATGTAGGTCTTAGCATCAAGGAAGCATGATGGTTTGCTCTAGATCTGTTCCAAATAGACAAGAACTAATATACAGAGAAGTAATGAGATAAAACTATTCTGACAAATATTGCCAGATAGGATAAACTTACCAAGTTTCAATCTTAGCTTCAACTAGTTAAGCTCAGAAAAGATACCTACATTTCAATGGCCAATAAGCAAACTCAGCCAAACAAGATTAAGTTGCACACATAACTCAAAAATAGCAGCTCTCATATCAAGTATTTTCCATCCTAGGAGCAGTCAGCTCTTAACAGAGCTTGAAGTATTATATTCAATACCATTAACCAGGTAACTCAGCTAACATTCCAGAGGAACCCACAATTAAATGAAAATCTTTGTTTTAAAAAAACACATTAAAATATGTTATTTTACCAAATAATTTTCTTTATTTTACCAAAATAAAGAAAAGAAGTACATTATGAGTTGCTAAAAAATTCAATACAGCAGTCCCATCACACCTCTAAGCCTCTTACAATTCAACTCTAAAACAGAGGAGGGGTTATTTATTTTTTATTTATTTATTTTTTTTATTGAGACGGAGTTTCACTCTTGTTACCCAGGCTGGAGTGCAATGGCGCGATCTCGGCTCACCGCAACCTCTGCCTCCTGGGTTCAGGCAATTCTCCTGCCTCAGCCTCCTGAGTAGCTGGGATTACAGGCACGCGCCACCATGCCCAGCTAATTTTTTGCAGTTTTAGTAGAGACAGGGTTTCACCATGTTGACCAGGATGGTCTCGATCTCTTGACAGGCTTGAGCCACCGCGCCCGGCCGGTTATTTAAATAGAATACAATGTGGATAGTGCCTCCAGGAGTTGTGGGAAACTGCGTATACAGCATTTGTAAATGAGAAGTAAACGCTCAGGTGTTAATCATAGCCAAATTCCTCTAATTTCATTCAGAGCCTTGTGTTAAGCCTTCATAAACTTTCATCCTGAGAGGAAAACCTGTCAGAAGGTGTCAACATGTCATGCAAATACCGGTAAAGTTTTGCATTCTGTGGTACCACTGACCAGCCTCCTCTGCCAGAGCCATGCAAAAACAAAAAGCTAAGAGCTTAATAAACAGCTTTCCCAAGAAAAAAATTTAAGTAAACAAATTGTTTTGAATTAGATATTCCTGCGGTCTGCTTTTGCTTGGGAAGGGAGGGACAGCAGGGGCTGGTAGGAGACAGATATTCTTAGTAGTAGACATCTAGGTCATGTTAAATCCCTTGTTATTTTGTTCCAGGTATCTCCCTTATCTTTCTCCTAAAATGAAAGACTATCATCAAGAGTCGAGCCTTAAATTAAAAATATATATATCTTCAATACCATTCCCACATACCTAGGAACTACGGTAAATATGAAACATGCTGAAGTAGCCAAAAGCTATGCAAAACCAAACTATCATGGATGTGCAATGATGGAGCCAGGACAGACGTTACCTCAGTGCGTACATTAAAAGAGCAAATCTAAGAAAATACTCTTCATACATTTAATTAAATATCAGTTTATATTTTATTAGGAAGACAATAAAATCTTGAGGTATGTTCACTTGCCTCCCCCCGTCCCACCCCCACCACCCCGCAAAAAATGTTAGGCCATGCACAGTGTCTCGCGTCTGTGAGCCTAGCACTTTGGGAAGCCAAGGTGGGAGGGCTGCTTCAGCCCAGGAGTTCCAGACTAGCCTGGGCAAGACAGCAAGACCTCATCTCTGCAAAAAATAATTAGCTGGGTGTGGTGGTGTGTGCCTGTAGTCCCAACTACGTGGGAGGCTGAGGAAGAATTGCTTGAGCCCAGGAATTCCAAGCTGCAGTGAGCCATGATCATGCTACTGCACTCCAGCATGAGCAACAGAGCCAGACGCCGTATCAAAAAAACAAAACAAAACAAAAAGGAGGGGGAAGAACTGTTAGTGATTTTTCAGTAGTTTTTTTCTTCTTCTTCTTTTGTGTTTTTGGCTAGGAAAGCTTTCCAATCATTAGTTTTTATTACTAATTTTCATACACTGTATAACCATATCCCCTGCACAGTGCTTAAGAGTGCCTGCTACTTCTGAATCCTAGTTACTCCCTTAGTGGTGGGACACGCAGCAAGCTTCTGGCACTTAACCTCACTGTACTTCAGTTTGGCCTATTTGTAAAATAGTAATATATAACATTCCTTACTTCAATAGGTTGAAGATTAGGTGAGATAATAAAGTTCCTTTTTTTTTTTTGAGATGGAGTTTCACTCATGTTACCCAGGCTGGAGTGCAATGGTGCAATCTCGGCTCACCGCAACCTCCGCCTCCTGGGTTCAGGCAATTCTCGTGCCTCAGCCTCCAGAGTAGCTGGGATTACAGGCACGCACCACCATGCCCAGCTAATTTTTTGTATTTTTAGTAGAGACGGGGTTTCACTATGTTGACCAGGATGGTCTCGATCTCTTGACCTCGTGATCCACCCGCCTCAGCCTCCCAAAGTGCTGGGATTACAGGCTTGAGCCACCGCGCCCGGCCCCAATAAAGTTCTTAAAATAGCTCTTTATACACAGGATGAGTTTAATACATAGTAGCCATTTTTATTACTGGTGTACTAACATTATTACTGGTGTACTCATTACTCCAATGTCTTCAGTAGATTATTCTTTTATTTATTTATTTTTCTTTTCTTCTGCTCATAGCCAAATCCAAAACGGTTCCAGATTATTCTCTCTTTTAAAAAGTCTAGTTTTAGCCTGTAATCCCAGCACTTTGGGAGGCCAAGGCAGGTGGATTACTCGAGGTTAGGACTTCAAGAGCAGCCTGGCCAACATGGTAAAACCCCATCTCTACTAAAAATACAAAAATTAGCCAGGCATGGTGATGCATGCCTATAGTCCCAGCTACTCAGGAGGCTGGAACAGGTGACTCACTTGAACCCAGGAGGCTGAGACTGCAGCGAGATTAGATCACACCACTGCACTCCAGCCTCGGTGACAGAGTTAAGACTCTCCCAAAGAAAAAAAAAAAAAGTCTGGTTTTAGAATACATTTATTCCAGGCTAATTTACATGTCATGTAAATTTTTAAAAAAAGTACTCAATCATTAACTCACAGGTAGCTGTATCCTGAAAGCTTAATATTTACCCAAATATTAAGCAAAATTAATTTGGAGGGGCCAGACAAAATGGCTCACACCTGTAATGTCGGCACTTTGGGAGGTAGAGGCAGGCGAATCACTTGAGGTCAGGAGTTTGACACCAGCCTGGCCAACATGGTAAAAGCCTGTCTCTACTAAAAATACAAAAATTAGCTGGGTGTGGTGGCACATGCCTGTAATTCCAGCTACTCAGGAGGCTGAGGCATGAGAACTGTGTGAACCCTGGGGGACGAAGGTTGCAATGAGTCAAGAGTGTACCACTACACTCCAGCCTGGGTGAGGGAGGGAGACTCTGCCTCATCAAAAAAAAAAAAAAAAAAAAAATCACTCCATTAATTTGGAAGAGGATGGTGGTGTTTAAGAAAATTATAAACTGAAATGTAAAGGCACTTGAAAAAAATCTCATTATTGGTTAAAAGTACAGATGCTTGATTCACAATAGAGTTACACCTCAATAATCCCATTGTAAACTGAAAATATCGTAATTTATGCATTTACTACACATAACCTACCAAACATTATGGCTTAAGCCTAGCCTACCTTACCTTAAATGTGCTCAGTACACATTAGTCTGAAGTTGGACAAAACCATCTAACACAAAGTCTACTTTATAATAAAGTGTTGAATATCTCATGTAAGAGCATCATACCACATGTGCTTAGCCTGGTAAAAGATGGAAATTCAAAATTTGAAGTAGTTTTTTTTTTCCTTTTTTTTTTTTTTTTTTTTTTTGAGATAGGATTCTTTTGCACCCGAGGTTCAACACCTTATTATTGATCTCTGCCAAATGCAACCTCTGCCTCCCAAGCAGCTGGGACTACAGGTTTGTGCCACTATGCCCGGCTACTTTTTGTATTTTTAGTAGAGACAGGGTTTCACCATGTTGGCTAGGCTGGTCTCGAACTCCTGACCTCAACTGATCCCCCGACCTTGGCCTCCCAAAGAGCTGAGATTACAGGCATGAGCCACCATGCCCAGCCTGAAGTACAGTTTCTAATGAACAGGTAGCAATTTTCTATCATTATAAAGTAAGAAATCATTAAGTCAAACCATCATAAATTGGGAACTGTCTATACTTTTGTTTAATGGCACACCTCTCCTCCAGCACATTTATACCATCTCTCTTGTCCCACAGGGCTATGGGCATTTTGAGACAGGCTAATAACCACTAAGTAATAACCTGATATGGTAAAGGATTTGATGGTAAATGCACAAGTTTGATGCCTTCCCTGCCTCTCCCAGGAGGTAGGTCAGTTCAGTTTAGGAACAATCCAAGGAACTGCCTTTCAACAAGGGCTGACCTTTGGTCTTCCCAGACAGACACCCTAGATGTCCCGGCCTCTGCCTTAACTTGGACCAAAACCCCTGGATTAGCTAATACTGAATCCATCTCTCTAGGGAGCTGCCTCAAAACCAAACCAATAACTGGAGATGAAATTCCTACTGCCTTCAGTAAATTATTTTTTGTACCAAACTTTGACACTACTGAATCTCCCTCTCTATAACAACTGTTTGACAGATATTGAATCCTAAGAAGCCCCCAATATCCTAAATACATAATCTTCTTCCAGCATAAACCAGTAATCCCTCCCCAATAACACCGTATTTAGCCCACATGGGAGCACACATAGATTAAGACAAACAGCACACTCACTTCACCCTCACTCCTGAAGCTCTTTTTTCAAGTGTTTTGGATTCCAGTTATTTGTGCAGGAACTTCTCACCCTGAGGGCAGAGCTTGCATGTGGTTCAGCTCAGCTATCCCCAAGCTTTAAGGACTACAGAGTCTCTAGAACAAATTTAGACCCTATTACTACCAGATCAAGAGTGCTGCGGCCTCAAATCAACATTGCCCAGCTGGCTCAGAGTAGAACGTACCTCAAAGGGTCACTCAAGTAACCTTAAAGTCAAGGAGACAGCCTTTCTCTCCTTGGTCTCAAACACCATCTTTGGAAAACAAAATGTGTGTAACATAAAAACAAAGAAGGGCTGCATGCAGTTTGGTTAGAAACTCTGGGGGAACAAAACACAGTGGTGGTAGAAGACACTTCTACCAGACTGTACAGCCAGGTCAAAGTAGTAAAGAAAAAAAATTTGAAACCAGAGCATCAGAATATTCAGTGATTTTCCCTAGAGGAAATTAATACCCTCGGGTAGTTCACGAAATAAAATGAAACTCTTCAGGCCAGTAGTACTTCTACACTAATACTTCTGACTACATTTATATAAAATTTATAACTTTTAAGGTGCTTTTATATACATATCCTCTTTAATTCTCACACATCAACCCAGCAGGAAATGGCAAGATTAGTCCCACTTTAAATATCTCTTTCAAGTTAAAATAACAAACAAACAGTGTAATAGTGGCAAGAGATCGGGCATGGTGGCTCCGTCTGCAATCCTAGCACTTCGGGAGGCCGAGGAGGGTGGATCACGAGGTCAGGAGTTTGAGACCAACCTGACCAACATTGTGAAATTAAAAATACAAAAATCAGCCGGCTCATTGCAACCTCTGATCTCTGCTCATTGCAATCTCCACCTCCCAGGTTCCAGTGATTCTGCTGCCTCACCCTCCTGAGTAGCTGAGATTACAAGGCACACACCACCACACCAGGCTAATTTTTTTATTTGAGTACAGACAGGGTTTCACTATGTTGGCCAGGCTGCTCTAAAGCTCCTGACCTCGTGATCTGCCCGCCTCAGCCTCCCAAAGTGCTGGGATTACAGTTGTGAGTCACAGGGCCCAGCCAACAAATCTTAAAAAAACAAAAACAAAACATACACTGATTCCTAATACATTTTTCTGTATTTTTCAGCATTTGTATAAAGAACATGAACTACATCTATAAAGTTGTAGTTCACAAAGAAAAGAACTTGAAAATGCTAAGTATCTGGATTAATTTTACACTGACTTATTCCTTTTTTTTTTTTGAGATGGAGTCTTGCTCTGTCGACCAGGCAGAGATCCAATCTCAACTCACTGCAACCTCTGCCTCCCAGGTTCAAGTAATTCTTCTGCCTCAGCTTTCCAAGTAGCTGGGACTACAGGCGGGCGTCACCATACCCAGCTAATTTTTTAATGCCTTTTCTTATTCTTTAGGAGAGCTGATTCTTATTCTTTAGGAAAGGATTACATCTGTAGTCCCAGGACTTTGGCAGATTGAAACAGACAAATCGCTTGAGGTCGAGAGCTCAAGACCAGCCTGGCCAACGTGGCAAAAGCCCATCTCTACTAAAAATAAAAAAATTAGCTGGGCATGGTGGCATGCACCTGTAATTCCAGCTATGCAGGAGTCTGAGGCATGAGAACTGCATGAACCTGGGAGGCAGAGGTTGCAGTGATCCGAGATTGCGCCACTGCACTCCAGCCTGGGTGAGGGAGGGAGACTCTGTCTCATAAAATATTAATAAAAAAATAAATAAATTGCTTGAGTCCAGGAGTTGGAGACCAGCCAGGGTAACATGGTGAAACTCCATCTCCACAAAAAAGTACAAACATTAGCTGGGGTTGGTGATACCCACCTGTGGTCCTAGCTACTCAGGAGGCTCGGGTGGGAGGATCATCTAAGCCAGGGGAGGTTGAGATTTAAGTGAGCCATGATTGTGCCATTGCACTCTAGCCTGGGCGACAGTGAGACTATGCCCCCCACCCCCAAAAAAAGGAGGAAGGTGGTACTAAGCCATGTTTCCACAACCAGATTTTTTTTTAAAAATGGAAGAAGGAAACTCTGGATCCAAATTACAGATTGCATTTCTCAAGGGTTCAACTATTCTGTCCCTACTGGAGGAATGTGGCAGAGAATCTAAATGTCAATATATTCTCTTTAAGGCAGAACAGAAAATACTAGACAAAAAGGAATAAGAAAACACCGAACAGTGTAAAAACAATAATTACAGAAATAGCCCAGCGCGGTGGCTCACACCTGTAATCCCAGCACTTTGGGAGGCCAAGGCAGGCAGATCACCTGAAGTCAAGAGTTCGAGACCAGCCTGGCCAACATGATGAAACCCCGTCTCTACTAAAAATACAAAAAAATTTAGCTGAGCGTGGTGGCGGGCGCCTGTAATCCCAGCTACTCCGGAGCCTGAGACAGGAGAATCGCTTGAACCCGGGAGGTGGAGGTTACAGTGAGCCGAAATTGCGCCACTGCACTCCAGAATGGGCAGTAAGAGTGAAACTCTGTCTTGGGAAAATAATAATTACAGAAATAAGTGTGTATAACGCAGGCCATAAGAAATGTGTTAATCCCAGCACTTTGAGAGACCGAGGTGGGCGGATCATGAGGTCAGGAGTTCGGAATCAGCCTGGCCAACATGGTGAAACCTCGTCTCTACTAAAAATACAAAAATTAGCCAGGTGTGGTGGCGCACGACAGCTATTCGGGAGGCTGAGGCAGGAGAACCGCTTGAAACTGGAAGGCAGAGGTTGCAGTGAGCCGAGATCGCGCCACTGCACTCCAGCCTGGGCAACAAGAGCGAAACCCCGTCTCAAAGAAAAGAAATGTGTTTATGCAATTGCGATAATCTTTCCTGAATTAAATTCTTAAAGCACACAGATGAAAGATAATCTATAAATATCAATAAGTAACTAGAAAAGCCCATTTGCCATTTACCTTTAACCTTAAAATCCTTGTCTTTTTCAGGCACAGTCGGCCCTTCTACTAAGTTACACATTCACAGGTTGCTAGAACACAGTCTCAAGTTCATAGTGGTTTTTGGTGTGGGAGTGGTCAATCAAAGGCTGATGACCCCAGCCAGCCCGGGCTAGCAACGGGTAGTAATTCTACACTTAGTAAATACCAAAGCCTACTTATTACCACAGGTCCAACAAGTAGGCCCAAGATAAAAACAGCTGCCCAACGACGCCCTTCCTGAGCAGGCTGAGAAAGACGCCCACAAGGCCCAAGACCAAACAAAGCAAAGCCACCTCACCTGCCCAAAGGTAACCAAGCGCAACAGAGCTGGGGCCGCCCCGTGGGCCTGCGAAGGTAGCCCCAGCCCCAGCTTCCTCTCGCCTCTGCCGTTGGCTAAGAACTAAGGAGCCTCGCGTGTCACAGAAGAGTGTGACATCACCGCCCTGCCGTGACAGGGCAGTCCGCCCGACCAGGGCCTACCTCGAGTCTCGGCTACTGACCGCTCACCCAAGCCTGACGCGATCCGAGGACCCGGCCGCAGCGGAACAGCAATCGGTTGGGTGGGGTTTTGCTTTCCCTCGCTTCGGAAGGACGTGCTCTGAATTTAGGCGATCGAGGCTGGGCCAAGGGGCCCTGCGTCTACACAGCGCAGGAAGACAGGAGGAATGCGGAGCAGCAGGAAGGAAAGGCGGGGTGAGAAGCGGCCTACGCCAGCGCTCTGGCGCAGAACAGGGGCCTAGACGCCCCGCAAAACCCCGCAGACTCGCCTCCACCCCACCCCCGCTCCAGCACTGCTGCGCATGCGTAGCACCAGCTCCCCGTCTTCCCTCCCCGCCCAGTTTTCCTGAGTCTGGTCTCCGAGCAGGACCCCGTTCCCTCAGGGTGCCATTTGTCCGCAGACAGAAGCTGCTCCTACTCTTGCTCAAACAGTAACTGCTAATTCCCGTTCCATTTCTTACTCCCAGTTCGCCCAGTCTTAGCTTCAGACGTACCTCCCCAACGCGCCTCTCCAAGGCCGACCAGCACTTCTAATACCGGAAGCAGACTGACTCGCCCACGTACGCTCCCGACCCTTTACCCTGCGTCCGCCCCGCGAGGGAAGCCCCTCCCTGTGCTCCGCTTAAGACCAGTCCTCATTGGCCGTTGGCCGCACTTCTGCTTTCTATTGGCTGTACGTGCATAAACAACGGTTGTAGTTCAGAGGCCTGAGCTTGTCAATCAAGACTCTGGTCACCAACCGCCGACGAAGCAAACGGTCTCCGTCTTCTTACCTTAGTAAGCCAGGGTCACAGTGCGCTGCTGCCTCTAGTGGAGAAAGTGAAAATGAGCAGGCCCCGCCCGGGACAACCCCACGACTCGTGAAGGGGTGCCATTGCGGTCTCGGGATTCTGGCTTTAGGCTTGTCATGGAATGTTAAAGGGGTAGATTCAGAGAACACATAAAAAAGGTGCCCTCGCAGGGGGCAATCTACTGTGAAACTAGACGAGCTTAAGCTTCAGAGCACCTTTGAAACCTCTGCGACTTCTCCAGAGTATGAGAGAAGGAAATAGCAGGATTCCAGAATAGGAGGAAATACAGAATTTAGGAAATCACTTTCTGGAAAGACAGAACAGTTCTTTTCAGTAAATAATACACATATCCAGAGTATGATTCTCAGTACGCAAACCCAGGTATTCAATTAATAGGAGTTACTTTTCGGCCGGCCGCGGTGGCTTACGCGGTGCCTTAGCACTTTGGGATGCTGAGGTGGGCGGATCACTTGAGGCCACGAGTTGGAGACCAGCCTGGCCAACATGGTAAAACTCCGTCCCTAGGTCGGGTGCGGTGTCTCACGCCTGTAATCCCGGCACTTTGGGAGGCCGAGGTGGGCAGATCACCTAAGGTCAGGAGTTCCAGACCAGCCTGACCAACATAGTGAAACCCTGTCTCTACTAAAATACAAAAATTAGCCAGGCGTGGTGGCAGGCGCCTGTAATCCCAGCTACTCGGGAGGCTGAGGCAGGAGAATCTCTTGAACCCAGGAGGCGGAGGTTGCAGTGAGCTGAGATCGTACCATTGCACCCCAGCCTGGTCAGCAAGAGTGAAACTCCGTCTCAAACACAAAAACAAAAAAAACCCACCTCTATTAAAAATTTTAAAAATTAGCTGGGCGTGGTGGGGCATGCCTGTAATCCCAGCTACTCAGGAGGCTGAGGCAGGAGAATCTCTTGAACCTGGGGGTGGAGGGTGCAGTGAGCCGAGATCTCACCACTGCACTCCAGTCTGGGTAAAAAAGTGAGACTCCGACTCAAAAAAAAAGGTAATTTTCCATAATACAACCTGATATTTGCTATATTACAACCTAATATTTACTCTGAACCTCATTCCACCAGAATGGAGAAAAAAAAAATATTACCAGTCCTTCATCTCCTTCATCGGACCCTTGGACCCCAGCACGGAGGTCACTCTCTCAGGCCAAGTGGCAGTTGAGGGTGGACTGGGGTAGGCAGGCCGGAAGACAAGGGCAGTGACCACCAGACAGAGCTGTTTTAGCAGCCCCTTTGGAGACCAAGCCAAGGGAGATCAAAGGGCTGGAATTCTCCCCAGGGCTTTTCCTCAGCAAGAAGCACCACTAGTACAAGATATAAGGAGTTGCAAAGCTGATAATACAAAGTTTCGAGACTATCAATTTTTTAAAATATATTTTTGACTAATTTAGCTTTCTAACATCTCTATAAAAACAGTGCAAAATGGTCATTTAGTTGCAAAGACTGCAGCAAGTGAAAAATGCAAGACAGGGTGAAGACTTACAGCCATTGTTGCTAGGCAGTTATTAATATTATTTTTCTGGATTTTGCGATGTCTGTGGTTTTTGTCAGTATTTCAAAATCTACAATGATTCTTCTCATTCTCAATATTGACTTTATTATATCATTTAATTCTTTGTTATATACATTTATTTACTCTAAATAAATATTGAATTTATTACATAATTTTAGAGCCCCACAATTGTATATGTTTCAGCCTCCACAGAGCATATATTCACTCTTTTTTTTTCTTTTTCTGAGACAGGGTCTTGCTCTGTAGCCTAGGGTGGAGTGCACTGACATAATCTTGGCTCACTGCAACCTCAGCTTCCTGGGTTCAGGTGATCTTCCACCATAGCCTCCTTAGTAGCTGGGACTAGAGATGCATGCCACCATGCCTGGCCAGTGTGTGTGTGTGTGTGTGTGTGTGTGTGTGTGTGTGTGTGTGTATTTTTGTGATAGAGACAGGGTTTCAAATGTAGCCCAGGCTGGTCTTGAACTCCTGGGCTCAAGTGATCCACACACTTCTGCCACCCAAAGTGCCGGGATTACAGGAATGAGCCACTGTGCGTGGCCTGAGCATATATCCACTCTTGACACTCATTTTACAGATTAGGAAACAAGCCCACAGACAGAAAAGGTTCTGGCAAAATAACGGAAGAAATTTAGATGAGGCATTTGATCCATGGAGATTAGATCAGAATCCAGGATTTAGGACATCACTTTCTGGAAGGATAGAATAGTTCTTTTTGGTAAAGAATCCGAATATGCAGGTATGATTCTTAGCATGCAAACCCAGGTCTGCAATTAATAGAAGTTAATTTTGTATAATACAACCTCATACTTACTCTGAGCCTTATTCCACCCGAATGGAAAAAAAAAGTATTCTGAGTCTTCCTTTGGATTTCTCTCCCTGCATACGCCACCCCCGCCCACACTAATTTCTGCCACATTCTTGAGGCCAAAGTGCTGGAGAACAGGGCCTATCTGGTCATCAATCCACACAAGTTGTTGAAGAAATTTTTTTTTTTTTTTTTTGAAACGGAGTTTCACTCTTTTTGCCCAGGCTGGAGTAAGTACTGTGGCATGATCTTAGGTCACTGCAACCTCTGTCTCCTGGGTTCAAGTGATTTTCCTGCCTCAGCCTCCTGAGTAGCTGGGATTATAGGCATGCACCACCAAGCCTGGCTAATTTTTTTTTATTTTTAGCAGGCATGGGGTTTCACCATGTTGGCCAGGCTGGTCTCGAACTCCTGACCTCAGGTGATCCACCTGCCTTGGCCTCCTGAAGTGCTGGGACTACAGGTATGAACCATTGCACCTGGCCCTGAGATTTTTACCTTTGTACCAGTGCAGCCCTTTCAGGAGCAGCAGCTCTGTTTTCATGCTATACTTAATGTTCAGTTGACATTTTGTCAGGCTTATATTAAATTATGTGTCTAGAACAAGAGCTTGCTAAGAGTTCTGCATGTACAGTTTTGAGTAACATAGAGTATTCATTTATTGAGCACCTACAATGTGCCCACTTTAGGCATGTGTGGGTATATCAGTGAACAAAACACAAAAATCACTGCCCTCATAGCGCTTAAATTCTAGCAGAGGGAGAAAAACTAAATAATAAGCATAATAAGTAAATTGCACAGTATTGTTAGAGCGTAAGGGCTATGAAATAGAGTAGGATAATTGGCATCGGAAGTTCAGAGAGTTGGAAGCTGAGGCAGGTGGATCACCTGAGGTCAGGAATTCAAGGGCAGCCTGGGCAACACAGTGAAACCCTATCTGTACTGAAAATACAAAAATTAGCCAGGCATGGTGGCAGCTATTCGGGAGGCTGAGGCAGGAGAATCACTTGAATCCAGGAGGTATAGGTTTTAGTGAGCCAAGATCTTGCAGCCTGATGACAGAGTGAGACTCTGTCTCAAAAAAAAAAAAAAAAAAAAAAAAAAAGCGGGGGGTGGTCAGAGAGATGGACATGTAGAAATTACAGAGGTGGTAGGCTTCATTGGGAAATCAGACTTGAGCAATAACTTGGAGGAGGTGGTGGGATTGCACAATGCAGGATCCAAGTAAAGAATATTCCAGGCAGAGGGCAAAAGCCTTAGGTAGGAACATGCCTGGTACAGGTGAAGAGTAGCGAGGCCACTGCAGCCAGAGTGCTATAAATTAGGGCAGAAGTACAGGAGACGCGTTCAGAGAGGTAGTGCAGTGGGAGCAACTCACGCAGGGGCTTGAAAGACTTAGAAGGACTTTGGATTTTTTGTTCTGAGGAAATTGGATAACCACTGCAGGGTTTTTAGCAGAGGACTAACATAATCTGACTTGCCTTTTTACAGAACACTGGCTGTTGTTTAAAAATAAATCGTGGAGATTCAAGGTTAGAAGCAGTACAGTTAGAAGGTTCATACCAAAGTGGTAGTGGTGGAGGTGGTGGGAAGTAGATTCTGGATATATTTTGAAGGTAAAATCAATATAATTTGCTGGCAGATGTGGGATATAAGAGAAAGAGGAGTCAAGGATGACGCCTAGGTTTTTAGTCGTATGTATTATCTACTGTCTTGCAACAGATCACTACAAAACTCAGTGACATAAAACAATAATCATTGATTATGTTATATTTGAGGCCAGCCTGTAATCCTAGCACTTTGGGAGGCTGAGGTGGGAGGATCCCTCGACACCAGGAGTTCAAGACCAGCCTGAGCAATGAAGTGAGATGCCATCTCTATAAAAAAGAAAACAAGAACTTGAGAGCAACTTGCTGGTAAGTCTGTCAGTCACTCTAGCCAGCACAATTATTTCATAAAATAGTGTGAAATTGGGTCTCCAGAATAGTGTTGACATGCTTATTTGGGGTCAAACACATGATGAGTTCAGGTCTCTGGGGTACCAACAGTTCTCTACCAACCCTTGGTCATGAGGCATGTGTTTGGGTCCTTGTGCTGGCCCTCCCTTGTCAGTGTTCTGACTGCTGGTGGTCCACAGCACCTGATGACAACAGGGTGGTAGCAGGCATCTTTTATTCTGTGTATGACTGCATGCCATCTCCCTTCTGTCCCATCGCTTGCACCCAGGGTGGTTACCCCACCCCCACAGAGGATTTCATGACAGGTGTCAGGCAGTCCTCTGGGGTAGTCCAGCCTTTCTCCTCCAAGATGAATGATTTGGGGATTGTTGCTACACAGTGCCCAAGGGCCCTTTCCAACCGATGTCCTCATTTGCTTCTGACTCGTGGCGATGCAATGCTCCCTCTATGTTTTCCTCTTGGGAAACAAGAGGGAAATTCAGTCTCAAAATTTTTTTTTTTTTGCGACAGACTTTGTCTCAAAAAGAAAAAAGTAAAAGTCCTTGTCCTCATAGTTCAGATATGAGATTATCAGAACTTGCATTACAATCAGGTTGCTCAATTTTGTTACTGTGTTTTTGTTTTGTTTTTTTGGAGACAGGGTCATGGTCTTGCCTCGTCACTCAGGCTGTAGTAAGTGCAGTGATGTGATCATGGCTCTCTACAACCTCAGTCACCTGGGCTCAAGTGATCCACCTCAGCCTCCTGAGTAGCTGGGACCACAGGTGCATGGCACTGCGCCCAGCTAATTTTTTTTTTTTTTTTTTTCTGTAGAGATGGGATCTTGCCATGTTGCTCAGGCTGATGTCAAACTCCTGTTCCTCAAATGATCTTCCCACCTTGGCCTCCCAAAGTGATGGGATTATAGGGTTGAGCCACCACGCCCAGCTTAGTTGCTCAATTTTACCATGCTTGTCCTCTGCTTGTCATATTGTAGACCCAGGCCTTCCTGTTAGAATTTGACCATGCTGACTGGTTCATCAAGGTTACTCCCAGTTGACCTGTTTGGACTTTACATGCACCCGTGCCAACTAAGATAGCCATTTTCTTTAAGCTTGGGAAATATTCCTTAAGCATCTTTTCTCTCTTGCTGACTTTGAGAAAAGGCTGGTCTTAAAGACTCTTTAAAGCCCCTATTTTATCCTTTTGCTGGGGAAAAGTATAAGGCATAACTAAACTTTTGAGGGCTTACAAGGTCAGGCACTGTACGAAGTGCCTTACATGGATGCTTAACATCCCCAGTAGTCTAAGAAGGTGGTGTTTTTACAGAATACGGTCGGTTACTTCCAGGGTCATGCCAGCAGGCACTGACTGGCAGATGTCTGTCCAGAAAGGATCTAGGCACACTGTCTGCAGAGCCCTACCCTTCATTGTTAACCTATGTAAGCAGCATTAAGGTTAGTCCTCCTGGGCTGGAGTCATCCTTTCCATCCTGACCTACATCCTGGCTATGGCTCTGGCCAAGGGTGGAAAGGGAAATTGTGAAGAGGTTTGAGCAAAATCCACCCCAAATCTTTGTAACCAAATAAATGTAGAAGAGCGAGCACTCCTTTTAGTCTTTCTTCCCCCAGCCAGCTGACGAATGACCAATTAATTAAATGGAAGAGGATAACAAACAGCAGCTCTTTCCATGTGTAGCAGACCTGTAGGCCTAAACTAGACCAAAGAAGGCACTGGTGGGTGGCAGAAGTGGAAGGTCCTCTGTGTTGAAAGAAGAAATAGCATGTCCTTTTTTTTTTTTTTTTTTTTAGATGGAATCTCACTCTGTGGCCCAGGCTGGAGTGCAGTGGCACAATCTCAGCTCACTGCAACCCCCACCTGGGTTCAAGCAATTCTCCTGCTTCAGCCTCTCCAGTAGCTGGGATTATAGGCGCCCGCCACCACGCCCAGCTAATTTTTTGTATTTTTAGTAGAGAGGGGGTTTCCCCACATTGCTCAGGCTGGTCTCGAACTCCTGACCTCAAGTGATCTGCCCACTTCAGCCTCTCAAAGTGCTGGAATTATAGGTGTGAGCCACCCGGCCTGGCCAAGCAACAGTATGTTCTTTCTAAGCATGGTGAGCAGATGAGGGGATCCATTATGTTCAAGCTGGGGATAAAGATGGAGAAGACAGTTCCTACTTTGTAGTCCTTCACCACTGGGCAGCGCTGGAGAGCCACATGTGAATGTTACCTGTAAACAGGGGTTAAGCATAGTGGGCCATGAGACAACAGCAGGAGACACAGCCTGGTCTGGTCGGTCAGAGAAAGTGGTTTGGAGATGACATTTCAGCTAAGTAAATCTCAAAGGTTAAGTCAAAGTGAGGCAAGTGAAGAGATTAAGAAAGGCAGTGGGAGTGGATATTTCCGGTCAAGGGATTAGCACAAGAACAGACGAGTAGTTCCAGCACAGGGAGTGCAAGGAGCTGCAAAAACAGGTTTTTGCTGACTTGGAAAGTTGGAAGAGACGAGTAGGAAATGGAGGGGGTGAGTCAACAGTTACTGAAGACCTGGTATGAGGCACTATTGCATCAAACCTCTGCTAGGTCATGAGAAGGGCCATTAACATCATATTATGACAGACAACCTGACATCACATACCTCCTGATGGAAGTAAACAATACTACAAGTGAAGTTTGTTTGTTTGTTTTGAGGTCTCTCACTCTGTTGCCCAGGCTGGAGTTGCAGTGGCGTGATTTTGGCTCACTACAACCTCTGCCCCCCAGGTTCAAGCAATTCTCCTGCCTCAGCCTCCGAAATAGCTGGGATTACAAGGCACCTGCCACCACGCCCAGCTAATTTTTTGTATTTTTTTTTCTTTTTTATGGACGTCCTTCTTGTTGAATTTTGCGTATTTTTAATAGAGATGGGGTTTCACCATATTGGCCAGGCTGGTCTCAAACTTCTGATCTCAAGTGATCTGCCCACCTTGGCCTCCCAAAGTGCTGGGATTACAGGGTGAGCCACCGCACCTGGCCCACCAATGAAGTTTTCAATTCAAAAAAATTGAATCTGGGGTGGGCACAGTGGCTCACACCTGTAATTCCAGCACTTTGGGAGGCTGAAGTGGGCGAATTGCTTGAGTCCAGGAGTTTGAGACGAGTCTGGGCAACATAGTAAGACCGCATTTCTACAAAAAATACAAAAATACACCTGTGGTCTCAGCTACTTGGGAGGCTGAGGTGGGAGGATCAATTGAGCCTGCAAGGTTGAGGCTGCAGTGAGCCGTAATCACATCACTGTACTCCAGCCTGGGGGAAAAAAATTGAATCTAAATCATGTTAAGTTCTATATGAAGTAATAATACATATGTCAGTTCACTAGATTTGGTCATGCTACAATGTGTATACACTTCAAAAGATGTTGGACATATATATGGTTTTATCTGTCAATTAATAATAAAAAGAAAACTTTCAGTTCAAACTACTGGTTTCTTTTTTCAAAAACTATGGCAAAGAATAAATCCAAAAAGAGAGAAAAGGAAACCTAGACATTAAGAGACTCATGAGCCATATCAATAAAATGCAGTCAATGATGTGATCTTGTTTGATTCCTGATTCAAATAAACCAGGTGAAGCCGGGTGCGGTAGCTCACACCTGTAATCCCAGCACTTTGGGTGGCCAAGGTGGGTGGATCACTTGAGGGCAGGAGTTTGAGATCAGCCCAACCAACATGGTGAAACTCCATCTCTACTAAAAATACAGAAAGTAGCTGGGCATGGTGGCAGGCACCATGTAATCCCATCTACTCAGGAGGCTGAGGCAGGAGAATTGCTTGAACCTGGGAGGCAGAGGTTGTAGTGAGCCAAGATTACACAACTGCACTCCAGCCTGGGCGACAAAGTGAGACTTCGTCTCAAAAAACAAAAACCAAAAAACCCAAGTGGAAAAGGAAAAGAAAAAGGGAAACAGTTGGGGCAATTTGAACCCCGATTCACATTCTCCAAGATGGCCCCAAGGATGCTCACCTTGGCGTGCCCTGGCAGAGTTCTCCACATTGAAGCAGGCTGGCATGCATGACCAAGAGAATACCGCAGAAGTGTGTGTGGCTTCCAAGGCCAGATCTTCAGGGGCATTGCAGCTTCCTCCTTGGCTCCTTGGATCACTTGCTCTGGGGGAAACAAAATACAGGTTCTGGGGCCTGTTGGGGTGAGACCCCATGGGAGACTCCGCAAGTCGTGAGGGGAGAGTCTGAAGCCTCAGCCTGTTCCCATATAAATATGGAACTAGAAAAGAATTAGAGTTATAGTTACATAGTTATTCCTATAATCATAAATAATCACATAGTTATTCATATGTAATCACAGAAATACATATACTCAATATAACCTTCTAATTTTACTAATGATTCTCAGGTCATGAAGTGTGGAACTGAAGTGGCAGTGGGAAGGAGGTGACCCTAAGTCAAGATGCTCTAAGCCCCCGTCACGCCCCGCATAAGGGCTGCTGGAGGGTGCCTTGGCTGTGCGGCAGCGTCGGTGCTGGGAAAGCACCCGCTGTTTAGCCAGCTAGGGAAGGAGACATCTAAGATGTCTAAGGTGTCTCCTTCCACTGGTGAGTGAGGAGAAAACTCTGTTCCTCCAAGCTCTCCCACAGACATTCGGGGGCTTAATTGTCTCTATGTGGTTCTGTGCTTCAGTGGTCACGTTCCATGTCTATTTTCATGTTCCGCTTCTGCACCTGTTTTTCTTAGAAGATAAGAATTAGTAATAGTAACATAAATATTAAGGTCCTTGTTATTTCTTGACAAGTATGGAAAAAGTGCTGACACATTGGGTTTTCTCCTCGCCTCGGCTACTTGAAAGTCCTGGCCCCCTATCTCCAAGACGTGATTGACTTGACCCTATCACTGACCACCAGTGCCTGGCCCTACCTACCCTGCCTGCTGCTTCCTACTCAAGTCAGAGCGTCCAGGCACTCGGGGCCACTGCCGGACTCTGTGCTTTGGTTGGCAGTGGACCTCTGGGCCCAAACTCTGTTTTCTCTTTCTCGGTGTCTTTGTTTTTTATTTCCACAGTTTCTCATCTCCACATCTGTAGAGAGGGGCTCACAGGACCCTGTAGGGCTGGATGTTATACAGGCCATTCAAGCCACCCTGTGGAGAGCCTCAAAGTGAAGATTGGAACCCCCTGCTCACAGCCAGCACTGACTTGCCAGCCAGTGGGTAGGAGTCACCAATGAAAGCAGATCCTGCAGTTTCAAACTTTCAGGTGACTACAGTCTCAGGAGACACTGAGCTGGAACTGCCTCACCAATCTACAACCTGTTTCTGAATGCCTGGCCCACAGAAACTGTGAGCAATAATACATTTATTGTTGTTTTAAACCACTGCATTACACAGCAATAGATAACAACTCCAACATGGACTAGATGATAAAGAAATATTATTAATGCATCATTCTAATAATGTTATGATTCTGTTCTTCAAAAGTTATCTTTTAAAGATGCATATTGGTCAGGCACGGTGGCTCATGCCAGTAATCCCAGCACTTTGGGTGGCTGAGGTAGGCGGATCACGAGGTCAGGAATTTGAGGCCAGCCTGGCCAACATGGTGAAACCCTGTCTCTACTAAAAATACAAAAACGAGCCAGGCACGGTGGTGGGTACCTACAGTCCCAGCTACTCAGGAGGCTGAGGCAGGAGAATCGCTTGAACCTGGGAGCAGAGGTTGTAGTGAGCCGAGATTGCATCACTGCACTCTAGACTGGGTGACAAAAAACAAAAACAAAACAAAATAAAGATGCATACTCCCTTTATGGATATGTATGAAACATGTATGGATGAATTACTATGATGTCTGAGATTCGAGTCAAAACACTCAGTTGGGCTTGTGGGACACCTGGAGTGAGGGTTATGGATCCCACCTGTGGGATTTAGGATTCTTAAAATGAGTCTTCAGAAGCAAACCCCTAGTGATTTCTTAAAGCAAATCATCAGACGGCCAGTTGTGGTAAAAATAAATTCTAGAATAGATTATCGAGGCTCCTGGCTTGCCCAGAATGGCTACATAAATATAGCCTTGGAGTCAACAGAAGAATATGTAAATGGACCACTGAAGAATAAGTATGGGAGGCTGGGCACAGAGGCTCACACCTGTAATCCTAGCACTTTGGAAGGCCGAGGTGGGCAGATCACCTGAGGTCAGGAGTTTTGAGACCAGCCTGGCCAACATGGTGAAACTCTTTCTGTACTTAAAAAAAAAAAAAAAAAAAAATTGTCTGCGTGTGGTGGCGCACATCTGTGGTCCCAGCTACTCAAGAGGCTGAGACGGGAGAATAGCTTGACTCTGGGATGGAGGTTGCAGTGAGCTGAGATTGCACCACTGCACTGCAGCCTCCAGCCTGGGTGACAGAGACAGACTCTGTCTCAAAAAAAAAAAAAAAAAAAGTATGGGGATGCATTTATCCAAGGAAAGTACGTCACTACACAGAAGAGAAGGATGTGAAGAAACCAAGAGAGCCATACTTTCATAGTTGGATATGTGTTTTATGAATTTGTTTCTAATTTTTGCTTCTTTGTGATATAATTTGTCCTGTTTTTATAATAGTTGGTGATTTTTCACTGACATGTAAGATAAATGTATACAATTATTTGCAGTGTTCTTTTTACATTTACTTTTCTGTAATTTTCTTTTACCACTGTGTCAGTGTACAAAAGGCTAAAAGAATTTTTTTAAAAGACAAAAAAAAAAGAATACTCAGTTGAATGGTGGCAGGGAGTGAAGGAAGTAGAGGGTAAAAATCATATGAATGGCCATGAGTTTGCATTGGTTGTGGCTACGCAATGGACATATTCATTGTATGATTCTCTCTCCTTTTGTGTTTGAAAGTTTCTACGTGGAAGACTAAAGAAACAAAAAGGTATAATGGTCTAGGCCAGAGAAAAGATGATGAGCAGTAGTCATAAAGACAGGAGGAAAGAAGAGACAATGGACGAAAATATTCTGGAAGTAAAATCTCCAGGCCTTAATTAGACATGGGGAGGTGAGAAAGATAGGTGCTCAAGGATGATTCTCAGGTGGTCGGGATGGTCCTACCAGATACTTGCCAACTGTGCAAGCTTGGGAGAGGTACTCAGCCTTGCTGTGTCTCATTTTCTCAAGTTTAAAATGGAAGTAATAAGAGTACTTCCTGTATAGAACTATTGTGAGGATGAAATTAATCAAATACAGTCATGTGCCATATGATGATGTTTTGGTCAATGACAGACTGCTTATATGATGGTAGTCCCATAAGATTATCATACTATATTTTTACTGTACCTTTTCTTTTTTATTTATTAAATTCTTTTTTTTTTTAAAGACGGGGTTTCACCATGTTGGTCAGGCTGATCTTGAACTCCCGATCTCAGGTTATCCGCCCGCCTTGGCCTCCAAAGTGTTTGGATTACAGGCGTGAGCCACCACGCCCGGCTACTGTACCTTTTCTATGTTTAGCTGTGTTTAGATACACACATGCTCATCATGGTATTACAATAATTGCCTACAGTATTCAGTACAGTCAGATGCTGTGCAGGTTTTAGCCTAGGAGCAATAGGCTATACCATACAGCCGAAGTGAATAGTAGGCAATACCGTCTAGGTTTGTGTAAGTACACTCTATGATGTTCACACAGTGACAAGACCCCTGTCTTACTGTGTAAAAAATTGAGTGTTCAGCCCATAATAAAACTTCTAAATGTTAGTTCTTCCACTGGGGAGGACCTATGAGGGGGATGGCAGTTTGGGCTCTGACATGCTGAGATTGCAGTGGTGTGGGACACTCATGCAGATGCCAGGGGGACATTTGAAAGTGAATCGAAAGCTAAGGGAAGAAGTTAGGAATAGATGTGTGGATGACTTGGCACTTTTTTTTTTTTTTTGAAACAGAATCTCACTCTGTCACCCAGGCTGGAGTGCAGTGGCGCAATTTCAGCTCACCGCAACTTCCGCCTCCTGGGTTCAAGCAATTCTCCTGCCTAAGCCTCCTAAGTAGTTGACATTACAGATGCCCACCGCCACACCCGGCTAAATTTTTGTATTTTTTTTAAGTAGAGATGGGGTTTCACCATGTTTGCCAGGCTGGTCTCAAACTCCTGACCTCAGATGACCCACCTACCTTGACCTCCCAAAGTGCTGGGATTACAGGCATGAGCCACCACACCCAGCCTGCCTTGGCACATTTTTAAACCATAAAAATGTCAGCTCCTTGAACACCACTTCACCAAAGAAGATACTCAAATGGCAAATTGCACATGAAAATATGTTCAAAATTCAAAAATCAGTTGGGTGTGGTGGCATGCACCTGTAGTCCCAGCTACACAGGAGGCTGAGCTGGGAGGATCACTTGAGCCCAGGAGGCTGAGCTGCAGGGAGCTATGACTGCACTACTGTACCCCAACCTGGACCACAGAGCAAAGCCCTGTCTCAAAAAAAAAAAGAAAAAAAGATGTTCAGCATCATTAGACATTAAGGAAATGCAAATTAGAGCAACAATTAAATACTACTACACACCTATTAGAATGGCTAAAATTGTTTAAAAGTCATAATACTGCCGGGCGCGGTGGCTCAAGCCTGTAATCCCAGCACTTTGGAAGGCCGAGGCGGGTGGATCACGAGGCCAAGAGATCGAGACCATCCTGGTCAACATGGTGAAACCCCGTCTCTACCAAAAATACAAAAAAATTAGCTGGGCATGGTGGTGCGTGCCTGTAATCCCAGCTACTCAGGAGGCTGAGGCAGGAGAATTGCCTGAACCCAGGAGGCGGAGGTTGTGGTGAGCCGAGATCGCGCCATTGCACTCCAGCCTGGGTAACATGAGTGAAACTCCGTCTCAAAAACCACTACAAAAAAAAAAAAAAAAAAAAAAAAAAGTCATAATACTGAGTGCTCGTGTGAATGTGGAGCAACTGAGCAACTGGATCTACTGTATGTCGCTAGTGGCAAGGTAACGTGGTGCAGACTCTCTGGGAAACAATTTGGCAGTTTCCTATAAAATTAAACATACAACCCAGCAATTGTGCTGTTGGGTATTTACCCTAGAGAAATAAAAATTTGTGGCCGGGCGCGGTGGCTCAAGCCTGTAATCCCAGCACTTTGGGAGGCCGAGGCGGGTGGATCACGAGGTCAAGAGATTGAGACCATCCTGGTCAACATGGTGAAACCCCGTCTCTACCAAAAATACAAAAAATTAGCTGGGTATGGTGGCGCGTGCCTGTAATCCGAGCTACTCAGGAGGCTGAGGTGGGAGAATTGCCTGAACCCAGGAGGAGGAGGTTGCAGTGAGCCGAGATCGCACCATTGCACTCCAGCCTGGGTAACATGAGTGAAACTCCGTCTCAATAAAAAAAAAAAAAATTTGTGTTCACACAGAAACCTCTACGTGAAGCTAGGCGCAGCGTGCCTGTAGTCCCAGCACTTTAGGAGGCCGAGGCAGGTGTATCACTTGAAGTCGGGAGTTCAAGATCAGCCTGGCCAGCAAGGTGAAACTGCTGTTTCCACTAAAAACATAAAAGTTAGCTGGGCATGGTGGCGGGTACCTGTAATCCTAGCTTCTTGGGAGGCTGAGGCAGGAGAATCACTTGAACCAGGGAGGTGGAGGTTGCAGTGAGCTGAGATTGTACCACTTCACTCCAGCCTGGGCAACAGAGTAAGACCTCCTCTCAAAAAAAAAAAAAAAAAAAAAAAAAAAAGAAAAGAAAAAGAAACCTGTACATAAGTGTTCAGAGAGGCTTTATTTTTAATGTCCTACAACTGGAACAAACCCAAATATTCTTCAATAGGTGAATGAATGAACAAAGAAACTGTGGTACATCCGTACAATGGAATACTACTTGCAATAAAAGGAATGAACTACAGACACACACAACAACTTAGATGGATCTCGAAGGCTCCATTGGGAAATCCAGGAGCCTCACCACTTAAGGAGTGTGTGGAAGCTTTTATTCCACTGTTCCCCACCCCTCCGCCACCGCCTAGCTTTAGGACCCACTGAATCTCACCTGGATTATTGTCCCAGCCTCCTCACTGGCCTTGGATCTCTGCAGTCCATTCTCCACACTACTTCTAGAAGGACCTTTCTACACTGAACTTTTCAATGGCTCATCTTTGCTGTCTAGGTAAAGTCCAAACTTCTCATCAAACTTCCCAGGCTCTGGCTTCCTCTGTCCTCTCATCTTTCAGTGCCCCAGCCAAGAGACTCATTTTTATGCTAGCTAGAATATTCCACTAGATGCCTCACTGTTACACATTGATTGGCATTTTTCTTTTTCTGCCTAGAACTCTCATCCCACCCTCTCTGCCTGGGTCAGTCATACCCACCCTGCAGGTCTTTAGGGTTTTTTTTGTTTGTTTGTTTTTTGTTTTTGTTTTGGTTTTTTTCGATAGTCTCATTCTATTGCCCAGGCTGGAGTGCAGTGGTGCAATCTCAGCTCACTGCAACCTCCACCTCCCAGGGTTAACAGAGTCTCCTGCCTCAGCCTCCCAAGTAGCTGAGATTACAGGCACCCGTCACCACGCCTGACTAATTTTTGTATTTTTAGTAGAGACAGAGTTTTGCCATGTTGGCCAGGCTGGCCTTGAACTGCTGACCTCAAGTAATCCTCCCACCTTGGCCTCCCAAAGTGCTGGGATTACAAGTGTAAGCCACCTCGCCCAACCACAGATCTTAGTTTTGATATCACCTCATCTAGGAAGCCTCCACTGAGCCCTCAAGACTGGGTTAGAGGAGTCTCTTTTGAGGGCTACCTGCATGACAGCATGGCTGGAGTCACCTTAGGGTTTTTGACATCACCCACGGGAACTGGGAGCCAGATACACCTCTGAATTCTTGCTGTCTCAGCGTTTCACACCTACTCAGTATGAAGGTTTGCAAATGAACAACGTGGTCGGATGAAAAAATGAAGGCACAGCATGGGGTGGGAGGTCACCTGACTTCAGGAATGCCAGGGATAGAAAGGCTGAGAAGGCCCAGCATCTCTCCTGCTCCCTTGCCAATGCCCTCTACCTGAGGGCTGACTGTAGGAAAAGTGTCCCTAGCCCTCCATGCCAGGCTTGGGGAAGGACTGGCAGGGTTAGTTCCAGGAGAAACAGATATGGCCAGGGAAGAGTTTCTGTCCATCAAGTGCCCATATTCGTATTCTCTGTACTTTGTCCAGGGCCTGCAGTGGGTTGGGGAGACTGTGGTCAGGATTTGGTGCATTGGTCACAAAGGGTGAAAAGACGGCACTCCGCGTATTTCCTCTTTTTGCCACAGGGTGGCAGTTCAGGCCTGCAAACCTCTCTGATGGGGGCTGCCTCGGTTGCGCCATCTGGTGGCTATGTGGTTCACTATGTTGCACAGGCTGGTCTCGAACTCCTGGCCTGAAGTGATCCGCCCGCCTCAGCCTCCCAAAGTGCTGGAATTACAGGCGTGAGCCACAGCATCTGGCCAAGAGTATATTTTTTTTAAGTTGAAGGAATTGAAAACAAAGAACATATGTGGCAAACTTATGCTTGTTATTTAAAAAAACAACTCCTGGGAACGCTCCTGCCTTAGAGAAGGCCCCCAGTGCTATCTTGTTGGTGTCCATGGGTCAGTGAGAGAAATCGGATTTCCTGATGGCATCTACCACCTGACTGGGCCCGCCTGCTCACTCTCCCGCATGAACTGTTCTCTGCATGTGTATCAGACTTGTATCCACGTGTCCTCTCCCTCTTTGTTTATGTCAGTTGGGATACCCCAGGGCTCCCGTGGCTGACCGTCCCCGACCCAGCTTCTTGGTCTCCTGCAGGGATGCTCACCCCCCAGCCCCATGTGATCATCTGCTCTCCTACTCTCAGGCCACAGCCATGTTATTCAATTCTCACTTCCTCTGCCCCGTCCTCACCTACACTTTGGTTGCATTGCAAGCCCATCCCTGCCCCTTAATCCCTCCACTTTATCTTGTCTTTATTTATTTTTTTTTGAGACTGAGTCTCTCTGTGTCACCCAGGCAGGAGTGCAGTGGCACGATCTCAGCTCACTGCAACCTCTACCTCCTGGATTCAAGTGATTCTCCTGCCTCAGCCTCCTGAGTATCTGGGATTACAGGTGCCTGCCACCACACCTGGCTAATTTTTATATTTTTCGTGGAGATGGGGTTTTACTATGTTGCCCATGCTGCTGTCAAACTTCGGGGCTCAAGTGATCCTCTTACCTTGACCCCTTAAAGTGCTGGTATTACAGGTGTGAGCCATGGTGCCCGGCCTGTGTTGTGATTTTGAATGTAGACTCTGGGCCTGAGCTGTCTGGGCTCGCCTCACGGCTCTTCTGTAGACCACCTTTGACACTGGGCAAGTTACTTAAGCTCTCCGATCCTCACTTTCTCCTAGTACAACAGAAATAACAATAATACCTACCCAAAAATGTTGTGGCAAGGATTTTAATGGACTTAATCTGTATAAAGTCCATTAAACAGTGCCTGGCACATTGTAAATGTTACATATGTGTTTGCTTCTATATATTATTATTATTTTTTGAGACAGAGTCTTGCCCTGTCACCCAGGCTGGAGTGCAATGGCATGATTTCGGCTCACTGGAACCTCCACTTCCTTGCTTCAAGCGATTCTCCTGTCTCAGCCTCCTGGAGTAGCTAAAATTACAGGTGCACGCCACCACACCTGGCTAATTTTTGTAGTTTTAGTAGAGACAGGGTTTCACCATATTGGGCTGGTCTTGAACTCCTGACCTCAGGTGATCAACCCACCTCGGCCTCCCAAAGTGCTGGGATTACAGGCATGAGCCACCATGCCTGGCCATATATATGTGTGTGTGTATATATGTATATATATATATATTTTTTTTTTTTTGAGAAGTTTTGCTCTTGTTGCCCAGGCTGGAAGTACAATGGTGTGATCTCGGCTCACTGCAACCTCTGCTTCCCAGGTTTAAGTGATTCTCCTGCCTCAGCCTCCCAAGTAGCTGGGATTACACATGTGCATCACCATGCCTGGCTAGTTTTTTATTTTTAGTAGAGACGGGGTTTCTCCATGTTGGTCAGGCTAGTCTTGAACTCCCGACCTCACATGATCCACCCATCTTGGCCTCCCAAACTGCTGGGATTACAGGTGTGAGCCATCGCGCCGGGCCATATATTATTATTGTTATTATTATTACTCGAGCTGGAGGCTTTGGGTCACTACACTTAGCCTCTTGCCAGCCACCTCAATTCCCTCATGGGCAAAGCCCAACCTTGAATTAATCCCACAATCTTCCTTCTCTAGTCCTAGAACCAGGCCTCTGCACCCTGCTAGGAGAAGCAGCAGCAACCACGAAAGTCCGACTTTCCTGCAGTCTGGTGCTAAGGAGATGCCTAGACTTTAGCCTTCGCTGGCCTCCAGCCTCCTTTGAACACCCTTGACTTGTCCTTAGCCTGGCCCATCTCCACTATCTGCAGTGACCATGCCATATCTTCACCACTTCCCCATCCATGCGGTGTGAAATTAAAATGGTATGGAGACATACAGGGAAAGCAAGGGCCTCGTATGGTAGATTGGTAGACATGGCCACCATATTTTGTATCTCCTCCATTGACATGTGATGACCCCTCGTCTCTCATATGCTAATCCTCACACTGCTCTGCACATTACCAAATCTGCTTCCAACTCCTGAAGCCCATCCACTGGGCCCTCTAGAATTCACAGCCCTTCATCCCCAAAACTCCCCATCTGGATCTTCTCCCAATGTTCCCTTTGCCTTCCCAGGCAGCAGGTTCCTAGCTCCCCCTGGAGGACATGTCTACCAATGGTGGGTGCCCTCAGGTGGGTGCAGCTTTCCTGGCCTCACCTTTGTGCCTCCAGGCGCCCTCCTTGCTCTTCAGTGCTGCTTTCAGAACATTCTTCCCTAAAATCCCTCGGCTCTGAGTCTCAGGTCATTGGATTGTAGCACCCATGCTGCCTCCCTCTTTCACACACCTACCAATCCCTGGGCTACTTCTGCATTTCTTGAAGGTTTTGTTCCTACCTCACTGTCATCCTCCCTGACACAATCTCTGCCCTAATTCTTAAGAGATTCCTTTTTGTTTGTTTGGTTGGTTTTTGGTTTGTCGTTGCTATTGTTTTGAGACAGAGTTTTGGTTGGAGTCCAATGGCGCGATCTTGGCTTACCGCAACCTCCGCCTCCTGGGTTCAAGCAATTCTCCTGCTTCAGCCTCCCGAGTAGCTGGGACTACAGGTGTTGCCACCATGCCCAGCTAATTTTTATATTTTTAGTAGAGACGGGGTTTCACCATGTTGGCCGGGCTGGTCTTGAACTCCTGACCCCAGGTGATTCACATGCCTTGGCCTCCCAAGGCACTGAGATTACAGGCATGAGCCACCGTGCCTGGCCTGTTGTTGTTTTCGAGACAGAGTCTCATTCTGTCTCCCAGGCTGGAGTGCAGCAGTGTGATCTTGGTTCACTGCAGCCTCAACCACCTGGGCTCAAGTGATCTTCCCATCTCAGCCTCCCAAGTAGCTGGGACTATAGGCATGTGCCACCACGCCAAGCTAATTTTTGCATATATATATATATTTTTGTAGAGACAGGGTTTGCCCAGACTGGTGTCGAACTCCTGGGCTAAAGTAATCCTCCCACTCAGCCTCCAAAAGTACTGGGATTCCAGGCGTGAGCCACCATGCCAGGTCCCTAGAGATTTCAATATTCATGTAGACATATCCTCCCAATACCCTGGCCTCTCACTTCTAGGATCTCCTCTCCTCAATGACCTCTCACAGCCACACCCTGCTCCTTGTCATTATTAAACTGCAACTCCTCTGTATTAGTTTGCTAGGGCTGTCATAACAAAGTACCACAGACTGGATGGCTTAGGCAGCAGAAACACATTGTCACAGAAATGTAGCCTTCTTCTGCAGGCTAGAAGTCCGAGATCAAGGTGATGTCAGTGTTGGTTCCTTATGAGGCTGTGAGACAGAACCTGTCCGTGCCTCTCACCCAGCTTCTGGTGGTTGCTGGCAATACTTGGGGTTCCTTGGCTTGTGGATGCATCACCCTGACCTCTGCTGTCATCTTCACATGGTGATATTGTTTGGCCATGTCCCTACCCAAATTTCATCTTGAATTGTAGTTTCCATAATCCCCACATGTTGTGGGAGGGACTCAGTGGGAGGTAATTTATTCATGAGGGTGGGTACCCTCATGCTATTCTCGTGACAGTGAGTGAGTTCTCACGAGATCTGATGGTTTTATAAGGGGCATTCCATGCTTTTGCTCGGCACTTCTCCTTCTGCTGCCATGCGAAGAAGGACGTGTTTGCTTCCCCTTCCACCATGATTATAAGTTCCCTGAGGCTTCCCCAGCCATGACTGTAAGTCAATTAAGCATGGCTCTTTCCTTTATAAATTACCCAGTGTAGTGTATGTATTTATTAGCAGCGTGAGAATGGACTAACACACAAGGTGTCTCTCTGTATGCTTGTCCATCTGGGTTCAAGTTTTTCCTATTTATTTTTTTTTCTGAGATGGAGTCTCCCTCTGTCACCAGGCTGGAGTGCAGTGGCGTGATCTCGGCTCACTGCAACTTCCACCTCCCGGGTTCAAGCAATTTTCTTGTCTCAGCCTCCCAAGTAGTTGGGATTATAGGCTCGTGCCACCAAGCCCAGCTAATTTTTGTGTTTAGGAGAGAAGGGGTTTCACTATGTTGGCCAGGATGGTCTCGATTTCTTGACCTTGTGATCCGCCTGCCTTGGTCTCCTGAAGTGCTGGGATTACAGGTTTGAGCCAACACACCTGGCCAAAGTTCCTCCCTTTTATAAAGACACCAGTAAAAATAGGAGTATGGCCCATCCAAATGACCTCGTTTTAACTTGACTACCTCTGTCAAGACCTTATTTCTAGATAAGGTCACATTCTGAGATACTGGGGGTAGGCCTCCACATTTTTGAGGGAGAGGGACACCGTTCAACCCATAACAGCCCTTTCCCATTCTCTCAGTGTCATGCAGCCCATCCTGTGACCACCACCTCATTTCCACTCAGTGTCTCTCCAACTCGTTCCCACTAGTATTCTACCTCCAAAGCTCCTTTGATCCCACCGGGACCTACAATCCACTGTCCCTCCTCCCGCACACCTCCCTGTTTTACTTTTACTTTTCCCCTTTTTATCCAATTTAAAGATCACAGTACAACTGTAATCCCAGCCACTCAGGAAGCTGAGGCAGGAGGATCCCTTGAGCCCAGGAATTTGAGGCTGCAGTGAGCTGTGATCTCTCCACTGCACTCCAGCCTGGGTGACAGAGCAAGACACTGTCTCAAAAAAAAAAAAAAAAAGCCCAAAAAATAAAATAGAATCACTGCCCTGCATACACCTTCAATTTCCTTGCTTCTTTCCCTTTTCTTTGTTGCACTCAATTAGTAAACTGGCAACCCTAGCTAATTCAACTCACTGCATGGGAAGCATGGGCTGGAGAAGAAGACCAACGCATTCATGTTCATCAGTCTCCCTTTAAATTCCTAATTACCTAAGGTGGACCCTTCATGCTGCCTGGTAATCCTCCTACATTTCCCGGTCCATTCACCCTTTCGGGCTCCTAGATGACTACTCATATGCTCTCCTGTCTTCTCAAGCCCCCAACATCTTCTCCTCCCATCTTTCTTAGCTGGTGATCTTGAATATTTCCTTGAGAAAATAAAAGCACCCAGAAGAGAACTTCTATAGTCAGACACCATCACATATTGCCAACTATCTGCTCCTGTGCCTTCCTCCTTCCTGTACCTATGAATGCTATTTAAAGCCACTTATGCACTGGAGCCCAACAATTCTCTCTTCCCTCTCCTGCATTATCAGATTTTCTTGATTTTATCATTCCAATCAGTATAAGAACATGTTTTAATTTCTTTTTTTTTTTTTTGAGACGGAGTTTCGCTCTTGTTACCCAGGATGGAGTGCAATGGCGCGATCTCGGCTCACCACAACCTCCGCCTCCTGGGTTCAGGCAATTCTCCTGCCTCAGCCTCCTGAGTAGCTGGGATTACAGGCATGTGCCACCATGCCTAGCTAATTTTTTGTAGTTTTAGTAGAGACGGGGTTTCACCGTGTTGAGCAGGATGGTCTCGATCTCTTGACCTCGTGATCCACCTGCCTCGGCCTCCCAAAGTGCTGGGATTACAGGCGTGAGCCACCGTGCCCGGCCTCTTTTTTTTTTTTTTTTTAATTTTTAGAGATGGGGTCTCACTATGTGGCCCAGGCTAAACTTGACTGCTAAGCTCAAACAATCCTCCTGCCTCAGCCTCCCAACTAGCTGGAACTACAGGTATGTGCCACTGTGCCTGCCTGGCTAATTTCTCCTATGTTTAAGAAACCCCTCTTAGAGCCTGGGAGCAACAACACTCCAATAGCAGTGAGCACACCTAGCTTCCGGATCTTTGTTTCTAAATATTCCCCACAGAAATAAACCAGGGCTCTTTGGGAAAATGCTTCATTCCAGGGCTGGGTTGGGGAAAATCCAAGATGAATCTCGAGCATGTTATGCTCGAAAGTATGTCCTGGAAGAATGATGAGGATTTGTCAAAAAGACACAGAAGCTAGTTTGAAGGGGCTCCCACTGGCCAAATCATGGACAATTTGAGCATTTGATATTACAAGTATATTATCAATATAGAATTATGAATTCTATAATTATACAATTTTCTTATTGAATAAAATAAGAAACCATACTTCTATACTGATTTAAATAAATGAATACATAAAAAGTCTAATAAAAATTAAATATTTACATAGTATCAGAGTACCTTCCCACAAAGTAATTTTTAATTATAAAGGGAAAAATAGGAAACGTATAACGATGACACCTAGCAGACAGCAAGTAATGAAAATGAACGTTCTCAGTAATGAGACAAATCAATATCAACATCTGTAAGCTTCCAAAATTTCAAGGTCCTGTAAGATAAGGAAAGACTTAAGAATTGTTCCAGATTGAAGGAGACCAAAGAAATATGACAACTGACTGCAATGTGTGATTTTAAACTGGCTATAAAGAACATTATTCTGACAATTAAATGAAATTTGATTGTGGTCTGAGGAGTAGGTAAATTTTTTTAATCACTATTAATTCCTAATTTTGATGGTGGTATGGTGCAAGGGTCTTTGCTTGTAGTAAATAAACCTGCAGTATTTGGGGTAACAAAACATCACATTAGCAACCTACTCTTAAATAGTTTAGGCAAAAGATAATCCCAGCTACTCAAGAGGCTAAGCCAGGAGAATCACTTGAACCTAGGAGGCAGAGGTTGCAGTGACCCAAGATCACACGACAGAGTAAGACTGTTAAAAAAAAAGTTCAGGAGAGGAATAAAAAAACTTTGTATTTGAAACATTTGCATATGAAAAAGTTTCAAAAATAAGACTTAAAAATGTTAAAGTCAGCCAGGTGTGGTGGCTCACGCCTGTAATCCCAGCACTTTGGGAGGCTGAGGTGGGCGGATCACAAGGCCAGGGGTTCGAGACCAGCCTCACCAACATGGTGAAACCCCGTCTTTATTAAAAACACGAAAATTAGCCAGGTGTGGTGGTGCATGCGTTTAATCCCGGCTACTCAGGAGGCTGAGGCAGGAGAATTACTTGAACCCAGGAGGTAGAGGTTGCAGTGAGCCAAGATTGTGCTACTGCACTCCAGCCTGGGTGACAGAGTGAGACTTCGTCTCAAAAACAAACAAAAGACAGCGTCTAGGGAAAACAAGATAAATATGGTCTCGAACCTCGAACTCCTAAAGTCGAGCGATTCTCCCCCCTCAGCTTCCTGAATAGGTGGTAGAGGACTTACAGGCACATACCACCACACTCCCAGCCTTTTTCTTCCCTATATTTTAAAATAATTTTCCGTTCCTTAAATTATTTCTATTTTTTTAGAAACAGGGTCTCACTTTGTTGCCCAGGTTGGAGAGTGCAGTGGTGCGATCATAGTTCACTGCTGCCTCCAATTCCTGGGCTCACTGATCTTCCCTCCTCAGCCTCCTGAGTAGCTGGGACTATAGGGATATGCCATGATGCCAAAAAAGAGCTGTCTGTGCTCCAATTCTTCCTTTCCCATTCGCTCTTGACCCTCTCAAAACAGCTTCACTTCCATCACTGTTCCTGTTAAGGTTACCAGTGATCTCCGTGTTGCTAAATCCAAAAGGCAATTTCCTTTTTCATTTATGTATTTATTTATTTTTCTTTGAGAGAGGGTCTTACTCTGTCATCCACCCAGGAATGAAGTGGCACAATCACAGCTCCCTGCAGCCTCAACCTCCTGGGCTCAAGTGATCCTCCCACCTCAGCCTCCCAAAGCGCTAGAACTAAGAGGTATGTGCCACCGTGCCTGGCTCAAAAGGCAATTTTCAATCCTCTTTTTGCCAGACACATCAGCAGAAGTGACAGCTGATTATTTAATCTTTCTTGAAACCTTTCTTCACTTATATGTCAAGACCCTACATTCTCCCAGGACCACCTTGCAGCCTCCTTTGCCCTTTCCCCTTCACTTCCTCTGACCTCTAAAGAATGGAGTATGCCAGGGTTCAGGACCCAGACTATTCCTCTTCTCACTTCTTTGGTGATCTCATCCAGTCCTCTCGCTTTAAATAGCATCCACATGCTGATGACTTACTAATTTATGCCTCCAGCCCAGGCCTCTTTTCTAAACTCTGGACTTCTATAACCAACTGCTTACTCCACAGTTCCCCTTGGATGTTGTCCAACAGGCATCTCAAATTTAACATGGCCAACACTTAACTCCTGACCTTCCTTCCCTCCCCCACATCTTCTCTACCCATTCTTCCCCATATCAGTAAATGGCACTTCACCCTTCTACTTGCTCCCAAACCCTTAGAGTTATCTGTGACTCTTCTTTCCTCACATCAATTACATTAACAAATCCTGTCATCCTGACTGTCTCTGCTTGGTCTAGGTCACCAGCATCTCTCAATGGGGTTCCTGAAGAGGCCTCCTTACTGGCTCCTGCCTCCCTACCAGCCCTCCACAGTCTCTTCTCATCACTCTCCACTGCTTCCCCATTTCACTTTGAGTGACAGCCAAAGCAGTCCCAACACTGACGCAACACCCCACATGACCTCTTCTACCAAACTGGCTAACAAGAAGTCTGATATATACTCAATGATGTGGAAGAAGTGGGGAGACAGTGTAACTTGTATGTTGCTCGTGGGAGTATCACTTATGAATGTCTATTAAAAAATTAAGGCCAGGTGCAGTGGCATGGCCAAGGTGGATCACTTGAGCCCAGGAGTTCAAGGCCAGCCTGGGTGACATACAAAAACCCTGTCTCTACAAAAAATACAAAAGTTAACTTGGTGTGGTGGTGCATGCCTGGGTCCCAGTTCCTCTAGACCAATTGAACCTGGGAGGTAGAGATTGCAGTGAGCTGAGAAGGTGCCACTGCATTCAACCCTGGGTGACAAGAGTGAGACCCTGTCTCAAAAAACAAAAACAACAACCTAAGCATACTCTATGACTCAGCAATTCCATTTATAGAAATTTATTTATTTTAGAGAAAGGATTTTACTCTGCTCCTCAGCTGGAGTGCAGTGGTGGGATCATAGCTTACTGTAGCCTCAAATTTCTGGGCTCAAGTGATCCTCCTGCCTCAGCCTCTCAAGTAGCTAGGACTACAGGTGTGTGCCACCACATCTGGCTAATTTTGTAGGTTTTGTAGAGATGGAGATCTCACTATGTTGCCCAGGCTGGTCTCAAACTTCTGGCCTCAAGCAATTCTCTCTACCTCGGCCTTCCAAAGTGCTAAAATTACAGACATGAACTACCGCACCTGGAGAATATAGGAATTTATCTTATGGAAATATACGAGTGGCCCGAGACACTTACGGATTGTTCACCGCAGTGTTGTCATGACATAACAGATAAATAAGGTACATCTATACAATGGAGTACAATGTACAAAAACGGAGATTCATGGGCTTTGGAAAAATCTCCAAGATTATTGAATGCTAAAGGGAAGATCAGTAACTATAGGATAATCTTGTTGTCTAATAAAAGGCAAACATAAATATGCTTGTGTATATGTGGATTTTAAAAACATCTGAAAGGGGCCAGGAACACTGGCTTATGCCTGTAACCCCAGCACTTTGGGAGGCCGAGATGGGCAGATGACATGAGGCCAGGAGTTTGAGACCAGCCTGGGCAACATGGAAAAACCCCATCTCTACTAAAAACACAAAAATTAGCCAGGCATGGTGGTGCATGTCTGTAATCCCAGTTACTCAGGAGGCTGAGGCATCAGAATCACTTGAACCTGGGAGGCGGAGGTTGCAGTGAGCCAAGATTGCACCACTGCACTCCAGCCTGGGTGACACAGCAGGACTGTAAAAAAAAAAAAATCTGAAAGGATAACCAATTAATTATTAACTCAGGTTGTCTGTGGAATGAAACTGAGGGCACAGTATGAAGGTGAGTTTTTCTTTTTCCTGTTTTTTTCTTTCTTTCTTTTTTTTTTTTTAAAGTGGATCTTTATCACCAATCTTTTTCCTGTTTTTGATTAAATAATTTTTAGAGACAAAGTCTTGCTCTGTTGTCCAGGCTGAAATGTAGTGGCATGCTAATAGCTCACTACAGCCTCGAATTCCTGGGTTTATGCAATCCTTCCACCTCACCCTCCCAAGAAGGTAGGGCTACAGGCTCACACCACCATGCCCAGCTAATTTTTTATTTTTTGAGACAGGGTCTTACTCTGTCACCTAGGCTGAGTGCAGTGACATGATCATCACTCACTGCAGCCTCCATTGCCCAGGCTCAAGCAATCCTTCCACCTCAGCCTCTCAAGTAGCTGGGATTACAGGTGTGCACCACCATGCCTGGCTAAATTTTTTTTTTTTTTGAGACAGAGTCTTGCTCTGTTGCCCAGGCTGGAGTGCAATGGTGCGATCTCAGCTTCTCGGCTCACTGAAACCTCTGCCTTCTGGGTTCAAGCGATTCTCTCACCTCTGCCTCCCAAGTAGTTGGGATTACAGGCACCCACCACCATGCCTAGGTAATTTTTTTATTTTTAGTAGAGACACGGTTTCACCATGTTGGCCAGGCTGGTCTCAAACTCCTGATCTCATGATCCGCTCACCTCGGCCTCCCAAAGTGCTGGGATTACAGGCATGAGCCACGGCACCTGGCCTAATTTATTATTTCGTTGTAGAGACACAGTCTCACTGTGCAGCCCAGGCTGGTCTCAAAGTCCTGTATACAAGTGATCTTCCTCCCTTGACCTTCCAAAGTTCTGGGTTTACAGGTGAGCCACCATGCCCAGCCCTTTTTTTTCTTGTATAACATTCAATTCCTTTCAATATTTAAAAAATTTTTTTACAGCTAAAAAAATTTTTAAATAATAAATGTGTGTTCCAAGCCAGGAGCACATACTCTGCACTCTCAGCAGAAGGCCTTTTTCAATTTTTAATTGACACATTATAATTGTATGTATTTATGGGGTACAATGTGATATCTCCATACATGGATACATTGTATAGTGATCAAATCAGGGTGTTTAGCACAGCCATCTCATCATGCATTTGTATGTTTTTTGCGGTGAGAATATTCAAAACCCTCTCTTGTATTTTGTAATAATATACAATACCTTCTTGTTAACCATTGTCACCCTACTGTGCAATAGATCACCAGAACTTATTCAGCCTATCTAATTGTAACTTTGTACCCCCTGAACAACCTCTCCCCAGCCTCCTCTCCTCCACTGGCTCCACCGCCTCTGCTAACCACTGATGTACTTTGTACTTCTATGGGATCAGCTTTTTCTTTTTTTTAGATTTCACATATGAGTGAGATCATATGGTATTTGTCTTTTTGTGTCTGGCTTATTTCACTCTTTATTTATTTTTCTGAGACAGAGTCTTGATCTGTTGCCCAGGCTGGAGTGCAGTGGTGCCATCTTGGGTCACCACAACCTCCACCTCCCGGGTTCAAGTGATTCTCCTGCCTCAGCCTCCTGAGTAGCTGGGACTATAGGCGCATGCCACCATGCCCAGCTAATTTTTGTATTTTTAGTAGAGATGGGGTTTCACTGTGTTGGCCAGGCTGGTCTCGAACTCTTGAACTGGTGATCCACCTGCTTCACCCTCCCAAACTCCTGGGATTACAGGTGTGAGCCACCACACCTGGCCTTATTTCACTTAACATAATGTTCAGGTTCATATATTTTGTTTCAAATGACATGGCATTCTTTTTCATTGCTGAATAGTATTCCACTGTGTAGATTTTATCCATACATCCATTGCTGGTATTTACGTTGACTTCAAGTCTTGGCTATTGTGAATAGTGCTGCAATAAACAAGGAAGTACAGATACCTCTACATACCCACTGGTAGGATTGCTAGACCATACAGTAGTTCTACTTTTAATTTTTTGAGGAACCTCCACACGGTTTCCCTTAATAGAGGTACTAATTTACATTCCCACCAATGATGTGTAAGGGTTCTTTTCTCTACATCCTCACTGACACTTGTTTTCTTTTTTCTTTTTGATAAGAGCTATTCTAACTAGAGTGAGGTGGTATTTCATTGTGGTTTTGACTTACATTTCCCTGATAATTAAAAATTCAATTTCAATTCCTTTTTTAAGAACCCTGAATATATGCTTTTATAACTTCTATGTCTTTAATAATTAAAACATGTCGGCAGGGCTTGGTGGCTCAAGCCTGTAATCTCAGTACGTCGGGAGGCCAAAACTGGCAGATCACGAGGTCAAGAGATTGAGATTACCCTGGCCAGCATGGTGAAACCCCATCTCTACTAAAAATACAAAAAATTAGCCGGGCATGGTGGTACATGCCTGTAGTCCCAGCTACTCGGGAGGCTGAGGCAGGAGAACTGCTTGAAACCAGAAAACAGAAGTTGCAGTGAGCCGGAATTGTGCCACTGCACTCCAGACTGGCAATAGAGGGAGACTCCATCTCAAAAAAAGAAAAAAAGTTAAAATTTTTTTTCCGAAGATCATAGAAATGCTCACTTGTATTTACTTCAAATTCATGTGGCCTTAAATAAGTTATTTATATGCTTGAACTAACTAACACAGGATTATAGAATGAGGGTTTATACCTAGAGTTTGCTGCAGAGAATGATTGTTTCTCTTTTAAGACTTTTTTTTGATAAACAGAACAAAACAGGTTGGATGCAGCAGCTCATACCTGTAATCCCAGTGCTTTGAGAGGCCAGGATGGGATGATCTCTTGAGGCCAGGAGTTTGAGACCAGCCTGGGCAACATAGTGAGACCCCATCACTACAAAAAAAATTTCTTAAAGAAAGAAAACAAAGCACACTATTTGTAGAAAATCTAGAAAAGTGTAAAGAAGGAAATAAACCACTGGCTACCCAGAGAAAACCTAAGTTAACATTTTTGGGACATTTCCTGCAAAAGGCAAAGTGCCCAGTGAAGTTGAACCTGAAGACTTGTCAGAATCTTTTGCTGATGGCTTGATGCCATTTTAGGGGATGGCGGGGGTGGTCTGGCAGTTTTGTCTTCCTTTGTTTGGAAAACCCAGCAGAATGGGTCTTGCACATTGGAAAGGCAAACAAACATTCACTTATTATTCTTGGAGAAATCAGTGAGTTTACCTGAATTCTGCTGGCAGATGTTGCAAACTAAGATACGAAGTGTTCTGCCCTAGTAAGGATCAAATGATCTTTCAGCCAACCCTTTCTTTGAAGTGCAAGAAACTGATTCTCCGGAGTGCCTTTAAACTCAATTGCATGTCCTCCTCCACAGAATTATTTCAGATAAAATATTGAGTCTGTGCAGACGGCACACCACAGTTACGTGGGCCGCAGGGTGGCTCATCTGGGCCCAGGGTCCCTTAGCAAAATGCTGGGGGATTTAGGAAGTTTCCCACCATGGAACAGTTGGTGGGCAAGGGCTGCCTCCAGGTGCCAGGTGTGGCTGATGCCACCTACCCTGCCCTGGTCAGTCAGCCCGCATTGCCCTGGAAACCAAGGTGACATCTTGCATTTGCAGACACCAGAGAATAGAGACTGGCAGCTGACAGATCAGACCCTGGTGCTCAGAATGTGGATGGACCCTTCGGTCACAGCTTGTAAGAGGTAGAGTCCTGAGTCAAGCCCAACACGCCAGACTCCTTCCCCAAAAGGAAATAGGAGAAATATCCTGCAGGCAAACAATTCTGTTCTAACTAGGAAATGAGGTGATCTACCACGCTTAAGCAGAGAAGACGGCTTGAAAAACCAAGAAATAAAAAGTAGGAAGGAGGTAAACCTCTTGAAGCCCACCTGGTAAGAAGCAAAGATTTACAGCTTGGTAATATTATGCTTAAGCCCATAAAAGTAGACGGGATAGGACAGTGGGATAGGAACCTGGAAGTAGAAGACAGGTAAGAAAATGGGATACTGGCCGGGCGCAGTGGCTCATGCCTGTAATCCCAGCACTTTGGGGGGCCAAGGTGGGTGGATCACCTGAGGTTGGGACCAGCCTGACCAACACAGAGAAACCCTGTCTCTACTAAAAACACAAACTTAGTCGGGTGTGGTGGCACATGCCTGTAATCCCAGCTACTCAGGAGGCGGAGGCAGGAGAATTGCTTGAACTTGGCAGGTGGAGGTTTGCGGTGAACTGAGATTGCACCATTGCACTCTAGACTGGACAAAAAGAGTGAAACTCCACCTCAAAAAAAGAAACAAAGAAAATGGGAAAATGTGATACCAACTTTTAAACAAAACCCAGACATCTGACTTGACCCTCTTCATCTTGTTAATTTCTTCAATGATGATATTAACTAAGAGAAGGGGTAGGAAGAGGAGAGTTGGGGAAGGCGTAGGAAGAGAATGCTGAGAAGGAAGTCTGGCTGATAGGACTAGCTCATCTAGACTTACCTTCTAATCTCCTATTGAGGAGGAAAACCAAGGTGTGCTGAACAGATGCAACTCTGCTCAGGGTCTGCGTGTCCCACCTGCCTGGGACACGTGTGGCCTGAGTGCATGTTCACAGCCATCTTCCCCAGCTCCCCCTCCAAGAAGCTGCCCAGACTTGCACCCTGCCAGGAGAATCTCTCCAAGCCCAGGTACCCTTCTGGGCCTAAGTAGGTCCTACTCTTCCAACCCTCAGTTACCTTCTGGGATGACTCCAGCCAGCTGCCTTGGTTGGGGGAACTGCATCACAAGGGCGCCTGGCATCCCTCAACCTGGCACCCATGCAGTGCCCCCCGACCTGTCTCCCCAAATCTTCCCATACAACAAGCTGAGTCAGGGGCAGGGAGGGGCCTCCACATTTTATTAGGGATACGGCAGAAGCAGAGGCAGGAAGCAGAGCAGCCGCATTTTGAACAGATAAATTAACCGCGGTGCGGGGCTGGGGGCTGGGGCTGGGCCAGGCGCTTCAATATATAAAAACAACAAAAAAGACAGACGAATAGACCCCAAAGGCATGGGGCAGGGGAGGGCAGCACCATCCAGACAGCCGGGAGGACCAGGGCAGAGAGAGAAGGCAACTTGTCCCCCTGACCCCCAAATTCCACCAGCACGGGGGCCTCCAGAAGGGCCTCACGGGGGCTTCGGGGTAGGGGAGCAGCCAGGTTGGGCAGAGATGGCACGGCTGGTGGGCAGGAAGCCCAGCACCACAAGATGGCTCAGCCTGAAGTGGCAGCTGGGGGGCTGCGACACAGTGGCCTTGAACCCCCAGTCCCTTCAAGGAAGAGCCTTACTCTGGGTGAGAGAAGGAACCAAGGGCTGGGGTCTCTCCCTGAGCTGAGCACGGTCATCTCATCCACAGTAGCAGTGGGTGGTGGGGTGTGCCAGGGACCCCCTTTTCACCTTCTTATCCACCTGTCTCCTTGGTCCCTTCAGGGAGGGGCCCCCTGGCTCCAGGGGCTGGGCACGAAGAGAGCTGGTCCAGTCTGTGGTCCCCAACTCCAGCAGGGCCATGGCGTGGCGCAGCCCTTCAGCCCTGACTCCCACAGGAGGAGAGGGAGTCGTAGAGCGAGTCGCTGAGAGACTCCGAGGTCTCCAGCCCTGGGGGGCCGCCACTGGCCACTCTGCCTTCCTCACCCATGTCCGAAGTGCTGGGGGTTCGGCTACCCCCGAATGCTGGGCCCTGGGGCGTAGGGGATGGGCGGCTGGGCTCCTGGCTCCGCTTCCTGTCCACGGGCAGGGCCTGGAAAAGGAGGGGCAGCTCGGGAGGAAGCTCCTCTCCACCTCTCTCAGCCCAGCCTCACAGACACTGAGCTCTGAGGGGCATCTGTGCACCCAATGGGGGGCTGTTCAAGAGGGAGCCCCCCAAGGTGGGGCGCGCTTCAGAGGAAGCAGGCTGGAGGTACAACTGAGAACAGTCCCACAAGGTTCTGGGGAGGGACAGAAACCCTTTCCCAAGAGAAGGGTGCAAGGAGGGAAGGGAGGTGGGCCGCTCACAGGGCATCCCAGGGTCCTCCTCCTGGAGGGTGTGGTGCCAAGACTGTGCAAGACACAGGCCGTACATCACTGGAGAAACTGTCTCCCCACGTCACTCCCTCCTGCCTCCCAGTCCATTCTCTTTCCCCTACTGCAATTCTCACCATGGGGGTCCTGGGCAGCCCCTCCAACTGTCGGGGTGGGCACAGGAAAGGGTCCGAGGAGCTGCCGGCTGCCCTGGTATTGGGGAAGGTCCAGTTCTTGGCCAGTTGAACAGGAGGGGTGGGACCTGGGTCTTCACAGGGATCTGTCCAGGAACAAGGGGAAGGTGGATGGAGCTGCCCAGCCCCCAGAAGCATCCCACCCTCCCACCTGGACACTCACCATCAGGACAGTTCTGATGGCCCCGGTGGCCTGGAGCAGCAGGCAGCAGCGCAGGGAAGGCTGGCATGCTAGGGTGCCGCCCACTCACCAGCAGCTCCTCTATGCCTGGCACCTCCCGCTCCAGCGTGTGGGCACGGCGGGGGACTTTGGTAAGGGGTGGGGGCCGAGCTGGGGGTACCCCAGATGGGGGCTCCAGCCGCGGCGGCTTGGTCTTAGGAAGATTCTTGCTGGGGGTCCCAATGCTACCATGGTCTGGGGGTGGGAAGGTCCCAATGCCACTGTCCAAGGTTCGAGTCAAGGAGCCACAGGCTGGGGAGGGGAGGGCACATCAAGAGTGAGGCTGGGCTCAGCCCCCCGCCTGCCTCCACTTCCCACCCAGCCCAGGCTCCACCCCGACTCAGAACCCCTCCTGACCCAACAGCTCATTCCATAGCACATGCCCGCCATCCCCACCTGCCCGGGGCTTAGGAAAGGGGTGTAGGTAGGGCAAGTACCCCAGAGGAAGGATTTGTTCTTGTGTAACTCCAGTGCCCACCTGGTGCTTGGCACCAAGATGGCACACAGAGCCTAGCACCTGCTGTGGGGATAGGAAGTGGCAGGGGGTGGGGGCAAAGGAACTTGCTGACCTGTGAAGTGTGAGGTGGGCACTGGCTCGGCCAAGCTGTCCTCTGAGGGCATCTCTTCCCGCCTCGCTGGCTCACTGCTTGGCTGTGTGGGGTACAGGAGACCTCAGAGTCCACTCCTCCCTCCTCCATACCCCTCCCCACCCTTCTAGGGGGTGAGAATGTGGCTGTCAAAGTATGGGAGTATGAAGATGAGGTCCTGGAGTATGGATCTCAGTGCCATGCAGACTGGGAAGCTCCTCTCTCCTCCCCAGTCTCCCCTCCAAGACCATGAGAGCATCCAGCAGCTTCTAGGCCTTGGGGAGGGGGAACCCTCTAGGGGGTAAGAGACCTGGCAGGGCCAGAGAGCCAGGCCCCCCTACCCAGTCCCTGCCCTAAGAACTTACCTTTCCAGGTTTTCCGCAGCCCTGAAGAGGGCCCACCAGGCCATTCCGGGGCCCACAGGCTGGCCAGGAGCTCTTGGGATCAGAAGACACTGGCTGGAAATCCCCGTAATCAGGCTTGGGCTCCCGCCAGCTTTTGGATGGCAGCTCCTTGCCATCCACCCTATGGGCAACAGCGCAGATGTAGGTGAGAGCGGCCAGGCCTGCCCAGACATCTCAGCCTTTCACCTGCCAATGGTGCGGGGCTTAGGGAGGCACTTCCTGCCACCCACCTCTGGGGAAGGGGACATGTTGCTGGTCATTGCTCCCACCAACCCTTCTTGACACTGGCAACAGGCAAGGACCGTAGGGAAACCCCCAGAGGAAGAGAGGGCAGCAGAGAAGATGGGAGAACTCCCCCAGAGCCATCCAGAGTTGAGCCTAGCGACTGCTTGATGGTGATTCCAGATAGACCAGCAGACCCAGTCATTCTGCTCCATGAATGACACACTCCACCTGCCCCAGCTGAACTTCTGAGCACACCTGCAGTCCAAACCACACACCCTATCTGGGGCCTAATTCCTGCAGACTTTCTGCCTCATCTGGCCCAGACAGAGCACCCCAAGATGGGTGGGACCCTTCTTTAAACCACAGTTCCTGTTGTAGCAGGTGTCAAAGGGCAAGATGGGAAGGGGACTCCCCTTGTCCCTTTCCTGAAGGAGAAGAGCTTCATCAGCCCAGTTAGGCTCTAGCGTTCACTATCACATGCAGGTACCTCTGACAGGCTGCCGCATCTGGTAGAGACCATCCAGGAAAATGTGGACTGTTAACGCTTCTCAAATGAGAAGCCAGCGACGAGGTCAAGCCCCTGATCTTTCCTCCAGGCCAAGTCCCTGACCCCACAGCTGCTTTGGTGGCCTTCTATCCCTTTTGACCTCTGGGAAGCCCCAGCTCCTAGGAAAGGCAGGCCCAGCCCCAGACTCAGGTGTGCCCACGAAGGGAAAAGTGCCCATGCCCACCAAGCACCTGTTGGCTGATCCCAGGCCCTCACCTGTTGAGCAGCTGCTGCATGAAGGTGTCTGCGCCCTGGTACATGCCAGCCAGCTGGCCCTGCACCTGCCCCAGCCCCGTGCTGGGCCCTGGGGCTGGGCCCCCAGGCCGTGGCCGGGCCCTGCTGCTTAGATAGGCCTTCTCCTCCTCGAGTGCCCGACGCAGGTCTTCCGCCTTGGCCATCAGCTTGGAGATGTTGAGGCTCTCAGCCTCCAGCTTCCGGGCTTCCATTTTGACTTCCCTCCGGAGCGGGGAGCCCCCACCAGACCCCTCCTTGCTCTTGGTGGCCTCTGTGCGGCGGTTCAGTGCTGGTAGCTTACTCTTCTTAAGGCCGAACCAGCTGGCGATGCTGCTGGTGTTGCGGTGCTTGACCTCAGCGCCGGGGGCCCGCTCCTGGCCCTGGAGCCGCAGCACATTCTCCTCGATGCCCTTCATCACCTTCTCCTCAATGGCTGAGTGTGGGGCCAGCCCGTCGGGGCCCTGGCTTGGGTCAGTGGGACCAGGTACTGTGGGTGTGGGCTGGGCTGTGGTACCACCACAGTCTGCCCAGGGAGGGCCCTTCCCTTTGTCAGGCTTGGGGGACTCCTTGGTGACGGGAGGAGCCCCAGGTCGAGGTACCACCTTGGTGGGTGACTTGGAAGGGAGTTTGGTGGGGCTGCTGTGAGGGCTCTTATTGGGCTTGCCCAGGCTTGGGGCTGAGGTTGGCACTTTGGCAGGGGTACGGGGTACCTGGGGGCACAGAGCCCCTGCCAGCCGGCTCTTGGCCAGCTCCACTTTGGTGAGGCAGCTCCTTGGTGAGACAGGCTCCAGGTCCACCCGGGCCCCCATGGAGTGAGAGGAGTAGACTCGGACCCCAGGATCCCCCATGAGTCCAGGTTCCTGCTGCTTCAGGCTGTTTGCGCCTGAAGCTACTGCCCCCCGTATGCTCCCCTTAGCTTCTAGTTGCTCCGGGGGCCTGTGGATGGGGGGCACCATGTCTCCAGCACTCTCCCCTGACCTCCCTGGTCCCCGGGCCTTTTCAGTGCCAGGCCTGGCTGGCACCCCATTCTTCTCTGGGCCCAGGGCCCCCTCGGGGCCTGTTTTCAGCTTCCCCAGGGCCGTCAGTCTGTCCCGCAAAGGTGTGCTGCCGGGATCCCCAGGTCGCCGTGCTGACCCCTGGCTGGGCTTCTTGGATGGGTTGCCTGGGGTCCTGCGGCCAGGATGGGGAGACTCCAAGCCTGCCTTGTCCAAACTCTTTTCCTGGGGGCTCCCATAGGGGTACGATTCCGGAAGGCAAGGGCTGGAGGGAACTCCAGGGCTTCTGAGAATTTCGGGGGCCTGTGGCACCTCCAGAGTTAGCTGTGGGTAGGTGGGCACCTGCAGTGGGGACGGAGGTGGCTCTGGGGAAGGCCCCCTAAAGGTGCTCCGAGAAAGGTCCAGGATGTTCTCATAGCAGGGAGATACCACTGGGCCTGGGGACAGCGTGGTGGACAAGGCTGACTGCGGGGGTCTGAGCTGTGCAGAGTCTGGGGTTGTGGAGCAGGGTAAAGGGCTGGTGGGCAGGCCCTGCGCCCCCTCTGGGGACAGCTCTCCTCCACCCAGACCCCTTCGGGCCAGCAGTGGGGAGGGGCTGCCATCTGAGCCACTGTTCCGACAGGGGATGCGTGAGTTCCGAGGGAGCTGGGGACTGAGCTGCGGGCCGCCGGGGCTGGGAATCTTCTCCGAGGCTGGAGGCAGCTTTAGAAACTTGAGACCCCTGGCTGGAGAGGGCAGAAGGGGTCCCTGGGCTTCCCCAGGAGAAGGGGGGCCAATTTGGAGCTTGCTTTTCACCTGAGATGAGGAATGGGGGTGGCCAGGCTGAGAGCCCAGTGGGGCATCCCCAGCACCCATGAACATACTAAGAAAGGGGAGGGGCCCCTGGCCCTCTGAGGTAGCACCAAAGCCTGGCCTGTGGGCCTCTGGGGTACCCCCACCCCAAGCTGACTTAGGGAGGCCTTTGGACTTGGACAGCTGTGGGGGCCCCTGGTCTTGGGAAGATGGCTGCCCGGGACCTGGGCGGTCCCCGTTGAGTGGGCCTGCAGCCCCAGCCAGGAAGGCCTGTAGGTAAGACTCTGTGTCCTCAAGGAGCTGGCCCAGATTCAGCTGTCTGCGGGCCAGAGCACCGAGCAGGGTGTCGGGGCTGGGTGCCTCATTGGGGTCACCTGCTTCATCAGAAGAGGAGGAGGAGCTGCTGCCTGGGGCACAGTTTTGGCCAGAGCTGGTGCCCTGGGCCTGGGGAGGTCCCCTGCTAGGACCCCAGAGCCGCCCAGTACCCTCTTCCCCTCCCGGGCCCCCCAAGAGGCGCTCCCAGTGCAGCAGGCCTCCCAGGCTGCCAGGGCCTAGCAGCAGGCAGGGCGCCCAGGGCGAGGGTTCGGGCTGAGGTGGGCCACACAGCTCGCCGTTGATGGGCTCTGGGGAGCCAGGACCCTGGCCTGGAGGCCGCCAGGGGGTGGCAGGTGAGCACAGAAGCAAGGGGTCAGTCTCTTCCAGGGCTCTCAGCACCTCCAGAATCTGGGCCTTCTTCCGAAGAAATGGGGATAGGGCATCCAGCGCTGGGGGTGGGGTGGCTGGGGGGCCTGGGCCTCCTGGCCTCAGCTGCTGCTCCCAACATACCTTTGGGGAGAGATGATGGTATGAGGAGGGGACCACGTGCAGCTGGGATCCAGTTCCACGCCCAGGCCCTGGGCTGGCATAACAGGGTGTGCCAGGAACAGAGCTGGCCCCGTTGTGTCTGTGTCCCCAAAAGGAATTCACAGCAACTGGGATATGATGGTTCTGCTTCCTCAAGGGTTGCTGAGCCCTGGTTACCCCAATTCTCCTTCTTGGCACACATGGGGTTGGGCAGGTACCCAACATCCTCTTCTTGGTTGTCCCCGCCCCTACTCCCCACAGCCATTTGGATCAGCAGGTCTGACCACCTACAACTCCGACCTCTGTGTTTGTCCCAGGGGAGGGAGGTCTGTCCATTTCTCAGGCCCAGAAAGAACACGGACTCCAGAAGGGAGTGCAATGTACCCCAGTCCTAAGTCAGTCACTTATAGCCTGGGCCTCCTCAGGGAAGAAGCGGACTCTGCTGACCTAATCCCCAGCAGGAAGGGGTTTGGGGTGACTCCATGCAAACCCTTCCTTGCTGTCCCCCAGCCCTTTTTGGGGGTAGCATAGTGTGGTATAGTGGTCAGCCCATAGGCTCTGGAGTCAGCCTGTGTAGGCCCAAGTTCCAGTTCTACCTATCGATAGGGCCTTCAGCAAGTTATCTGAGCTCTAAGCTGCTTCATTGTATCATCTGTAAAATGAGATGATTATTATGTCAACCTCACTATAAAAGATGAATGAGATCCAAGGTGTTCTACACAGTTCCTGGCATGCAGTAAGAGCTCAGCAAGTGTTAACCATGCCTCTTAATGCATTAGTAATGCATCTGCTCACAGGGCCAGCGGCTGAGGGTGGGGCTCTGCTTTTCCTGGCATTTGGCTGACAGTGGAGGGCCCACACTTCCAGCCTGGACAAGCGTCTGAGCACTGGGAAACAGCCCTTCCCCCGGGACTCGTTAGGAAAGAGCAGTGGAATACTGACTGAGGAGCCTGTAGCTAGTGGGGCCACGGACCACGGTGCCTAGCCCTCCTACCTCTCTCTGCCCAGCACAGTGGCCCACAGGCAGTGGGGCGGCCGGTCCCTCAGTGGAGCTCAGGGAGGGGGAGGCTGGTGGCTCTGATGGCAGCTGGAGCGGGGTGAGTGGGATCTGCAGAGGGAGAGGCAGAGTTAGTGCAGTAGCTGTCGGGTCCAGGTCCCTACTCCCTTGCAAAGCCAGGCCTTCCCCTCTGCGTCCTCTCCTTCATGGAGGACTCCCAGCCCCAGATGCAGCTCTGGCTGCTGCCCCACCCACTGGTAAGAGAAGCCTCAGGAGACCACAGCACAGGCAGATCTGAAGACGGTGCAAGCCAGGGGTCACAGAGTGAGACTGGTCAGAGGGCTATGGAGAGACATGAATATCCTGGGCCCCGAGGGCTGTGACAGGTCTCACTCAGAGTGCCTTTCTCAGCTCCAAGCCTGCTTCACTTGTCTATGGGGCTTCCTCTCCTCTCACAAAGAGGGTTACCACAAAGGTCTCTTCCTGTTCTCAACACCTGGGATCCGAGGATCACAGGGACAGCTGAGATAAATAGTCTTAGACGGTCTTAGAAAAGAGATGGCAGGGGCCGGGCGCAGTGGCTCATGCCTGTAATCCCAGCACTTTGGGAGGCCAAAGCAGGCAGATGACCTGAGGTCAGGAGTTCGAGACCAGCCTGGCCAACATGGTGAAGCCCTGTCTCTACTAAAAGTACTACAGTTGGCTGCGCGCAGTGGCTCACACCTGTAATCCCAGCACTTCGGGAGGCCAAGGTGTGTGGATCATGAGGTCAGGAGTACAGGACCAGCCTGGCCAAGATGGTGAAACATCTCTACTAAAAATAGAAAAATTGGCTGGGCGTGGTGGTGGGTGCCTGTAATCTCAGCTACTCAGGAGGCTGAGGCAGAGAACTGCTTGAACCTGGGAGGTGGAGGTTACAGTGAGCCAAAATTGTGCCACTGCACTCCAGCCTAGGTGACTGAGCAAAAGTCTATCTCTAAATAAATAAATAAATAAATAAAAAGTACAAAAATTGTCGGCCGGGCACGGTGGTTCATGCCTGTAATCCCAGCACTTTGGGAGGCTGAGGCAGGCAGGTCATGAGGTCAGGAGATCGAGACCATCCTGGCCAACATTGTGAAACCCTGTCTCTATGGAAAAAAATACAAAAATACAAAAATTAGGTGGGTGCGGTGGCACTCACCTGTAGTCCCAGCTACTCTGGAGGCTGAGGCAGGGGAATTGCTTGAACCTGGTAGGTGGAGATTGCAGTGAGTCGAGATCACGCCGCCGCACTCAAGCCTAGCGACAGAGCAAGACTCCATCTCAAAAAAAAAAAAATTAGCAGGGCATGGTGGTGGGCACCTGTAATCCCAGCTACTCAGGAGGCTGAGGCAGAATTGTTTGAACCCAGGAAGTGGAGGTTGCAGTGAGCCAAGATTGTGCCACTGCACTCCAGCCTGGGCAACAATGAGACTTCATCTCAAAAAAAAAAAAAAAGAAAAAAAAGAAAGGAAAAGACATAGCAGGGAGTTGTAATGTTTCTGTCTCCCCTGCCTGGTGTGATGTGGAACATCTACTCTGGGACTGAAAAGGCAGGATTTAATCACGGGCACTTCTCTCTCAGTCACTGAGAATGCGATTTCCATCTCCCGGGCATCTTGTGGCTAGATATGAGTCAGCTTTAACTCCTCCCTCTCTCATTCTTCACAGCCTTTAAACCCTGTCTCTGCAGTGCCCCTCAACCCCACTCCACCCACCTACGGCCAGCTGCAGCAGCGCCTCCAGCCCAGCTCTTCCTGCCTCTGGCCTGCACTGCTCCACCAGTCAGTCAGTCTCCTTGATCTGGTTTGGTGGTCTTTCAATCTCCTGTGCACAAGACAGCCTAAAGCATCTTTTCTTTTCTTCCTTTTTTTTTTTTTTAAACCATAAACTAACAATGCGATGAGATATTTTTTCTTTTTTTCAGACAGGTTTTGCTCTGTCACTCAGGCTGGAATGCAGTGGCATGACTGTAGCTCACTGCAGCCTTGATTCCCTGGGCTCAAGCAATCCTCCTGCCTCAGCCTCCTGGGTAGCTAGGACTACCGGTGAGTGTCACCACACCTGGCTAATTAAAAAAAAATTGTTTTTTTGTACAGATAGTGTCTTGCTATGTTGCCTTGGCTGGTCTTAAACTCCTGGGCTCAAGTGATTCTCCCTCTTCAGCCTTCCCAAATGTTGAGATTATAGGCGTCAGCTACTGTGCCTGGCCTTGTTTTCTTTTCTAAAGCATTTTTGTGTTCAAAAGCCTCCTATGTCTGCCTATTGTCAGCAGAAACAAGTGTGCACTCCTCTGCAGGCATCTGGGCCTGACTGGCCAGCTCTTCCCATGCCACCGTCTCCCTCACCGTCCCTTCGCACGTCCTTTGCTCCAGTCAAGCTGAACAGCTTACTGCTCTCTGGGCCTCCCTGCTCTTGGATCTTTGCTCATGCTGTTCTTTCCACAGGGAATCCCTCCTCCCCAGGCCCCACTCCACTCTTAAAATCTCCCATCCATCCATTAAGTCCCAGTTCCAATGTCATTTCCATCCTTCTCTGATGGCCTCTCCCCACCATCTCCTGGGTTCTCTGATGGCACTGTCATACTCTGCCTTGTGGCATGGAGCTCCCTGAGCTCCCAACAGTCCCAGGCTCCCAGGGTCCCGTTGGCCTGCAGAGGCCTTGGCCCTTCGATGGGGCCTCATGATGCAGTCCAATTCCGTACGTGTTGGCAAAGGCACGGCTCACAGTAAGAGCTTAATTGGCATTTGTGCAAAGGCGCTTTCACCCTAGCAAAGCACAAGCTGGGAATCACATCATAAACAGCTGCCACTGACTATCTACTGTGGGCCAAGTGCGACATATCATCTCATTGAATCCTCACATCAACTGCAATATGGGCATTTTTATCCCATCCGTTAAAAAACAAAACTGTAGTCTGTAAAGCTAAGTAATTTACCCCAGGTCACACAGCTAAGAAGTAGCTAAGTGAGGGATCCAACCCAGGTTTATCTGAGGCCAAGCTTTGTGCTCTTCCCATTATGTCATATTACTTCTGGGGAAGATAAATCTATTGGCTTGAACCCCTAAAGGTTCCAGAATTCATTTAGGTAAAAAGTAAATGCTTTAAGGACACCCGACCCCTCTGTTATCAGCAGTCACTGAGAAGAGTGTGCTGGGGTGGGCTGAGCTGGAGTGGTTGGGCCTCTAGGGATTCCAGGGTGAACCCTGCCGCAAGGACAGATGTAGGGCAATGAGAACTGCAGAGTCACTGCTGCAGACTCTGACTCAGCTCTGTGCCAACCTGGTGAGGCTGGATGGCCAGAGTGGCTATGGTGACAAGGTGCTTCCTCTGCAAGGGCCAGGCTTCCAGTGAGTGGAGGGGTTGCCAGCTCAGGGACTGGGGACCAAGAGTTGCCTAGTTTGCATCAGACAGATACACACACACCACACCCCCCACCACACACACACCCCCACACACAGAAAAGTGCTTTTCTTCTTGTCAAAGTGAGGGGAATGGGTTGGCCGACCTCAGAAACAACCTGCTGCTCACCCCAGGCATCTGGAGCTACTCCTGATCCTCCCACCCCATGTCTCACCCCATCCTTGCGGGTTCCTCACAGAGTAACCTCAAGTGACACCTTAACGCAGCCCAGGAGTCACTCGCAGTAGCCTCCTGCTTCTCCTGGGGAAGGCAGGTGTCAGGGCTCCCAGCAGAGACTGTGAACAGTTATCAGAACTGAAATCTTTCTTGACACCACACCCTGGGCTGCCTTATACCCAGCCCCACCCCTGTGCCCGGCCAAGAAGAGGCTGTGTCAGTGGCCAAAGCGGCCTCTTGGAAACTTGAAATAATTGCATCTGCAGACTCCACTCATCTCCCCACACCGGGCAGGGGCAAGTGCAAAGCTCCATCAACAAGAAGGGGTGCTCTGTGGGGAGCACTGGGAGGAGGGAACCGCCAAACTCAGGAGACTTGGGCAGTTTGCAACCCATCTAAGGCTCAAATCTTTCAGGCGGGGCAGGCCTTCCCTGGATGTCCACAGCCCCAAGAGTGGAAGGGGGACAGCTGATGGCCTGCTTCCCTAGGTGCACTAGAGAAGACAGTGATGCGGCAGACGGGGCTGGGGAGGCAGGAGGCAGTGTGATGGGAGGGAAAGGAGCGCATGTGCCTACCTGAGGGAGAGAGCCAGTGGTGAGATGGAGCTTCTGCTGAAACAGGGCACTCAGCATCTGGTTCTGCCGTTCCAGGTCAAACACCCTCTTCTTCAGCTTGATGCACTCCTCTCGAAGGTCCTGCCGTCCACCCCAGGAGGCACAGGAAGAAGAGGAGAGGATGGTGAGAGAGTGTCACAGTGCTCTTCATCAGAACAGTGGCATGCACGGATCTACCTGGAGGCCCTAGGACCCTTCTGGGCATATCCTTCTCCTGGAACCTCCTTCTATGAGGAATCTGAGCCTGCTGATGTTGCTAGCTATAGCATCTTCTAGGGACTGAAAATTCTCTAAAGTTCATCATCCCTGGTGGGCGGTAAATCCCATTCTCTTTGTTACCTTTTTCATCCCTGGAATCAACCCCCCTGCCTCTTAGAAAGCACACATCAAAGAAGGGCCTGTGTAAGACAGAGGAAGGCCTTGGGGTCAAAGTGGCCCCGATGTCAAGAAGTTATCCACAGCACACGAGTACATGAGTAAATATGTAGATGCCATTTAGGCTCACAACATCAACACTGCTTTAAGGCCTATCACAGCCTGGAAAAGCCAGCTGGGGACAGGGTAAGGGCAGGAGTCAAGCTCAAATAAGTGATCACAGCTCAGAGACCTGGCCTTACCTAGTCCCACCCCTGCCTCTAGGTAGAACAGTATGGACCTGCCCAAGGCAGGAAGACAGAGAACTGCCGGAGGGCAACAGCCCATCTCCTCCAAGCCCTTATTCCCCAGGAAGGGCCTCATCTGCTGTGCCCAGCACTTCTCCCCAGGGTGTCTGGGCCTGCGGGGGTAGTGGGGGAATGTCTCCTGTGGTTACTTACCTTCTGGTTCAGCAAGGCCTGTACCACGTGGTTGGCAACCTGGGGACAGAAAGCCCCGAGGCAGAGCTGTCAGCAGACCCCAGCTTCTGCCAGGAGCAGATGAGCCACGTCCCCCCAGTCCCACTGCAGGCCCCACAGACCTCGTCCAGGCAGCGCTCGTAAGTCTCCCGCTGGTTTTCATTGGCCTGGGCAAGCGCTGAGTTCTCTGCCTGCGGGGGCGAGGGAGGAAGAGGGCAAAAAGAAGGCTTTGGGGATTATTCTTCCCCCAGGGCATGTTCCTTTTGAGGAAGGGGAGGCAGCTACAGGGATGCTAACTACACCCCCACTCCAGCTTTTGGCTGTGAGCAGATTCTCTGCCCTGCAGAGGCCAAGGGCAGCTGGAGGGCAGGGCTGAGATGGTATGGTTTTCTGTAAACCCCCAACCTCAGTCATTTGCACTGGAGGCACTGGGGAGACACAGTGGCCAGGTGGACCTGAGGTGGGAGGTGCCCACAGTAACCCTTATTTTCCTGGGAGATGGGCAAAGGAGGCTGCAGGGAAGAGGAGAGGGTCTTAAGAATGTGGCGAGGGGTGTGGCCTGAGGATGTGCACCCTTGTCCCTCAACTCCTGAGCCCTGGACCATCCAGCTTCTTCCTACTATGGCCTCTGACCACCCCCTTTCCTAGAGCCTGAAGAAGCATGGGAGGTAAGGAAGGGAGGTGTTCGGGGGTTAGGACACCCATCTCTGGGCATGCTTCTTGTCCCTGAGCTGTCACTGGACGGGAGAGCTAAGAGCAAGGAAAGGGCTTCTCAGAGAAGCTCTGCAGAAGAATGTTCGGCTAGCCTCCTGCCTGCCAAAGCAGGCTGAGAGGAAGGCCCATGGCACCCAAAAATCCACAGGAAGCTCAGACGGAGGGGAAGTCCTGCCTCCCCCACCTTGCCCCATATTGCACCTCCAGCTCCCGAAGTCGGTGCAGAAGCTCCTGGCATGTGCCCGGCTCCATGCTGCCATCACCACCCTCTCCTGGCCTTGGGTTTCCAGGACTTGCAGCTGGCTGGTCCATGGCCTCCGACATCTGGCTCTGGGAACAAGGGAGAGACGCCCGGCAGGCTACTCCAGGGCAAGAGGAGGAAGTGAGGAGGAAGAGGACAAAGATGAAACCCTTCAGTCTCCTTGGAGCTTAGGTCAGTGTGACCTATGTGCATGACACTGTAACAACCCAGGGCCAGGCTGGGAATCTCTCAGTCACGGGGCAGACAAAGATACTCTCCTTGTCTTAAGAACAGAGACTATTGTTTTAGAAAGCCCCACACTCACACATGCGCTATTGTCGGTCAGACACTGAGCAAGGAGCCTAGAAATCTGATTTCTCCACTAGGACTGGCCTCAAGCTGGGGAGTCATTCAGCCTCCTTGGGCCTCAGTCCCCCTATTTGTAAAATAACACCAATATCCCCTAATCTCTCTCAATGTTTGCAAACAAAGATTAGGTCTGTGAAAGTGATTTAAAGAAGTTAAAAAAAACAAACACGAGACTGTTATTACTCATGACAGTAACAATAATTTAAACTAATTTAACAAGTAAGACAACTAGGATTTTATCCTGAGCATCAGTGGTCCCCTGCCTGGAGCAGGGACACGTTTTAGGTAATGGAGACAATGAATAAAACCCTGGCTTTGCAGCCAAAAGTCTCTGTCTTGCTCTGCCTAGTATGAGCTGGGTGAAAACATGAAAACTGAGCTCATTAATTCACTCAGTCACCCAACTGATCCTTAGTTTCCTAGTTCTGAGAAATAGGCAGAAGAATTCTTCCTTCCTTATAGGGCCATTGTGAGAGTCAGATGTGACCACCGAGGAACAGCACCCTGAGAACTTGACCCGGAATGTGTGGACAATACAGTTGAGCCTGGGGCCTGGTGCCCTTTGCTCTAGTTGTGGCTCCAGGGCTCACTTGCTGGGTCATCCCAGGGCAATGTCCCACTCCCTGAGCCTCAGGCTCCTTCTGGACATAGTAGGAAGTGCCCTGCACCCCTCCAGGGCTCCGCTTTCTAGGCCTAGCTCCAGCCTTACTAAGCACCCACTGCCCTGGCAGGAGCTAGGCCCCAGCAGATCAGGCTTTTTTTTTTTTTTTTTTGAGACAGAGTTTTGCTCCTGCTGCCCAGGCTGGAGTGCAATGGCACGATCTCGGCTCACCGCAACCTCTGCCTCCCGCCTCCCAGGTTCAAGTGATTCTCCTGCCCCAGCCTCCCAATAGCTGGGATTACAGGCATGCGCCACCATGCCCAGCTAATTTTTGTATTTTTAATAGAGATAGCATTTCACCATGTTGGCCAGGATGGTCTCGATCTCCTGACCTTGTGATCCGCCCGCCTCGGACTCCCAGAGCGCTGGGATTACAGGCATGAGCCACCGTGCCCGGCCTACGTCAGGCTTTTTTTGTGCACACTGGTCCTTCTGCTGGGATCTCTTGACACCACCCGCTCCTTTCCACTTGGCCAGCAACTTCCTATTCATCCTTCAGGGCTCCGAGGCACCGATCCTGCAAGATTCTATACCAGCCTCCCCCACCAGACAGTCAACTCCATGAGGGAAGGAACGCTGCATTCACCTCCCCATCCAAACTCACACGCCTCCTGGTGGGATGCCTGACATGCGGGAGACAGGCTGATGACTAGACAAAGTTCATGACCACACCCAGCATAACCAGGGCTCAGACCTGTGTCACACATGGGATCCTCCCACCCCACCAAACGGCTGCCATTGTTGCTAGCTTGAACTGGCTAGTCTTTATCTTCCAATTGAGTTCCAATTTCTCTGCTAGAGAAAAATGCTCAATTTTTTTCTTCCCTACAAATATTGTGGAGGTTTCCAGTAGATGGGCAACCCTCCTTATTGTAAGAGGGTGGAACGTTGGTCCACCCTGACCACTCCTTGTGCCACTGAAGCCCCCACAAAAGAAAAATGGGGTTGGGTGTGGTGGCTCATGCCTGCCCTTGGCACTTTGGGAGGCCAAGGTGGGAGGATGGCTTAAGGCTAGGAGTTCAAGCCCAGCCTGGGCAACATAGTGAGACCTCATCTACCAAAAGGAAAAAAAAGAAGTGGGAGTATCCCTTGAGCCCAGGAGTTCGAGGCTACAGTGGGCTATGAACGCCACTGCACTCAAGCCTGGGCAACAAAGCGAGACCCTGTTTCAAAACAAAAATGAAAAGACTTGGAGTTTTTGGACCATAGGAGAGAGGGGTCCTCAGCAGCTCACCACCCAGCCATCTGAGCACTTGCTCCCTATCCTCCAGGGTGGAGCCCAGGGGTGCCTCTCCCACCCCCAGCATGCACAGGCCCCAAAGCCCCTCACCTGTCTCTGCCCCCTTACACAGGTGGGCACACTCACTCTAGCATCCAGAACGGTCACCTTGCCTGTGGAGGGAAAAAAAAGATGATGTCAGCCACGCACTTACTGGGCTCCTGCTATGCGCCAGGCGCTGGGACACGGGATGAGGAGCCGGAAAGAGCCCAGCCACTACGAAGCTTCTACTCTATTGGGTGAGACAGACAATGTACAATGTTGGGCTGTGATTAGGCACTGAGAGACGACAATTAAGTAGAGACCTGAAAGAAGTCCAGATGAAAGCCTGGAATGGAAAAGCATTTGGAGTGGCAGAAAGAGCCAGTGCAAAGGTCCCCAGCTCTCAGCCAGGAATCATCAGATAACAGAGGAGACTGAACAGTCACACCTGGTACTTTACAACCCAGTTCTATAACATACATAGTCTTCTCTAGTGCTCAGCAGTTAACCACAACGATGTTAAATACTATTATCAGTGCCTATGTTTTCAGATGAGGAAACCGAGTGTGATGAACAGCATAGGCACGATCTTCCACACCATTCCATCGGTTCTTCTGACAACCTGGGAAGGGGAGCACCCGCCAGCAGGAGGAGGCAGGCTCTCGGGCAGAGGATATTGCCCAAATCACATGGCCACTTCACAAAGCACACACTGGACAGGCCTAGATCTCCCCACTCCTCTGTACACGCCCAAGCTGCACTGTAAGCTCCACAATACAACATACGTTTACGCTCTGCACAGCCCCAGAGCTCCCCGGAGGCTAGAAATCTGACACTACTGCATCTCTTTTCTTTTTTTCTCACTTGTAAAACAGGGATAAGAACACTTAGTCCAAAGGGTTGTTGGAGGACAAAATGAGATAATATATGTAGAGTGTCTGGCACAAACTCCAAAAATGAAGGCTTTTCATATCATCAGCCGCTGACACAGGCACAGTGCAAAGCCCTGGGGTTGTTATGGAGCCTGCTACTGCCTTGTCCATTCACACAGAAGTAGACTCTGGGTCCCAGGGCCCTTACGCAGGGGTCTCGGCTACAGGGGCACCTTTAGATACCCCCCGCCCTGCCCTCAGAGGCCTCCCCTCCCTCAACTCCTCCCAGCCGGCTCTCCAGCCCCAGGGCCAGCACTGCCTTCCCTTTCTCTTCTAATATCCCAGAAAGAGAAGCAACTGGATGCTTGGGGGCTGGGGTAACAGTGAAAGGGGAGAATGCTTCTTCATGTCTGTATGTGTGGTTACAACAGTGGGAAGGGGACTTCTGAAAACACTTGAAGGAAAAGGAAGACCAGTTTAATACTGCTATTTTTTAAGAGACAGGGTCTCACTCCACTCCACAGGCTGGAGTGCTGGCACATTCGTAGTTCACTGCACCCCTGACCTCCTGGGCTCAAGTGATCTCCTGCTTCAGCCTCCCAAGTAGCTGGGACTATAGGTGATCCTCCCTCCTTAGCCTCCCAGAGCACTGGGATGACAGGTGAGTCACTGTGCCTGGCCTCTAATGCTTATTTTTAATACAACAATCTGAAATTCTTTTTTTTTTTGAGACAGAGTCCCACTCTGTCACCCAGGCTAGAGTGCAACAGCGCAATCTCAGCTTACTGCAGCCTCCACCTCCTAGGTTCAAGGGATTCTCTTGCCTCAGCTTCCTGAGTAGCTGGGGTTATAGGCATGCACCACTACGCCTGGCTAATTTTTTTGCATTTTTAGTAGAGATGGGGTTTCGCCATGTTGGCCAAGCTGGTCTCGAACTCCTGACCTCAGGTGATCCACCCTCCTCGGCCTCCCAAATTGCTGGGATTACAGGCATGAGCCACCATGCCCGGCCTGAAGTTGTTATTTAACATCATAAAAATGTATCATGTTTTACTTTGTTTGCTCATAATGTTATGTTGATAGACATAGAAATATACAGGTCTGGAAAAAAAGGGAAAAAATTGAAGAATTATCCTCCTTCCCACACTCAAATGGGGTAAAACCCAGACAAGGCCTCAGGTCACCTCCAGCATCTGATCAGTGCTGCCCTCATCCACAACTCTGGTCTCTGGGCCATGATCCTTCCACTGCCTGGAGCAACCTGCCTGTCGGTCCCCAGCGTGTCCCTCAATCCCCTCACCATCTACTTCTCTAGTGGAAACTTCCATGGAAGAGGGGCTGGGGGGTGGTTGTGGTGTGCTGTGGAGGAGGAGAAGAAAGTTGGGAGGGTGAGGGAAAGGAATGGGATAAAGAGGGCAGCATCCGGGGTCCGGAAAAAGATAACACTAAGGATGGGGAAAGCCAGAGGTTTTGTGTGCTTCACAAGAAAGCAACAACCAAACAACGGGTGACAGTGGTTTAGTAGAGTATCTTTTCCTAAAATAATAGAAAAGCATCCAGGAGGAGCAAGGCCAGGTTGTGAGGCCTGGCAGTAGATTCTGTGTGCACGCAGTGGTTTTCTGTGTTGAGGAGCATGGAGACCCCATACACTGCACAAAGCCAGGCAAGGCCCTGATTCATAGCTGAGGCTCTGTGAATCCCAAGCAGGGAGGCCAGAGTCCTACTGCAAATGGGGTAGACCCTCCGATATATAAGCCAGCCAGTGGCCCCAGTTCTTCTTCTCAGCGTGCCCTGGCTGGAGCTCAGGACAGTCTCAGGAAGCGCTGGCTGGAGCAGGGCTGGGACTCGGCCCCAGTTTGGGAGAAATGCTTTCTGGCCTTACAGTGAGGTGGTCTGGGGTCAGCCCAGGATGAGGGGCCTCCTCTGCATCTTCAGGGCTGTCACAGCAGAGGGCAGGAAGCTGTCACGAGGAAGAGACCCACAGGAAAACTTGGTGGCAGAGAGGAGCATAGGCCATGAGAGTCAGCCCAGAGCCTGAGTTCAAGATTTATTTTTCTTTTCTTTTTTTTTTTTTTTGAGACAGAGCCTTGCTCTATTGCCAGGCTGCAGTGCAGAGGCACAATCTTGGCTCACTGCAATCTCCACCTCCTGGGTTCAAGCGATTCCCCTGCCTTAGCCTCCCAAGTAGCTGGGATTACAGGTATGCACTACCATGCCTGGCTAATTTTTTTTGTATTTTAGTAGATACGGGGTTTCAACATGTTGGCCAGGATGGTCTCGATCTCCTGACCTCATGATCCACGCACCTTGGCCTCCCAAAGTGCTGGGATTACAGGTGTGAGCCACTGCGCCCTGCCTAAGTTCAAGATTTCTAAAGAAAACTTCCTGCATCCTTACTCTCCTCTGGGGAAGGTCAAGATCCAGAGAGAGACCACCACCAGCAGCTCCAACAGAAGCCAAATCCGGAGTGCGGCCCTTTGGAGTTTGGGCGTTCTGCCCACATCTCATGGGGAACGCCTGCCCAGGCCAGCTCCCTGGTGGTGGTCCCTGCTGCCCCCCAGGGACTGAGCACCGCCTCCTCCCTCAGGACCCACAGCTCCTGCTCGCTCAGCCCGACCAGGGCAGGGAAACCCCAGGCCTGAGGTTTTCAGGATGGCTCTGGTTTCAAACATTCCTCTGGTGGCCCCAACACATCTGGGACGTTGGGTCTGGACACACGGTGCCCGCCAGGCCAGGGCTGGGAACTCTAACTTCAACTGGAGGCTTCTCCCGCCAGAACTGCTAACGGAGGCCCTGCCTCCCACAAAGGCCTGATTCAGAGGGAGGTGACCTCAGTGTAGGGGGAGGGAGGGAAGGAGGAGGGAGAAGAGCAGAGTCCTCTCTGGCTTGTCCTTCAGAAGAGGTGGGGAGGGGAGCAGTTTGCAGGCAGCCAGGGCCGAGGAAGGGGGGAACTTGCTCAGGGGTCTCTGGGTAACCTGGGTGACCACCATCTCTTCAGCCAAGTCAGTCATAAAGGGCCCCAGCTCTCCCTTCCCCCTTAAAGCCATGAGTAGACAGGGGCTTTCAGGGCCTCCAAAGAGATCTGTCTTGGCCTTTCAGTTAGCCAGACCAGAGGGGGTCTGCAGCTTGCACGCCCTCTCCAGCAGGGCACAGGCAAGACCCCTCCCTGAACAGAGATTGGGCCTGGAGGAAGGGGCCAGAGAGGCAGGCGGCAGTAAGCCTGTCCTTGTTTCCTCACTTCGGCCCTTAGCCAAGGCCTTCTGGCCCCTGGTGAGCCCCTCACTCACCAGCTGTTCCCCCCAGAGTCCTCTAGGGAGAGAAGCCAGGGAGCAGGAGTGGGGGAGGGTGGGCAGCTGTAGGAAGGCAGAGATGGAGAGCTCACTTAATCACAGAATCACCCGGAACGCCAACCGCTTCCCTCCGCGCCCTCCCCAGCTGCTTTCTGGAATCCCTCTTACCCTCCCAGCCCTTTTACCAGTCACACCCAAGAATCCACTTGTAAACAGCAACTTCTGTCCCCACAGCAAACACCCTTTCCAGCCAAGATCAGCCCTGGGCTGCTGAGGGGTGTGGGGAGGGACAGGAGGATGGAGGCCTGGCTCCCCGGGCACTTCTAGCCTGAAAGGGGCCACTTCACCCCTGGCCCAAAGCATCTTTCAGCCCTGAGAATTCCAACTGGTCTCCTCCCTGCTCAGGGTAAGAGGGCAGACAAAAATTTCCTTCCCTCCTCCTGACAACTGGCACCGGAGACACAATAGCCCTTCTGAGAGTCATCTGTCCTGGAAGGGGCCCCCTGCATCCCCCCAACTTTCTCTTCACAGGCACTCTAAGCACCTCAACCACCATGGCACGGGTTCTCCCGAACTGGCTGCAGAATAGGTCCTCGGCCCTTCCGGGAAGGGAAGGAGAAGGGCAGTCGTGTTATGAGCCCTAAAGGCTTCCAGATTTCAACAGCCCTCATCTCCCCTCCCTCAGAGCCCTCCTGCTCCCTGTCCACAGCATAACCCAGTAACAAAAATAGCAGCTGCTGGGGGTGGGGAGAGGGAAGGGGTGCCGACACAATGGGTTTATTTATAGGACCACACACCAGGGACTCTGCAGTCAAGCAGCCTAGGCCCCCCCAAAAAGTCCAGCCCGGCCAGTCCTAGCCCAGCCAAGGGTACTGGAAAAAGCCGCAGAGAGGAAGGCAGAAGAGTCTAGCATGGAATCCAGTTCTAACTTTGCAATGAACTTACATGCTGTGTGACTAGGCAGATCATTCCATCTCCCGGAGACGAGTTTCTTCACACCAGGTGAGTGCTGTTCTGCAATGGCAGTTCCCACAGTGGGGCCCAGGCACCCTGAGGCCCTCTCCAGGGTTCTGTAAGGTCAGAGCTGCTTTCCTAATACTACTAAGACATTATCTGCCTTTATTACTCTCATTCTCTCTTGAGTGTACAGTGGCGTTTTCTAGATACCAAGCCATGTGATACCACAAAAGATTGAATACAGAGGCAGACAGGAGAAGTCAGCTTCCTTCTATGAAGTCAGACATGAGATTTGCAAAAATAGAGAACAATGACATTCCTGTTATTTGTGTTTTGGAACATATGTAATTATTTTTAAATAAAATATTAACGTGATGGTGTATTGCTTTTTTTAAAAAATTAATTAAATAACTGTAAGTATAACATATATAAACAAAAGTTCTTTGGGGTCCTCAATTTTTAAGCATATAGAGGGGTCCTCAGACCAAAAAAGTTTGAGAATCGTTTTTCTTTTCTTTTCTTTTTCTTGAGACGGAGTCTCACCCTGTTGCCCAGGCTAGAATGCAGTGGTGTGATGGATCTTGGCTCACCTCCCTCAGCCTGCTGAGTGGCTGGGATGACAGGTACGTGCCACAATGTCTGGCTAATTTTTGTATTTTTAGTAGAGACAGGGTTTCAACATGTTGGCTAGGCTGGTCTTGAACTCTGGACCTTGTGATCCTTCTGCCTCAGCCTCCCAAAGTGCTGGGATTACAGGCGTGAGTCACCATGCCCAGCCGAGAATTGTTTTTCTAGAACAGTGCTGTCCAATAGAACTTTCTGTGATAATGAACATGTTTAGTCTGTACTATCCAACATGGAAGCTATCCACTAGCTACACAAGGCTGCTGAGCACTTGAAATGGGGTTAGTCCAACTGAGAAACTGAATTTTATGTTTAACTTCAGACAACCACATGCAAGCTCAAAAAGCTCCCTGGGATCCCGATTTGTGCATTGTAGGTCAATGCTTCCTTCCACGAGGTGGGACAGGACCTGATGCTCACGCCTGTCCCCAGGCTTGCACTGACGCTCTCTCTCTCTTTCTCACCAAAGAAGTCCAGCTCAGCCCCACCGTCAGCCCAGCCTGGCTTGAATAAGAGAGCTGCTTTCTCATTCTCTGCCATGACTAGCACATACCTTTCTGCTCTCCTTAAACTTCTGGCCTACCATCCTCCTGCTTCCCCAGAGGATGAAGGCCAGCAAAGGGAAACCCCCTCACACCTCCTGCCGCCACCCTCCCAGCCCCCTCGGAACCCTCCCCACCTCCTCATCCACCATCACAGTAGATGAGTTGCCCACTCCCAGCCAAAGTGGGTCCCTCTTGCCCCAGACTTTCCCCATTTATGTCTTCAGTATCTACCTCCTGAAGAGAGCTTTCCTATCTGACCTTGAAAACTAAAAATCTTTAAGTCTCTTTTTTTTTTTTGAGACAGAGTCTTGCTCTGTTGCCAAGTGCTAGACTGGAGTGCAGTGGTGCGATCTCAGCTCACTGCAACCTCCGCCTCCCGGGTTCAAGCAATTCTCCGGCCTCAGCCTCCCAAGTAACTGGGATTACAGGTGCATGCCACCATGCCCAGCTAATGTTTGTATTTTTTTTTTTTTTTTTTTTAAGTAGAGACAGGGTTTCACCATGTTGGCCAGGATGGTCTTGATCTCTTGACCTCGTGATCTGCCCGCCTCGGCCTCCCAAAGTGCTGGGATTACAGGTGTGAGCCACCGCGCCCGGCCTTTTTTTCTCTTAAACGAAAACAATGATCTTTCCTTGACATTTTTCCAGATACTGCCAAATTTCAAAAAATACTCCAGATACTTAAAAGCCAAACTTCTCAAGAAAAAGAAAAATAAAGTCCCAAAACCATCTTCTCATTCTTCCCTCAGTCTGGTCCAACTTCAGTGGTAACCACCACAGTGCTAAATCCAAACAATATTTTTCAGTTCTCATTGCCTTCGCAGGTATAAGCATCTCTGTGACCACTTCCTCCTGGACTTTTTTTTAAGCTTTAAGACACACAATTCACCCACTGAATTCAGTACACAATTCAGTGGTTCTTAGTATACTCAGAGATACGGGCAATCATCACGATGGCTAATTTTAGAATATCTTTACTATCTTTCATTGTTCCTTTCCTTAACACTGCCCCCTCCCCACCCAGTCACAGGCAACCACTCATCTATTTTCTGTCTCTATAGATTTCCCTATTCTGGACATTTCACGTGAATGCAGTCATATCATTTTTTTAGTGCCTTTTACGACTGGCTTCTATCACTTTGCATGATGTTCTCAAGGTTCATCCACATTGTTACATGTATCATTACTCCATTTCTTTTGTTTTGCTGTGTTTTCTTTTTCTTTTTCCTTTTTTTTTTTTTTGAGACAGAGTTTCACTCGTTTTGCAGGCTGGAGTGCAGTGGTGCAATCTCAGCTCACTGTAACCTCTGCCTCCCAGGTTCAAGTGATTCTCTTGCCTCAGTCTCCTGAGTAGCTGGGACTACAGGTGCCTGCCACCACACCTGGCTGATTTTTGTAGTTTTAGTAGAGATGGGGCTTCACCATGTTGGCCAGGCTGGTCTCAAACTCCTGACCTCAGGTGACCCTCCGACCTTGGCCTCCCAAAGTGCTAGGATTACAGGTATGAGACACGTGCCTGGCCTCCATTCTTTTTTTTTTTTTTAAAGACGGGGTTTCACCATAGTGGTCAGGCTGGTCTCGAACTCCTGACCTCAGGTGATTCGCCCACCTCAGCCTCCCAAAGAGCTGGGATTACAGGCATGAGCCACCGTGCTGGGCTCTCCATTCTTTTTTATGGCTGAACAATGCTGCACTGTGTGGGCCGGCCAGTTTGTTTATCCATCCATTCTACTGATGAACATTTGGCTTATTTTCACTTTTTAGCAATTATGAATATTGCTATGAGCATTTATGTAGTTATCCCTTGACATCCCCAGGGGATTGGACCTAGGTCCCTTGCAAAAACCAAAATCTGTGGATACTCAAGTCCCTTATATAAAATGGTATAGTATTTGCATATAACCTAAACACTTCCTCTGGTATGCTTTATAAATCATCCCTAGGATTCTTATAATACCTAATGCAGTGTAAATGCATTATAAATAGTTGTTAGACTATATTATTTTAAGCTTTGTATGATTTTTCCTTTATTTTTATTTTTTATTTTTTTCCCCCTGGAATATTTCTGGCCCACAGTTGGTTGGACCCTGCAAATGTGGATCACCAACTACACAAGTTTTTGTACAGATGTATGCTTTCCTTTCTTTTGGGTATATACTTAGGAGTAGAACTGCTGGGTTATAGAATAACTGCAGGTTTAATCATTTGAGGAACTGTCAGATTGTTGTCCAGAGCAGGTGTACCATTTTATAATCCCAACAGCAGTGTATGAGGTTGCAATTTCTCCATATTGTCGCCATTTATTATTTGATCTGCTGATTCCAGCCACCCTCCTAAATGTGGTTTGGGTTTGTGTCTCCCTGATGACTAATGATGTTACTTGCATGTGTTTATTGGCCATTTGTATCTCTTCCTTGGATAAATGTTTTTCAAATTTTCGCCTATTTTTAAATTAGGGATAGTGTCTTTTTATTATCTAATTGTGAGAATTCTTTATTTATTTATTTTTTTTTTGAGATGGAGTCTTACTTTGCTGCCCAGGCTGGAGTGCAGTGGCACGATTTTGGCTCACTGCCACCTCCGCCTCCTGGGTTCAAGCAATTTTCCTGTCTCAGCCTCCCAAGTAGCTGGGATTATAGGCGTGTGCCACCACATCTGACTAATTTTTATATTTCTAGTAGAGATAGGGTTTCACCATTTTGGCCAGGCTGGTCTCGAACTCCTGGCCTCAAGTGATCTGCCACCTCAGCCTCCCAAAGTGCTGGGATTACAGGTGTGAGCCATTGTAACTGGCGGTTAAAAAAAATTTTTTTTAAGAGACAAGATCTGGCTCTATCACTCAGGCTGGAGTGCCATACCACAGACTTAGCTTACTGTAGCTTCAGACTCCTAGGCTCAAGTGGTCCTCCCACTTCAGCCTCCCAAGTAACTAGGACTACCACAGATGACTAATTTTAAATTTTTTTGTAGAGACAAGGTCTTGCCATATTGCCCAGGCTGGTCTTTAACTCCTCCTAGTGATCCTCCTGCCCTGGCCTCCCAAAGCACTGGGATTACAGGCATGAGCCACTTTGCCCAGACTAGTGTTCAGAATTCTTTTTTTTCTTTTATTCTTTCTTTTTTTTTTTTCTTTTCTTTTTTATAAATAAAGCAGGCAGAAAACAGAATTCTTTACATATTCTGGATACATGTCCCTTGTTTTATATATATATATATATATATATATA
>NW_022436942.1:26356103-26516316 GCF_009761245.1 Sapajus apella | reverse complement strand
ATATATAAAATTATATATATATATAATTTGCGAATATTTTCTTCCATTCTGTGGGCTGTAATTTTACTTTCTTGAGGGTGTCCACGTCTTCCTGGAGGACTTTTCCCTTGCCTATTACATTCCCCTGCTCCTCCCACCCCTCTTCCACCTCTTCTTCTGTGTGCTTATGTGTTACTTTATGTATAAATACATACTTAAAAAAGACATAGTAGCACATTCTCATGGTTCCACACCTTTCTTTAGCAGAACAATTTTTAGAAAATGAAACTATAGACTTTATATGGATCTTATCAGTTTTTGTACCAATATTCTGTTGCAAGATCCAATCCAGGATTCCACAGGGTACTTTGGTCACCCAGTCTCCTCAGTGTCTACGATTCATGACAGTCCCTTGACCTTTCCTTACCTTTCATCATCTTAACATTTCTGAAGGGAGCTGGTCAACATTTTGGAGAATGTCCTCCAATTTGGGTTGTTTGATGTTCTCACTGATTAGACTGAGGTTATATGTTTTCAGAGGAATACCACAGAGGTCATATGCCTTCCCCAGGGCATTATATCTGAGGATACACATGATATCAAGGTTTCTTATTCCTGGTGATGTTTTAACCTCATCACTGGGTTAGGTAGTATCTATTAATTGGTTTCTCTACCGTAAAGCTACTATTTTTTCTTTCCTAATTAAATATTTTGGCGGGGGAGGGCAATACTTTGAGACTATGCAAATATCCTGTTTTTCCTTACATTTTTACCCACCAATTTTTTTAGCAAAATCAGTGGATCTTGCTTGTAGCAATTACTATGGTGTTCTAAAACATAATTTTCAATTTCCTTCTTTCTATATTTATTTATTTATTTTTATTGAGATGTCTTTCTTTTGTCACCCAGCCTGGAGTGCAGTGGCACGATCTTAGCTCACTGCAACCTCTACCTCCCGGGTTCAGGTGATTCTCCTGCCTTAGCCTCCTGAGTAGCTGGGATTACAGGTACCCACTACCACACCTGGCTAACTTTTATATTTTTAGTAGAGATGGGTTTTTTTCCAGTAGAGACCATGCTGGCCAGGCTGGTCTCAAACTCCTGACCTCAGGTGATCCACCTGCCTCGGCCTTTCAAAGTGCTGGGATTACAGGCGTGAGCCACTGCACCCAGACCCTTCTACATTTATTAATTGGAAGTTTTCTGTGAAGAAAAATTGTCTCTTCATCCCATTTACTCAGTATGGACAAAATGGATATTTACTTTAATCTTTGGGTTATAATCCAATACTATCATCACATTTCATTGCTCAAATTCCAGCTATTGAGAATCTTTCAGGTTGGGTCCTTTTTTTTTTTTTTTTTTAAGACAAGTCTTGCTCTGTCTCCCAGGCTGGAATATAGTGGCGTGATCTCGGTTCAAGCAATTCTCATGCCTCAGCCTCCCGAGTAGCTGGGACTACAGGTGTGCACCACTATGCCTGGCTAATTTTTGTGTTTTTAGTAGAGATGAGGGTTTCACTATATTGGCCAGGCTGGTCTCCTGATCCACTCCTTTTTTTTAAAGCACTCTCTTGCCATAAGACATTCCTGGCTTATCTTATACTTTTCCTTGTCACAACCACTTTTCCAAGGAGCTCCACCATATAGCAACCTTCTAAAACTAATCTGATTGTGTTCTTCCCACTTCAAATCTTCTTTCCTACTGCTTTTGGGATACACCAAAGCCCTCAACACAACCCTCAAAACCCCGCCTTTGTCTGGCTCCAGAGCAATTCTTTGGACAAGCTTTCCTGGACTCAAGCAGCCCTCATGGTTCTATCTTTTCAAGTGCCTCCTGCAGGATTGCTATTTCCAAATGCAATGCATCCTGTTCTGGCACATTCCCTGTGAAGAGGCAGAGACTCCCTATACTGTGAGAAGGGGAGCTCCCGGAGGAGAGGCCCTGCTTGTGTTTCTGCATTTCTCCCCCACACACCCTCTGCCAGTGTACCACTTCTGCCAACCACAGCAGGCCCTGAACCATCCTGCCCCCTATAGAACTGGTGACCTCCTTTCATTCTAGCCAGAGAAAAGGTCAGAAAGAAGGGACAGCTAAGAACATACATGGGCTCATCGGGTTCTCCTAAAGACCCCTAGCTATCCTCCACCAGGTGGCTCTTAGGGCCATAGGACAAACTATACTGAGGAGTGAAGAAGGGACATTTGCAGATTTGTCCCTAACCCTTTCAAAGTTCTCAACCCACTCTTAGGCCTCAGTGACTCACTCTGGCAAATAGTACCAACCTATTCATTCTACAGGTATTTCTGGACCGATAAACTCACTAGGAAACACACTGCTTGGGTTTATAGCTGGGGGCAATTCAGAGAAGGGTCAGCTCTTGGGCTTCTTGTAGCTTTCAGTCTAGTAGGAGACATAAGACATGCAAGAAAAAAAAATCAGTAGCCTTTCTATATGTTAACAATGAACTACCTAAAAAAGCTACAAAATAATAAAGTATTCAGGAATAAGTTTTACCAAGGAAGTGAAGGATATCTACACTGAAAACTACAAAACACTGATAAAAGAAATTGACATGAATAACTGGAAGGATGTCCCCTATTCGGGGATTGGAAGAATATTGTTAAAATGTCCATAAATACCTAAAGCTATCTACAGATTCAATGCAATCCCTATCAAAATACCAATTATATTTTTCATAGAAATAGGAAAAAAATACTAAAATTCATATAGAACCATAAAAGATCCCAAATATCCAAAGCAATATGTCTGACAAAAGAATTACTTTGATAGAGTAAACAATAGAGGTAAAAAATCCTCTCATTTCTAGAACTATAGGTATTGAACCTACCCCTGGGAATCCAAAATTCTCTGTGCTACCTATCACACCACATCCTAGAGTAAGGCCAGCTAAATAAGCTGAGCAAAAGTTTTTTCCTGAGCAAAAGAACAAACTTGAAGGCATCACACTACCTGATTTGAAGAACCTACTACAAAGCTATAGTAATCAAAATAGCATGGTACTGGCATAAAAACAGACACTAGGTGAATGGTACTGAATAATAGAGAGCCCAGAAATAATTCCCCATGTTTACAGTTAATTGATCTCTGACAAACATGTCAAGAACACACAACAGGGAAAGGACAGTTTCCTTAGTAATTAGTATTGAGAAAACCGGATATTCACATGCAGAAGAGTGAAATCAGATTAGAACCTCATCTCACACCATATACAAAAATCAACTCAAAATGGATTAAAAACTTAAACTTGGCTGGGCGCAGTGGCTCAGGCCTGTAATCCCAGCACTCTAGGAGGCTGGGGCAGGTGGATTGCTTGAGGTCAGGAGTTTGAGACCAGCCTAGGTAACATGGTGAAACCCTGTCTCTACTAAAAATAGAAAAATTAGCTGGGCTTGGTGGCTCACACCTGTAATTCCAGCTACTTAGGAGGCTTAGGCACAGGAATCTCTTGAACCCAGAAGGCAATGGAAGTTGTAGTAAGCCGACATCACAACACTGCACTCTGGCCTGGGTGACAGAGTGAGACTTCATCTCAAAAAACAAAACAAAACAAAAACCTTAAACCTGACTAGAAACTGTAAAACTACTAGAAGAAAATAAAATATAGGGGAAAAACTCCATGATGTTGGTTTGGGCAATGACTTTTTGGATATGACCCCAAAAGCACAGGCAACAAAGGGGATTACATCAAACTAAAAAGCTTCTGCAGAGCAAACAGCAGAGAAAAGAGACAGTCTACAGAATAGGAGAAAATATTTGTAAACCACACATCTCATTCACTCAGGCTGGAGCGCAGGCTGGTTACAGTGGTGCAATCATGACTCACTGCAACCTCAAACTCCTGGGCTCAGCTGATCCTCCCACCTCAGCCTCCTGAATAGCTGGGACTCTAGGCATACATCACTATGCCTGACTCATTTTTTGGATTTTTTTTTTTTTTTTTTTGCAAAGACGGTTTGACCATACTGGTCTCAAACTCCTGGGCTCATGCAATCTGCCTGCCTTGGCTTCCCAAAGTGCAGGGATTATAGGCGTGAGCCATTGTGCAGAGCCTGACATTTCTTAAAAGACATGCAAATGGCCAGTAGGTATATGATCATCAGGGAAATACAAATTTAAATCACAATGAGATGTTACTTCACACATTTAGAATATTATAAAAGAGACAAAATAATAAGTGTTGGCAAGGATGTGGAGAAAAGGGAACCCTTGTACATCATTGGTGGGAATATAAATCAGTATAGCCCCCTATAGTAAATAGTATGGAAATTTCTCAAAAAACTTAAAATAGGCCAGACCCAGTGGCTCACACCTGTAATCCTAACACTTTGGGAGGCCAAGGCAGGAGGGATCACTTGAGGTCAGGAGTTCAAGACCAGCCTGGACTACATAGCAAGACCCTGTATCTACAAAAAAATTAAAATAAAATCCCTTAAATAGAGCTACCACATGATCCAGCAACCCAATACTGGGTATATATCCAAAAGAAATGAAATCAGGATGTTGAAGAGAGATCTGCAGTCTCATGTTTATTCATTGTAGTCAAGATATGGAACCAACCTAAGTATCCGTCAGTAGATGAATGGATAAAGAAAATGCTATATATACATAATAGAACACTATTCAGCCCTAAAAAAAAGGACATCTTGTTATTTGTAACAACACGGGTGAATCTGGAGAACATTATGTTATGTGAAATAAGCCAGGCACAAAAAAATACCACATGATGTCACTTATGTAAGGAATCTAAAAAGTTGAATTCATAGAAGCAGAGGATTGCCTTAGCCCAGGAGTTCAAGACCAGCTTGGACAGCATAACAAGACTCTGTCTCAAGATAAAAAACAAACAAACAAAAAACCCAACAGATATATGGAGAGATAGCTATACTATAAAGGAAGTTCCATAAGAGAAATCTTTTGAAGAACTTTAAAAATCAGGAGAGAAATATTAAGCTGAAGCTGAAATCGTTTTTCAGAATTGGAGACATCAAGTGAACAGAAGGTGAAGACCAGGTGGGGTTTACACACAATGAAAAGGGAACGGGGTTATTCCAGACAGAAGGAAGGGCAGAAACAGAAGTGAGGAGGCAGAAACCTCTGGGTGTATATGGAACCAGAATGATTCTGGATCTGAGGACATTTGAAGGTGATTGTTTCCTGCTCCCCTGGCCCATGCCAATAACTAGCTCCTCTCCTATCCCCTGGCTGAATTAGGGAGTCAGCATCTTTTCAATATCCTGGGCGTAGCCAGAGACACATGCTGGGCCCCACAGAAGGAACCAAGGCATAGAGGTTCCTAGAGGTGATGGTGGAGGTGATGGCACAGCTGACCACTGAAACATCAGCTATTAATATTTTCTTCCAGGTCTGAGACGATAGGGCCTAGGAGGCTGCACCTGCAGGCTGGAGAGCGGGGCAGATACTCTTCCAGCTCCTAGTGCCCATCCCCCAGACTTTATCTCCTGGCTTCTTTCTACAAAAATAGGCTCTGGCCAGCCAGTATGCCTCCTGCACCCAAGCAGCTCCAGTGCTCACCCAGTGGGCACCATCTAGCCAGAGCCCAGCGGTGCCACCCCAAGCTGCTAGCTCTGCTCTGGGAGGAGAAAACGGCTCTGGTTCACCCACAAGCTCCCACTGGGTTCTGCTCGTTTGTGACCACAAACAGGAGTCAGGCTTTTGGGATTCCGCTTCTGAGATTCATACGGACAAACTATATGACCGTAGGTGAAGCTGGCTCCCTACTGGGCCTCAGTTTCCTTCCTGTAAAATGGAGGTGAGCCCTCTGACTCCTCTCCCCTGCAGGGCGCAGGAGAGAAGAATATCCCGTCTATAAAAGGACTGCAGCTGAGAAGCCAGGTCCCTTGTGCGGGGTAGGGGTGGGCTCAGCAGGGCCTTCAGGGATAAGCTGCTGGCTTTGATGCTGCCTTGCTCCTTCAAGGCCTGCAAGCTTCCCAGGAAAGCAGTGGGGGAGGAGAGAGGAAGGGACAGCAAAGCCAAGTTTTAGCCTTCTTCTAGCCTGGGGGACAGGAAGTGAGGTGCTGTCTACAGAGGAAGTGAGAAGCAACCCCCCCCACCTCGTTTCCCCCTGCCTCCCCTCCTCGCCGACTTCCCCTAAGCCTGGAGTGGAAAGAAAGGTTCCAGCTTCAGGAGCCTGCGGGCTCAGAGCTGGGGAAATAGAAGGCAATGCGGGTGTGGGAAGAGGAATGATCAGCACCATCTGGCAGAGAAGGGGGTCTCCTGTCTTGGACACAACAAAACTCAAGGGGCCCAGGACATCCTACAGACTGGGGGAGTGGGGAGAAGAGAAGCCACTCAAGCCAAGTGGAGAAAGCCAGCATTCCAGGCCACGTGGTACCCACATCTGCAGTCCTGGCCTGACTCCTGCTCCCAGCATGTGTGCCCTGTCATGTGCCTTGGCACGGGCCAACCCCAACACTAGGTGGGGCAGGTCCTTGGAGCACTTGCTCTTAGAGCATGTGTCCTTTCTTTGCAGCCCTTATCACAGCTGTAATTCTGTAACTGTTTAATCACTTGATGAACATGGACTTTTCTGATCACTGTATCCCTAGAGATTAGCACAACACCTGGCACACAGTAAATTCTAAATAATCTGCTGGCTGAATGAATAGGCTGCTCATAGCTTGAGAATTCCTCAGAGGCCGGTTTGGCCTGAATCCTGGCATCTGAAGTTTGGTACACAAAGGTGAATGAACACTGCTCATGACTTGGGGCCAACTGGGGAACTCTGGGGTGACTGGTAAAGGCCAGTGCTATGGTCTGAATGTTTGCATCCCCCCAAATCCACATGTTGAAATCCTAACACCAAAAGTAATGATATTGCGGGGGTGGGGGAGGTTGGTGCTTTGGGAGGGAAATAGGTCATAGGGGTGGAGCCCTCATGAATGGGATTAGTGGTCATATAAAAAGGGGCCTGGTGTGTCCATGTAAGGGCACAGAGAGAAGCCTCTGTCCAGGAACCAGAGAGCTAGCCCTCACCAGACACCAAATTTGCCCTTGCCTTTACCTTGGACTTCCCAGCCTCTAGAGCTGTGAGAAATAAATTTCTGTTGTTTCTAAGCTGCCTAGTTTATGGTATGTTGTTATAGCAGCTCAAACAGACGAAGACAGCCAGAAACAGCAGACCTGACATAGGGGAGGAGAAATCCAGGCACACCCAGGTACTGCCGATAGGTAAGGCAACAAATATAGTAGACACTCTACACTATATTTTGGGTAAGAATAAAACAAGAATATATATTTGTTTGTGTTTGGTATTGTGTAAGGAAACTCGAGGGATATATAGGAAACTAATAAATGATTATGAGGGAAAAAGGGATGTAGGTGGGAGTGAGTTTTTTTGTTTTTTTGTTTTTTTTTTTTTGAGACAGGGTCTCACTGTTGCCCAGGCTGGAGTGCAGTGGCTCCATCTTGGCTCACTGCAACCTCTGCCTCCTGGGTTCAAGTGATCCTCCCACCTCTGCCTCCCCAGTAGCTGGGACTACAAGTGCATGCCACCACGCCCAGCTAATTTTTGTATTTTTTGGTAGAGACAGGGTTTCACCATGTTGGTCAGGCTGGACTCAAACTCCTGACCTCAAGTGATCCACCCACCTTGGCCTCCCAAAGTTTTGGGTGTGAGCCACTGTGCCCAGCTGAGATTTCCTAATGTATGCCTTTTTATATCACTTTGATTTTCAAACTATATTTATAAAACCTGGTGAACATATAAAACAAAACTTCAAAAAATATTAGAAGAAATCAAACTACTCAACAAGTTGATTTCTAAAGCTCCTCCCAGCTGTGCCATCCACCCTCTTCCAGGCCCCTAGGACAAGGGAGCAGGTGAGGTGGCTGGTCAAATGAACGGGGGGCTCTGACCCAGGGCTGCTGATGCCTTCATGTCCTTTCTTCCCCAGAAATCTTGCTTTGGGTTAACAGAGAAGCCCCCCTACCCCCAGGCAGTGGGGTGGGCATGGTAACATCACTATTCAGAAGTTGGTCAGGGGCATTTCCACCTGGGAAAGAGCTGGATTTATTCTAGGTCCCTGGGAAGGGGGACAAAGTCTGGGCAGGGGCAGGGGCAGAGGTCAGAGATTGGGCAGGGGGAGGTTTGGGGCAAGTGGGGTAAATGACTCCTGGAAGTGCCTGGTGCTGCTGTGGGCAGGTTCTGGGGGTGTCTCAATAGATCCTTGTACAGAAGGGCTGCATACAGCCCCCACATCAAGCCAGCTGGGAGTGAGGTGAATCAGTCCCTGGGAACTGCAGTTGCTGAGAACCCCAGGGCCACACCCAGGAGTTCCAGGGCCCCCCACAGCCCCACCTAGGAAAACTCTGTCCATTCGCCTACCCAGAGTGTCTAGGGGCAGGGGCAATTTCAGGCTGAACTACATGAGAGTAAGGAGACGTGCAGACCACAGGTCCTAAGCAGCATGTGCCACTCAGCCCTGCAGGCAACAGCAGGGGCAGCAGAATGGGAGCTTCTCTCCTTTAAGACATCTATACATTTAAAAAAAAAAAAAAGCATAGTGAATACTGGAGAATTCCCAGAGTTCAAGGACCAGAATTAAGGTTCAGGGTGCTGAGCCTGACTGGGCTCTTCTCAGCAGCTGCTGGGTTTTAGAAATCAGTAATAACAGCAACAATAATTCACCTTAATAACAGCCTGGCCTCCTCTTTCATCTGCGTAACTCCCAGAGCTGGGAAAATGGTAATTATTGAGCAGGTGCCACGCCCCAATGATGATGCATGATCAATCCAGGAACACTGGCTAGGAAATTGAGGCCCAAGGAGAAAGATTTCCCCTCACACAAAGCTATAGACATAGGCGCCGAGGGCTGCTGGGCGGTGCAGGGTGTGCATGCCAGTTCTAAACCTGCTGTGTTTTGGGAAAGTGCTGAAGACAGGGGCACTCATTCCAGAGTCCCCCAGACTTGGGTTTGGGCAGAAGGTGAGGAAAGACCCAGATACGTGTCCCGAGCCCCCTCGTAGGCTGTGGCAGGCCTGGTGGGTAGCCCTGGCTGGGAGTCAAGGCCTCTGTTCTTGCGCCCATGCCCCACCCTCCCAGAGAATCACAAAGCAGGCAGACAGCTGCCTCGGGGATCTCCACCGCCTCTACAGTATGCTCCGGAGCCACAGGGTAAGTAAGTGCTCAGCCCTGGGAACAGCCCCATGCCATAGGCACAGTCCATGAAGTGGGAGTGGGGGACATCTTATAGCCAGGTAGGCAGATCAGATCAAGAAGAGTCAAGAAATGGGGGAGACTGCTTCTTGGGGACCCCAGCCCATCTCTGTAGCCCGCTTCCATTCTTGGTACTGATCCTAAATAAAGAGATCCTTCCTACAGCAAGGCCTGTCTGGCCAGTGCCGTAGAAACCCGCAGGGGAGGTCCAGTTGGCATATACCCTCCAAGAGGGCAGAGGAGGGTGGAAAGCATCCTAAGAGACCAAAGACCTTTTCCTACTGTGTCCATGGAGGAAAGCAGTAGAGACTCAAACTAGGAGGGAAGGGTAAAGATGGAGGCATTGCAAATGCAGGTCCATCCACAGCCTGCTGTGTGCCTGGTACTGTGACAGACGCCGGGACAGACAAAATCTAAGCTCCTGAGAAACCGCAAGGGCCAAGACAGACAGCAACCAATGACCTTGTCCTCCAACCCTCCAGGACAGTGTGTGGGGGAAAATATTTCAGGTCTTGTTCTCAGGGATTTGAAGTTGTTTTTCCTCAGCATGTTACAAAGCTGACCAGAGTCCCCTGGGGGTTCCTGCAATAACATTGTGACTCTCCGAAGGCCCAGCTTTCTGCTATCTCAGGTTCAAGAACTGGCCCTCTCCGCTTTAAATCCAGCCATGCTACCTCGTGCCTAAAACATTAAGGCAGAATGGGACCACGTAAAACTACAAGGCAGAATCAGGAGTCCTGCCTCTGACACTCACCACAGCATGAATCACTTCCCCCTCTGGACTTCAGTTTGCCCATTTTTAACACGAGGGCGTTGGACTAGACTGTCTCTAGGATTCCTTCCAGCCTATGCCGTGTTGTTTTGATGTAGTGGCAGATCCCAGATTGATTTACATAAATTTGCATGTTCAATCAGAAATCCCAAACTCCAAGTATAGAAAATCCAATCGGTCCATTAATGCAGCCAGACTGGGGCTGGGGGAACCTGCCAGGTTGAGGTGAGGGGTGTTAAAGGAGACAGCAGGAGCGGTGGTGAATTGGGGGAGGGGCTGAGGGAAGCAGGAGCTAGAAAGGGCACTTGTTTTGAGAGATGCAGCTATGGTGACCTGGGCATGATGAATGGCACCAGGAACCCCACTTCAGTTGTCAGGCAAGGGCCCTTTTTCCTCCTGCTTCTAACGAGGCCTCTGGCTGGCCAGCCTCAGAGCCACACCCCAAGAAGGAACAGCAGCTTCTGCCTAGTAACAGCTGCATCTTTCAGTCTGACAGGGACTCCAGCATTAGCCACTTTCTGGGAAACTGACCTCCCTGGGAGCTTCCATTATCCATTCCAAAGGCTCACAGCAGTAAGGAAGGCTTCCTTGGGGTTTAACCTAAACACCTCCTGCTGCAGCTTTGCCCTTATAGGCAGCAGGGTCCAGGGCAGAGGGCTCCCCAGGCCCAGGAGAGCAGGGGGAAAAGCAACGCAGGGAGAATATGTCCCCTACATGACCAAATCCAGGGCTTCTTTAATCACCGCCTCTCCTTCAACACTCCCCTTCACCTGGGAGACCAAGGATGAAAACAAACAAGAAGAACTTCAAGACCTTTGGCTCTTGGGCTGGAAAGCAAGTCCCAACCTGGAGAGCCCAACTCCTGACAAAATCCTAACCCCAGGAGGGAAGGGGCTGGAAAAGGTGGGGTGGGGGTGGCTTCTCACTGCAGCTGCTGGGCTGGTATAGCAGGGCCTGGGAGGCTGGCTGGGCTGGATGAGCATGGTGGAGAAGATTCCTTAGCCCCTTGCCTGGGACCTGGGGGTGTGAGTACAGCAGTGAGATAGGCAGGGCTGGGGGTGGGTGGGCAAAGGCAGTGGGGCCCTCCTTGCCCTCCTCCTATAAGAGAGCGGGTGGGTGAGTGTGCTGTGCTCCCTGGCCCAGATCCTAAAACAAGTCCCAACAGCTGAGATGTAAACTGTCTCCTGGGAATCTGCTTACCCTGCTGGCCCTTGGCTGCCTCCTCCTCTCTCAGCCCTTCTTCAAAGGGCTGGGATGTCTCACCACAGGCCGTGATGGGTGGGCCAAACCCAAGCCAGGAGGAGCAGGAGTTCATATCCCAAGGCACCAGGGGTGTGTGGAACAAAGACTGTCAGGCGTAGAATAAGGGAATCTGTACTCTCTATCCAGGGTTCTCATCCTAGGTAATTGTGAATTTAAAGCACATCCAACACTTCAGCTCTATCTAAATGGAACCATTCTGCCAGAGAGATCTGATCTTTCTCCCCTATGGACTCACTCATCAGTGGAACCATTCAATGTCAAAAGATGGAAGGGAATATTAGAGCTTTCTAATCAAACTGCTGAGTTTTAAAGATGGGGAAACTGAGCCCCGAGAGCAAACTGTCTTGACCAAGGTCACTCAGCAAGGCAAGAAGAGTAGGGACCAGAGCTTCTGACTCTGCCTTTATTGATAGCAGCTTTGTCCCCATACACTTAGGTTTTCACCGGCCTATCATGAAGATCCTTCTTCCCTTCCATCCACAGTACCTGCCTCTCCAGGTCCTCACTCTCTTCCTGAGGGCTAGAGTCAGAGAAAGATGCTAGAGGGCCGAAGCCACCTCATGCACAGACCACAGACTTTGAAAACAAGCTTGAATATATGGGAATGTCTCCTCAGACAGGAATACACATGGTTTCTTTGGGATAGGAAATCCATTAACCCCAGGTTGTTTTTAGGAAGATGGGGGACCAATTTGAGAAGTGAATTTTCCTGTCACACAAGGAGTCTCAGAGAGCCAGGTGGTGTCATGTCTGCAAGGGAGGGTCTGCAACAACGCAAATGGGCTAGGTTCATTTTCCCCAAAAGTACTGACCATAAAACGGTTAGGCATTGACATCTCTACCGCTCTCCAGGACCACTCCTGCCCGGGGCCAATTCCTCCGGCTGACCATTGTGCTTAAGCAGGAGGACCCATGAAGGAGAAGTGGGAGGGAGGGATTGCCTCTACAGCCAGAGAACTCCTTAGCCCAAGACCCCTAGCTCCTCAGCAAGGCAGGCCTTTAAGAAGTGGCAGCTGGATAGACTAAGTGGGCTCGGCTGATCCAGGCTGGGGATGCCTGGAAAACTAGGCCTATGGGAGGTGAAGACCCTCTGTGCCCTTGGGGCCGTGCCAGAACTGAAGATAACTAGGGCCTTGGGCCCAGGACAAGGAGAGGGGAGCTAGGGTCCGGGCAGCCGCTTTCTTAGTCGGGCTAAGCCAGGGGAGCGTCGGGCACAGATGAATTCTCCGCATTCTTCTGGCACCTCAGCCAGCACCCGGAGGGCCTTTTCTGCAGGCGCTGCCCTGTCCCTACTCCCTGCCCAACCAACCCTTCTCCCTCCCTTAGCTTCTCTTTAGCATGCAGCCCGCCTGGTCATTCCTTCTTTTCGCAGCCCCTCAAAGCCTCAGAAGGGCCGTTCTCTCGGAGACCGGGTCTTTCCGCCTCTCCCCGCCTTCCCCACGCCCTACCGCCCCAGGCCACGGGGACTGGAAGGAGTGCGAAAGGGAGCCCCAGGCTCGTCTCCGCGCCTGCGCTTTGGGGAGACAGCCCCTCCCCCCGCAATAACCCGGCACCGCTAAGCGGCACCCGGACGGTGGGATGCGGGTGGGGTCGGGTGAGCAGTTGGGGCAAGGTCAGTGCTTTCAAAGAGGGAGGGAGCCCGGCCCCCGGAACATCCCCCACTCCCGAAAGTTTCTCTTCCGGGGCCACGGAGTGTGCGCAAGGATGGCGCGGGGGGCGGGAGGGGGTGGGGTGGGGGTGCACAGAGTCGCTGCCGGACCCCCGGGGAGGGTGCGACGGGAGGGAGGGAGGGACGGGGCAGCAGGGTCTGGGCAGGAAGCTGCGACGCCCTCTCCGACCCTGTACTGCCACGAGAGACTTACCCTCCACACCCCACTCCCCCCGGCCCGGAGCTACGGATCCCCCCCGCACTCGCCGCCCTTTCAATCCCAAGTAGACCCAGAACTCACCGAAATCAGGTGTTGAGCTGGGCCAGGGCAGGCCGGATCCGCCAGGTCCATGGCCATGAACTGGGGGCGGGGGGCAGAGAAAGGGGGGTGCCGGAGCCGCCTCCTGATGTCAAGGCTTTAAAGGGGCCGGGGAGCCCCGCCCCTCGCACTGACCCCGCCTCCCTCCTCCCGAGCAGCCAATCCACGTTCACCCTTGATGCGCGCCCCTCCCAGCCCCCTCCAGATGTTCCCAGGGCGCGAGCTAAGTCTGCCTGGCCGGCGCGCGCCGCTTCCGCTCCGGTGGGAAGGACCTCCCTTCCCCCCTATAGAAACACTTTCTCCAGGCCGGGGCAGGCCGGGCCTGGTAAACCTCAGCAGTGCCTGGGTAGAGGACGCCGGGCTGGGCCGCGCGGGGGTGGAATGAGGGCGTCTAGAACAGAGAAAACTAAGTAGGTGCGTTCGGGCCCACGGGCATGCGCGTTTGCTTTTGTGGGGCTGGGCGTGCACGTGTATGTGTGGTTGTGAGCGTCGGTGTTTGTAATTTGCCTTTCTGCATACGTGTTGGGTGTAAATCCATGGGGAAAGGCTTGAGTGCCTTTTTGGCCTTAAATGCTCCCGCCTCTCTCCCTCCTCCAGGATGGGGTTGTCCCCCGGTAATCTGGAAAACAGTGGTAGGAACAGGGCCCACTCATCAGAGAGCAGTGCTGGCCGTTTCCTCACTGGTTTAGGAGGAGGGAAGGCTGGGCAGAGAAAGGCTACAACCTTGTTCTCAACCATTTGCTATCTCGGTGGGGATGAGGAAAAGCAAACAGCCCATCCAGGCCCCTGCAGACCTCAGAGCTTTCAATATCATTCCCATTAGTCCTTAATTAAACACCTATTTGCCCTTGCCTGGATACCGCATCTCACAACCCTTACAACCTGCATCGTAGTGACTGCCCCAGAAATGTAGGTTCTCAACTGGGTTCTGCAGGGAAATACGTTGGAATCCCTAGGCACAGTCTCTGCCCAATTCATTAAAATTTCTTTTGTTGTGGGTATACAAAGGATGCGGCTTAGAGTATCATATTAGCCCAATAAAGGAACATAAAAAATAAAGGAATTTAGGGTGCACAAATTGGCTAGGATTAAGAGTTCTTTTCTGAAGGAGGCTTATTTAAAATGGGATTTGAAGGGCAGAGAGAACTTGAATAGGGTCCAGGCAGGGTAAAGGGCACAAGGAGACTCAGGCAGGAAAGAGCAGATTGTCTGCATGGGATAGTGATAGGTAGTGGTAGGTTGGGAAGCCAGACAAGTTAACGGAGGAGGTTTCCTATGGAGGAGAGCAGAATGAGACTATGGATGTGACAAGACATGCGGTAAAGAAGTCATTTTGGCTTCCTGAGCATAGAGTAGTTTGATGAAAAGAGTTGCCCAAGGACAGCCATTATTGGAACCTAAAAGATGTCTTGATGGTTGATGGTTACTCCCACCAGCTGTCTCATCTTATTGCTTAAAAAATTTTTTTTATTCCTTTTTTTTTTTTTTTTTTTCTGAGACAGAGTCTTACTCTATTGTGTAGGCTGGATGGAGTGCAGTGGCACGATCTCTGCTCACTGCAACCTCTGCCTCCTGATTTCAAGGGCTTCTCCTGCTTCAGCCTCCCAAGTAGCTGGGATTACAAGCGTGCACCACCACGCCTGGCTAATTTTTGTATTTTTAATAGAGATGGGGTTTCACCGTGTTGGCCAGGCTGGTCACTCCTGACCTCAGGTGATCCACCCAGCTTGGCCTCCCAAAGTGCTAGGATTACAGACATGAGCCACCATGCCCGGCCCTTAAATTATTCTTAACATGCAATAAAATGCACACATCTTAGGTGCTTTGTTTGGTGAATTTCAAAATATACACCTATGTAATTAACACCCAAAGCAAGATACTGAACTGTCATCCTAGAAAGTTCCCTCATTTATAGTTGATCACCCCACACCCATCACCACCCTCCCCTAGCAACTTCCTGAATATCACCATAGATTTGTCTGCACTTGTATTTCACATATATGGTATGTACTCTTCCATGTCTGTATCCTTTAGCTTAGTAATGTTTTTGAGATCCATCCATGCGTATCAGAAGTCAATTCTTTTTTATTGCTGAGCAATATTCCATTGTATGAATATATTACAATTTATCCATTCTTTAATTGATGGATATTTGGGTATTTCCAGCTGGGGTTATGATGACTATGGCTGCCATTAACATTCTGGTGCAAATATTTTCATAGACATGTTTTCATTTCTCCTTTTCACCTTATTTCTTGATGCTAGTGACATCTTTGGAAGCCTACGGCATTGTGAATTCTTATTTAATTATCTAACATTTATTGAATAGGGATCAGTGGGCTAGTTCTGGGATTACAACAAAAAGTAGACATGGTCCTTTCCTCAAAGGGCTTGAAAGTCCAATAAAACTCCATGTACCTGTTGTCCATGTCCGTGTCCTAATATTGCCTTGTATTCCTAATTTCTGCCTTGAGGTAGAAAACCTTAAAAGTCTGCCAGGAATTTCTAACTACTTTTGGATGTTTCCAAATAACTGAATTATTGGAAATTAACAGAACATCAAGATAATACTCTACTCTTCTTTTCTTTTCTTTTTTTTTTTTTTTCTTTTTGAGGCAGAGTCTGTCACCCAGGCTGGAGTGCAGTGGCACAGTCTTGGCTCCCTGCAAGCTCTGCCTCCCAAGTTCAAATGATTCTCCTGCCTCAGCCTACCAGCTGAGATTACAGGTGTGCACCATCACATCAGCTAATTTTTGTATTTTCAAAGTACTGATGTTAGCAGTGATGTTAGAAATGAGTTTTCACCATGTTGCCTAGGCTGATCTTGAACTCCTGACCTCAGGTGATCTGCCCATCTCAGCCTCCCAAAGTGCTGGGATTACAGGCATGAGCCTCTGCGCCCAGCCAATATTTTACTGTTCATTTAGATGTTTGCCCTTGTTTAATAAACACAGCCAGAACACCTGCGCTCCTTCCATAAAGGCTATTGTGCACTTGATAATTTAGGCATTCAGATTTTGGCAGATTTTCTATGCTTCACAAACCTTCATCCTCACTGATAGAGGTTGAAAGAAATATAGCTACTATTGTTCCAAGATTCCTTTCAGTCTTTTGATGAGGCTTAAGACACTTTTATTCCTCAGTGCTATTATTTGCATAAATTAAAAATTACACGGAAGTACCAAAGTTTGTTCTTCACACTTGTGAAATACCACTAATCATATATCATTATTTACTTGAGTTGTCTGTGTAACAAAACAAGCTAGGCCTCTTAGGTCTCTGGTAGCTAAAAGCTGTTACCACTGGTTTAGTAACAAACTAGTTTGGTGGTATAGTCTAACTATGCATGTAGTGCTGATGCCTGGTAGATGGAATCTCAGAGAACCACCTCATCACTGCTGACATCAGTACTTTGAATTCAGGTTCCCTGCTTTAATACTCTGTGGTCATTCATTTAATGTTGGAGCATCTTCAATTCTCAGAGGTTGACACTTTAGCCATTTAGCCATTGGTTGATAAACTGACTCTAGTTTAGAATTTCTGGCAACAAGAGATAGTAAGGCTGGTAACTAGCCTCTCAAAACATTTTTTCTTTTTTTTCCAGATAGGGTCTTTCTGTGTCACCCAGATTGGAGTGCAGTGGTGTGATCACAGCTCACTGCAGCCATGATTTCCAGGCGCAAGTGAGCCCCCACCAAATAGCTGGGACTGCAAGTGCGCACCACCATACCCTGCTAATTTTTTCATTTTTTTTTAGAGACAGGGTCTCACTGTATTGCTCAGGCTGGTCTTGAACTCCTAAGATCAAGCTATCCTCCCACCTTGGCCTCCCAAAGTGCTGGGATTATAAGTGTGAGCGACCATGCCCAACCTCATAACATTTTTGTAACCTGGCTTGTTTTCCAGGTTGGATGGACTCTGAGTGCAATCTTGATGTCTTTCCTGCTCAGTAAGAGGAAGAAAGGCGCTGCTGGCTAATGTTTGGACTACTTGCTGGATAGGAACAGATCTTTACTGCTGCATGTACATAATTCTGTACGGAACAGTCATGTTCCTGGATTCTGACTGCAGCATCGTCAGTATGTGCTTTGAAACCTACCTGGCACAAATACGATGAATCTGCTCATACCCTTTAACCTCTTTTTCATCACTTTTCATCATTCAAAAATTTTAATTGAGTCTATATGCTAAGCACTGAACATAAAGTATTAGATAACTTGTATATAGTTCATGTGGGGTATGATAAATTGAGACTGGAAAGGTAAGCAGTGGGTAGATCATCCTTTATCCTAAGAGCAGTGTAGCCTTTGAATGGTTTTAAGCAGGAGGGTAGCATATCAGATTTGCATTTTAGATCAGTGTGTTTGCAGTGTGGACAATAGAGAGAGCAACAGTGAAGTCAGGGAGGCTAGGCAAGGTTTTTGTAGTACCTGAGGAGAAAAATGAGAAATGATGTGGGCTGGACTAGGAAAGTGATAGTGGTGATGGAGAGAACATTGAAATGCCCAGGGGGCATCCTAGTAGAAACATCTCTCCAAGTCATCAGAACTTCCCAACTGTGTGCCTCAGGGAAGAGGTTATGGTGGTGCTGCATACTGGACTTTGCAATTCTCAGGGCAGCACAAGCTCCCTGAATCAGAGAGCAATCTTGGTTATGCCAGATTGCATTATCCGGCATATGAAACACCATGATTTTCTATGTGTGTACTGACACGGAAAAAGTTGGGAAGCACTGATGTAGGCTGTGGGATAGATAATTCTGAAGCTCAGGAGAGGAATCAGAGAAGATGATGATAGAGAAGAGCTTTGTGAGTCCTCAGGACATTGGTGGTCACTGAACTCATGCAGTTGAGGAGATCATGCAAGGAGAGAAAAGAAAGGCTGGAACAGAACCCCAAGGAACATCAGCCTTAGCGGGGCATCTCCAGAGAAGAAGGAAAAAAACTGAATGAATGCTGTCCCCCAGAACCCAAGAAAGGGATTTAAAAAAAAAAGGACCAAATACAGTCGGTCCTTCTTATTGGTGGTTTCCACATTCATGCACTCAACCAACCTCAGATCAGAAAAAATAAAAAAATAAAAACTACATCTCTCTGAAGACTAGATCAGAAAAAAAAAAAAAAAAAACTACAGCAACAAAAATACAAAATTTAAAAAATTTAGTGTTAACTATTTACATAGTATTTACAAGATATTCGGTATTATAAGTAATCTAGAGATGATTTAAAATATATGGGAGAATACCCCTAGGTTATTTACCATTTTAGGTCAGGGACTTAAGCATCCTTTGATTTTGGTATCCTTGGGGGGTCCTGGAACCTATTCCCCATGAATAGGAAGGGATGATATTTTGGTCCCAATGTTGCTGAATCAATTTGGATCAGGACAGAGACATCCCCACTGACTCTGGCCATATGTCGTTGGAGACTTTGATAAAACCAGATTTTATTTGTTTATTTATTTAAAATAGAAATGGGATCTCACTCCATTGCCCAGGCTGTTCTCGAACTCCTGGGCTCAAGCCGTCCTCCCATCTTGACCTTCCTAAGTGCTTGGATTACATGCGTGAGCCACCATGCCTGACCTGGCAAAACCAGATTTTGAAGGATTGAGAAAGATTTACAAAGTAAGGAATGGAGACAGAAGGCGATTTAAACTTTTCTGGGCCAGGTGCAGTGGTTCATGCCTATAATTCCACACCTTGGGAGGCTGAGATGGGCGGATCACAAGGTCAGGAGATCAAGACCATCCTGGCTAACACGGTGAAACTCCGTCTCTGCTAAAAAATGCAAAAAATTAGCCAGGCTTGGTGGCACACACCTGTAGTCCCAGCTACTTGGAAGGCTGAGGCAGGAGAATCGCTTGAACCCAGGAGGTGGAGGTTGCAGTGAGCTGAGATTGCGCCACTGCACTCCAGCCTGGGCGACAGAGTGACTCCATCTCAAAAAAAAGAACTTTTCTAAGATTTTGGCTGTGCTATGAAGGAAAAATTAGACAGATGGGTGGTACAGTGAGAGTTATTTTAGAAAAACACTGCCTAATTTTTAAAATTATTCATTTTAGTTTTTAAAAGTAGTATATCCATATGGTTTAATAATCATTACAGAAGTAAATTATTTGCTGCATTTCTTACCTCCAGCAATGAGCCATTTTAACTTTTTGGCTGATTCTTCTATATGACTAAATATTCTTATACTGCCATTCTTTTTTTTTTTTTCCTTTATTACCTTCTACATGTTATTTTTTATTTTTATTTTTTTTGAGACAGTGTCTCACTCTGCTGTCCAGGCTGGAGTGCAGTGGCATGATCTCAGCTCACTGCAACCTCCACCTTCCAGGCTCAAGCAATCCTCCTACCTTGGCTTCCCGAGTAGCTAGGACTATAGGCACATGCCACCATGTTCAGCTAATTTTTAAATTTTTTTTGGTAGAGATGAAGTCTCATTGTATTACCCAGGCTGGTCTGTAACTCCTGGGCTCAAGTAATTTTCCCGACTTGGCCTCCCAAAGTGTTGGGATTACAGGCTAACTGCCACAGATGTGAAATACAGTGGTTCCATCAGAACAGGTCAGGTTCGGATACTGAAGCATCTCCCAAAGCTTTTAGTTATAGAGGATTTTTTTTCTTTTTAAGACAGTTTCTCTCTTACCCAGGCTGGAGTGCAGTGGCATGATCTCGGCTTACTGCAACCTCAAGTGATCTGGACTCAAGAGATCCTCCACCTCAGCCTCCCAAGTTGCTGGGACTACAGGTACATGCCACCACTCCCAGCTAATTTTTTGGTATTTTTTTCAGATTCAGGGTTTTGCCATGTTGCCCAGGCTGGTCTCGAACTGCTGAGCTCAAGTGATCCACCTGCCTCAGCCTCCCAGTGTTGGGATTACAGGTGTGAGCCACTGCACTTGGCAATTTCTTAATTAGCCATGTTGGACAAAGCCCATATGTATCCTTCTGGCCACTGAGGTTATTTTCTGTCATCAAGGAATTATCTGGGAAAGGCGCCACTAGCTTTGTAAGCCAGTCTCACTGCAGTCAGAGCCCATGAAGTTTTGTAGTGCTGCTTTAAGAAATCACCACAAACTTAGTAGTTTAAAATACTGATTTATCCTTACAGTTCTGGAGATCAGAATTCTAAAATCAAGGTGTTGGCAGGGCTTTTCCTTCTGGATGCTCCAGGGAAGAATATTATTTCCTTACCTTTTCTAACTTCTAGAAGCCACCTGCATTCCTTGACTTGCAGCCCTTCTTCACATCACTCCAACCTCTTGCTCTTGTCATTACATCTCCTACTGTGGTCACATCTCCCTCTGCCTCCCTATTATAAGAACACTGATTAATTCATTTAGGGTCTATTCTGATCATCCACATTAATCTTCCTATCTCAAGATCCTTAATCTCATTTGCAAAGTCCCTTTGCTGTCTAAGGGAAAATTCACAGGTTCCAGGGATTAGGAGGTGGACATCTCGGAGGACCTTTCAGCCTACCACAGCCCCACAATATGTTTCTGTGCACTGCCTTGGTGAAGAGTGATAGGAGAGAGCATCCAGCAGGGCTACAAGGTTTCAGAGCGTTCCTAAATTAAGATCTTGTAGGCAAATTCAGCTCTGTAACTACTGTGATAACTGAGACCATCATAACTGGCCTCGTTTCCATTAGCTCCGTATCCCTCACTCCCAACACTGCTTCCTTTAAAATGCTCTGTAGCACTGAAGCTGTACTCCTTATTACTTCATCATCCTGAAAAACAAGCTATCAGAGATAGTAAGATGCATGTTTTCTACCAGGTGAGATGTTTTTCTCATAAGCCTCTGGTCTAACAAGTGCAGTGGTGGTCTGCAGCATGCTCACACAGTATAATACCACCTTATTTTTCTTTATCACTCTAAATTCTGCAAAATACCTTCACATCCTTTAGCTCATTTGGGCATAGGAAAAGGAAGGTGGTGTTATTTCAGTTGTACAGATGAGTAAACTGTGGCTGTAAGGCAGGGAATGGATGGGAGGGTAGATGACTTTTAATATAGGAACCCCTACCAGGCACCAGCCACATGGATGGAATGAAATTTACATGTAATTGATAGAATTTACTGGACTTTGTGAGCATTTCAGTGTGGGGAATATAAGTGAGAAAATCAACTGAGGTTTCTAGCTTGAGCAGTGAATAACACCAAATGAGATAGGACTAGGTTTTGAATGAGACTAATTAATTTGCTTTTGAGATATGTTGAATCTGATGTACCTAAGATCTAAGGGATATAATTACAAAACAGGAAAAATGCTAGTCTGGAACTGTGGATGTATTGCTACCAATATATTTGAGGACCACAAGTATGTAGGTAGTTGTTAAAATCATAGGGAAGAATTCACCCAGGAAAAATATATAGAGAAGGGCTGAATGGAACCCTAAGCACTCAAAGTATGGTCTACTGCTGCTTGCCTCAGAATCATCTGGGGGAGCTGTTAAAAACAGATTCCTCAGCCAGTGTCGTGGTTCATGCCTGTAATCCCAACAGCTCTGGGAGGCCGAGGCGGGTGGATCACCTGAGGTCAGGAGTTTGAGCCCAGCTTGGCCAACATGGTGAAACCCTGTCTCTTAAAAATAAAAACAAAAAACAGATTCCTCATTGTAAATGTACTTAATGTCACAAAATTGTATACTTAAAAAAAATTATCTTTTAATTTTTTAAATCCAATTTCTGATGGGATTCCACATGTTCTGAAAAATATTTAAAAATGATTAAAATGGTAAATTTTTTATGTATATATTACAATAGAATACAAAAAAAAAAAAAAAAAAAAAAAGAAACCCAGAAAATAGATTCCTAAGCCCCATTCCAGACCTGAAGTACGAAGGTTTTGCTCAAAGGCAGGCCTAGCAAGTCCGGAAGACACCTGAAGAAACCAGGTAAGGTTGAAGGAGGGCCAGGAACTGATATATTCTAAGACTAGCCTAGTCTGATCTTTATAAATAACCCCCAAAAGCAGCCCCTTCCATAACCCATAACCTGGACCACTTTTCCTAGGCCATCTCAATCCAGATAATCCTAGCTCACAGCTCCAGAGATTCATTCTCCTAAAGATTTGTTCCAAACAATGGGGAACAGATACTGATTATTTCAATTACATGCCTTGGACATTTTAGCAAAAGCTCCTGCCTGGTTTTGAGGCTGGCTGATTGTTAAGGGGTTAAGGAGAATGAACATTAATTCTCAATATAAATCCCTTTCAATATCTCTTTCTTGGTCTTCCTGACCTCCTACCTCACTGCCTCTGAAATCTTAATCTGTTCCTTTCTTTCCCTTTTTCTTTCCTTTCTTTTTTTATTTTTTTTTATTTTTTGAGACAGTCTTGCTCTTGTCGCCCAGGCTGGAGTGCAATGGCACAATCTTGGCTCACTGCAACCTCTGCCCCCTGGGTGCAAGTAATTCTCCTGCCTCAGCCTCTTGAGTAGCTGGAATTACAGGTGCCTTCCACCATGGCTGGCTAATTTTTTTTTTTTGTATTTTTAGTAGATACGGGGTTTCGCCATGTTGGCCAGGCTGGTCTTGAACTCCTGACCTCATGATCTGCCCGCCTCAGCCTACCAAAGTGCTGGGATTACAGGTGTGAGCCATCATGCCCGGCCTCTTTCCCTTTTTCTATCAGTGATTCAGGAATTGGATGAGTCTCTGTGGTTTGTTTTGCCCTGAAGAATAGAAGGCTTCTGTCCCAACTGGTGTTGCCAAAGCAACATATTAATTCCATGCCATGATCCTGGGTCAAGATCTGCACAATCTGATTGGTCATATCACCTCGGATGGCAAGGGAGTGGAAGTGGTCAAAATCATGGAGTCCCAGCTTTCGGAGACGCCTTGCAGCTGCCCGGTAACACTTCCAGGGCTGAGGCTCCACGAGGAGGTAGCGGCAGAGGGAGGAAAGATGGGCCAGGAACTCCCACAGGCCATGGTCCCCATGGTTCAGATGAATCCACATGGTTATCGACATGCAGAAGCCAATGTCAAAAACTGAACGTCCAAATTGGCTTAAGAAAGAGCTCAAGAGAACCTTCCGGGTCCTCTGATTCATGAAATCCAGGGTGATAAAGGTCAAAGCATCAGGAAAAGGACATTCTTTTTTGGCTCGCTTTACCAGGACTGGATCTATGTCACAGCAGAGGAGACGGAGTTCTCTTGAGGCATCTGAGCAGGTCTCCCCGTCAGGTAGGGAAAGGAAGTGTTTGTATAGAGCCACACTCAGATCCTAGAAGAACCCAAAAGAGCAGAGAAATCTGTATCATTCTCCCACCGAGAATGCCACTTACCCCTGGCTGTACAGGATGTGAGGTTCCTAAACCGTAACCTAAAGAGACTGTGCAAAAAGTTTTCCACAGAGTAGGCCCTCAGTGCCCTCCAGGGGTCACATGCTGTAATGCATCATCCCCATATTTTCCTGACACTGATGACAGATTGGGTTGTATAGTTGAACGTTACAGCCAAATGGATGCAGCAAAGGTGCCTACAGCAGTATTTCCTGGCTTAAGTAATATGCTGATAAAATCACTCTTTCTGGGTATCTCAGACCCTAGGGAGGAGGAAAGGGGTCCAGAGGTATAACCAGCGTCCCTTATCAGGAAAGTGAGGAATAGACAAGTACCATCTTATAAAACCTGCTTCTCAGACCTGTGGTGGGGGAAGTCTGGATTCCAAAGTCCTCATTCAGCCTTCACTACAGCTTCAATTTTACTGTCTTACGATTCACCACCTCCTTCTGAGACATTCTGCTCCTATAACCATCATTGCTAAAAGTCACTGCTGACAACCTTCTAGGCAAACCCAATGATTTGTGATCTTTTACCACAATAGCATCTTTTTTTACTCTTAAGTCACCATCTCCTTTCTCTAACTTTGAATTCTTTTTTTTTTTTTTCGAGACAAAGTCTGGTTCTGTCACCCAGGATGGAGTGCAGTGGCACAATCTCAGCTAACTGCAACCTCTGCCTCCCAGGTTCAAGTGATTCTTCTGCCTCAGCCTCCCAAGTAGCTGGGATTACAGGCATGTGTCACCACACCTAACTAATTTTTCTATTTTTAGTAAATACAAGGTTTCGCCATGTTGGCCAGGTTGGTCTTGAACTCCTGACCTCAGTGATCCACCTGCCTCAGCCTTCCAAAGTATTGGGACTATAGGAATGAGCCACTGCACCTGCCCGCTAACTTTGATTTCTATAACCATTATAAGTAACTCAAATTTGCGTTTTTCCACTAGTATTTGCAAGGCATTTTTCTATTTACTACTTTATTTGCTTGGTGTAACATGCATGTGAGGAAAATTTATTTATGCCTTTTGTGCAGGTGAAGAAAATGCACAGTGGAAATCAACCAGATGTCCAATGATAGTGGCACGGTCAAATAAATGTAGTATAATTGTGAAGATATGCAATGAAACCGAACCATTTTTATGTGCAAAAAAAGAAAAAAAAATCATGAAGATAGAATACTAAATAGCAGTTAAAAATGAAGGTGCTCAGCTTAGTGCACAACATACATGATTGTCACAAACACATTAATGTTGAGAAATAAAGCAAGCCATAAAAGAAAATATGTGACAAGCATCCACTTACATGAAGCTCAAAAATGGGTGAAATTAAAAGTACATTAGGGAAGAAAAAAAGTACACTATAAAGAAAAGCAAGGAAATAATGGAAGGCTAGTTGTTACCTCTGGGTAGAGATAGGGGTTTATGAACAGGAAAAGGCATATAGGGGAACTTCTGGGGTGCTGAAAATGTTTATTCTTTTTTTTTTTTTTTTTTGGAGATAGGGTCTTACTCTGTTTCCCAGGCTGGAGTGCAGGAGTGTGATCATGGCTCACTGCAACCTTGACTTCCTAGGCTCCAGAGATCTTCCTTCCTCAGCCTCATGAGTAGCTAGAACCACAGGCACACACCACCGTGCCCAGCTAATTTTTGTATTTTTGGCAGAGATGAGATTTTGCCATGTTGCCCAGGCTGGTCTAGAGCTCCTGAGCTTAAGCAGTCCACTAGCATCAGCCTCTGAAAATGTTGGGATTACAGAGGTCAGCCATTGTGCCCAGTTTTTTGTTGTTTTATGAGAGACAGGGTCTCACTTTGTCACCCAGGCTGGGGTATGTGGCACAATCAAGGCTGACTGCAGCCTTGACCTCTTAGGTTCAAGCAGTCCTCCTCCCTCAGCTCCCTAAGTAGCTGGGACTAAGATGCCCATCACCACACCTGGCTAACTTTTTGTAGAGATGGGGTTTTGCCATGTTGCCCAGGCTGGGGAAGGAGTTTTTAAAATTGAAAAAAAGGACCCATAAATTATGGTACATCTATACAATGAAACATTAGGAAGCCACTAAAAAAAGAATGCAGTGATATAATCTCAGAATTAAAAGTACTAATAGTGTGTTACTATTTGTAAAACTAAAAAGGGGGTATTTATACATACGTAAATGCTGGTATGCACACAGGACTGATACCTAAGGAATCACCAACACTGGTACCACTGTGTGGGGGGAAAAGGAGGATTTAGGGTTGGGAGTAGAGACTTCCTTTTTACTAAATACCCCTTTGTGTTTCTAATTTTTTTTGTTTTATCTAGCGCAAGCATCTTTTTCCCCTCTTTCTCACTACAAAAATCCAGAAGAGAAAGTTTTTTTTTTTGAGTGCAAAACAGCTCCATAAATATACAGCCAGGTTTGGGAACCACTACCCTAGTTAACTGCCAACTATGTCTTTACTCTCATGTGTATACTACTCTCAACTTTAAAATTTCTGGTAGTTTGCTAATGCCTTTCGTGAAATCCCAAGCCCTAAGCTCAGTCTCCCTTTTCCATTGTTTTTACCCTCTGACTTCCTGTATCATCACAGTGGAGAAGTTTTGAGGGGACACTGGATATCCACCCGTCTCCTCATTCCAATCTTTGAAACTGTATCCAAATGTCCCCCTCCTGCTTATAAGCTGGGTCCCACAAGGTCTGCAATCATCCCCCAAGTCTCTTCTGTGAAAGGACAGCAAGATGACAAAATGTGTCTGCTGCCCTCCAGATGCTGGACTGGAGTGATAGAGAGGGCGGAAAAAGGGTACTAACTAACTTTTGAAGCATTTGCCATCATAAGTTCAGACTGCCTGCTCCTGTAGGATATCCCAGTGGCTACAAATAGATGTGGGAGAGACATTTCCTTATTTTGCATGTGGTTTGACTATAATCATTACATGTCTAGGAATAGTTTGCAGTAAGAAGAGTGGCAATGCCACCCTTCTCCATTCCCTCGGGCAAAACGTTCTATTTCCTTCTTGATCCTCTCCACTGTAATCTGTCAACTCACCTTTTTTTTTTTTTTTTTTTTTTTTTGGCTCACTGCAACCTCTGCTTCCCAGGTTCGATTCTCTTGCCTCGGCTTCCCAGGTAGCTGGGATTACAGATGCCCGCCACCACGCCCGGCTAAATTTTTATATTTTTAGTAGAGACGGAGTTTCACCATGTTAGCCAGGCTGGAGTGGAACTCCTGACCTCGTGATCCGCCCGCTTCGACCTCCCAAAATGCTGCGATTATAGGCATGAGCCACTGCGCCCGGCCAATTTAGTTTAGTTTTTTTTTAAAATAAACATGCAGGCTCCAGGGTTTGCCGCGCACTGTATAGCACACAGGAGTCTCAATATCAGGCATGATTCTGTCACCCTTGGCTCTTCTCTCCCAGGAAACCAAACCTAACCCCATGTTCCCAAACGTGTCTTTGGACGCCCCCTCTTCCCAGCCAAGGCGCCAGGCACGCTGGACAGAGGACACCCTAGATACAGGGACCATCCCCACTTGGGGTCTGGTCCTGAAGGAGAAGTGGGAACGTAGTTGTCAAGGACTCCTCTCTAAGAGAGATTCCTAAGACAGATTGTGGAACACTGGCGGACAGGCACCAGCAGCACTGGGTCGGTCAACGCCACGCTTTATACTCGTTTTAGGAAAGTTTCCATGGGTGTGATGCCACGCCCAGGCCAAAACCACAGAGGATGTGGAGGCAGCCAACCTCTTGGCTACGGATGCTCCAACCCCTTCCCTGTCACTCACCCCGGAGTTACACCCCACGTCCAGCCCCAGAATCGGCTCGTTCTTGGGACTCTGCGGAAAGAGCTGTCGAAGCAGCTCCGGGGGCAGAAGGCGGAGCCGTTGCTCCGGAGGGTGGAAGCGAGAATAATGAGGAAAATTTCCGAACGGGGCGGCCCCAGGTTCCAGAACTCGTGGTTCCTCTTCCGCTGCGGTCTCCTTAACGCCCCCTCCAGCGAGTTCCGTGGGCCCAGCCATTACATTCTACGCCGCCACAGCGCCCCGGCGGAACCGGAAGTCAGGAACCTGCGGTCGGCGTGGGCGGTGGCCGTGCCAGCGCGCGTGCGCCGAACGGCGAGGGCGGGTGGGTGGAATTCTGTGGTGAATCAGAAAGGCTGGCCTGACTCTGTCTCTCCGTACCTGGAGCCGGCTAGCGCGTGGCGCTCGCGTTGTATTATTGAGTCCTCATCTCAACACGTGGAGGGGATTAGCAATATCCACGTTTTAGAGGGAGGAAACAAGCTCTGAGGGCTAAGTGTCTTGGCCAAGCTAACACCATTTGGAAACTTGGGCTACTTGATCCAGAACAAGTATAATAGTTTGTTGGGATCTTGGAAATCAATTTTAGTTCAATTTTCTTCCTTTCCTGCAAAAAGCGAGACCCGGAGATAACTCACTTGTCTGGGGTCAGTGAATCTGGGACTCAGGAACTTCCATCTGGTTCAGGAAAGGGTAGCCAGGAGCTGCAGGTCCCTTGCAAAGCCGTTGACTCAGCCCTGTCCCCCAGGTACAACTGTAGACCATGAGCTCCTTGAGAGGCAAGGACCGTGCCTTAAGAGCCCGCACTTAAAGAGTGCTTACCAGGCACCAGACACCTTTCTAAGCCCCTTACCCAATCCTCCCACTAACGGCATGAGAAAATGTATTATTTTTCCTTTCTCTCTCTCTCTTTTTTTTTTTTTTCTTTTTCCTTTTATATAGATGAGGACACTGGGGTACAACAAAGTAACTTGTCCAAGATCTCACAGTTAGACATGATGGTACTAGGATTCGAACCCAGAGTTTGGATCCAGAGGGTGTGTTTGCAACACTGTTATTCTCAGCCTTGAGTCTCCTATACCTACCATAGGCCTGGCACAAAGATGCTCAACAAATGTTTGTTGAATGAAAACTCAATAGAGGATGCAAGGAGGTGACTAAAGCCAGATCTGTTTGGGGAAAATTTAAATGGAAGGGAGAAAGGATGCGAACTGAAACAGACATAGTGGAATGGAGTTGGGCAAGATGTGAGCCAGAGATTAGAAATAACAGAGCTGATAAGAAGAGGAACTGAAGGGTCAACTAGGTAGCAGTTTCCAGTCAAAAGCCTGGATGGCCCAGAATGTTCAACAAGGTCAACCAAGGGTGAGCAGAGTTGTTCAGGACCCCCACCCCCACCCCTGCACTTGGCCCACCCATCTTAAAGGGGTCTCCTGCTCCATGAGGCCAGCAGTTTGCTAAACTTCTTAAACGGCACTAAAGCATGACTCCTGCAAACAGTGCCATCAGGAGTTAAAATAAGCCCTGTTTTCCTCTCAGTTTTTACTTTATATTTTCATCTCTATCTGGCCTGCTGTTTCTCTAGCTTCATTTATTTGAGGATGTAAGTTAATAAACAAAAGTCACTCTGGAATTGACTTTTGTATTCTGCACAACTTACAGAAAAGGAGAAAAAGCTGCACCATTTCGTCTAATTTTGGTGATCTGAGCTGAACTTACCTCTTTTTGTCACTAGATGACACTAGCACGATTAACAATATTCACGGAGCTGGAATCACCTTGCTTTTGTAAACACTTTGTTTGTTTGTTTGTTTCAACAGGGCCAGGATAGTGAATGGCAAGAATTCCTGATCCTGGGGTTCCTCCAGAAGCAAAGATCGGGCCTGGTAAGATTACTGGTGACCTAAAATGCTTGAGAGGTGATCTTATAAAGAGGTGTTTCAATTTGATCTACTCTGGTGACTTTTCTAACCTATGCCCACTTTTCGGAGCTTGAACAGCACAAGTGACTTGACAGTACCAGTCCCAGCACCTCAAATAGCTGTAGCAGCACCTAAGAGCTTGCTCTGCACTTCAGTCAGTCCAGTTTTGTGGAGTGTGATGCAAGGGGGCAGAAGCGGTGCCCTCTTTAAGGAAAAACCCCCACCAAGTTACAAATATAAAGATAGATATAAAAGTGAATATTTATTTATAATGAGAAATCACAACAAATTACAATTTTTTTTGAGGCAGAGTTTCACTCTTGTTGTCCAGGCTGGAGTGCAATGGGCACGACCTTGGCTCACCGCAGCCTCCGCCTCCCAGGTTCAAGCGATTCTCTTGCCCCAGCCTCCCAAGTAGCTAGAATTACAGGCATGCACCGTGCCCCGCTAATTTTGTATTTTTAGTAGAGATGGATTTTTTCAATTTTGGTCAGGCTGGTCTTGAACTCCTGACCTCAGGTGATCCACCCGCCTTGGCCTCCCAAAGTGCTGGGATTACAGGTGTGAGCCACTGAGCCCTGTGACAAATTACAAATTTTTAAACGCTGACTACCACAAGCATCACAAAAAATTTCTGTAATAGTTTGATTGATTAGATGCAAGTCACACTTGAATGTTACTTTTTTTCTTACATTTTTGGCTGCATACTTTTTGATTGCTTCTTCACATGATAATCACTTGATAATATCATTTTATAGAGAGACTGGGAAGGTAATTCAGTCTTTTCTTAGCATGAGTTGATAGTTTTAAAAAGTTTTCTATTATTTGATAGTATTTTATTATTTGATAGTTTTAAAAAGTTTCAGGTTCACAAGTTGTTATTGGCAATATCATGTAAATTTTTAGGTTTGTTATCAAATTGGGGGAGAACCTTGATTAAATTTCTTTCATTTATTAGCTGGAAGATTTCAGAGCATTTCAAGTTTTCTTGTGCAGGAAATAATCTTAGATCTACTCTTCAGATGGACTGTATTTGTTAGCCAATTTGTCTTTGAAAACCTCATTATGAAGGATGCATTATAAAATTTTTATGATTTGCATTGATAGCAGTAATTTGTGTCAAGTCAGCCAAAAAATTTAAACATAGGGATTCTGATAAATTGTGTTTTGTACAATTCCCATAAAGAAATAAAAGAATGCACGGTGCATTTATAATTATATATGCTGTGCCATTGAGTTACTGTTATTGCAGACAGGACAAAACTTGTTTTGACTGGTGTTTAATAAGAGACAAAATCTTCTGCTTATGATTGGAATAATTTTCTTCAGACTAGCTTCTGACTTCATGTATTTTCAAATCTTGATTCTCCTCCACTCCCACATAACTTTGGGTGCCAGGTGCTGTAGGAGACATTTATATCCTGGTTTGACCTCTGCCCTTGTACCTACATGTCACAATACCAGGTGAGTCAGCGTGGTAGGTGAATAAGAGTACTTCTGGAAGGTATTCCTATGTCTGGGTTGCGGGTGGTAACTATGCATAGAAGTGTCTGTACACCATATGAATAGCTATCAAATGAAGTATATTCCCAATTAAACTTCCCTGTAGCTTTTATTTCCTAAAAATGCCTGTGGCCACTTCAGTGTCATCTAACACAAGGAAAATGTGAAGTGGGGGAAAACAGAGCACAAATAGACAGCAGCCTTAACCAACTGCAGTTAAGATATCTTACTTTTTCAAATTTTACAAAAACAAATGACCTTGTAAACACATTGCAAGGGTCTTGGAAAGGTCCTGCATGGGAGTGAGGATCCCGAAGCCTGAGCTTCATTAGCTTCATGGTAAATCTATCTCTTCCCTGCACAGAATGTGTACCCAAGCACAGTTAAAAAGAAGAGGTAGGGCTGGGTGCGGTGACTCACTCCTGTAATCCCAACACTTTGGGAGGTCGAGTCGGGTGGAATCATGAGGTCAGCAGTTCGAGACCAGCCTGATCAATATGGTGAAACCCCCATTTCTGCTAAAAATACAAAACACATCGTGTCACTGCACTCCAGCCTGGGCAACAGAGCGAGACTCCCTCTCAGGAAAAAAAAAAAAAAAAAAAAAAAAAAAAGGTAGACTTAGAATTTGAAATATCCAATTTAGCAATGACTCACATGTATCATGGCTTCCGTTTCCTCCCGCAGGAAGCTTGTACAGCTGACATCCTGGTCCATGGTCCAGCCCATCCTACCCTCTTGTCCTCTCTGATCACACCCCAGGGCCTTTGTTCAGCTGCTGCTCACCTGCCTCACTCACTGCCTCCAGGGTAGAGCTCAGGGGACCTCAGAACTCAGGATGAAGCAGGAACTTATGTATATGTTTAAAAATTGAACCTGGCCGGTGCGGTGGCTCACGCCTATAATCCTAGCACTTTGGGAGGCCGAGGTGGGTGGATCACCTGAAGTCAGGAGTTTGAGACCAGCCTGACCAACATGGTGAAACTGTGTCTCTACTAAAAATACAAAATTAGCTGGGCATGTTGGTCCATGACTGTAATCCCAGCTATTTGGGAGGCTGAAGCAGGAGAATTGCTTGAACTCGGGAGGCTGAAGTTGCAGTGAGCCAAAATTAAATTGCACCATTGCACTCCAGCCTGGGCAGCAAGAGTAAAACTCCATAAAAAAAAATAATAATCTATGTTTTCACAGAAACAATGTTCCAATAAGGAACTTGTACCTGAACTTTTGAAACACAACCAACTATAAATTGGGAATTTAGTCTTTATTATAGTTGAGAGATTCTACATTTAGTCCTTGCAGAGTTTTAAACCATTTGGAAAGAATAACCATAGGATTTATAAATGCAGTGTTACAGCTCATGGCGACCAAGAGAGTCCCTATTCTAAATCTCTCATTTTCTTTTTTTCTTTTTCAATATCCCAGGTCCTGCTTTGACCTCATTTTCAGATGAACAAACTGAGACCCGGGAGGTAAAGACAGTTTTTCTAAAGATAGGGCTGAATTATGCAAGGTAGTCTAAGTGCTATACCAAGCAATGCCCAATTCTCAGTGATTTACTTATCCAGTATCATGGTTCAATGTGGGTCACAGGGAGAGCGGGAGAGGGCACTCTGTTTCTCAGAGACTTCCTGGGACCATCTAGAAGCTCTGTCTTTTCTAGGGGACTCAGAGTGAATCCTCTGAACCTGGCTGCAGATGAGGGAAATGAGAGCCTAGAGAATCTCAAGGGAAGATCTGGGCCAGATCCAGAAGAGGCATTCCTAACTCTTCCTAACACATTCCATGAGTTGGCCAGAGCTCAGTCCCGCAGTCCACCTGGATGCAAGAACGGTGGGCTAGCAGTGTGTCCAGGAAGAAGAAAACACGGGTTTGTGAGAAAATGAACTAGTTTCTGACTGGGAAAAACAGGAGAGGAGAAAGGCAGTGAATATTTGTTAAATATTGACCAGCCGGTTGGCACTGGACTTTATACATTATTTCATTTAATCTGGTCTAGACTTTGGGGTCTCCTTATCCCTGTGATGGTATTTTTTTTAACCTTAATCCTATATGGAAGGTAAAGTGGAAACAAGGGTATTTCTCATCCATCATTTCTCTCCCAAGACACATTTTAGACCTCAAGGGTCTCATTAAGCGAATAATCTGTTTTCCCTAATTACTGAGAAGAGAGGCTCTTTTGATCAGGTATTCTCTAGCCTACCCTCCACAGTCTAAACCATTTTCTTGTCCCCTGTGAAATCCCACAGGTCCTGCAGGTGATTAACAGCTAATCTTGTCAGCTATTTTCAGAATCTCTCCCCTTTCTCTTCTGAAATAAATTATTTTCATTGTATCAATTAGAGTTCTCAGTTGCAAGTAACAGAAATTGGCTCTGGTTGATAAACAGAAAAGGAACTTGTTGAAAGGATATATAAGAGTTCACAGATTGTAAAAGGAAAACAGGAGAACCGGGCTTGAAAAGGGCATGAGAGACTTCCAATTCAAGGTGGTGGATTGCTGCTGAGCGCAGTGGCTCATGCCTGTAATCCCAGCACTTTGGGAGGCCGAGGTGGGTGGATCACAAGGTCAGAAGTTCAAGACCAGCCTGACCAAGATGGTGAAACTCTGTCTCTACTAAAAATATAAAAAAATTGGCGGGCATGGTGGTGGGCACTTGTAATCCCAGCCACTCAGGAAGCTGAGGCAGAGAATTGCTTGACTGATGGAGACCTGGAATCCTTAGGAATTTGCAATGGCTTTGCATTGAGTTGAAATTATGACAGCAAAAAACAACAACAACAACAACAAAAAGTAATTATGACAGCAAAACACCAGTTAATATGACAGAAAAAGCCTAGACAAAGTAGTAGTCATGTTCCTAGAACTGAAGGGCCCAGCAAGTGTCAAGTATAATGGATGAAAATAGTGTCACAAATTATACAGCCTGGTGAGTTTTCACATCACTGAGGACAGCGAGGAAATCCTACATGTTTTCAGAAAGACTAAAAACAAAACAAAGAAAAAACAGATTTCATACAAAGGGTCAGGAGTCACAACAGCAGTAGATCTCTCACCAGCCGCACTGGCAGCTGGAAGACAATGGGACAATGCCTTGAATATTCTGGAAGAAAATGACTTCCAATCTTCCATTCTATACACAGCCAAATGATTAATTTAGTGTGAAGACAGAATGAAGCATTTCCAGACATGCAAAAAACCAAACCCATTGTTGTCTATGAGATCTTTCTAAGGAAGCTACTGGAGAAAATTTTCCACCAAAATGAGGTAGAAAAACAAGAGGGGAAAGTGTATGAAACCTAGAAAACAGGTTTTTAACAGAGGAGAGTTGAAGGGAATCCCTGGGATGGAGATGGAGGGTTACTGAACAGCAGCAGGGCAGCAGATCTTCAGAGTGGCCAGTGAAGGCCACAGCGGTCAGAAGATTCCAGGAGAGAAGACAGCATCAACAAGATGAAATTGATAACACATTTAATGGGCTGGGTGCAGTGGCTCACATCTGTAATCCCAGCACTTTGGGAGGCTGAGGTGGGTGGGTCACTTGAGGCTGGGAGTTTGAGACCAGCCTGGCCAACATGGCGAAACCCCATCTCTCCTAAAAACATAAAAATTCCCTGGGCCATGGGGGCATGTGCCTGTAATCCCAGCTACTCGGAAGGCTGAGGCATGAGAATTGCTTGAACCCTGGAGATAGAGATTGAAGTGAGCTGAGATCGTGCCACTGCCCTCCAGCCTGGGGACAGAGTAGGACCCTGTTTCAAAAAACAACAACAAAAAACCACTGAATGTATCCGAATATATGCAGAGGATGTTTACTCACTTAGGGAAGAGTTAAGAAGTTCTAATAAGGACATAAAAAACTAACCAATTGAACATACAACTAACAATAACAATAATCAACTCCCAGAAAAGCAAAATGTTGTGCAAGAAAGGAGAAGTAATAATTGTATACTACATAGTTCAGTGGTCCACGGGGTTTATAGTCTTGATAATGTAAACACTGAATATTGATCAATCTGCAATCATGGTTATAACCAAATCAGAAGGAAACGGTAGTAGTGGTGGAGGTAATGGGAAGAATGTGTGTGTGTGCGCAAAAGCACGTATGCCCTTGATTTCCTTCTCTCTGTTTTTAATTCCTTCTGATTTTTACTCTGACTCACCGTTTTTGTTTTCTTGTTCAGACTAATGTATTCCAAGCTTTCTAATGCAAGTATATTAATTTTATAGTTAGGAAAAAACCAATACAGGTTATTACCAAGAAAAGGTTAGGGACCACATCTTCGCATCCTCAGCTTCCCTTCTTAACTCACCATGGTTTTACAACTGTGAATCTTTCTCAGAATTTTTTGAGCCTACTTATGTTTTCAGCACGTGCCACTGCTTGGGCATAATGAATTCACCCTGCTGTGCAAAGTATTTCTTCCCCACCCCCGAATCCCGGCCCCCGAGACAGAGTCTTGCTGTCACCGAGGCTTGAGTACAGTAGTGCGATCTTGGCTCACTGCACCATCTGCCTCCCAGGTTCAAGTGATTCTCCTGCCTCAGCCTCCTGAGTAGCTGAGGCTACAGGCGCATGCCATCATGCCCAGCTAATTTTTGTATTTTTAGTAGAGACGGGGTTTCACCATGTTGGCCAGGATGGTCTTGAACTCCTGACCTCTTGATCCGCCAGCCTCAGCCTCCCAGAGTGCTGGGATTACAGGCGTGAGCCACCATGCCTGGCCCCAAAGTATTTCATAGAATCATAGAATCTTACATTTTCATTTATCATTGTTCAAACCCAAGGAACTCCCTGGACTCAAGAATTACACAAGGTATGTTCAGGCAGTGTGGCTGGGGAAAGATCTGTGAAGGGAGGTAGTGGATGGAGGACTGCAGTCTTTGGGGTCAGTGGGTGGCAGAGGGGCTGGTAAGAAACAGGGAAGGAGAGGACTGAGAAGAGGAGCTGAAGAACCATCCCCTGCTGCAGATGCCAAGGGAGGAGGACAGAACAACTGTTTCCTGCCCCTGCTGAAAGCCTTCAAAGGCTCCCTGGTGCCCACACAATAAAGTCTGAAGGTCTTAAATCAGAGCTTCTTGAACTTGAATGCGAAAAGGAATCACCTGAACCTCTTGTTAAAATATAGATTCTGGCTGGGCATAGAGGCTCACGCCTGCAATCCCAGCACATTGGGAGGCAGAGGCAGGAGGACCCCTTGAGCCTAAGAATTCAAGACCACCCTGGGCAACATAATGAGGCCCTGTCTCCACAAAAAATTTAAGAACTTAGCCAAGAATGGTGGTGCATACCTGTATTCTTAGTTACTCAGGAGGGTGAGGTTGGAAAGATCACCTGAGCCATGATTGCACCACTGCACTCCAGCTGGGGCAACAGAGCGAGACCCTGTCTCTAAATAAATATATACATGTAGGTTCTGATTCAGAAGGTCTGTGATGGGCCTGAGGGTCTGCATTTCTGATAAGCCCACAGGTAGTGCATTCTTCTTGAGCAGTGAGGCCTCAGAGGACTCACAAGCTCCTCTGAGACTGACTTCCTGTCTGTTCCTTCACCTTCCCCTGCGCTCCCCACCCTATCCCAACATCTCTTTTCCACCCATTCTGAACCACTCCCAGTGCCCTGAATGTGCTGGGTGGGAACTCCATGTCCTTGCACATGCTGTTCCCCGTGCCTGGAATCTACCCTCTACGCACAATTCCCACTCTCCTCAAGACCCAGCTCACGTGTGTCTTCTTTTGTGAAGACTTCACTAGCCACTCTCCTTCAAAGACAGTGAATATTTTCCTCCCTCTAGCTACATGAATGTCTCTTGCTGCTTTGTCACACAATACTGCAATGGTTCATTGACTATGAACTCGTGGAAAAGAATGACCACATCTAGCCTTTGTATCCCCAACATCTAGCATGATGCCAGGCAGCTAAAGGAATGCCGCTTTAATGAGTGGAGGCTCTTTATACATAAAGAAGGAACAGATTCTCAGTAATGTACAGTTTTACAAAGGGGAGAAAAAATACTTCTCAGGAAAAGACACCTGATGTCTCAAGTAGGTGATACAAGGTGGGTATCACTACTTACCAGTATTACTTCTGTCATCCTTCCCTCCTTCTTCCTTCCTTCCCTCTCTCCTTCCCTCCTTTCCTTTTTCTCTATTTATTTTTGTTTCCTTTTACAGTATATATATATAAATACATATAATATATAATATAATGATATATGATGTAAAATGTATATGTATAATGATATATAATGTAAAAATACATATAATATATGATATATAATATATAATATAATGATATATCATATTTATATATATACATATAATATATAATGATATATAATGATATATATCATTATATATGTATATATATTTATATATATTTTTTATATATATTTATTTTTATATTTATATATATTTTTTGAGACAGAGTCTCGCTGTGTCACCCAGGCTGGAGTGCAGTGGCGCGATCTCCGCTCACTGCAACCTCCACCTCCCAGGTTCATGTGATTCTCCTGCCTCAGCCTCCCGAGTAGCTGGGACAGGCGCTTGCCACCACGCCTGGCTAATTTTTTGTATTTTTAGTAGAGACGGGGTATCGCCGTGTTAGCCAGATGGTCTTGATCTCCTGACCTCGTTATCCACCTGCCTTGGCCTCCCAAAGTGCCGGGATTACAGGCTTAAGCCACCACACCTGGCCTACAGTGTATTTTAGCACCCAAGTTATAGAATTCTTTCAGTATAGAAAAATTAGTAAATCTAGTTAAGCCACAAGAAAAAACCTATTCTTACCCACCCTCTGGAGATAATCATAATTAACATTAAAATTAAAAAAAATTTATAGGTACGTGGTAGGTGAATGAATTTATGGAGTACATGCAATATTTTGATACAGGCAGTAATAATCACATCAGAGTAGATGGAGTGTCGGTCAATTCAAGCATTCATCCTTTTTGTTTCAAACAATCCAATTTCAGTTATTTTTAAATGTATGATAAATTATTGTTGACTACAGTCATCCTCTTGTGCTATCAGATTCTAGACCCTGGTCCTTCTAACTAACCCATTAACCATCCCCACTTCCACATCCTGCACTGCCCCTCCCAGCCTCTGGTAATCATCCTTCTACTCTATATCTCTGTGAGTTCAATGGTTTTAATTTTCATTTCCCAGAAATAAGTGAGAACATGCGAAGTTTGTCTTTCTGTGCTTGGCTTATTTCCCTTCACATAATGACCCTCAGTTCCATCCATGTTGTTGCAAATGACAGGATCTCATTCTTTTTTATGGCCGAATAGTACTCCATTGTGTGTATATACCACATTTTCTTTATCCATTCATCTGTTGATGGACAGTTATGTTGCTTCCAAATCTTGGCTATTGTGAACAGTGCTGCAATAAACATGGGAGTGCAGATATGTCTTTGATACAATGATGTCCTTTCTTCTGGAAACATACCTAGTAGTGGGATTGGTGAATCATATGGTAGCTCTATTTTTAGTTTTTTGAGGACCCTCCAAACTGTTCTCCATAGTGGTTGTACTAATTTACATTCCCACCAACAGTGTACGAGGCTTCCTTTTTCTCCACATCCTCACCAGTATGTGTTAATGCCTATCTTTTGGACGAAAGCCATTTTAACTAGGATGAGATGATATCTCATTGTAGTTTTTGACTTGCATTTCTCTGATGATCAGTTGAGCACCTTTTCATATACCTGTTTGCCATTGTATATCTTCTTTTGAGAAATGTCTATTCAGATCTTTTTTTTTTTTTGAGACGGAGTTTCACTCTTGTTGTCCAGGCACGATCACTGCAACCTCCGCCTCCCAGGTTCAAGCGATTCTCCTGCCTCAGCCTCTCTAGTATGTGCCACCATGCCTGGCTAATTTTTGTATTTTTAGTAGAGACGGGGTTCCTCCATGTTGGTCAGGCTGGTCTTGAACTCCTGACCCCCAGTGATCCGTCCGTCTCAGCCTCCCAAAGTGCTGGGATTATAGGCATGAGCCACCACGCCCGGCTCTTTTGTCCATTTTAATTGGATTACTAGATTTTTCCTATTGATTTATTTGAGCTCCTTATATATTCTGGTTATTAATCCCTTGTCAGATGGATAGCCTGCAACTATTTTTTCTTCCATTCTGTGGGTTGTCTCTTTACTTTGTTGATTGTTTTCTTTGCTGTGCAGAGGCTTTTTAACTAGATGTGATCCCATTTGTCCATTTTTGCTTTGATTGCCTGTGCTTGTGGGGTACTACTCAAGAAATCTTTGCCCAGACCAATGTGCTGGAGAGTTTCCCCAGTGTTTGAGATTTTAGATTTAAGACTTCAATTTTGATTTTTGAATTTGGTGAGAGAGGGGGGTCTAGTTTCATTCTTCTGCATATGGATATCCAGTTTTCCCAGCACCACTTGTTGAAGAGAATGTTCATTTCCTAATGTATGTTCTAGGCAACTTTGTTGAAAATGAGTTCACTGTCGATGTATGAATTTATTTCTGGGTTTTCTTTTCTGTTCCACTGCTGTATGTGTCTGTTTTTATGCCAGTACCATGCTGTTTTGGTTACCATAGCGGCTCTATGGTATAATTTGAAGTCAGATAATGTGATTTCTCCAGTTTTGTTTTTTTGCTCAGTATAGCTTTGCCTAACATTTTGATGTATATCCGTCTAGGGTTTTTTTTTTTAATGTATATCCATCTAGGGTTTTTCTATTCATAAGTAAACATAAAATGTGTGTGTGTATATATATATATATATATATATATATATATATATATAAAATCAACATTAAACAAATTAGTTTTAATATTACTCAAATATTACAACTGTGAGTATAGCTTCCTTTGGAGATGCCACCAGAAGCCTACATTTCAGAACATTTTTGAGGAATACAGGCCACTTAGTTTGCATAATATCCTTCAATTTAGATTTTTTTTTTGAGACAGAGTCTCGCTCTGTCACCCAGGCTGGAGTGCAGTGGCAGGATCTCAGCTTACTGCAACCTCTGCCTCCCGGGTTCAAGCAATTCTCATGTTTCAGCCTCCCAAGTAGCTGGGACTGCAGGCGTGTGCTGCCATGCCCAGCTAATTTTTGTGTTTTTAGTAGAGATGGGGTTTCACCATGTTGGCCAGGCTGATCTTGAGCTCCTGACCTCAAGTGATCCACCCTCCTAGGCCTCCCAAAGTGCTGGCATTACAGGCGTGAGCCGCCACTCCACCTTCAATTTGGTTTTGTCTAATGTTTCTTCGTGATGAGACTCAGGCTTTGCTTTTTTTTTTTTTTTTTCTTTTTTGAGATAGGGTCTCGCTGTGTCATCCAGGATGAAGTGCAGTAGCATAGACTTGGCTCACTGTAGCCTTCACCTCGGGGTCTCAAGCAATCCTCCTGCCTTGGCCTCCCAAAGTGCTGTGATTACAGATGTGAAACACCATGCCATCAGGCTTTGCATTTTTTTTTTTAGCAGAAGTGTTATAAAGTGTATTTTTGTCCTTCTCAGCACATCATATCAGAAAGCACATAGTGTTAATTTGTGCCATTATTTGTGATTCATGATTAAGGTGAAACCTACCAGTTTTCTCTACTGTAGTGTTATTTTTTCTTTGTAACTTTTTTTTTTAGACACAGTCTTGCTCTGCCCAGTCTGGAGTGCAGTGGCACAAACTTGGCTCACTGTAACCTCTGCCTCCCAGGCTCCAATAATCCTCCCACCTCAGCCTCCCAAGTAGCTGGGACTACAGGTGCGTGCTACTCAGTTAATTTTTGTATTTTTAATAGAGACAGAGTTTCGCCATGTTGCCTAGGCTAGTCTTGAATTCCTGGACTCAAGTGATCCACCCACTTCAGTCTTCCAAAGTGCTGGGATTACAGGTGTGAGCCACCGGCCTGGCATCTCCTTTGTAATTTAAAAGTAATCTGTGAACAAAAAGCAATCTATGCACATGAAACAATACCTATCATCACCAATCATTAGAGAATGCAAACCCAAACCATAATGAGGTACCAATTCAAATCCACAAATAGGGCTAAAATTTAAAAGACAGACATCAACAAGTTGGCAAGGATGTGGGGAAACTGGAATCCTCATCCACTGTTGATGGGATATAAAATGGTGCAGCCCCTTCAAAAAACAATTTGGCAGTTCCTCAAAAAGTTAAACATAGGTACATATGACTCCGCAATGTTACTCCTAGCTGAGAACTGAAAATCCAAGGGAACTGAAAACACATCTCCACCAAAATCAGGACTGTTTATAGCAGTATTACTCATATAGACAAAAGTGAAAACAAATGTCCATCAATTGATGAATGGATACATAAAATGTGGTACAGCCATACAATAGAATATTATTTGGCAGTAAAAAAGAATGAAGTGGCTGGGCACAGTGGCTTACACCTGTAATCCCAGCACTTTGGGAGGCGGAAGTGGGTGGATTGCTTGAGTCCAGGAGTTGGAGGCCTGGGCAACATGGTGAAACCCTGTCTCTAAAAAAAAGTACAAAAATTAGGCTGGGTGCAGTGGCAGATGCCTATAATCCCAGCACTCTGGGAGACTGAGGTGGGCAGATCGCTTGAGTTCAGGAGTTCAAGACCAGCCCAAACAACATGGCAAAACCCTGTCTCCACAAAAAATACAAAATTAGCCAGCATGGTGGCCCATGCCTGTAGTACCAGCTACTCAAGAGGCTGAAGCAGAAGGTTGGCTTGAGCCCAGGAGGTGGAGGTTGCAGCGAGCCAAGATTGTGCCACTATTCTGCTTAAACACAGAATAATTCTTTCTCCAGCCTGAGCGACAGAGCCAGACTCTGTCTCAAAACAAAACAAAAACAAAAATTAGCTGGGCATGGTGGCATGAGCTTATACTCGCAGCTGCTTAGGAGGCTGAGGCGAGAGGACTGCTTGAGCCCAGGAGGTGGAGGTTGCAGTGAGCTGAGACTGCGCCACTGCACTCCAGTCTGAGTGACAGAGTGAGACCCCATCTCCAAAAAGAAAAAGGAATGAACTACTAATACATGCTAGAGCATAGAGAATGCTGGAAACCAAGAGCTCATGGAGCATAGAAAATCCATCTCCTCCGTGCCCTATCCAGATTCCTATGTGAAAGAAGCCACTTATGGAAGACTATTTTGTATGATTCCATTTATGTGAGGTGTTCAAAATAGGTACATTTCTAGAGACAGAAAGTAGATTTATGGTTGTCAGGGGATAGGGGAAGGAGGGGAATAGGAACTAATGCTAATGGGCGAGAGAGACAAAAACATTCTAAAATTAGATTGCGGTGATAGTTGTACAGCCCTTTGAATATACTAAGAAAACATTGAATTGCACATTTTAAATGGTAACATAAGGTGTTTAGATTATATCTCAATAAAGCTGTTTTTTTTTTTTTTTGAGACAGAGTCTTACTCTGTCACCCAGGCTGGAGTGCAAAGGTGTGATCTCAGCTCACTGCAACCTCCGCCTCCCGGGTTCAAGCGATTTTCCTGCCTCAGCCTCCTGAGTTGCTGGGACTACAGGCACACGCCACCACGCCCAGCTAATTTTTGTATTTTTAGTAGAGATGAGGTTTCACCACGTTGGCCAGGATGGTCTCGATCTCCTGACCTCGTGATCCACTCGCCTGGGCCTCCCAAAGTGCTGGGATTACAGGTGTGAGCCACCATGACCTGCCAGAAGCCCTGTTGTTGAATGGAGTGGGTCTGCAACAAATGCCTATAGGAACCTTAGGAGGACTTCTGCTGTCGGAGGGATTCCGTGAGGCACACACTTAGATCTTTCTGATGCTTAATGACTGCTTTCACAGTCACAGCTTTGGCTTCATCTTTACCCATAAAGCCTTTAAAGGCTTTATCTTTATATTCTTCATCTACACCCAGAGACTATGTGTTCCTGACAGTGCTCTGGAGTTGATCTTTGCCCCGAGGTTTTTTTTTATTACTTTGACGATTCTTTCTTGGCTGGAAAGATTATCTTGGTCTTTTTATATCGCCTCTAAATTCTGCTTAAACACAGAATTATTCTTTCTTTAGCTTTTCTCCCACTATCTGTATCTTGGGATACAAGGCTCAAATAAGCCAGACAGACACTTTCAACACTTTGCCTGAAAATCCTAGCCAGAGTCATCAGTTAATGAGACACCTCTTCTACTTTCCACATTAGTGCCGATGAAAGTTTCCCTCAACTGTCCACCACTACATCACAGTCTGTGTTCCTCCAGATTCCAATAATGCTTCCCTCAACTTTCTCTTGAGCCTTCACCCACAGTCTCCTCAAGGCGCTGCCAGCTTTCCCTCGCAGTCTCACTGAGGCTGTCCGGCGCCTCCCACCTGTGTTAGCTTCTGCCATGGCAGTGCCTTGCTTCCAGGTACCGAATCCTGTTCCAGGAGTCTGTGGCTGCATAGCAAATGACATCAAGCTTAGTGGCATAAAACCACAACCATTTTATTATTCTCACAGATCCTGTGAATTAGGAATTTGGATAGGGTGTGGAGGAGATGGATTTTCTATGCTCCATGAGGTCTTGGACCTCAACCAGGAAGACGCGGTGCATGGGAGCTGGAACAGCTGAAGTTGGAGAATCCACTTCCAAGATGGTTCTTCCTGCCTATAGCTGCTGCCAGCCTGGAGGGCATGGCTGGGAGGCTGGCTCAGCTGGGTCTCTTGGCTGGAGCACCACACATGGCCTCTCTGGCACCGTGGCCTCAGGAATTGGACTTCTTACACAGTGGCTCAGGAGAAAAAGAAGTCAGCAGAGGGGGACAGAAGTGATTTGGGACAGGCGAATCTCACTCCTCTTGGCAGGGTTTTCCCAGATAAAGCAAGCAGAGGGTGTGGAGAGGAGTGGGGGATGAGACGCTGGGAAGAAAGCATCTTAGCCATCCATGGTGTGAGTGTGTGTGCACACGTGCGCGCACACACACACACACACACACACTCACTCTGTGAGGCAAACAGGTTTGCTGGGAGTAGCCAGACTTGAGTAAAGACAGATGGAGTGAGTGAGCTGGGTGAGGTTGCTCAGCTCTGGAATTTCTCCAGCCTCACTGGGGGCTGGGTACTGTATGTCAGGACTGTCCCGTGGGTGGGGGATGCATACCATGGGGCAGTAGCAGCCAGAAGAGAATGAATGGTGTAGAGGGTTGAATAGTGACCCCTTCAAGAGAGATATGTCCAAGTTCTAAACTCCTGTACCTGAGATGAGTTCATCCTAGATTTGTGGTGAGCCTTAAATCCAGAGAAAGGATCCTTCTAGGAGAGAGGAGAGGGAGCTTTGAGACACAGACGCAGAGGAGGAGGCCGTGTGAAGATGGAGGCACAGACTGGAGGCACCACTGCCAAGCAACATTGCGGATTGCCTGCGGCTGCCAGAGGCTTGGAGAGAGCTTGCCACGGCCCTCCCTCAGAGCCTCCAGCAGGAACCCACCCTGCTGACACCTTGATTTCAGGCTTCCAGCCTCCACACTGTGGTGGAATGGATCACTGTTGTTTTGAGCCACCCAGTTTGTGGCAGTTTGTACCTCAGTCCTAGGAAGCTAGCAGGCAGTCCAGATAGGAATGGTTGGTGAGGCAGGAGGCGGCAAGGGGGCCCAGCGTGTCCCCAATCTAGACCACCCATCCCTTCGGTCCCACCAGCCCTGGCCCTCAATATTTTGCACGCTTTGAGCCCTGATCCAGGGGCCTTCCCTTTCCATGGCGCCACGGCTCAGCACCGCTTCACCGGGACCTGCGTCTTCTCAGGACCCACAGCGGCACGGTCTCGAGCACAGCGCCTGGTCTGTGTCCTGCACCACTGCTGGTGTCGTCTCCCTTTCCTATCTCTCACTCTCTGTGGAAGTGCTTTGTATACAGTGAGTGCTTAATAAAAGTCACTTTTCTCTTCTCAGAGTCCCCTAATGCTTGCCCCAGACCCTTTCCCTGCTCCAGCAGAATTTGTGCCCTAAACTTGTCAGAGACAAGGATAAGTCCCCCCACCCCCTGCTCCAGTGTGATGGTGTTCCCTCCCCTCCCACACAGCGCCCCGGCCTCACGTTCCCCATAGGAGCTTGTGGGGTGATCATTAGCCCATGTGCCTCCTGACCCCACTCCCTGTCACTAATTTGTGGGTAAACTTGGACAAGTCATGGCACCCTCTGCTCCCTAGTTTCCTCTCAGATAAAATAGAGGGTTGGAGTAGACACATTCACCCATGCATTCCTCCATTTACAGGAAAGTTCTTTACTGAGACCGTGTGCTGTACCTCTGCCTTCAAGGAACTCTGGTTCTATAGGTTTTTTTGTTTTGTTGTGTTGTTTTGAGACAGAGTCTTGCTCTATCACCCAGGCTGGAGTGAAGTGGTACAATCTTGGCTCACTGCAACCTCTGCCTCCTGGGTTCAAGCAATTCTCCTGCCTCAGCCTCCCGAATAGCTGGGATTACAGGTGTGCGCCAGCACACACAGCTAATTTTTGTATTTTTAGTAGAGATGGGGTTTCACCATGTTGGCCAGGCTGGTCTTGAACTCCTGACCTCAGGTGATCCACTTGCCTCGGCCTCCCAAAGTGCTGGGATTACAGGTGTGAACCGCTGTGCCTGGTCAAGGTTCTGTGGTTTTAAAACTGCTGCTCTGGAGAATCTGTCCAGGTGCAACCCAGGCATTTCTTCCTCCCGTGTACCTGTTAGGAAGCAGATTTTGGCTCAAAATAAGAAAGACCCTTCTACCAGAATGGCCCACAAATGGACAGGCTTCCATAGAAAGGGGTGAGTCCCTGGTCCAGAGGAGCCTCTGGGATTGCTTCCAACTGTGGGATCCAGATAGCCTCCATACAGGGTTATTGAACAGGAGGACCAATTTAACTCTGTCCACATGAAAATAAACGTGGAGATTTTACTTCAAATTCAGCAGCTCTGGTGAGAAGGCTCTCACATAGGTCCATCTTAGACCCACACAGACTCCACGAGCATCTGAGGCCACCAGTGCACGCCAGACGAGGGAAACGGCTCGGGTGTCAGAATTGCTTTTATTTTTATCTCCAGTCAGTCACAGACCCCAGGAAGGTGAGGCCAGGGAAGGGAAAAGGCGTGGACAGTGGGTTGCTTGCAGGAGCTGAGGCCAGTGGACAGCAGGAGTGTCTGGGGTATGGTAGCGGGGCCAGGTCCCTGGGGCTGTGTCTGCCCTCAGGCACTCAGGAGGGCTCAGGCGGGGGTACACTGTGTCTGAGAGATGCAACCGTCGTTCAGCAAAAGGGCTCAGTGGTGGCTGATGAGAAGATGGGTCTAGGGCTGTCTGAGAAGAGCTGTTGGCCCGATCCTGCCCCAGCCTCCAGCCACATGGGCCCTCGGTGATGCTCCCAACCAGGCCCCGCGTTTCCTCAAGCAGCCACCAGAGGGCAGAAAAGTGCTTGTGCAAAATCCCAACCCACACAGGAGAGCAGCTAGGACACCTGGGACTTTGCCTCACGTGGGCCAGGGAGGGAGATACCAGCCTTTTGGAAAACAGGTGTCTGTCCCATCCTGACTCCTTCAGAAGGAAGGGTAGAGAATGGAAGAACTAAGATTCTGGGGCTTCCCCAGGTGATACAGAAATAGCCATAGGTGTTCCCTGGGAATGAGTCCCAGACTCGCGTGTGCCTCTCTAGCCCCCATCTGCCACTTCTAGGAGAGGACTTCAGTGGGAGACCCCTCACCTCACATTGCAGATGATCAGATTCCTGGCTGCCTCCAGCTTTACAAAACCCAGCCCGCCCCTTCCCAGGCCCAGCCCCACCCAGGCCAAAAATGTGAGGGGCCCGCAGGTTCCCTTCCTCCTCTACAGCTGTGACATCTACTCAGCTGCGGTTTCCTGTAATCCTGCATTCCTGTTCCCGCCCTTCCTCCTTCCGACACCTCTCCTGGTGTTTCGGGGCTCCCCACTGCCTGGAGATGGAACGTGTAGACTTTGGCCTGGACTCTGCTGCTGACACTGTGGTACCTGGGACCCCTCCACTCAGGAACCAGGAGTAGGAGGCTTCAGCATCTTCTGCCCAGCCTCCTCAGCTCACAAATAAGCCAATTCTCAAATGGCTGTGATGCGTGTGGTTCACCGTTTATAGCCAAGGGCCTGCTCCTCCTCCCCCAAGCCTTTGGCACTCAGCCCTGAATAAATTTCTAAATCCCCAGTTTCTGCATAACTTATCCCAGGGAAAGGAGAACTTGGGCAAGTAGATTCTAGGAAGCATGGCCATCTGACAGTGGCAGGACCGTGAGGTGCTGGGGCTGACCCCTCTGGAACTGAGGCCAGTGACCAGGAGAGGAAACCGAGGGGCTGAGAGGAGCGGAGGTGGAGGAGAGTGGGAGCTGGGAGAGGAAGTCAGCAGAGAGAAGTGTTCTGGTGCCTCTCGAGTCCCATCCTGGCTATGAACTTCCATGTGGCAGATGGAAAAACTGAATCCCAGACAGCAGGAAACCCTCATCTAATAACAGGAGCCCACTGGTAGTGGGGCTAGGAACCAGAAATCTTGCCTCCCAGCTCATGTCTGGATGGTAGAAACCTCAGGGTGCAAAATCTGGCAAGGGATTTTGGGAGAGATAGGAGACCGGGGCGGCACTGAGGACAAGAAATCCCCAGGGACAACAGGGCCTGACCACCTCCCTCTCTGGGCTCCCATTGGTCTCATTCTGGCCCCCACCCAGGCACAGAGGCAAGTGTCATACCGTTTGTGTGAGGCAGCTGTGGGTCTGAACCCCAGGCCCGCCACTAGCTAGCGGTATGACCTGGGACACATTACCGAGCCTTTCTGAGCCCCTCGGCTTTTCCCTCTGCGATCGGCATGAGTGGAGTGCTGCCTCTGGGGGGTCACTGCGATGGGTTCGTTTAGACCAGCACACAGTGGGCATCCCACCCATGCCCCCAGTGCCTTTGCCGCACACACCACCCGCCAGTTCTTGGCTCCTTTTCTCTTCAAATTCCCAAGATGGAACAACACTTCAAACGCTTCGGCAGTGCTTCTTAAAAGCGAGTAGGAAGGACAGGGAGGGATGGGGTTGGGAAGGCACAGTTAGTACACCTCGTTACCCTTCCCGGGGCAGATGGAGCTCCCAGCACCGGAGAGAAAGAGGACCCCAGAGGGCGAAGCCAAAAGAGGGTCCTGCTATCCGCTCAGAGCCTTCCCATCTCCTCACAGTAACTTTCCACTGGCCTGGAGCTGGCCACTGCGCCTGCTGGCTGCACGCTCCCCCAGGTGTGGCCTCCTGGTCCTCTCCCTGGCAGGCGCCCCTCCGGGGGTTGGAGGGCTGACGCACACCCTGCCTGAGATCCCAGCCGCCTGGAAGCTGATAAGGAGCCCTGGCCTCATTACATGGGACCAGCTGGAGGGACTGGCCCTGGCTGTTAGCATCAGCTGGATGGCTTTCAAATTGGAGAGATGCAGAGATAAGTGGCGTTGGGGGCACTTAGGGACTCTGGGCTGAGTGAGTGGCCAGTGAAGCTAGGAGAGATGTGGATGCTGCCAACTACGAAGGCCTCAGGAGGCCTGGCTGGGGACGAGCCAGCCAGCAGCAGCCCACGGGGAGGGTGTAGGAACTGAGAGGTGCAGAAGGGACTCGGCACAGCCTCGGGTTAGGGCTGGGGCAGAGCAGGACTCCTTCCAGATGGGCCTGGCCTAGCAGCTAGAAGGATCGCCTCCTCCCCCAGAACATCAAGCCGGAGGGCCCAACACGCCCGCTCAGCCTCAGGCCTGTGCACACAGCCTGGTGGGTGGAGAGAAGAGAGTGAGAGGATGTGGGCCTTGGTCCTGCAACCCCAAATGCTTCTGGGTGGGTGCTGGTCTGGGTGGATTGGCGAGGCTGGCAGAGCTCAGACCTCCTGACTGGCTGCCCTGCTCCTGCCTCCCTGGGAGCCCTAGGACAGGCCATCACTGAGGAGCAGGGTCCCCAGCCCTCACCTCCTGCCCCAACAGTGCTCTGTCATGACCCAGAAGGGTCATTCATAGCAAGCAACAGACAGCACAGGCTTCAGTCCTCTCCCATTGCCCTTGGCCTCCTGATCCAAATCAGAGCCAAGAGAAAATGGGCAGCCTGGGACAACCATCCTGCCTGCCCACTCTACCTGCCCAGCCACATCCCCCTCCCCCGCTTCTTACAAAGTGTTAACACCTGACCTGGACGAGAAAGGAGGACATAGACTGGACACAGAACAGTGTGCCCCAAGGTCACATGGTTGTACGGCCCTGGGAGGAACTGTGGGGGCTCAGGGCTCCATCGGGCTCCCGGGGTCTCTCTCCCGCATCTGAAATCCTGCTATGCCTCTCCCACTTGTACCTTGGGCCCTCAAACCCAGAGGAACCTTCAGCCTTGACTGTCCCGGTTTGGAAGATGTAATGTGGGGAACAGGGTGTCAAGGGGGGGTGATGTGGCCTCAGTTCCTTAGGGTCCCCATGGCGTATGTACAAGCAGCAGAGGGCTGGGCTGGGCCGGGCCGGGCTGGGGTACAGCAGCCTGGCCACAGACTGGGTTGGCAGCTAGTTTTATATCTGGTCTTGCAGGAGCGCAGGGGAGGGACAGGGAACCAGGAGGGGGCACATTCTCTGGAGGATGGGGGGATGGGGAGGGCTCCTCATTCCCGGTTAGTGCCAAAAAGCTGCAGGAAGAAGGTGAAGATATAGATGATGTCTAGGTAAATGTTGAGGGCTCCAAAAATATACTCCTCGGGGCTCAGCGAGTGGCGTCGGTTACCCATCAGCAACTGGGTGTCCAGTGCCAGGAACTGGAGAAGTGAGGAGAGAGAGAGAGAGGTCAGAGGCCCAGGCAGTGTGACCCTGACTACGGTGCCCCCCTTAGGCTCACTCCCAATTTCATTCCCCTCACCTGCTGCCTGGCTGCCCAGTGACCCTCCTGTGACACCTTCTATCCCTAATTCTATTCAGCAGCTATTTACTGAGCACCTGCTATTTGCCTGGCACAGGAATACAGCAGAGAACAAGACAGCCAGGGTCCCTGTCCTCACAGAGCTTAGAGTCTAGAGGAATGACAAGTAGAACAGGGTTCCAGGGAGCAGTGGGGCTGATAACAAGGAACCTCACCTACGTGAGTGTGGCAGGGAGTTAGGGAAGGCTTCCTGGAGGAGGGGACCTTCAAGCTGAGGTCTAGTCTTCTTTCCATTCCCTTGGGACCCTGCTCTCAGAGGAAGGTGAACTCTTCAGGTAATGGTGAGCAGGCCCCAAGCATTGTGCTGGACAGTCATCAGCCCATCAGTGCTGCTGGCATCCCCATCAAGTAAGAATCAGATTCTTCCTACAGGAAATGAGGCCCAGAGACCTTAACTATTTGCCCAAGTTTACACAGCTGGAAAGTGGCAAAGCCAAGATTTGAACCTGAACAGGCCAGCTCCGGAGCCCCAAGTGTAACCATTCTGCCCTGCTACTAACGGCACACAGGGTTAATGCATTTCCTCCGAGGAAACAGGCTCTCCCCTGGAGCCCTGCTTGGCCTAATGGACTATGAACAGATTCCCTTCGAGACAGCACTGTGTCACCCTGCTGCCCCCCGCCTACCCTTCCCATGTAGCTTTCCTCTGGGCTCCAAGCCTAGGAGCAGAACCCTCGAGAAGTAGCGTCTGAAATTTGGCAGGCGTGGTGCACTTTTCTGGAGAAAGAGGTCAAAAAGTCCACCAGTGTCTCAAAAGTTATGCAGCACTGGTCCACATGGGATTGGAATTCTTTACATTGATTCACATTTTTGTTAACTGGGCTCTTCAGTCACTTGTGTATGAAAGTCGTGTTCCCGGGGTCCTCTGAAACTCATTCATTATACAACAAGTATGCATGGGGTGACAGCTGCATGCCAGGGACTGTCTGAGAGCAGGAGACGAGAAACACAAAGCCGCGCCTGCCTTGGGGAAGCTCACAGTGTCATGGGGAACACTTACAGGTCATTACAAGAAAACCCAAAAAATGCACAATTAGGGCTATGAAGGAGGAGCTACTGATCGGGCCGGAGGAAGGTGACCCAGGAGAGGTGGTATTTCACCCGGGGCTCGAGTAGGAGTTTGCTAGCTGAGGAGCCTAGGGAAGCCTGGGAGGCCTGACGGGCTTTGTGTGAAGAGGGAACTCCATGAGGCAGGGGCTATGGGAGACGCAGATAGAGGAGGAAGGGCTTGGGGCCTGGCCTTGCACCTTGCAAGGACCCTGCTCAGGAGGCAGCGGTCATGCCCAGTTCCCTTTCCTTCACACCTGCCATGGACTCCTTGACTCCCAAGACCCAGACTTCAGAGTTACTATAGGTGAGCCCCGTGGAACCCTAGTTGAATCCCAGCCCCAGTGAAACGCCCCCCACCCCATGCCTAAGAGGCCAGGGCTCCAACAGGGAGCAATTCCAGCAAGCAGGACATTGAGGCAGGGCCACCCCTTAAATGCGGGGAAGTGGGGGCAATTAGGAGCACAAGCTTGAAAGTCAGATCCACGTGGACTCCAGGCGCTGCTCTATCACTCATTAGCGGTAGGACCTGGGCAGAGCATTGCACCTCTCTGGGCCTGTGAGTCCCTATGTGTAAACGGGAGATGAGCGCGCCTGCCTCCTGAGGCTGTTGTGGGAATGAGATAATGCATGCAAGGGGCCTGGCACGGTGCCTGACACGTGGTAAGCAGTTAATGAACGCTTGCTATTATATGAATGTGGCTTCATTGTTATTATCTGCAGAAAGAGGTGCCCTCTTGAGGACGTGCCTGCGCTGCTGGTGAGACTCAGGTGTCTCTTACTTCTCATCAGGGAGGCAGCACTGTTCCTGGGGGAGCTGAGTGGCCTTGACAGAGCAAAAATGGGAGCCATGCCCAGGGCTGAGGGGAGCCCTGCACAGGGCGCATCAGACTCTTGAGCTCAGTGGCATTGAGGGAAGGGCACCCCAGATGGGAGCAGGAGTTGAAATGCCTGGGGTTGAGGCCCGGCTCCATTGCTGGTAGCTGAGTCATCCACTTGACCTCAGTGTCCTCATCTACAAAATGGGATAGCAGCAATGCCCACACCACAATGTGGTTGTGAGGGTAGATTTATCACCGTGTATGTGGCATCCACTATTTCTGTTCTTTTTTTTTTTTCTTATTTTCTTAACCACAATCAGAAGAACACTATTTCTATTCTTATGACTTCTCTCTATTCCGCTCTGCTCCTTCTGCATTTGATTTGGATTCCCAAGCACACTTTCCTTCGGCAGAGAGAACGAGCAAGCACAGGGCCCGGTGCGAATGCTTCGGGCCGCTTGGCAGTCACAGCTCCCAGCGTGAGTCCATAAACTGCTGATCTGGCTGATCAATCAGTAGCTTGCTTGGTTGGTTTCCCAGAGCCCGGTCACCCCTGGGTGAGCTAATGAAATGGGGTCTCTCAACTTGGAAGGCTTGGACTTGTCCAGCTCTAGGGGTGGCCCTTCTGAGAAGCACCCACGCAGGAGACCCCCTAGAGCAGCCAGCTGACTTTTCTCTTGGAGAGAAGAGGAATGAAATGATTTCTGCCCAGCCCTTGGCCTATGGCCATGGATGCTTATCTATGTGGTGCTCTCTGGGATGGCCTGCTTCAAATTTCACCCCAGTATGACCTGTCACTGCCACCTCATGCCTGTGAGTCAACCAAGTCTTTTCATCATTTATTCTCAATAATATTTACTGAACACCTACTATGTTCCAGAGAACATGCTCTCATAGAACTGACAGTCTAATGAAGGCAAAAGACATGATCAGAGATTCTGCATGGCAGTGCCTTCATTTTACAGGGGAAAGGCATCTGCTGCCATCTCCTTAGTGATGGAAAGCATTGTTAACTAATGGCTTGTTAGAGTTAACATCTTAGGGTGTAGCTAGGGTCTTGGCTGAGAGCTAGCAACAGAGTTGACTGCAAGCCCCTGAAAGGAGAGCAGGTAGTTGAGTTAGTGGCTAGCTGAACAGGAGACCCTGCAGGAGGAGCACGTGGGATGGGGCAGGAGGCCCCCCCGGGACTAGGACGCTATAACTTACATCTGAAGAGCCCTTCCCCAAGCCAACACTTGATCTCATCTCCCTCCCCCCATTTGCCCTGGGAGGTGGGTGTCCTCATGGTCTTACACACGAGGAAGGGAGTCTCAGAGCTGAGTGACTTGCTGATGGCCGCTTATCTAGTGGTGACTCCTACGTTGGTGGAGATGGGGAGGAGCGGGCTTGGAGGGAGGAGGGAAGCATGTGCAGAGGGCACAGGCGCCAAAGGCAAACTTCCCTGCCTCACCTTACCGGCCAGCACTGGACCTGGCCGGGACCCCCGGCCACACATTTGGCCTGACCCTGCCATATCCGGGGCCCAGGCTTATGTCTGTTGTCCTCCCTGAATGTGGCCCCAAAGGTGACGCTGAGGGGCTCTGGGCAGTGCATGCCATGGAAAGGCCAACTAAGAGCCACCAGCCGGCAGGCACTGAATACAAAAAGCTAGGTTTGCAATGTGTTGAATCAGCATAAACAGTGACACGTGGACTGTGTCTGTCCTGCAGAAATGCCTCTGTGAAGGTGTGGAGGCAACCCCCCTAGCTGTTGTTTGCAGCGTCGGTTCTAACAGTGAGATGCTGAAACAACCCAAACTCTACCAACACGGGGGCGTTTAAATAAACTCTGGGCAGCAGTACTGAGGTGGAAACATCCGTGAGAGACGCTACTATGAGAAAAAAGCAAGTTGCAGAAAAATCCACATCATATGATCCCATAAAACTATACATGTCAGAGGAGCCAACATAGCAAATATCTATGAAATGCATATAGAAAGGTCTGGAAGGAGAGACAATTGACCATCGTGGTTCCCTCTGGGGAAAGTGGTGAGAGACGCGGTCAAAATGACATTTGCTTTTTTCTACGTTTAAGATTTTCCAAAAGTGAAATCTGTGAATAAATGTATTCACATGTTATATAATTAGAAGTTTAAAATAGAAGGGTTAAGATAGCACAAAAGAAGAGTTCGTGAACTCTTTCACTGAATTCTCACCATAAGCCTCTGCGGCTGGGGTTGCACTATCAGCTCCACTATTTGCTGAGGACACTGAGGCAGAGACAGTGTAAGTAAGTGACTTGCCCACGTCACACAGCCCAGGGACAGCTAGAGGGTGAACTTGGGGTTTGGGGATTCTCTGGAGAAGAGACTAACAGCCAGATGTCCAGGTGCCCCGGCTGGGCTGTAGGAGAGGGTGAGGGGGTTCGGGAGTGGAGAGAGACCCCTGAGTGGAGATCTGGTGCCCATTTCTTGCCTGATGCCAATAGAAGATACTTCTCCCCATTGACCTGGGTGTCAAAAATTTAGATGTCACAGATGACATTTGCACCTCCCAGGAGGGTCACCAAAGGAACAGGGTCTGGCAGGCATTTGAGTCAGAAAGCCTGGCCCAGGATGAAAGGGGGGTAGTGTGTGAAAGTGTATTAATGACAGCGATTATCTATCCACTTTTTAAAAAGTGGGCTGGGCGTGGTGGCTCACGCCTATAATCCCAGCATTTTGGGAGGCTGAGTGGGGGGCGAATTGCCTGAGGTCAGGAGTTCGAGACCAGCCTGGCCAACATAGTGAAACTGTCTCTACTAAAAATACAAAAATTAGCCAAGTGTGGTGGTGGGCACCTGTAATCCCAGCTACTCTGGAGGCTGAGGAAGGAGAATCACTTGAACCCGGGAGGTGGAGTTTGCAGTGAGCCGAGATCGCACCATTGCACTCCAGCTTGGGTGACAAGAGTGAATCTCCGTCACACACACACACACACACACACACACACACACACACAAAGTGAACCAGGAGGCAAGGTAGGCATCAATGGCCTGTGGCAATAAGTGGAATAAAATATTTTGTATGAAAGAGCCATGTGTGGTCACAGGAGGAAGGGCATGAGTCCAGGATAATACAGTGCTTGAGAACATAGGCTGGGAAGTCACACAAACCTGGGTTCAAATCTTGGCTCTGACCTTAGGCAACTTACTAACACGTAAGAGTTATTGATCACTAACCACACACCAGGCACTAAGTGCTTTATATATGAATGCATCCAAACGTCACAGCCACCTACGAGGGAGCTAATGTTCTTGTCTCCATTTTACAGATAGGGAAACTGAAGCACAAAGACGTCACATAACTCGGAGAGTCTACACAGCTAGAATGTGACAGAGAATAGCTCTGATTCCTATAGTGAATGATAATCTTGTCATTTAGATCACCAGTGTTTGAAGCCAGGCAAAATCTGGTGATCTAGATGACAAGGTTATCATTTACCATAAGAGTAAAAGCCAGGCCGGGTGTGGCGACTCATGCCTGTAATCCCAATACTTTGGGAGGCCGAGGCAGGTGGATCACAAGGTCAGGGGATCGAGACCATCCCGGCTAACAGGCTGAAACCCCGTCTCTACTAAAAATACAAAAATTAGCTGGGTGTGGTGGCGCGCACCTGTTGTCACAGCTACTCGGGAGGCTGAGGCAGGAGAATCGCTCCTGGAGTGCAGTGAGCTGAGATCCTGCTACTGCACTCCAGCCTGGCAACAGAGCGAGACTCCATCTCAAAAAAAAAAAAAAGTAAAAGCCATCATCGATTGAGAAATTGCCATGGGCTGAGTGTGAGGAGGCTGTTTTACCTTCATGTGTTACCCTGTTCATCCATTACAACAACCTGTGAGACAGGCAGGTTAGCCCCATTTTAAAGATGAGGCCATCGAGGCACAGAGGGTCAAGTCGTTTTGCCCAAGTTCACAAAATGTTAAGAGGAGCAGTAAGGCCTTGAATGTGACTTAGTCGGGGGCACTGGCCAGCTGCGGAGCCCCCTCCCCACTCCACACCCCCACTGGCGCTGCCAGTGCCTATTCCTGGCTCTGCTCTGAAGAACCAGGTCCTGGATGTGGGAGCAGAAGTTCCTTTGCGCCCTGCAGGCAGGTGTGGCGCTGCATCTGCCTCCCCTCCCTCCGTCCCCCACCCCAGGGCTTCTCCACCTCCTCCAGTCAGGTTTGAGCAGGGTGTGGGCTGGGGGATGAGCGCCTCAGGAGTGAGACAGGAAGGCCTCAGGAGGTGGCCTGCACACTCTCCCCTGAAGGAGCAATCACTGATCAGTCCCCCATCCCAGCCTGGAGGAACCCACTCCACTTACAGGTTGTCTGGGTGAGGACTTGGGGGAGGCCGCAGGACTGTTTGAGTGGCAGAGGGTGGGTGACGAAATAGAGGTTCTCACTGGCTCCTTCAGCCTCAGGTAAGGCATTGAGGGAAAAGGGCCTCCAAGCTCTGAATGGAATGGAGATAAATCTAAAATAAAGTCATGCCCAGCCTTGGATTTGTGTGGCCATTTGTACTTTTTGAAGTGTTTTCCTAATTGTGAGGAAGGTAGGGCATATACCGCCATCCCCGATAGAAAAGCAGGGTGAGGGGTGGGGGTAGACAGGAGTAGTTTTCTTAAATCCCTTGGACGCTGTGGGTCTGGCCCAGGCTGGTCATGGTATGTGTGTGTGTGCGCACACCTGTGTGTATGTGTGTATATGTGCATACATATGTCTGTATATGTGTGCATGTGTATGTGTGTGCATATATGTATGTGTGTGTGCATGTGTATTTGTGTGTGTGTGTATATGCGTGCATGTGAGTGTATGTGTATAGATGTGAGTTTATGTTTGTATGTGCATGTGGGTACGTGTGTATATGAATGTGTATATACGTGCATGTGTGTATATGTGTTCATGTGAGTGTATGTGTGTATATGTGAGTTTATGTGTGTACATGTGGGTATATGTATGTGTATGTATGTGTTTGTGTTTGTGCACATGGGTATGCGTGTGTGAGTTTATGTGAGTGTGTATATGTGTGTATGTGCATGTGTGTGTGTGTGAAAGTGTGTGTGTGTGTCTCTGGGCATGCTGTCTCAGCTTCAGTGCATGTGCAGCTTCAGCGGCAGCTTCCTCAGGCAGGTTCCTGCCAGCTCTGAGAGCTCCAGGTCTCAGCCCTGCTTTCCTTCCAGAGACAAAGGACAGATAGCTGTGTGTCTCTCCATGGTCAGTGGTCAACACCGGAACTGGAGGTCCAGCACCCCTACCAAGTGTATTCCTATTCCAGCTCTGCTCGTCCAAATACTATTAGGCTTGCAGCATCCAGTACTGACAACACACAGTCTCCCCTGTCCCGGCCTCAGCTCTGGTACACTGCCGTGACCTCCTGACTGATCTTCCAGCCTCTGGCCTGTCTACTCAGCTTCTCACTAATCTGCCTTAAAGCACGAATGTGATGTTTCCTTGTAACTGTCAGTGGTTCCCAAGGTCCTCAAATGGGCTGGGCTGGGCAGGGAGTGAAGAGGTCTATTCCCACTGGGCCCATCACCTAATTTCTAAAGTCTTATGCCTTGTTCCTTCCCAAGGACGCTGGCACTTGGGCTCCCCATTTAGGGGGCTCAGAGACCTTAGCTTTCCCAAGGAAGGACCAACTCTGAGATGGGGCAATCTGCCCCAAGTCCCCTGGGCCCTGGAGGCTCAGCTGTGGCTAGAAGCCAGCTGCAGGCATGAACCCCCACCTCATTCCCTGCCCCATTACCCCAGCCTGACCCGACCCTCATGCTCCCCATGTGCCCTTCCATGAGTTTCTACAGAAATGCATCCAAAGAAAGAGCACTAGGTGGAACAGGAGGATTTGGCCACGCTGGGGTCAGAGCCGTTCAGCTGGCTCACCCACTTCTACTGGCATTTGGGTTCTGGCATCCCAAATGGGGGGGACATGGGGTAGGGGTGAGGCCAAAAACCCAATGCTCCCTGAGAATGTACTAAGGATGACGTGGGCAAGGCCTCGGAGGAGCCTGTTCCTCGAAGCTGGACCACAGCCCTAAGAAGCCTCGGCTCCCACCCCTCAGGTGCTGCCCCTTCCTGCTGGGCGGCTCTGCCCCCAAAGATGGCAGAATCTCAAGGGAGGGGCTGATGCTTTTAGGAGAGAAAATCACTGGATTCTCAAGTGCTTCCAAAGCTCAGGTTGGTGGGAGTTGGGGGAAGGGTCCTCCTGGGGGTCTGGGCCCTCCTCCTACCCTTCTCTTCACTACTCTCTCGCAATCTCCTGGAGGCAGCGCACGTGGCAGGAATACCTGCGTGCAGCGTGGCGGGAGAGGGCAGGCTGGGGAGACCAGCGGACCACAGAGTCCGAAGGTCTAAGGGGCAGGATGTGGTCAGCACATGTTTCTGAGTTCGAGTTAACGGGAGGGTATGGGGATTTAGTTATGGGGCTGGGCCTCTGAGGGCCTTCATCTACCTGAAACTGAGAGGAGGGAAGGGGAATGAGTCTGGAAGCTGCTCTCCTCAACATTCCGCTGCCCCATGGGCCCCAGGGGAGCTGCAGATGAACACAGGCAGGGGATTGGGTGACTGGCCCCGTGCTCTCCACTGTTGTTTCTATAATCTGCAGGATGATCCCGACCAAGGCCTTTTGGCATGTTGATCTCTTAATGAGATAACCCCTCCCCTGTGACTCACGGAAGACTGCCAGGCGGTGCTGAATTCAACTCAGCAGCCTGTGTATTCTCTGCCTGGCTCTGTCTACCTCCGCGGACCCTGCCCTGCCCTCTGCCACACCTCGGTCATCCGTTCATGTCACAAACATCTCCTGGTTGCCTACTATGTGTCAGGCCCTGTTCTGGGCACTGGGGCTGCAGTGATGAATAAGCCAGGCTACAATTCCTGCCCTTAGGGAACTTGGATTCCGCTGGAGGGGGAGAGACAGTGAGCAACAGATCAGAAAAATACACAGTGTGTCAGGATGAGATGTGCTACAGAGGGAAACAGAGCAGGGACGGGGAGGGTGGGACAGAGCTGCGCACACCTGACGGATGGGAGAGAGGGCTGTGAGCAGACCGTAAGAACAGACCGAGGCAGGTGCAGAGGCCTTGGGTTTGGAGAGAGCCTGCCAGGCTCAGGTAGCACGAGGCCAGTGTGGCTACAGCAGAGGGAAGCGGGGAGGTCAGAGAGGACCTATAGACTATGGGAGGTGATCGCTGGATTCTCAGTGGAGGAATGGAGGGGACCTAACGACTCCAGCTGCTGTGCTGTCATGGATGTGGGGTGCAGGGGCAGTTTGGAGGTGGCCACGGCAATAGTCAATCCAAGCTGCAGGCGACGGGGACTGGGACAGGGAGTAGCCATGAGGCCAGAGACAAGTGGTCAGATTCTGCATAGGAGCCGGGGCCACAGCATTGATGTGGGGTGTGATGTGGGGGGTGAGGAGAGGGTAGGAGTGGAAGGTGTCACCAAGATATTTGTCCTGAGTGACAGGAAGATGGGCAAGGCTTTGGGAAAAGCAGGCATCCAGGGGAAGGGGCAAGAGCTTGGTTTTGTACATGTAAAGTCTGAGGTGCTTGTGAGACTTCCTCACGCGGACGGACCCTCACTAGGAACTGGAAATTCTAGTCTAGAGTTCAAGAGAGAGATCTGGGCTAGAGATGTAAATGTGAGAGTGATCAGCATAAGACAAGGCAGTCAAAGTTTTGAGGCTGCCTGAGGCCCTGAGGGAGGAGGGTAGGAAGAGAAGAGTCAGGCCAAGGGCTGCAGGATCAGGAAGGCTGCAGAGAATCCCGGGCTGGTGGTGGCCTGGACACCACAGGAGGAAGGTGGTTTGGGGAGGGCGGGGGAGGAAAGGAACAGTTGTGTCCAATACTGCAGGGAGTCCAGCAAGATGTGGACTGAGACTGGGTTCCTGGATTCAGCCACACGGAGGTCCCTGTGACCTGGTGAGATGTGTTTACGAGGATCAAGAGAACGGCCAGGCGCCATGGCTCACATCTATAATCCCAGCACTTTGGGAGGCTGAGGCAGGAGGATCATCTGCGGTCAGGAGTTCAAGACCAGCCTGGCCAACATGGCAAGACCCCATCTCTACTAAAAACACAAAAAATTTGACTGAGTGTGGTAGCATGTGCCTGTAGTCCTCGCTACTCGGGAAGCTGAGGCAGGAGAATTGCTCGAACCCAGGAGGAAGAGGTTGCAGTGTGGAGATCGTGCCACTGCACTCCAACCTGGACGACAGAGTGAGACCTTGTCTCAAAAAAAAAAAAAAAAAAAGAGAGAGAGAATGGGAGAATTACGAGGAGAGTAGGGAAGAAGGAGAGAGGGAGGAGAGCCACTGGAGAGAGTGAGTGTCGGTTCTCTTACAAGGAGCCTCGCTGTATACGGGGAGCAGGGAATGGGCAGGAGTGTGAAGGGGGATGTGTGTCAAGAGTATTTTGCGGGTTTTCTTCAGATGGGAGAAATTGCAGCATGTGCTTATGCTAATGGGACTACTCCATAGAGAGGGCAATACTGATGACAGAGAGACAGAGAGAGAGAGAGAGAGGAAAAGTCTTGGAGAGACCTTTTCAGCCTCTCCCCAACTCCAGGCCAATAGAACCACAGAAGGTGTCCTCTTTGAAGGGAACCATAGGGGCACTGGAAATGGCACCAGGCTGGGCACAGGACGCTTATGTCTTGGTCCTCAATCTGCCTGTTTCTGGCCATAAGACTCTGTGCCAGCCCCTTCACACCCAGGGCTTCAGCTATGGAAAGCAAGTCTTACAGCATCAAGACTGCCTGCCCCCGGCCCCCGGCTGCACTGCGGTGGGGGCTGGACTGCGGTGGAGATTCAGTGAGGTAACAGGTGTGAAAGTGCTTTGTAAAACGTAAAGTGTGGAACGGAGGGTGGAGACTATTGTTATTATTCTAACAACACTAGGGCTTATCAAACAAATTTAAGGGATTACTGTTCACCCAGCCCTACTTGCATGCATGGCTTCCTCAGGGAGTTCACACACTCACTGGAACCTGATCCACGGGAAGCCAAGTAGACTCCCTGGCTGGACCCCATGGGTGCTCACTGCCTCCATCATCACCAGCCCGTCTGCCCTGGCTTGACTTCTCTTCTGTTCCCTGCAAATGCCACCCTCTAGGGCCTCCAAGCACTGCTGCCCAGGCTAGCTCTCCCTATGTGGCCCTCTTCTTTCTCTCCGAGTCCAATTCCCCACCCCATCCTTTGAAGCCTTTCTTTAGGAAGTATTGCCTGCAGGGAAGGGCACTGGTGTGGAGCCGAGAAAAGTTAGTGTCTTAGGTTGACCAGCTACCCAGCGTGCTCAGGATTTAGGGGCTCCTCAAGAAATGGGGCTTTCCGTGCTGAACCTGGGGAAGTCCTAGGTGGCCTGCGCTAAGCAGACACCTTAGTCTTGCTCAAGGCCATATTTAGCCATTATCTTGCCGGGAAACCATGGACAAATCATTCTGTTTCTCTGGAATTCAGTTTTGTCATCTGTAAGAAGAAGGCTGAGTGTTTCACTAGATCCCAGCCCTTCAGTTCCAAGCCTGGAGGTTGTTTATCCATTCTACAATACTGACTGCGTGCTACTCTGCGCCACGCACTGTGCTCTCCCGGCTGACCGGGTATCTGGGCAGCCACCCTGCACATCACACACAGTAGGTGCTCTATAAAGACCATGGAAAGGATGCATGAATGAACCTGACACACCCCACTCGGGCTTGATCCCTACCTAAACCCCCCAAAGCCTCTGCTCACAGCTCTGACCCCACCCTTTCCCCCCATTTCAGCTCCCTCAGCCTGTTGCCCACAAGCCTCTGAAACCTGGACTAAGCTGCAACTCTGGCCACTGGAATTGAGCTGAACATTCCAGCAAGGAAGGGGAGAGTCTGGTCACTGCTTCCATTGTCAATAAATGTTGACCTTGAATGCCTTTCCAAGAGGATGTCACCAACACAAGCTTGCCCACCTGGGTGGGTCCTGAAACAGGATCACATTCGGGTTCGTGGAGCCCACCTGAACAGGCCTGTGTTGGGCAGCTCCAGGCAGGTGTCTGTTCCTAGTCATTTCTTTTTTCTTCTTTTTCTTTCTTTTTTTTTTTTTTTTGATGGGGTATTGCTCTGTCTCCCAGGCTGGAGTGCAGTGGTGTGATCTCGGCTCACTGCAACCTCCATCTCCCAGGTTCAAGCAAATCTCTCCCCTCAGCCTCCTGAGTAGCTGGGACTACAGTCACGTGCCACCATGCCTGGCTAATTTTTTGTATTTGTAGTAAAGACAGGGTTTTACCATGTTAGCCAGGATGGTCTCGACCTGCTGACCTCGTGATCTGCCCACCTTGGCCTCCCAAGGTGCTAGGATTACAGGCCTGAGCCTTTGTGCCTGGCTTCGTCCCTGATCATTTCTTGTCTCCTGGGCATCTGCTTCCAGCCATGCCCCACTTAGCCTTAGACCCCAGGTGGGACTCACACCAGACTGTCCAGGTTCCCAGTTTGGCCCTACCACTTCCTAGGATGCTGTGTGACCTTGGGCATGTTATTTGATATCTCTGAGCTTCAGTTTCCCCATCTTAATGTATTAATGGTAGAACCTATCTTATAGACATATGACGAAGATTAAATGCACATGGAGAGCTGGCTGGGGGGAAGCAAGTGTTCAATAAATATTAGCTGTTGCTGTTATCCTAACCATCATCATCATCATGAACATTCTCAATTTGATGAGAACAGCAAAGAGCAAGCTTAATCTAACAGTGTCTCTCTCTCGGGGTACTTGGAATCTCCCCAGCTCCAAGAAGCCTTTCCCAATTCCCCCGAGGAGGGTAACTACGAACTTGGTCCACATAGCCAGGACGCCCCCATGCCCCCACCCCCACAAGCAGCGCTGACCCTCCCCTGGAGGAAGGGACTCTTCCCAGTTCTGCTTCTGTCTACAGCTTCCATCCTGCTGTTACAATCTTCCTTCCCTTCTGCCCAGGTCAGCTGGTCTGTCCTGGAGACCAGGCAGAATTCCCCGAACAAATGCAGCACTGAGCCTAGCTCCACCCTCAGGCTCCTGAGGATCCAGGGAGAAGGACTGTGGGGAAGATGGGAGGAGAAGGGGACTGGGGTCAGGATGCTGGGGAGGCGGCTGCCAAGGAGCCAGGCCACACTCACCAATGTAAACACACCCGCTCCCAGCGATGCGTATACTGCGTGGAGCCAGGGCACCTGCGGCAGAGGAAAAATGGGCTTAGGGATGGTAAGAAGGGGCAGCAGTCAGAGGGGCGCAGAGGAGGGCTCAGTCTGGAGAATGGAGGACATGGGGTAGCCCTGCTCAGCGCTCCCTAAGGAGACCCAGGACTGACCCTGATTCTCTGTGTGACAGAGTGGGTGAAGGGAGTCCTGGAATAAGAGCCATGCTGGTGGGACTGGTGGGAGAACTCCCCCGCCTCCGTCACCCATCCACCCCCCATCTCACCCATCATTTTTCCCACAGCACACAGCCCCGGGCTCAGGGCAGATGAAGATGACTCTTGGTGGGCCCTGTTCCCGCTCTAGCCTGGGACTGCTTGAGGCTGCTCCTGCCTCCCAGTGTGTGCTTATCCCTGTCCCACAAAGGGTCTGTCTTTCCTGTGTCAGGGCACTCTTGGGCTCTGCTTTGGGGGCAAGGAACTCAGGTATAAAGGGACAAAGACTTGACCTCAGGGGTGTCTGTGGGGGCATCTAGAGTCTGCCAGCTGTGTGTGGTGGACTCGCCTGCACAGGCTGGAACAGCACACCCCGGCCCTCTGCGCCCCAGTCTCCCTCCAGGTCTGGGGCAGCCAGCTATGGGGGAAACTCTGCAGGAGGGGCCTCACTAAGGCCCTCCATGGGGCCTTCCTCCAGAAGACTCGGAAACAAAGGCATCCCAGCAAGCAGACCTGGTCAATAAAGGGTTCTTTGAAGTTCTGTGGCCCCTTCCTGTAGCCCTCCTCCCCATCCTAGATACACAGAGGGCCCCCAGGCCAGCTCCGGCCCTCCCTTCGTCAACAGGATCCTGGAAGAGCCAAGGAAATGCCAGCACCGATCCTGATGTCCTGGACGGGACGCCAAGTTCCCGGAGGCTGGGGCTGGGCAGGATGGAGGTAGGGAGGGGGAGTGAGGACTACTGCTCCCAGCTCTGCTAGAAAAGGGCAGTGGGGGACCATGTACCATGTGTGGCTGTGGGGGTGAGGGGGATAAGCACTGGGCCCCCAGCAGTCCAACAGCTCATCTCTTGGGTTCCCAGGACTCAGACCTCAAGGGCTTCCTGTGATGCCCCCAATCTGCCCCTTCTCCACATGCAGGGACCTGGGAGCCTGCAGAGTCTCAGTTGGATTCCCCAGGGCAGGATGGATGCTTCTAAAAGAGTGGAGATTTGGCTACCAGCTGGTGGATGCTCTAAGGATGAGGGTATGCTCCAAGCCCCACTGCCCCACCTGCCGCCTGCATGGCCAGCTAGATTCTGCCTCTTTGGACTTGGCTAATTCCCCAGGAGCTCCCAGAAGACCCTTCCTCAAGGCCCCTCTGGGTCTGGTGGGCCTCATGGAGCCCCAGTGCTCCCTTCCCTGCCCAGGGTTTAAATGCCCCACGCCCTACCCTCGGCCTCACCTCCACCCCACAGAGGAGGATGGGAAAAGTGAAGCCGGATGTGGCTTGTGGAGCCAGGCCTGCCAAGAAAAGCCTCCTTGTTTGCTTACACTGCCAGCATGCCCGGGGCAGGTGCTGGGGTGGGGCGGGGGGGCGGGGGCGAAGGATGGCAGGCTGTGGGGCCTTGACTCCTGGCCTTCCCTGGGGGCAGGGGAGGGAACGGCACCTTGGGCCAGTGGGGCCCCTCCCTCCCCGTGGGGCCTGCCGCAGGACCCACAGACTCACATATTGGAAGGGTAGGAGGATGGCCAGGATGAGTCCGCTGAAGAAAAGAGTCATGAGCAGCACAAAGAGTACGCCCTGGCAGGAGGTGAAGTCGAACTGCGGGGACAGGAAGGGGTCAGCTGCCCGAGCGGCCTGGCCTTCCTGGGGCCCCAACTACAGGCTGAGCCCACACAGCAGGCCGCAGTCTTGTGCTCACTCCAAGAACCTGGCATTCCTTCCCCTTCTCCCCCTCAGCAGATGTCCTCCCCAGACCCAACTCACTCCGCTTTACTTCTCCCCCCAGCCCTGGGTCTGAGCTCTGAGCCCCTCATCCCACCTGCCTTCCCCCGCTCAGCCTCAGGCCGGGGTCCCTGCCCGCAGGCCCCAGAGCTGACCTTGGTCTGGAAGCTGAAGACGGTGACTGAGAGGCAGACGAGGGCCGTGATGCCCAGGCACAGCAGCACAGAGGTGGTGTTGTAGTAGCTGAGGACCGTCAGGCCGAGGGGTCAGCTCCTGGGTGGGGCATCTGGTCTCCCCCACCCTCCTAGGAGCCCCCCACCTTCTGCGAGGACCTGGTCTCAGGACCCGTGGCCCCAACCTGGTGCCCTTTCCACAGGTCCCTCTGTCTGCCTCTCCAGCCCTTCTTCTGGGCCCCGCGCCTCCCAACAGGTTTAGACTCAAAATCAAGTTAGAAGGATCTTGATGAGGTGGGAGTAGGAGTGGGGAGGGGTCGTGCTGGGCCTGGAGGTGGTTTACAAGTAACCGCAGGTCCTGAGTCTGGGGGCTTGCAAGCTACAGTTTGGGAGCGGGCACCTTGCTCCCCACCCCCCCATCCACCAGGCCAGGTCTTGGGGTCACTGTTTAGCTGAATGCTCAAAGAGAGGACTCTAGGCCAAAGCCTCCAGCCCCATCCACATGCTCCCAGGAAGGACGGTGTGTGGGGGCAGCTCCTCTCGGGTGTGGCCGGTGCCTGGCTCCAAGCCTGGCCTACGGTCCTCCTCTCCTTCCACCTGCTCCCTTTACCTGGACAGCATCCCAGTGAGGTAGGCCATGGACAGGGTCTGAAAGGAGAAGCAGGGTGAAGGAATGCTCCAAACTCAGACTGTGGGGTCCCAGGCACCCTTAAGATCCAGCCCAAGTCTCCGCCCCTTGCAGGTACCCCTTAACTCTGTCTCCATCACCCCCACAAACACTGACTTTCAGGAGTCAGGCCTGGCTAAGGAGTGTCCCCACTGCCAGCTTCAGGGTCTGTACCAGCTTTCCCTTCCTTTCTTCTGCAGCCACGCTCCCCGCTTCTACGACCCCCCCCCTTCTTCATTACCGTAGCTCTAGGATGCCTCAAATAACCCTCTTTAAGAAGTCACAATGAAAAAAGACAGTGGATAGGGAGCAGGGCCAGATTAAGCCCATTTGGAAGGAGAAGGTGGACTGTGTTTGTGGAAGAAGTGGGGTGAAAACACCCCTGCCCCCGCAGAGATCTCACATTGGACATTCCCAGTCCAGACTTCCTGGTCCTCAATCCACCCTGCTTCCCTCCTTCCTCCATCCCCATTCAGCATCTGTCCTCAGCACACCCCAGATCACTTACAAAGACGGTCAAGAGAATCAGGTTCCAGGGGAAATGCCTCCTGCAAGGCAAGCCACAGAGTTCAGGGGAGAGTGTGGGGGAGCAGTGGGTGCAGGCTGTGTCACCACTACAGGGAGGGTCTCTGACCAACCCCCTCCACATTCTTCAGAGCCTCTTCCTCCAGCTACATCCCCATGTGCCCCCTCTCCAACCCCCTTCTCCCTACCTCAGAGGTACCAAGTAAAGGAGGGAGGGGCTGGCCTGCTCGACAGAGGCCCAGAGAGGGATGGGGCCCTCTCAGGGATGCGCACCTCACTGGTGGCAGGCAGCGCTAGGGCCAGAACTTTCATGATCCTGCTCATATTCCCACAAGTTCCTCCTCAAGCCATTATCGTACCTGGGTCCAGAACAGCAAGCCAGGGTCAGGTAGGTTGCAAAGAACACAGCACTGTGAAAGACGGACAGATGGGTGAGTCAGCCAGCCCCTCCTGTGGCCCTTCCCCCAGACCCCCTGCTTATGCCACTCTCTGCCACCCCCTGCCCACAGAGCAGCCGGGCAGGAAGGGACAGGGTCATCCCAGAACCTGGCAGTGGGCAGGGTGGCAATCCAGTTCCAAAAGAGAGCAGGAGGATGGGACAAGCCTGCTTCTAAAAACAAGGAATCTTGGGTCACATGAGACAGCTGTTCCTGACCACCCAGTCCAAAATGGCCTCCCCAGACACTACCTTGTTATTTTATTTTATTTTTTAAGACAGGGTTTCACCATGTTGGCCAGGCTCGAACTCCTGACCTCAGGTGATCCACTCGCCTCAGCCTCCCAAAGTGCTGGGATTACAGGTGTGAGCCACTGCGCTCAGCCTATCTTGTTATTTTAAAAGCCCATATAGGCTGGGTGCAGTGGCTTATGCTTGTAATCCCAGCACTTTGGGAGGCCGAGGGAGGTGGATCACCTGGGTTTGGGAGTTTGAGACCAGCCTGACCAAAAGGGAAAAACCCCATCAAAAAAAAAAAAAAAAAAAAAAAAAAAAAAAATGAACTGGGCATGGTGGCGCATGCCTATAATTGCAGCTACTCTGGAGGCTGAGGCAGAATTGCTTGAACCCAGGAGGCAGAGGTTGCGGTGAGCTGAGACCCCACCATTGCACTCCAGCCTGGGCAACAAGAGCAAAACTCCGCTCAAAAAGAAAAAAAAAGGCCCATGTACAGCATTTCCCATGTGCCAGGCAGTTTTAAGTGTTTTATGAATATTAACAAATGTAATCCTCATATCTTTGCAGCTGAGACACGGGGAGGTCAGGCTGCTTGTCCCAGGCCATCTAGCTACCACGCTGCAGAAGCAGGATAAGAACCCAGGCATTCTGGCTCCAGAGTCCCTGCACATAGCCACTGCATGCACTGCCTCATTGGGGCCCTTCTTGGGCTTCATCATTACCTGGGGTGATCTTGTTAGTTACCTTACTGTTGATCTAGCCTACTAGATTGTAAACTCAGCAAGGGTAGGGCCTTTGTCTGTCCTGCCAGCCCCTAGCACAAGCAGGAAGTGGCACCTGTTGGACGAAGTTTTGGATCAGGAGGCCATGTCTAGTGGGAGGTGCAATCTCTGCCCGGGAGCAATCCAGAGCTAGAGATGGAGGATTGAGAATTTTCTGAGTAGTGGAGGCAGAGGCCAGTCCAGGAGGTGGGAGATGATGGCTGGAGACCCAAGGGTGGGGCTTGCCCATGCCTACCTAGGTTAGCGATGCCACCAATGCATAGTTTCCAACCCCCAATGGGCCTTTAACATAGCATTGCTGTGCTTTCCCATCTCCTTTCTTGGTTCTCTCACCCATCACCCACAATTTCAAGCTTCCTCCTCCATCCACAAACCTCTCAGGCCCCCTCACTCTTCCTGCACAGTCTGCCTCAGGTGCACCAGAAAGACTGGAGATGAAGTGGGCTCCCTTGGCTCCCTGCCTGCCACCTGCAGATATCATGTGGTGCTACTTGCCCTCCTGTGCCTCCTCCCATCCCAGGCCAACCCTCCCACCCTCTTAATTGCCGGGAGATCTCCATTACTTAAACCTTTCCACTGGTACCTCTCCTCCCACACAAACCTCCTCAGCTGTTTTCCATCTTCAATCAACACCTTCCCTGCTCCAGCTACGGCCACTCTATCCTCTCCTGCAGCCAGGCTTCTTGAAAAAGTGGTCTCTATTCACCGTGCCCCTCCTCCATCTTCCCCACCCAACACACACAGCCTCAGCACTACTCAATGGGAGCTGGCTTCGCCACATCACTGAGACCTTATTGAGTGCAGTGGATACTTGTCAGTCCTTACCTTGCCTGGCTTCTCAGCATCTGGTCACTATCATTGTTTCCCTGGTTCCACATGACCCCTGGGTCCCTCCTACCTCCCTCACCACTCCCTGGTCCCTCCAGGGTCTCTCTCAGTCTGCCTGGTTCCCTCAATGTGGGGTTCTCTCAAGCTCTTGCCCCATGCTCTCCCTAGGTGGGCTCACTCATTTATATGACTTGCTCACCCATATTTCTGATCTATATTTTCCTTCTCAACCCTGGACTCGAGTTTCCAACTGCCTACTGGGCAGACATGACTATTCAGACACAAGTAATGCTCAAGAGGTTAGAGGGGAGCTTCCCTGTCTCCCCTGCTCCATCTTCTGCTTTCTCACCTGCAGAGGACGTCATGTACCCTCCAAGTCACCCAATCAGAGACCTCAGCATCATCCTTAACTCTCACCCTGCTATGCCCAATTAATCACCTGGACTTGCTGATCTTCCCACCCAGGCAGTTCTCAAAGCTGCCCTCTTTCTTCCATCCCCACTACCACGCTTTGAGGTCAGGGCACCTCTCTCTCTCTGGCTCGGACCCTTGCAGGAGCCCACCTGCCTTCTGCCCTCCACGCTGCCGGCAAATCCAATCATGTGACTTCCCTGTATAAAATTCCCAAAGACCTGGTAATGCCCTGCCTGAGCAATCAGAAAATGCACTCCCACTTGCCCTCCAGCCCTTCTGTCACCGCACTCTGCCCCTCCACTCCACCCTTCTCATCACAACCTGCTTTGCTCCCTGGAAACATGCCTGCCACACTCTGCTCCTGCTGGAAAGGACTGACTGGCAAGGATGTCTGAGGCCTGGGTTAGAGAGGGCCAATCCCTGTGCACCACAGGCATGCCTCAACCAAAGCCTGAGCCCCTGCACCCTTCAGACCAGCTCCTGTCACTTCCCACCCAGGTATAGCATCTAGGGGGCCAGCCTGCAACTTATTAATTTTCTATTCCTACCATCTGACCCAGAGCTTGGTGCCTGGTAGGAGCTCTTCAAATATTTCTGGATGAAATGCAAAAAAAGTGGCTCACGCCTGTCATCCCACCACTTTGGGGGGCCAAGGCGGGTAAATCACAAGGTCAGGAGTTTGAGACCAGCTTGGCCAATATGATGAAACTCTGCCTCTACTAAGAATACAAAAGTTAGCTGGGGGTGGTGGTGTGCACGTGTAATCCCAGGTACTTGGGAGGCTGAGGCAGGAGAACCGCTTGAACCTGGGAGGCAGAGGTTGCAGTGAGCCAAAATCACACCACTGCATTCCAGCTTAGGTGACAGAGCGAGACTCCGTCTCAAAAAAACAAAAAACAAACCCAAAAAACAAAACAAGAGATGTAATTGAGACAAGCATATTGGATTCGGTGAGTAGGACCCCCTCAAGTTAACCCTTTCCTGGTCTTCAGTGGTTTTCAAATAATGAGAAACTGTTGTCGCAGTGGCCGGAAGGCTCTTCTGGTAGCTGGTGCCAGAGGCTGCTGAACATCCTGCTCCATGCGGGACGGCAGAGCCATCCTGCCAGACTTAGGAAACACTCAGCACCTGCTCTCTTTCAGTCTCGGTTGAGTCATTGGGCAGCCACTTCAGCAATAATCTAATAATAATACCCGTGTCCATGTGGGTGTGGGTCCTATCTCCCCAGCCAGACTGGAAGCTTCCTGAGGGCAAGAGCCCAGCCTCCTTTTCTCTCTGGTTCATAGCTCTTCAACTTTCAAGACAAGGGGTCCAGAGGACGGGCAGAAGGGCCAAAGACCCGAGGATTATGGTGCAGATTGGGAGCCTGACACCCCGCATTCACATCCCAGCTCTGCCACTACTGTTGTGTGACCTTGGCCAAGACCCAGTTTCCACCTTTGCAAAACAGAAACACTGGTACCAACTCACTGGGCTGTTGGAAGTACTGATGAGACAACACAGTTCAAGCGCTTTGTGTAGGCCTGGCACAGTAGAAGGACTCCCCACGGGAGTTATGATAATTAGAAGTTGGCTGATGGACAGCTTCCTGGAAAGGCTCTGACCCACCTCCACCCATTTCTGGTCTCACACTTTTCCTCCTCTGCCTGGGTTTCCCCTGGCCCACCAGCCTTCTACCACCGTAGGCAGGCACAGTAGCTCAGTGGGCGCAATCAGACAATAAAGTGAGAAGCGATGGAGGGAGGCGTCTAGGGTGTTGAAAAAGCTGGGCTGTGAGTTGGGGATGGGGAGGCCGGCAGCCCAGGGGCCAGGCAATGAGTCACTTAAGAAGTGAGAGGGAGAGAGAGAGAGAGAGAACCACTGATTTATGCATCAGAGCCGCAGCCCCAGGGCCTGGGCAGGAACCACAGTCTGTTTACAGAATGTCAGGACAGGGAAATGAGGCTCAGGCGCAGGCCAGGATCCAAACCCAATGCCTTCCCCTGCTTGTCCTGCTCTAAGACAAAGGAGGCAGCAGAGCACAGAGGGTAAGTTCCACCATCAGAAAGACCTGAGTTTCTTCCCTGGTTACACTGCTTTGAGCCTCACTTTCCTCATCTGTAAAATGAGTATAATAGTCGTGTCTGCCTGGTTGGGCTACTGAAAGATCAAACGAAAAATACACATAAAGTGCTTAGCACGGTGCCCTCCTTACAGAAAGAGAGCTGCCTGATTCTCAATTCTCCTACTGTTATTCCAAAAGGAAGAGACCAGGAGGGAGTCCTTGGGGAGCACATGATGTGTTGCAGGAGGTGAGACCCACCAGGACTCAGACACAAGGCTGACTCTGGGGGTAGGATGGAGAGAGCTGAGGGATGGGGAGGGGGCAGGGCAGGGCAGGGCAGGACTCAGGCAGGTTTTTTGGAGGAAAAGGGCAGCATCCCATTGGTAAAACTCCCAAGCACCTTTCATGCTTTGGGCACCCTATGGAAAGCACCCAGTCCACGTCCACCTCCCACTTCTGCCAGCACCCACCCTGGTAGAAGCCAGAAAGAGCATCTCTGTTTTCTGCCCAGAGATGTTGAAGAAGAGGGACTCCAAATCTCACCATTCAGAGGTCAGATTCTCGCACTCCAATACCCCCATCCCACCCAATGGAATGGACTCTGCCCCGCTAAGCCTGCTCATTCCTGGGCTGTCTCCCTGCTACCACCTGCTAGGGGCAGACTCCCATAGACTCTCCCCCAGAAGGCTCAGAGAGGGGCATAAGAATCCATTCCCAAGTTCTCAGGGGCCTAAGGCTGCCAGGCAGTGCTGACGCACCAGAAGCCATGCCAACCTGCCACATGGGCTGGCCTAGGTGGTAGTCTCTGGGGCCTCATTAGCTCTACTGTACAGCACCTCCCAGTTCCCCAAGACACATGCCTCCCCGCCTGCCTGCAGACAGGCCCTCCTCCATCCTCTGCCCTAGGAATGACTCTGGAACCCCCAGAGGCCAGGTGAAGGTCCTTACCATCAGCCTCTGGTGGGCCCCGTGTGAACTCTAGGCCCATCTTTGAGGCTGCTCTGGGCTCGGCATGGTCCAGGGGGCTCTGGGCTGAGCCCATCTCCCCACCAGAGTCCCATCCAGGAACAGACTTGGAACACACACAGTGTGTAAGCTCCTTGGCCAGGCAGTCAGAACCTCAACTCCACAAGACCCCACTGCTCTCCAGGATGCCTCGGAATTCCCCTGCATGGAGCCTTCCAGCCCTCTGCCAGAGAAGTCCCAGTTTACCAAACGTACCATGTGCATTCTCGCCCCACGCTTTTGCTTAAGCCACTTCTCTCCTGGGAACGCCGTCTCCAGTCTTCATGGCCCATCCTTTGAGGGGCACCCCTGATGAGGGCTGTGTGTGCTGGTATACGGGCTCACTCCTTCCCTCCTCCCCTCTCCAAACGCTGCATCTGTTCATGCTGCCTTGGGCCACCCAATAACTTCCCCTGCAGAGGCCTCTGCTCCTGCAGCCCTGGTACAGGGCTGGGCTCACGGTGAGTGCAAGAGCAGTTCTGCTCTGAGCCCCAGGATGGTTCTGGCCTGGAGATATCCAGGATGACCCCTTAATTACCCAGAAAGGAGGATCAGAATCACCTACACCTTCAAACCTCCTCTCCCAAGTTACTGGCCAGATTCCTCAAAGGATATAGGACAAGCAGGAGCCAAGTGGCTCGAGGGCTGCAGGGAGCCTGCCAAGTGGATGGATTAAGAACACAAGCCTTAACCTGAATCTGGGTCTGAATCCAGTTCTGCCACTGACTAGCTGTGTGACTCTGGGCGAATTCCTCATTTCTCTGAACTTTAATTTTCTAAAGTAATCATACCCAGTACATGTGAGGACCGGAACGCAATACTGTACTTGACGTCAAGCACACAAAACAATGCCCAGACCTTATTAAGCACTCTTTAAGTGGTAGCTATTATGATTAATATTTCATAAGCATTAATAACAACATTAATAAGAGTAGCAACATTATCATTAGTGTAGGCCAAATTGTTCCAGTCCCACTTCCTCTTAGGACCGAGGTCTGGGTCTCTCCAGCTACAGCCCCAGCCCAACCTTCCCAATTTGTGCAGGCAGCAGGACCTACCCCCATCGCCTCTGTGCTCCATCAGATTTAACACCTTAGAAAGGTCCTTCTGGCCATGCTCTGGAGCCGGCAGAATGGGGCAGGGTTGGAGGGAATCTGTGACAACAGTCCCTATGGTGCTGGGAGAAGCTACGGGCTCAGATTTGGCCAAGAAAGACACAGAGGTCGGTGCGGTGGCTCACACCTGTAATCCCAGCACTTTGGGAGGCCGAGGTGGGTAGATCACGAGGTCAGGTGGCCATGGCCAGGCCTGAGATATAGACCATTCTGACCAACATGGCAAAACCCTGTCTCTACTAAAAATACATAAATTAGCCAGGCGTGGTGTCGGGCGCCTGCAGTCCCAGCTACTCGGGAGGTTGAGGCAGGAGAACTGCTTGAACCTGGGAGGCCGAGGTTGCAGTGAGCTGAGATTGTGCCACTGCACTCCAGGCTGGCAAAAGAGGGAGACTCCATCTCAAAAAAAAAAAAAAAAAGAGACAGAGATTCCCTCTTCTGGCCACTAAGCCTTCTCTGAAAGGGGAATGGGGTATACTCACTAGGATGCCCAGTACCAGCCTGGGTTGGCCTGGACATAGTCCTTGACAGGGTCACTGCAGAGAAGAGAGAGAGGGAGAGAGAGTCAGAATGTACCCCAGGTCTCCATTTCTCGTTCAACATCTGCATCTGTCCCACAGAGGAAGCCGAAGTAAGGAATGCAGGCCCTGGTGGCTCGGGGAGTCCCAGCCCACAGTCCTCGGCTGGGACCCGCAGGTGCCTGGGCGCACAGCTAGTGGATCGAAGCAGAAGGACTGCTGCACAGACACCCAGAAGGTACCCTGGGTCCTCCCCACACTGGACAGAGGACCCCTCGCCCATGGCACTCTCTAAGGCTCTTTCCCAGTAGGAGGAGGCCCACCGCCCCACAGGCATCTCTCTAGGCCACATTCCAGTAGGAATCTGATCATGGGTTCCCCGGCCCCAGGCCTGGCCATGGACATGCCTGGAAGGTGCTGGCCTATGCTGCCAACTCACCAGAAGGTAAAGAGAGCCACAACAGCCAAGGTCACCAGCAGCTGGATCAGCAGGATGGTGTAGACCTGGGAGTGGGAGGGGATTCTATTCAGCTTGGGGAGTTCTGTCAGAGACCTGTCAGCCCCCCCCGCAACTCAATCACCTCTCCAGGTCCCCATCCTGTACACTCCACCCTTCTTTTTGGGAGTCACTGGAGTGAACCCAGGGCAAGGTGAAAGGAAAGCAATGATGCTGCTGAGCCCAGTGCACTCCCCAGCATTGGGAGAAGAGGGGACAGTGCATTTAGGTGTAGCAGGGGGCACTGGAGTGACATCTGAGGAAGCAATTCCTAAGGAAGCAAATCCCAGTTGTCAGCTGGGATCACAAGAGAAGAGGGGAAGGATGGCTTCTGCAGGCAGAGGGTTGGGCCAGGGTCCACTCCAGGGGCTCCCCCACTGAGCCTCCCAGTCCCAGAGGGCAACGGAGGGGCATTACTTTTCTGATGAAGACTCGACGAACTTTCTGGTCGTCCCAGCTGAAAGTAGTGAAGAGCTCATGGTCTCCGGTGGGGAAACCGTTGTCGTAGCTGGAGCTGCTGCCTGTGTGGCATGTGGAGGGCATGAGGGTTCCCCCTACATAGAATTACTGACCCCAACAGACACCAACTCAAAGCTGCCTTTTTGTCATCCTGGCCCTCTGGACCCTGAACTCTTTCTCTCCAGCCCCATTACCAAATATCCAGCCCCAGCCCAGCCCAGCCCCAACCCCCAGATCTCTCTCCCTGATCACTTCTCACTTTTCTTGCTCTGGGTCCTGGGAAGAAACTGTCACCCCCTACCTCTCCCTCCATCCCAGCTGGGGCTTCTTGGTAACTAGGCTCTGCCATGTGAATGTGGCCCTCCCATCTTCTCCCTCCCTCACCCTACTCCTTGGACATTTTGGCTCCCTTGCCGTCAAGGATCACAGGGGGACAGCCACTCTCTCTGGGCCACCCAGCAGCAAAGATCCTGACCCTGGCTCATTCTTTTCTTTTCTTTTCTTTTTTTTTTTTGAGACAAGGTCTCACTCCTGTCACCCAGGCTAGAGTGCAGTGGCATGATCACACCTCACACTGCAGCCTTTACTTCCATGGGCTCAGGCAATCCTCCCATCTCAGCCTCCCAAGTAGCTGGGACTACATGTGCACACCACCATGCCTGGCTAATTTTTTTTTATTTTGTATTTTTAGTAGGGATGGGGTTTCATCATGTTGTCCAGGCTGGTCTCCAACTCCTGGGCTCAAGCAATCCACCTGCCTTGGCCTCCCAAAGTGCTGGGATTACAGGCGTGAGCCACCGTGCCCAGCCCTGACCCTGGCTTACGCTGAGGCCCTTAGGCTGGGAGTTGGGGACTGGTTGGCTGTGGTGGGCCTGCTGGGGCTCCAGCTGGAAACCAGGGCTGCAGGGGGGCAGGGATTGGAGGGGAAATAAAGCTAAGACCAGGGCAAGAAGTAGGGGTGGGGATGATGGTTCCAGGCCTAGCCCAGAACCCAGGCTTTCAGAAGAGCATGGACACCATAGTTAAACAGAGCTGGGGCGGATCCCTCCCCTAGAACTGACTAGTTGTGTGACCCTGATAAAGTTACTGGCCTTCCCTGAGCCTCTTCTGATACTGGTTAGTGATACCCACCTCCTGGGGACCGAATGAGATAAAAATGGAAGCCTATGCTCTGTGAAATCAAAGCCTACCAAAAAAAGAAAAAAAAGAAAAAAGAAATAAAAGTCTATGTTCTCTGGTGGGAACTACCCTGCCTCACCCTCTCCCTGTGCCCTTCATCAGGGCCATTTCCAAGTCTTCCAGTATGTTCATTCTGTCCCCTCCACTGTCCCCACTAGGTGTCCATGATCTCCTTTGCCCCTAGCAATAGCCTCTGTCTTGGTCTTTCAAAGCTGACCATGGCATTGCCTTGCTTTGAGCTCTTCAATGGCTCCCCACTGCCCTTCACTCAAGTTCAAGTTTCTTTCTTTTTTTTTTTAAAGACCGGGTTTCACCATGTTGGTCAGGCTGGTCTTGAACTCCCGACCTCAGGTGATCCGCCCGCCTTAGCCTCCAAAGTGCTTGGATTACAGGAGTGAGCCACCACGCCAGGCAAGTTCAAGTTTCTTAACAAAGCCTCCACAGCCTCCCCGAGCAGCGCCCTCCAGCCCCCTATACATTCCTCCCCGACCTTTTTCTCAACCTGAGTATATTTTTTCGACCATGTGTTCTCTTGCCTCTGGGCCCCTGCACATTCTATTCCTTCAGCCTTAAACACTCATTTTCTTGCCTCTTCACCAGGCTAACTCATGCCCATCCTTTGGGACTCAGTGTGGATACCCTTCTTCCAGGAGGCCTTCCCTGACTGTCAGGTGGGTTGGGTAAGGTGCCCAAACATCTGTCACTGATTTGCTTCACTGTGTGGTAGTTGTTCAATTACTTGTCTATACAATCAGCTCTCTGAGGACAGAGATCCCAGCAGATCTTGCAAATCAACGCATCCTCCAAAACAAACTCAGACGCGGACCCTGTGCCTGGCACACACTTTGTAAATGTCTGTCACAGCTGCCTTCCTGCCTCCACAGTTCCCTGGAAAACATTCCTTAAAGCAGAAGTCCTAGCAACCAGGATATGGGAAAGGAAGAATGGGAGAGAGCTAGACTCACTGCAAAGCTGAGGCCTGGAGGCCTTCGCCCTCTTGTTCTTTCACTTCTCCCTTGTGTCCTGTCTATATCCCCTGCCAAAGGCCAAGTGGCCAGACCACAGAGGGAAAAAGAGAAGGAAAGCGGGCCCGTGGGTGTATAGGGCAGGAAGGAGGACCCCCACAAACACCAGACCTTCATTGACCCTCCAGTATGTCACTGTGGGGTGAGTCTTCAGGGGTCTGCGCCCAGGGGGTTTGTAGTGGGAGGTGTGGACCATGGCGGCTACTCCCTATGAGCAGAGGCTCTGTCTGGGGCATTGTCTCTGGGATCCCTTCTAGAATTCTGCTGGGGGTAGGGGTGATAAAGTGGGGGAGGGGAGGGGCTGCTGAGGGAGGCTGAAGGGGCCGAGGAGGGTACCCTCAGAGCTTTTGGGAAGCTGTATGTTCCTGGCCCTGAGGTAAAGCTCCCACAGGCTGCTCGACCCAACAGAGCAGCTCCCACCCGCTGGGATTCTCGGTCTGCCGGAAGCTGGCATCCACCTGGGTGAGTGTGCCTGTGAATTAAGCCTGGTGTGGGGGACACTCAGGCTGGCACCCACACTCCCTTCCTGCATCATGCCCTCCTGCCCCAGCACAGACTCAGGGAAGGAAACAGAGATGAGGACAGTGATCGGTGAGGTGGGTCCCCAGACCCATATCCCCCAGCAGCCCTGGGGCCTCCATGGGGACCTGTCCCCACTGAGGTTTCAGATGAGTTAATTCACAAACACTGCACCCGCACTCACAGGGGCCAGGCCCAGTGAAGGCTGTGGTCAGTGGCTGCCTCATATACCCCTCCTTCGCTGCATCTCTTTCTTCTAGGAGGGACTTTCCTGACTAGCCGCCAGCCTTTCTCCCTCATCTGTCCCCTCCATTTGCTCTAGCATGGTGACTTGAAAAAAACGCCCTCTGCCGGATGCAGTGGTTGATGCCTGTAATCCCAGTACTTTGGAAGGCCGAAGTTGGTGGATCACGAGCTCAGGAGTTCAAGACCAGCCTGGCCAAGATGGTGAAATCCATCTCTACTAAAAACTACAAACATTAGCCAGGCACAGTGGCAGGTGCCTATAATCCCAGTTACTAGGGAGGCTGAGGCAGGAGAATCACTTGAAGCCGGGTGGCAGAGATTGCAGTGAGCCAAGATCGCACCACTGTACTACAGCCTGGGCGACAGAGTGAGACTCCATCTCAAAAAAAAAAAAAAAAAAAAAAAGGCCGGGCGCGGTGGCTCACGCCTGTAATCCCAGCACTTTGGGAAGCTGAGGCGGGTGGATCACGAGGTCAAGAGATCGAGACCATCCTGGTCAACATGGTGAAACCCCGTCTCTACTAAAAAAAAATACAAAACATTAGCTGGGCATGGTGGCGCGTGCCTGTAATCCCAGCTACTCAGGAGGCTGAGGCAGGAGAATTGCCTGAACCCAGGAGACGGATATTGCGGTGAGCCGAGATCATGCCATTGCACTCCAGCCTAGGTAACAAGAGTGAAACTCCGTCTCAAAAAAAAAAGAAAGAAAGAAAAAAGAAAAAAAATGCCCTCTTCTCTATGGGGAGCACCCTGATGCAGACATTATATCTCTCTCCCTTTTCATGGAGTCATCTCTGACCTACCCTCAGAACAGTCCTCCAAATCCTAAGCCTCTAACAACACAGCTTCATACAACAACCACACAGTGCACCTCTTTCTAGGCAGCTTCCTCCCACTCAGGTTTTCCCTCTGGGTCCACACCCCCACCCCCACCATGATGCTCCAGGTTCCAGGAGCTGAGAGACTTACTAGGGTCCACATAGGCCCAGCTTGGGTGGAGGGGCACTGCCGTGGGAGCTGGGGGGAAGGCCCCTGCCTTCATCCCCTCCCCAGAGGTGGCCTCCTCATAGGAGGGTGGGGCTGAGGGCACTGCTGGAGACTCCTTCTTCTCGCCATGGGCCTGCTGCTGCCCCTCAGTCCCGGGGGCCTTGTTAGCCACAGAGAGCTGTGGAGTAGGGGCAGAGAGAGAGAGAGAGACAGACAGTCACCAGGGAAAGGGAGCCTTCCAACTCCTCCTCACCAACTAACTCCTCAATTCCTGGAACTTTCAACGGTCCCTCCTTACCTGCACTCAGAAGGCAAGAGTGCAGACAAGAATGTCTCTTTGTTATAGACAAGAGAACTGAGCTCCAGAGGGGTCAGGGCTAGCTGGGGCACACGGTGGAGCTGGGACAGGAATGGAGGAAAGAGAAAATTCTTAGGAGTGCCCACCATTGGTTGTCTCTGTTGCTGTCCCTGGGGCAGGGCCTCTGTGGTTCCAGAAAAGGGCCTGGAACATAGTAGACTGTCACAAATAAAAGGTCTTGTCATCTAATCTTCCTGACATTCGCTAGTTGTATTCTGGCCCCTGCTTTAAAATGAGGAGAATGAGGATCAGAGAGTAAGAGTCAAGGTCCAAGGTCACAGAGCTGCATGTGGCCCACTGAGAGGCAGGGCCTAGGCACCATCCACTGGGATTGGCCTCCTCCTGTTGGGCTGGAAATGATGCAGCGAGAATGGAGAGGGGGGAGAGAAAGGCAACAGAAAGGGAGGAGGAGAGGGAGAAAACAGAAAAGAGGAAAGGCCTTCAGGGTGGAGAAAGGGCAAGAGGACCCTGGCTACGGTCCTTCTGGCCTCATTCTGTAGGAATCTCAGCCTCTCCCCTAAACCAGAACAGACTCACTGTGGAAGGGGCCTCAGCCGAATCTCTTCCTCCACTGAACAGATGAGGAAACTGAGGCTCAAAGGGAAATGTGCCCATGGCAGGTTGGAAACTCGAGTCCATTTATACTCAGATGTGCCCCTCGCCCCCCGACCCGTGGACACGTTTAGCTTTGGTGAGAGGAGGAGGGCCTGAGCTGGGCGGGCCGGAATGAGGCAGCCAGAGAAGGAAAGATTGGGGTGGAGGTAGGGGGATGTGAAAATTAAAACAGCAACAAAAGGTTCGGCTCTCAGAAAATGGGATTTAGGTCTGGTTCCCAGAAGACTCTTAGAACTGAAGGGCCACTGAGGAAGAATGCAGACTTCCTTCTTTGCAAGGCGCATCTGGCTGAGGCGGCCTGGAGACAGGCACGCACCAGAGGACTTCTGGTTCCATCCAGACCCAAGGACCGCTGAGCTAGAGGGGGTCTCCTCCAGCCCCCAACAAGCCTGTGAGTGAGCTGGGTCAAGGGGCAGAGGAGGCAGAGGTCCCCCTCATGCCAGGAAGGGAGCAGCGCCATGAAGTGCCTGGTAGAGGTGGGGTGGGGGTGGAAGGAGAGACTCCGCGGAAGGGGGCTGGAAACTGAACACTCCCCAGGCCTCCCATTCCCTCCCACTCTCCAGCCCCCCTCATCACCCAGATCTGAAGGATCATGCCCACCAAAATCTAGTTCAGCCCCCAGCCTGCCACTCAGCGCCCCCAGAGCTTCCTGGACCCTAATGCCCAGTCCCCCCACAAATACGGCACTCCCAAGTGAGGTCTGACCAATGGCAGGAGGTGGTATCACCCAATGACATCATTTGAGGCCCAAAGAGCTCGCACACCGCAGAGGAGGGTCTGAGGGTCCAGGGAAGGATGCCATTGGCTCTGAAGCTCCTTTCAGAGAAGTAGGGGGAGTGTAGGGGAGGTCCTTCCAGTGTTTTCTCTGCCCAATCCTCAGCAACCCCAAACAGAGGGCCAGAGGACCCTCCCCCTTAGCCCCAGGCCCTAGTGGTTGTATAATTCCACAGGCTACTGACATTACATAAGCCTACTAGGCCAGCCAAGTCTCTGCCCCAGCCCCTCCCCTACAATTCAGGCCCAAAACTGGAGAAGAAGAGATGCTTCCTCCGGATCCATCCATGCCTGGCCAGAACCAAAACAACAATTAGAGCATCCGGATGCAGTGTTGCCATAGCAAGCTCCAAGCACAGGGATGGAGCCAAGACACCCAGATGTGGGCTAACGGCAGGGAGTGGGGTGGGGTTGTTTCTGTGGAGGGTGGGAAAGATGAGCTTATATAGAGTGGTTGGGTTTGGGATTGGAGGGTTGGGCCAGGAGGGTTGCCCGATGGGCACTACCCCTCAGGGCTCACCCTGGCACACACATACCCACGCACACACATACAGTCATACCGGACGCCCAGGCTGACTCCTCACGGGGGGCCTGGGCATCTGTGAGGAGCCTTGTGATGCCAAAGCATGGGGTAGCAGGGAGACAGGGGAGGAGAGGCGCGCCTACGGGAGGGCGGGAAGAGGGCCCGGTCCATTCCTTGACACGGGCCTTTCAGTCCTCTGACTTCAGCAAGGACCACGGAGGACCTTCGAACTAGGGCCAGGGGAGGATGCTTTCGTGGTCCAGAGGGCTTGCTGAGGAGACAGGGAGCTGGGAGCCGGAGGATGGAGGATGCTGTAGGCAGGGGAGATGCCGGTACCTTTCCCTGGGTCATGGTGCCGTCTCTCGGGGAAGGGGTCCCTGAGGCCGGGGCGGCCGCTTGGGTAGCCGCAGCCTGCTTGCGTCTCTTCCTTCCTCCGCGTGGGTTCTAGCAACATCCACTGCAGCCGGGCCAGGCGGGCCGGCGCGTACCATCGGCGCGGGGGGAGGAGGGGGCCGGGCCTGGGAAGATGCTGCGGAGGAGGCTGCGGATTCGCGAGTCCTGGGGGGAGGTGGCCGCGCACCGCCCCCTTCCTGCCGCTCCCCCCTCCGCCTCCCCACCTCCCCCCTTTGCCCTCCCTTTGGATGAGAGAGCGTTGCGCGCTGCGGAGCAACGCCAGTGGATGGATCCGCGGGGGATGAGGGGGCGGGGGACGCGGGAACTCCGTGACACGGATCAGCTGACGCTGCCCTCGTGAAACCAGAGCCAGGCGTCAGGGCCTCCTCTCTCCACTGTCTCTCCAACGTCTCTGCACCTCTCTGCAGCTCCAGCTGCGCCTCTGCCTTTTCCCCTCCCTCTTTGGATGCGCCCCTGATTTCTGTCTCCATCTCCACCTCCCCTATCATCGTCTATTTCATCATCCATGGTAGAGGGGAAGGTCTGGGAGTGTTACGTGCTGCGCGCATCTAGGAGGCCTGCGCCCCTGTGGGCCTGGGGCAAGCCAGTAGCCACCTGTCCTTGCTCCTTTTTCCTGTGAAATGCACACAGTAGGTCTCTCCCTGCCTTGTTTCACAGAGACATGGGGTGGGCACCTCTTTTGTTTCTTTCAACCCTGCTGGGACGTTTAACGGGGTCTTTCTGGAGACACAGCTAGCTCTGTCTCAAAGCCTCTCCAACCCCTGCCAGAGCTCTCTTCCTGCCTCCACCCTTAGCTTCCATCACTCTGTCTCCATCTTCCCCCGTTCCATTCCTCCCATGCCAGGGCTCGTTCTCCCCGCTTCCCCAGATGTGTCCTTGGGACCCAGCCAGCACCAGGCCCCATTTTCTGTAGCTGCTGCAGTGTCACTATGGGGTTTGCAATCTCCAGAGCTGAGATCAAGTCCCAATTTAGTCACCCACTCGCTGCGTGGCCTTGGCAAGGCCCGTAACCTCTCTGAGCTGCAGGGTCTCCTGTGAAAAAGAGGCTTAGAACAGAGCTCTGTCCATCCTAGATTGACTGTCAGACACACAGGTTATTGCAGTAAAAGCACAAAGTGCTGGAAGTATGTGAGGTATTATTAACTGAAGACTCTCCTTGCAGAATGCCTTCGGCTGCCCCAGAGCAAGGACCCACAGATCTGCCTAAAAGAAGGATCTGAACCTGCTAGGATGGGATGAGAAACCAAGACTTGGGGCAGGTGGGGGTGGCCACTTACTTTTTCTTCCCCTCTTAGTGCCCGGGAACCTCCGAAAGACCTGGAGAAAGCAGGACCCAGGGTGGGTAGACAAATTATCAAAGTTTTTTTTTTTTTTTTGAGATGGAGTCTTGCTCTGTTGCTCAGGCTGGAGTGCAGTGGTACAATCTTGGCTCACTGCAATCTCCGTCTTCCAGGTACAAGCGATTCTCCTGCCTTAGCCTCCTGAGTAGCTGGGCTTACAGGCGTGCACCACCACGCCCAGCTGATTTTTGTTTTTTTAGTAGAGGCGGGGTTTCACCATATTGGCCAGGCTGGTCTCCAACTCCTGACCTCAAGTGATCTGCCCGCCTCGGCCCCCTAAAGGGCTGGGATTACAGGCATGAGCCACCGTGCCCAGCCTAATTATCAAAGTTTTATCCTACCCCTTTTTGCTCTTTGTCCCCCACTCCATAATGATCAATTTTGCACAAACACACTTAAGCCTGGGCCTCCGTGTCCAGAGGCTCTCTTGACCCTGCAAGCCTGAGCTCTTCCTCCAGCAAGCTGCGCCCTGGCCCCCAGCACTGCTGCTGAAGCTTTGCACAGCTGGTCCAGGCTCTGCCCTGCCCTCCTTCTCTGCATCTGCATCCTGGAAGTGTTTTCCTTTTCCTGCCTGACAGGTTGAATGCAACCTCCTCCAGGAAACCTCATTGCCCATTAGTTGGGGTTAGATGCTCCTCTTCTGTAGTTCCCTAGCACCCTGATGTAGTGCCTATCATATGGCGCTGTGAAGTTTCTTTGACTCTAAGATCCTATAGCAGTTTTTGTGTGAGCTGGACCGAGTGCAGGGCCGGGTGTGTGGAATGCACTCCATCAATTGTATCTATTAACGTATTTCAGATGTGGCATTATGCAGAGCCTTTCATCAGCCTCAGCACTTTCATGCTTGTGAATCCCTCCTGATCCTTCTCTCCCATTCACTCTGCGCTCCAGCCACACAGACCTCTTGGCTGTTCTTTAGACTGGGCTGAGCATGCTGAGGGCCTTTGCACGGGCTGTGTCTTGTTTGGAAATTCTGCAAAGCACTGCGTGGCTCCCTCCCTCACTAACTTCACTGCTCTGCTCAGACATCGCCTCACGGGTGGTCTTCCTGGTCTTATACAAAGGAGCAATGCCACCCACATACTCCCACCCACCACATTGGACAGTCCCCTTATTCTGATTAAGCTTTATTTCTCCTTTGTCATTTGTCACCTTTGACATTTTACTGTTGTTGTTGTTTAGTTCTCTCTCTCTCCCACTAGGATGTGAGCTACAGAGGAGGAGGAGTTTTGGGGTGTTGTGTCATTGCCCTATACCTGTGGGTTAAAATAGTGCCTGACATGGATGTAGCAGGTTGATAGATATTTGGTTAAGTACGCCATTATACAAAATCCTTATATTCCTCAGACATGCTGACATTGTCAGTGCTCTCATGTTTCTCAGATGTCAGACTCTATTACCTTGACATTGCTTATATGTCCCCCACCTCATTTTTTTTTTTTTTTTTTTTTTTTAGACAGGGTTTCACTCTGTTGCCCAGGCTGGAGTGCAGTGGCGTGATTATGGCTTATTGCAGTCTGAAATTCTGGGCTCAAGCATCCTCCTGCCTCAACTTCCCAAGTAACTAGGGAGGTGTTATACATGTTCCCATGAGGTGGTCTTTTGACATTACTTGAAAAAAAATTTTTTTGAGGCGTAGTCTCTCTCTTGTTGCCCAGCTGGAGTGCAGTGGCATGATCCCAGCTGACTGCAACTTCCACCTCCCAGGTTCAAATGATTCTTCTGCCTCAGCTTCCTGAGTAGCTGGGACTACAGGTGCCCGCCACCACACCCAGCTAACTTGTATTTTTGGTAGAGACGGGGTTTCACCATGTTGACCAGGCTGGTCTCGAACCCCTGTTCCCAGCCAGTCTGCCCGCCTTGGCCTCCCAAAGTGCTGGGATAACAGGCATGAGCCACCCCGCCCGGCCGACATTACTCAAATATTAAACACTCGTGTAACATTCCTCTGGCCTCTGGCAACAGGTGTGGTAGTCAGAAGCCCAGGCTACAGTGGCAGGCAGCTTTGCCCCAGAGCCCAGCTCCCCTATTTAAAAGCTGTTTGGCTCTGGACAAGTGAGTTCCCATCTTATAGCCTCAGTTTCCTCATTTGTAAAATGGGGGATCATGATAGTACTAACTTCTTAGGATTGTCATGAGGATTAAATGATAATATATGCAGAGTTTAACACAGTGCCCAGCACACAATGAGCTCCTTGTGTTAGCTGTTAGTGTTAGCCTTAAGGGTTCCACAAATATTGTTTAATGAAATAATTTTTTTTCTTTTTCTTTTATTTTTTCCCAACTTCCTGTTGATTTGCAGAAATAATTAATTTCTGTCACATAAGGCAGCTCAGTCCCACAGTTACTCATTTGTTCATTCATTTGTCATGTCTGTTGTCTCTGTCCCTGTTGACACAATTGGTAGAAGCCATTTTCAAGAAGAATGAGGTCCCTTCAGATTCACCCCTGGGTAGGAGGGACGGGCAGTGCTGGGGTGGCTGAGGGCTGGGGGAAGAGGGCCTCAGGGGAGTCAGAAACAGTGAGGGGCTCCCCATGGTAGCTGGGGAGGTTGTTGGGGTCACATCCTCAAATCTCCACACCCACGATAGGCTTTATTCTATTTGCACAAGGGGGGGAAGTAATGGGAGTTTCAAGCTTTATTTTATTTTATTATTTGTTTATTATTTTTCTTAGATAGAATCTCACTCTACTGTGCAGACTGGAATGCAATGGCATGATCATGGCTCACTGTGGCCTCGATCTTCCAGGCTCAAGCAATTCTCCCGTTTCACCCTCTCAAGTAGCTAGGACTATAGGTGTGCATACCATGCCTGGTTAATTTTATTTTTGTAAAAACAGTATCTCACTATGTTGCCCAGGCTGGTCTAGAACTCCTGGGCTCAAGCGATCCTCCTACCTCGCCCTCCCAAAGGCTGGGATTACAGGAGTGAGCCAATGTGCCTGGCCTCAAGGTTTTTTTTTTTTAATCCTTCCACACTCAAGGTTGTTTTTGAACAGGGAAATGACATGCTCAAAGTCATGCTTCAGGAAGACCAACCAGGTTGATCACGGTGGCTCATGCCTGTAATCCCAGCACTTTGGGAAGCCAAGGAGGATGGATCACCTGAGGTCAGGAGTTTGAGACCAGCCTGACCAACATGACAAAACCCCGTCCCTACTAAAAATACAAAAATTAGCTGGACACAGTGGCACATGCCTGTCATCCCAGCTACCTGGGAGGCTGAAGCAGAAAAATTGCTTGAACCTGGGAGGCAGAGGTTGCGGTGAGCCAAGTTCATGCCATTGTACTCCAGGAGGCTGGGCAACAAGAGCAAAACTCCATCTCAAAAAAAAAAGACAAATAAATAAAAGAAAGTCCAACTTTCTGTAGTAATTTTTGTTATTTTATATATATATATGGCAGAGTCTCACTCTGTCGCCCAGGCTGGAGTGCAGTGGTGCGATCTCAGCTCACTGCAACCTCCACCTCCCAGGTTCAAGCAATTCTCCTGCCTCAGCCTCCCAAGTAGTGGGTTGGCGGTGGGGAGGGGCAAAGGTGTAGATGGAGGTGATTTCTCATTTGACAGACATGGAAGCACAAGGCCAAAGAGGTTGAGTGACTATCACAAGGTTACATGACACGCTGGGGTCAAGGCCGGTAAGAAGAATGCATTTGACCCCAGCTCAGGCACCATCACCTCTAGAAAGATTCAGTGACAACACTGAGGTTGGGAGTGGGAGGGTCTCGGACCTCCTAGGTGAGTAGAATCAGAGCTATCCAGGCCCCTCTCCTCGGATCCTCTCCGATAACACACACACACAGACCCAAACACCCAGCCCACACACCACTCTCTGCCTCCCCACTGCACTGGTAAAGAGAGAACCTGTGCTTTTGAGGCCAGTGATGTGAGGGGCAGAGGCAGGGGTTAGATAGGGCCCAGCTCACCCACAGTAAGAAGGCTCTCAGGGCCACAAGAGGCGAATGGGCTGGGCCAGCTCAGGCATCAGGCTGCTTTCTCCCTCCTGGGAATAGCTGGGCCTCAACTGCGGCAGGCCTCCACTTCAAACCCTGCCATCACCCTGCAGGCCCCTGGCCCCTACCCTTCTCACCTGCCCTTCTTGCTGTTCTTCACAGGGGCTCTTCCTGCCTCTCTCATCCCCCCGCAGTCCCACAGCGAGGAACCTGACACTCCTGTGCTGGCCTGGAGTGCTTGGCACCCAGAGCCTGGTTGCACAACCCCTCTCTGCTGCGGTCCCGTTCCTGACTCCCCATGCCCCTCGCACTGTGCTTTCCTAGACAGTCTCCAAAATGCAGGACAGGAAGCCGAAGCCTTTGGCAGGCATCAACATCCTGAGTCGCCATGCTTCCCAGCTGCAGGAATTATGAGGGCCAACTACTTGTCAAGCACTGTTGTGTGTACAACTGTGACCGCAACAGACACAAACCCCGGCCCTGTGGGGTTACTTCTTAGTGGGGACTATTGGTGCCTGACCCAGAGAGTGCTTGTGAGGACTCAGTGAGATGACATTTGGACAGGGCTCAGCACAGTGCCTGGCACACGACAGGCCTGACAAGTTAGAGCCACTGCTGTGAACATATATACTGAACTGAGAATTTACTGTGTGCCGGCACCATGCTCGGTGCCAGGGAGACCTCGCAATCTAACTAAAACCTGACTGGCTAACAAAAGTTTTCTAAACAGGTGAAAGCAATGGAGAGCTGGGACATGCCTGTGAGCATGTCCAGCACAGATATCTTGGTTAAAGTGCAAGGACATAGAATGTACTCCGTGCCTGTAAGCATGGCATGCCTAACAGCTACATAGGATAGGGCTTAACAAAGAGTTATTAGCATACTTATTCTTTAACAAGAAAGGAAACTTTAAAAAGGAACTTTTCTACTTCCCACAACATGCAACAAAGAACCATAACATTCTAGAATATCAGGTACAGCAGAGACGGCTGTTTGACCCCCAATATTCTTCAGACAAAGCCATACATGATTGATGGTTATCAGTGCTGTGCTTTTGGAGGATTCAGAAGAAGGAGAAGTTATATCTGATCGGGAGATCAAAAAGGATTGGCTTGGGGAGGGGTGCCTTTTCAACTGCGTCTTGAAGAAAAGGGTAGAATTCAATAGACGAGACAGTGGTGCTGGGGTAGGGGAGAACGAAGCCCTGCAGGGGAGCAGAATGGCATACAAATGAAGGCATGGAGGAAGGAAAACATGAGGCGCCAACTTTGAGCTGACTGCTAGGAGGAAGGTGGCCTAGTCCCAAGTGAGGTTGGAGGCTGATCCAGGCAAAGCCACTGTATTCACAGGGACAGGAGGCAACTGGCCAAGAGGTGGGGTTTGAGGGACCCCTTCCCAGCGGTCTACCCTTGGCCGAGACTAGAACAGACTCAACATTCCATCACTAAAAATTCATTTCCTTGGGTAAGTCTCTGGCGGGAGACAAACATCCCCAGAGGAATAACGTTAAAGGAGAGGTCTGGGTCAAGGAGGGAGTGATGGGGAAAAGACACCTGGGAACAGCTGAGAGCCAGGCGGGGCCAGGGGCCGGAGCCCTCTTGCATGACCCCAGCTGCACAGGCCATCCATACTGACAGAGCACTGCTCAGCTGTGGGAGGAAGGACGGTCACCGGGAAGGGGTGGGCAGGTGTTGGTGCTGTGTCCATGACCTCTGCTTGCCTGGCCAGGGCACCTTAGCCCTTCCTGCTGTGTGTGTGCAAGGTGGGCAGGGCCACTTCCACACAGCAATGCCATTTTTCAGTGCAGTTTGGCCCGGCAGCAGTGTGGGTCACATGCTTGGGTGGGGACCAGAACTCATTTATACAACCAGTGTATCCAGCCCAGCCTGAGAGTCATGCAGTGAGCTAGGAGAGCAGAAGCAAGCAAGACACCCTCCCTGCCTTCCAGGAGCTCACAGTCTAGAGGGGAAGCAGGTCTTAAGTAAACAGCCACACACTGGGGTACAGAATCACACATGGTGAGTGCCTCAAAGCAAAAGAACAAGCTACCGTCTATAAGAACAAGCTACCGTCTGTAAGAACAGGCTACCGTCTGTAAGAACAAGCTACCGTCTGTAAGAACAAGCTACCGTCTGTAAGAACAGGGCAGTAATGTAGATGGGAGGAGGGGCGCGTCCAGGGGAGGCTTCCAGGAGCCCTGAATGGTGAGGTGGAGTTGGTGAGAGGATGAGTGTTCTAAACAGAGGGAACCCCGTGCAAAGGCTGTGGGGTGGGGAAGTACCTGGGGCATCAGGCAGGTCATGCCAGCCTTGTGGACAGGGGAGGGCTTTGGGAAGTTACAGAGTAAGTGAGGTTGAAGGGGTGGGTGCTCATTCAGATGGGCAATTTTATTTTATTTATTATATTATTTTATTTATTTTTTGTTTGTTTGTTTGTTTTTATTTTTTGAGAGTCTCACTCTATCACCCAGGCTGGAGCTGGAGTGCAGTGGCACGATCTTGGCTCACAGCAACCTCCACCTCCCGGGTTCAAGTGATTCTTATGCCTCATCCTCCTGTGTAGCTGGGATTACATGCATGCACCACCATGTCCTGCTAATTTTTGTATTTTTAGTAGAGACAGGGTTTCACCATATTGCCCAGACTGGTATCAAACTCCTGACCTTAAGTGATCCTCCCACCTCAGCCTCCCAAAGTGCTGACATTGCAGGTGAGAGCCACTGCGCCCAGCCCAGATTGGCCATTTTAGAAGCTCCCCTGGCTGCAGGACAGAGAAGAGACTGGAGGAAGCTACCACCGCCAATGTGGTCATCGGGGAGAGGTGACAGTGACCTGGGCTTGCGTTGAGCAGTAAAGGCGGAGAAAATTCACAGATTCGGGGGCTGCGTAAGCGGGGGATTCTGGTGAAGGGCTGCCTGGTGGTAGAAGGCGAGGCAGAGGGAGAGGTTTTTAGCTTGAGTGGACATGAGGAAGACAGAGGAGGGTCCGGCCCATTCCTGGAGGGCTTCCATTGCTAGTGAGTGGTCTCGGCTCCTTCCCAAGCCCATTTGCTCTTTTGTGACCAGGCCAATAATGATAAGAATCGCTGACATTTATGAAGTGCTTAACTGTGCTAGGCCCCATGCTAAGGATGCTATGTGGATTGTTCTATTTAATCCTCACGACGGTGGCAGGTCTTCTTTCTCATCTCCATTTTAAAGACAGGAAGCTGAGACTCAGAGAGGTTAAGTAACTTGCCCAAGGTAGGGTGGGGACGAGAATCCATTTATTCAGCAAAGTGTATCCAGCACGGCCTGAGAGCCATGCAGTGAGCTAGGAGAGCAGAAGCAAAAAAGAGGCCCCCTCCCCACCCTCCAGGAGCTCACAGTCTAGAGGGGGAAGCCCACAGCTGGCAGGTGAAGGGGCCAGCTCCTCAGCCCTGCAGTCAGCCCCCAGAGCCCAGCCCTCAGCCACCATGCCAGCCTGCATCAGGGACACCTGGTCTCAACCTGCAGATGAGGTCAAATGAGGTCAGTAGCAGCTCCTTCACTGAGCTGGGAGGCTCCCTGCACAGTGAGAGGTGACACGTACAGGTACTTAACAAGTGCCACATCCCTTCCCTTTCTCCCCAGCCAAAGCTCTGTTTCACAAGCCAGCAGGCTCGTAAATATTTCAGCGATGTCTGTGTAGTTGAGGCTGTGAAGCCTGTCCTCCGCGGCACTTGTGACAGCAAGATCTGGGAGATGTCTCAGGGCCTGTTGCAAGTGTTTGATCAGCTGCGTTTTCAAACAGACCTTTCCCTCAGCAGCCGACAGTCTCTGGGGTGAGAGAGATTTGCAGAGTTTTTCTGGAGAGAGCCTGGAGCATGAGCAGGCCCAGGGGCCCAGTTGGAGCCTTTTGACTGTAGCTAGCCTCAGTCACTCAGTCCACAACACAGAGACAGCCCCTGCTGGGTGGCTGACACTGTGCCAGGCTGTACCCTCGAGATGCTGGAGAAGAGATAGGACAGGCCCAGGTTAAACCCAGTACGGGGCGGGCTGTGCAGTAAGGAAGGGCTGCAGCAGAGGAACGCCATGCAGACTGACTCCCACAAACCCTCAGGGGAGTTGACATTTTAACTGGTTGTTAAAGACCAGATAAGACTTTTAAAAATGTATATTAAGCAAATTACTTTTTCAATTATATATGTAGTCAATACATGTTCATAAAGCAAATTACTTTTCCAATTATGTATGTAGTCAATACGTGTTCATAATTTAAGAAAATTTAAAGAAGGCCGGGCACGGTGGCTCACACCTGTAATCCCAGCACTTTGGGAGGCCAAGGCAGGCTGATCATGAGTTCAGGAGTTTAAGAGGAGCCGGGACAACATGATGAAACCCTGTCTCTACTAAAAATGCAAAAATTAGCCGGGCATGGTGGCAGGCACCTGTAATCCCAGATACTCAGGAAGCTGAGGCAGGAGAATTGCTTGAACATAGAAGGCGAAGGTTGTAGTGAGCCGAGATCATGGCACTGCACTCCAGCCTGGGAAACAGAGCAAGACTCCATCTCAAAAAAAAAAAAAAAAAAAAAAAAGAAAAAAAAAGTAAAGAAAATGTAGAAAAGTAAAAAGAAGAGGGACTGGGCACAGTGGCTTAAGCCTGTAATCCCAGCACTTTAGAGGCTGTGACGGGAGGATCACTGCAGCCCAGGAGTTTGAGACCAGCCTTGGCAACACGGATAGACCCCTGTCTCTACAAAAATAAATAAATAAATAAATATTTAGCTGGGCATGGTGGCACATGCCTGTAGTCCCAGTTACACAGGAGGCTAAGGTGGGAGGATTGCTTGAGTCCAGGAGGTTGAGGCTGCAGTCAGTTATGATTTCATCACTGCACTCCAGCCTAAGTGACAGAGGGAGATTCTTTCTCAAAAAGGAAAGAAGGAAGAAAGGAGGAGGGAAGGAAGGAAGGAAGGAGAACAAAGGAAGGAAGGAAGGAAGGAAGGAAGAAAAAGTAAAAAGGAAATAGTTACCTAGTTCCAAAATCTAGAGAAAACCATGGCTAAAACATAGATGTGTTTTCTTCTGGTCTCTTCTCTGTGCTAACTGCTTTCTTTGTTTGCTGAATTTTGTAGCTTAAGCATTTTGAAGGATGACGTTTTGGCAAATGCAGTCAAAGGAAGGGGTGGAAAGGCATTCAGAATGGAGGAGACCGCAGAGCAGGGGCTTGGCGTTTACAGACTCTTTACTTGCCCAAATCAGAAGTGACGGAGCCCATAGGCAGGTAGGACCCTTGAGCTTCCCAGACGTACCCCCCCTCAGCTCTCTGATTGGTTAATGGACCATACCCTTGGCCCAGCCTCAACCCATTTTCCTCCTTGGCACCCCCGGCTGGAGTTCTGGGCAGGGACACAAGGCCGCAGCCTCCCTTCTTCCAGGCAAAGTCTTCCAGGGAGGTGGAGCCTGTTTCTTGGATAATGGAGTTGTGTTTTCACCTCCAAAACTAAGTAAAGAGGACCAAATTCCAGGATTGACCATCTAGATCTGTTCTGTCCAACATGGTAGCCAATAGCCACGTGTGGTTAGTGAGCACTTAATATTCAGCTAGCCCAAGTTGAGATGTGCTATCAGTGTGACATGCACATTGGATTTCAAAGATAGTGTGAAAAGCAGATCCAAAATATTTATAGTGTTTTATATTGATTACACCTTGAAGTGATCACATTTTAGGTATATCACGTTAAATAAAATGTTATTAAAATTAACTTTACCTGTTCTTTATATATTTATTTTCATGTGGCTATTACATTTATTTATTTGTGGAGATGGTCTTGCTCTGTCACCAGGCCAGAGTGCAGTGGCATGGTCATGGCTCACTGCAGGCTTGACCTCTCTGGCTTCGGTGATCCTCCTACCCCAGTCTCCTGAGTAGCTGGGACTGCAGGCACATGCCACCATGTCTAGTTAATTTTTTATTATTATTATTTTTTGTAGAGGCAGGATCTCTCCATGTTGCCCAGGCTAGTCTTGAACTCCTGGGCTCAAGTGATCTGCCCACCTTGGTCTCCCAGAGTGCTTGGGACTACAGGCCTGAGTCACCACGCCCAGCCTAAAACAATTTAAATTATGTGTGTAACTCACACGTATGTCTCACGTTATTTTTCTTTCTGTTGAACTGTGCTTATCTAGAAGGAACCGTTCCCCACTCTCCAGAAGGCAAACCCACAGGGAGATCCAGATGGGGAAGGATTATGACATGTGGGAGAAGGATCAATCCAGACCAGGCTGGAGACAGAGAGGGACGTGAGGGGGCTGCACAACTCAGCCTGACCAGGCTCCTGGGAAGAGGGGACCATGGAGCAGGTATTTTCTCCTTCACCCTCAGTAGACTGTGAGCAACCTGAGAGAAATGAGACAGTGCTTTATTCACCACCACACCCTCAGGGCCCAGCGCGGTGCCTGCCATAGAGCCAGTGCTTGAGAACGTGGCCTGAGTTAATGACTGAGTGAGGGATAGGATGGGGGAGAATCCAGACAGCAAAGAACTGTGCTGAGGTGATGTCAGGTCTGCCTGGATGGCTCCAGGGCACAGGGTGTTCAGAGATTTTAATCCTTAAATCCTTTAGGCTATAATTTCACGGAGAGCAGGGCGGCCACAGTCTATACCACATATGCACTTCCCGGTAGCTGGAGACAGCTGAGAACGGGCATTGAGGACAGCTGGGGGCATCACATCCAGCCTCCTGCCCCTCTGTGCCCCTTCAAACGAGCAGATTCTTTTCTCTCCTGCAGGCAGCCTCAGAGCTCCAGCCTGCTCCTTCCCCAAATGCACACACACACACACACACACACACACACACACACCCCTGGGAGAAAGTTCTGTGGGTCTCCCCACACTCAGGCTAGGATGGTAAAGGGCACCCTGGCAGCCAGGGGAAGGAGGTAAATGTGCAGCTTCCTCCATCCAGCACGGTTCTGCCCACACTTCAAGCTGGGGCCCCACCCTTGCCTAAGTCACGGGTCAGCTACTCTCAGGAGCACCTTCCTCACACACATTGACTCAAGGCGAGGTACCACAGGCAAGTTCTTACAGTCCTCACCCTTAGCAAGCCTCTTCTGGCCCAGCAGCAGGCAAGGTAGGGATGTGGCAGGATGGGGAGGACCTGTGAATACATAAAAGACACCACAGGGGCTCATACAGACGCACTGTTAGCTCTGCACACTGAGAGGCATCCTATAGTACAACATGAGCACAGGGCTCTGGAGTTCCTCCACCTGCTGTTTGTGACCCTGGGCAAGTTAACCAACTTTTTTTTCTTTTTTTAAGAGATGGGGTCTTGCTGTGTTGCCCAGGCTGGAGTGCAGTGGTGCAATCATGGCTCACTGCTGCCTTGACCTACTGGGCTCAAACCATCCTCCTGCCTCAGCTTCCCAAGTAGCTGGGACAACAGCGTGCACCACCACACCTGTCTGGTTATTAAAAAAAATTTTTTTTGTAAAGATGGGGTCTCCCTATGTGGGTCAGGCTGGTCTCAAACTTCTGAGCTCAAGGGATCTTACTGCCTGGGCCTCCCAAAGTGCTAGGATTACAGGTGTCAGCCACCACACCCAACCCACCACTAACTTCTTTAGAACTTGGTTTCCTCCAAAATGGGCACCATACAAGTCCCCTGCCCATAGTGGGGTTCAGAAATTGACTGAAAACAAATCAAGTTCTTGCAACAGTGCCTGGCACCTAGTGAGCTCTGGGTGTTGGTGATCACCATGAGACACTTTCCCTTTGCAGTTGGGGAAATGAGCCTCGAAGAGGATGAATTCCAAGAAGCAGTTATAAAGGCAGAATGCTGGGCCAGGAGCAGTGGCTCATGCCTGTAATCCCAGCACTTTGGGATGCCAAAGTGTGGGAGAACATGAGATCAGGAGTTCGAGACCAACATGGTGAAAGCCCGTCTCTACTAAAAACACAAAAATTAGCCAGGCGTGGTGGAGTGCACCTGTAATCCCAGTTACTTGGGAGGCTGAGGCAGGAGAATCGCTTGAATCCGGGAGGCGGAGACTGCACTGAGCCAGCCAAGATGACGCCACTGTACTCTAGCCTGGGCGACAGAGTAAGATTCCATCTAAAAAAAAAAAAAAAAAAAAAAAAAAAAAGAGGCTTTTACATCATTCAGGTTTTTCTTTTACTTTTTAATATGGAAAATTTCCAACATATGCAGAAGTGGAGAGAGTAATATAATAATCTCATGCGCTCATCACCCCACTTCAATGATTATCAACTCACGGCCAATTGAGTTTCATCTCTAGCCCAGCCATACCCCCTGTGTTCTTTTGAAGCAAATCTCAGACATTGTACCATCTCATCTGTAACTATTTCAGATGTGTCTCTAAGAGAAGAGGACTTTAACAAATGGCTACACTATTATTATTACACCTAAAAAACGAACAATAATTTAATATTAAATACTTAGTAACTGTTTCAATTCTCTAGTTTTCTCATTTATGCAATTGTTTAAATTAGAGTCCAGATAAAGTCCATATACTGTATTGCAAATGGTTAATGTTTCTTAAATCTCTCTCTCTCTCTCTCCCTTTTTTTTTTTTTCTTTTCATGCCTGGCTAAATTTTTTAATTTTTTGTAGAGATGAGGTCTCACTATGTTGCCCAGGCTGGTCTCAAACTCCTGGCCTCAATCGATCCTCCGACCTCAGCCTCCCAAAGCACTGTGATTACAGTCATGAGTCACCGTATCTTAAGTGTCTTTTATTTATTTATGTTTGAGACAGGGTCTCACTCTGTCACCCAGGCTGGACTGCAGTGGTGTGATCTCGGCTCACTGCAACCTCTGCCTCCCGGATTCAAGCAATTCTCATGCCTCTGCCTCCCAAGTAGCTGGGATCACAGGTGTACACCACCACACCCAGCTAATTTTTGTATTTTTGAGAGAGACAGCATTTTGCCATGTCTGCCAGGCTGGCCTCAAACTCCTGACATCCTGTGATCCGCCTGCCTCAGGCCCCAAAGTGCTGGGATAACAGGCATGAGCCACTGCGCCCAGCCTTAAGCCTCTTTTAAATATAAGTCCCCATTTTTCTCTTTTCCCTCCTTACAATTTATTTGTTGAGGAAACCAGGTCACTTTTGCTGTAGAATTTCCCACAATCTGGAGTTTGATTGCATCCCTAGATCTAGAGGCTTGAAAACCCTACAGTTTTCAAAATAATGAGCGAGTTCCCTAGCATCTCTGAAATGATCATTAATTTTTATCATGAACTCATGGATTTACATATATTTGAAATGTTTCAACCCGTTGCCATTGTAGTTAGAGTATTTTTTTTTCTTGAGACAGAGTATTGCTCTGTTACCAGGCTGAAGTACAGAGGCGCGATCCCAGCTCACTGCAACCTTTGCCCCCTGGGTTCAAGCAATTTTCCTGCCTCAGCCTCCTGAGCAGCTGGGATTACAGGCGAGCACCACCACATTCAGCTAATTTTTTGCATTTTTAGTAAAGACGGGGGTTTCACCATGATGGCCAGGTTGGTCTCGAACTCCTAACTTCTTTGTGATCCATCCGCCTCAGGCTCCCAAAGTGCTGGGATTACAGGCGTGAGCCACCGCACCTGGCCAGTTAGGGTGTTTTTTAAAAATTGTTTTTCCAGGCCAGGCTCGACGGCTCACACCTGTAATCCCTGCACTTTGGGAGGCCGAGGTGGGTGGATTGCCTGAGGTCAAGAGATGGAGACCAGCCTGACCAACATGGTGAAACCCTGTCTCTACTAAAAATACAAATATTAGCCAGGCATGACAGCATGCACCTGTAATCCCAGCTACTCGGGAGGCTGAGGCAGGAGAATCGCTTGAACCAGGGAGGTGGAGGTTGCAGTGAGCCGAGTTTGCACCACTGCATTCCAGCCTGGGCGACAGAGTGAGACTCTGTCTCAAAAAAAAGAAAATTGTTTTTCCAGCTTAAATTTGGGGAGTGAGGGCGATTACAAGGAACAGAAAAATTAAGAGAACTCTGTCTTTGGAGGCAAACAGCCCATGGGTGGAATCCTGGCTTCACCACTTACGAGCTGGAGGACTTTGGTCAAATTACTTCTCTTTCCTTCTATTTCCCCATCCCCAGAATAGGGAAATGATTAATAATAACTGACATTTCCTGAGTGCTTACTATCTTCCTGGCATTGTGCTCACTGTCTTAAAGACATGATGACAATTTAATCCTCCTATCAGCTCAGCGAAGCTGGAGTCATTATTGTCTTCACTTTAGAGGTGAGGAAGAAACTGAGGCACGGGCTTGAAGAATCTGTTTAACGTTACACACCTAGAAAGAGGCATGGCAGGGACCCGAACCTGTACAGTCTGACTCCACAGCCCTCTGTCTTCTAGAGGTTGCTGTGGAGAAGAGAGAGAGTGATGGCAATGCCCCCTGCAGGCCTTGACAGATGGGAAGATCAAGCCAGAAGGTGAGCAGGGCCGTCCCTACCGCGTCCCCTCAGGGCTGGAGCACAGTCAAGCCTGGCACGTGGGGGGAGCAACCCCTATTGCAGCTGCAGTCTCTCCCCTTCCCCAGACTTCCCCCTCCTCTGTTGTGACCCAGAACCTTGCCTAAGAACACAGCTGTTCTTGGTGAGTTCTGTTTCCATTGCCATTATGGTTCTCCTACTAATTGCTTCATTAATCAGAAAGGGCTGGTTGATGCTGGGAGGCCAAGGTGGGAGGATTGCTTAAGGCCAGGAGTCCAGCCTGGGCAACACAGTGAGACCCCTCACCCCCACCCTTGCCTCTACAAAAAAATTAAATAAATACAATTAGCTGGGCGTGGTGGCATGTGCCTATGGTTCCAGCTACTCAGGAGCCTGAGGCAGGAAGATCGCTGGAACTCAGGAGGTCAGGGCTGTAGTTCCAGCCTGAGCTGACAGAGCAAAATCTTGTCATAGCAGGTGGTGGGAGGGCTGGTGGGGGCAGGGTACAGGGAAAGGGTGGGGAAGGAAGGAAGGGAGGAAGGGAGGGAGGGAGGGAGAGAGGGAAAGAGGGAGGGAAAGAGAGAAAGGCTGACTCCAGGAAAGCTCCCCATGCCCGTGTTTCCCCAGAATCAGCTGGCCTGGGTGGTCCTTGGGTCATCTTAGAGGGCAAAGATCTTGAGTGCAGCTGGGCAGAGTGAGGTATTGCTAGGAACACTAAGGGCAGCACTAACAGCCATCATTTAAACCTCGTGTGTGCCAGGAAGGGACCAGGTCCCACATGATCTCAGTTCATCCTTACAATGCCCCTGAGGATGGTCTTGTTATCTTCTCCATTTTGCAGATAAGAAAACTGAGGCTGAGAGGGTAGAGAACTTTGCCTGAGGTCACTCAGCAGGTAGGTGGTGGAGCCAGGGGTGTAACCCAGGCCGAGGGACTCCACATCAGATACAGACAGACCAGGAAGCAGCATGTTGCAGAGCTGGGGATGCTGTGATTCTCTGGGTAGCAAAGGGAGGGGACATTCCTAGCAGAAGGAACGGTTTGTGTAAAGGTGTGGAGGTGTGAAACAGTGTGGCCTGCTCAGGTGTGACTAACTGTGGCCAGAGTGAAGGGTGTGTAGAGAGGAGTGGCAGCAGATGAGGCAAGGGGTTGGGGACTGGGGCCAAGGTGGAAGAACTTCAGGTTCCAGACCAAGGAAATGAACTTTGTCCTTGGGTGGGGGGTGCCACGGGACGCATTGAGGAAGAGTGCAGCCTTGGGTTTGTTTGGTGAGCCTCCAGCAATACCTTAGCAGGTGAGATCCTCGTGTCCGCCCTGGGTGACAGCCACATTTTACAGGGTGGGAAACAGAATGGTTATGAGACTGGCTCAGACCACACAGCAATAGACAAGCCAGTTCTCTGCTGCCACGGGACATTGCTTCGAAACTCAGGTCATAATGAGAGACGCAGGGGCGTCCTTCCGTTCCTCACTTCTCCAGCCCTGCGCCTGCTCAGCTTCACTGGAGAACGTGAGATGAAGATGAACTGGACCAAGGTCCCTGCCTATCTGCTCACCAACAGTAAGACAGAAAACAATAGAAGCAAACATTCACAGAGCTCTAGCTATGTGCTAGGCACCGGGCTGGGAGAAAACTAGACAGAGAAAAATAGTACCAGGTAGGCTCTCTGATGATGAGTGTTCTGGACTGAGGGTCCCCCAGGCTGGCCTAGTAGGTGCTGTTCGATCCACCTGAAGAGCTGGAATGGGCTCCAATTCCCATTGGGACAGGTTCAGAGTCAGGATACTCAGGGCAGTGCTGAATGTGTCTTAGAACACTAGCATGTAGGAGCAGCATTCCACGGCTCAGAGAACCGTGGGATTGCTGGCTCAGCCCCCAGCTACGCAGTAACCTTGGACAAAGTGGGCCCCCTGGGAGCCTCGGCAAGCCATTTGCTAAATGGGGAGACTACATCAGAGAAGGGGTTCTTAACAGCTGAAGCCTTGGGGAGCTTGTCAAGCTGACTTGGGAGGCCTGGGGTAGGGACTCTGGCTGGGGTGTTTTAACAAGTTCCACCAGAAACTCGGATAGCACACCTGGTTAGAAACAGCTAGATGATCAAGGTCCTTCCAGATTCAGTTCAACAAATTCAACACAACACACGTTTACTGAGCACCCACCATGCCAGGGGCCATTCTGCAGAGTCAGGATACATCAGTGAACAAAATAACAAATAAATACGTTCTAGGAGTTAGAGATGCTGTGCACAGGGGAAAGCGTGCTAGGCGAGGCGGTGAGGAGGGCAGGGATGGGGCAGCTCCAGGACTCAGCAGGATGGGCAGGGCTGGCTTCGTTGAGAAGGGGACTGGCAAGAGCAGGGAGCCAACTGAGTGACATCTGAGGGAAGAGCGTTCCAAGCATTCAATGACAAGAGCAAAGGCCTGGAAGGGGAGCATGCAGGCAAGGTGGCCGTGTGGCTCTTATGAAGTGGCCAAGGGCTGGGGTGAGGTGAGGGGCAGGGACCCGCCATGGAATGCTGCTCCTATGTGCTAGTGTTCTAAGAAGCATTCAGCACTGCCCTGAGTATCTTGACTCTGAACCTGTCCCTGCCCTGACCCCTTCCCCAATCCAATCAACTTTAATTTTAGGGACCCACCCATCACAGCAAATGCCAGCACTGCTGATGCCCAAACAATGTTATCTGCGTAGGTATGTGTTTTGTATTTTACTGCCTTAATCCTGTCTTCAGCCTCTCCTCTTCTGTCCCACCCAAGTATTTGCCCTTCCCTTCTTGACTCCTTCCAGTGGCCCTCGGCGACCCGAAGGAAGAAGACCAGGGCCATGGAAAGTATGTAACCAGCGTCACTCATGCCCCTGGTCTCAAAGAAGCAGTGGCTTAGTAAAGAGAGGACCCCTGTCAATAACTCCCTGTAACTACTGGGCACCCACTCGGAGCTCCTCAGTGGAATCCTAATGTGAATAAGACTGAGTTTGCCTGCTGGGGCTCGCAGCCTACAGTGACGTGAGAGGAGTGGAGCTGAATGGGGAGAGAGACAAACGCATACACGGAAGATTCAGACACACCTGCAATGTCGTGTTAGAAATTCTCCAGCATTGGCATGGTAGAGAGGACAGAGAAGTATTTGACCGCCTCCCCCTAGGATTCAGAGTTCGGCTGGCCACCATCCACCAGCCGGCAGACTCTGTGCACATAAGTTAATCTCTCCTCTCAGGCCTTGAAAAGCACCCGGCTTAGTACATGTTTGTTAAATGAATGCACTTCGGTTTGTGTGCATGTGTTAAATGCAGGTAATAATGATGATGTTGCTGACTAAGGTCCCCTGTCCACTCCCAGTGAGCCCCACAGCCCTCCTCAGCAGTGCCTGCAGGCCCCCTCGCCATGGCGTCATGTGCCACCTGTTCAAAGGAGGAACGTACCAGCTTGTGGATGTGACCTTGACTGCAAAGGGGGGCGTGCAGCTGATGTAATGGTCCCTTAAGTGTTCACAAATGTAAGTTGTTACTATTATAAGCGGTGAGTGACCAGTGGGGTGCCATCTTCAGCAAGTAAAAATACAGGACACACAGTTACATTTGAATTTCAGATAGGGGTGTGTCAGGGTAAGTGTGCCCTGTACAATATTTGGGACACACTTACACTAAAACATCATTCGATATTTATCTGAAATTCAAATGTAACTATGTGTCCTAGATTTTATCCGGCAACCTTATTGATGGCAGCTTATTGACTGGCTGGGAATGGCAGGGGTGTAGGCCAGGAAATGGGTCTGTGACAGCTGTCTAGAACTGAATTGAACATGAGGATGAGTCAGTGTCAAGACTCCCAGTGGGGCCATCGGATCATTACTTCGTGACTGTCTTAAGCCTTTATTTGTTTGTGAATCCCTCAGACTCAGGCCTTCTTCCCTCCAGGTCTGAACACCCTGTCCTACCAGGACCCACCTGGATGCTGCCCTCAGTGAGCTCCTGGGCTCATTGAAGATGGACCTAGCGGTAGTATTTATGCCACTTATTGTGTGCCCACTGCCGGCCAGGCACCATGCCGAGTGCTCTATTTACGTGAGCTAATGAATCTGCATGGGTGGGATTCGAATGCAGGGTGGTCTGACCCCAAGGCCAATATTTCTTTCTATTGCACCATGCTATGGCCTTATCGACGACTCAAGCATTTAGGACAGAGAGAGAGGGAGCAGGAGTGGACATGGGGTATCCTGAAGTGGCCTCCTGCTGTGTCCCAGGCCCTGTGTCAGGATTCATTGAGTTGTCACAAAAATCCTGAGAAATTCATTCTTGAGAACGCTCTGGAAGTTAAATACCTTGCCAAGGTCACACAGATTAAGCGGTGGAGCAGGCTCTGTCTTTGAACCCAGCTCTGTCTCACCTCAAAGCTTAAGTAATTTTGCCCCCCTTTGTGTGTTTGCATCATGGGGTGAGGTGATGTGTGCATGTGTGTGTGTTTGCATGTGTGTGTACATGTGTGTGTGCGTGCATGTGTGCGTGTGTGTGTGCACGTATGTGTGCATGTATGTGTGTGCATGTGTGTGTGCATGTGCGTGTGTGTGCACGTATGTGTGCATGTGTGTGTGTGTGCATGTGTGTGTTTGCGTGTGTGCGCATGTGCGTGCATGTGTGTGCACGTATGTGTGCATGTGTGTATGTGTGTGCATGTGTGTGTGTGTGTGTGCATGTGTGTATTCCTACAGTCATGTCCCACCTTCGGAGCAGCGCCTCCCTGTCCTACCCAGCCCTTCCTCTCTTGGGATGGGTCTAGGGCCTTGGAGGTGGTTAGACTCTAGTGGAGCTGGCACAGCCTGGCTTTCTCAGGGCCTGTGTTGTCTGCCTGCTGTCCTTCAACCAGTAGCTTCTCTTGAGTCTTGCCCTCCCCTGCTGGGGCTAAGGTCTGGTTGGTTCCCAGGCCCCTGGGCCTTGGACAGGAGAGCTGGGGGGTGAGGGATGGTGGATGGCGGAGGGCAGGACCAGCAAAGAAGAGACTGACAAATACCATGGATGCCTTGATTTTCAGTTCCTGCTCGCTCAGTCCTGCACACTTGCTCTCTGCAATCTCTAGAATCAAACAGTATTCAAACCGGAAGGGGCCTTAGAAAACTAGTGTCTCCTCATTCTAGAGAGAGAGAGACGGAGGCTCAGAAAGCAGAAATGACTTGTTAAGATCACTCGTGAAGCTGATGGTACAGAGAGTTAGAGCCTCTGTTCCCTGCTCTACCTCTTTCCCCTACTCTGCATTCATGCTTGCCTCGTCCAATGGGCCAGCATCCATCCTGACACACTACAGCCAAAAGGAACCTTAAGCTAGGGAAAGGGCTGCAGAACTTTAGCGAAAGATTCAAACATGTCCATTCAACTCAGCGGAGAAAAGAGAATATTCAATCAATGGTGTTGGGATGCCTGGATTATTGCTGGAAGAGGATCACAAAAATGGAACCAAACAAATTTCATTTGGATCAAAGGTTTAAGTGTAATAAAACCATGTAAGTTCTATGAGGCAGTATGGGGAAATTGATTTATATTTTGTAATGGGAAAGCCTTTCTTTTTTTCCAACTTTTATTTTAGACTTAGGGGATATATGTGTAGGTTTGTTATGGGGTATATTACAGGATTCTGAGTTTTGGGGTACCATCGAACCCATCACCCACATAGCATAGTGGGAAGGCTTTTCTAATCAAGATGGAAAACCCAGAGTCATACAGGAAAAGACTGATACATTCAACCACATTAAAAAAATTTTTAACTTCTGTATGGAAAATTGCCATAAAAATGTTTTTCCAGTAACTGAGAAAAATATAACAAAGGACATTTCCGTAATTTACAAAGAAACTCATACTAATGAATAAGAAAAAAAAACAATTATTTTAATTGCTAATACTTGATGATCATTTACTATGTGCTAGATACTATTTTAAGTACATGGATTATTTCATTTAATTCTCAGAGTAAGTAACCCTATAAGGTAGTTACTATTATACCATCTCCATTATCTAGATGAGGACATTGAAGTAGTTTTTAAAAAAATAGCTGCTGGGCACAGTGGCTGACACCTGTAGTCCCAGCACTTTGGGAGGCTGAGGCAGGTGGATCACTTGAGGCCAGGAGTTCAAGACTAGCCTGGCCAACATGGTAAACCTCATCCTTAATAAAAATACAAAAAAAGCTGGGTGTGGTGGTGGGTGCCTGTAATCCCAACTACTCAGGAGGCTGAGGCAGGAGAATTGCTTGAATTTGGGGGACGGAGGTTGCAGTGAGCCGAGATCTCACCACTGCCCAACAGCCTGGGCAACAGAGCAAGACTCCGTCTTAATGGGGGGAAAGAAATTGGCCGGGCATGGTGGTGGGCACCTGTAATCCCAGCTACTTGAGAGGCTGAGGGAAGCAGGAGAATCGCTTGAACCCAGGAGGCGTAGGTTGCAGTGAGCCGAGATTGCAATTACACCATTGCACTCCAGCCTGGGTGACAAAGCAAGGCCCCGTCTAAAAAAAAAAAAAGGTCAAAGAATATATATTAGGTTGGTGCAAAAGTAATTGCAGCTTCTGTCAATACAAGTAGTTTGCAGAAAGAGAAATATATATGGCCCATAAACATATAGAAAGATGTGTAATACCAGTCATAATTCAAGAAATGCAAAATACAATTAAAATTAAACATCACTTTTTCACCTTTCTGCTCGGCAAAAATGAAAACATTTGCTAATACTCAGGGATGGTGATGGTAAGAGAAAAACTACTTATATACCTTTTTCTCTGTAGATTCTGAGTTCTATCCTAGTAACGGTTCACATCACCAAAAAACTGCACATTTAGGGCAGGCATGGTGGCTCGCGCCTACAATCCCAGCACTTTGGGAGGCTGAGGTGGGTGGATCACTTGAGGTCAGTAGTTCGAGACCAGCCTGGCTAACACCGTGAAACCTGTCTCTACTAAATATACAAAAAAATTAGCCAGCATGGTGGCACGCAGCTGTAGTCCCAGCTACTTGGGAAGCTAAATTGTTTGAACCCAGGAGGCAGAGGTTGCAGTGAGTGAGATCGTGCCACTGCACTCCAGCCTGGGCAACAGATCGAGACTCCATCTCAAAACAAAATAAGCAAAAAACTATACATTAGAATCACCTTAGCTTAGCTGCCCAGGAAAATGCCTTCTGCCAACTTCCATTTTAATGTTATATGCTTGGCATCTGTTGATGGTTGGCAGAAGAAATGACCACAAGAAAACCTGCATTTCTTTTTTGTCCTGGAAAAACCACCGCTAACAGCATTGTACTCTACATGACATATATAAGGAAGGGCCCACACAGTAAATTATCTTCAGTATTTACTACCAGGAAAGATTTACTCTCTCCTGAAGACCTGATGTTTTATTTTGCTACATAATGGTAATCATATAAACCCTCTGTTTCTCTTTTTTCCTTGGCTGCCAAGAAGCTCAAAATTCACATCTGATGATTCACTGTAGTAACAACGTAGCTAGGGCAGTTGTCATGCGACTTCTCAACCCAATCTGACCTCAGATTTGCTTTTTTCTTTTGTCTCCTCCCCCTTCCATTGGTTTATCTTTTTCCACTTACTGTTTAGTTTTCTAATTCTAATTTAACAAAATTATTATAAATGTGTGTTTTTGGAAGCTATTTCAAAATCTTTTGGAAGTAGATAGAGTATGTTAGAAATAGTCAAACTCCCTTATAGATTAGAAAACTCAAGTTCTCTAGAAATTAAATGACTTATTCCAGTCTGTTAATCAGTTCATATCTGTGTGCACACATGACTCTCACTTTATTGTAAGTGTCTTAGAGTTACATTTATCCACCAGAGAGATGCTTTGAGCCAGGTACATGGTAAATGGTCAATGCATATATATTGGTTGAAAAAATTGTAAGTGCTGTGAGGAAAGGGACACTTTTGCGCGGAATAAGTTCTGCGTGTAGTAGATGCTCATGAGAACTGAATTTACAAGGCATGGCCTCAGCCTCTGGCCTCACCCCACCACACTCTAGCATCTCCACCACCCAGGACTCTCAGGGCTGGGCCTCATGCAACCCATCTGCCTACACACGCGCTCTGCCTTTGTCTCTACCCTTCCTCCTTGGCCCCTTTTGCCTTGTCCAGTGAGTTTCCAAATATTCCTGAGTTTCACCTGGGTGAAGACTGGCGCCTACATCCTGGAGGTATCCTGCCATGAGATGCCTGCAGGAGAGGCAGTGGCAGCACCTTTTCAACCGTGCACAGACCCAGTGTGGGCTGCTTACTAGTGGAAAGTGGAGAGGAAGAGGAGGAAAAGGAGGACCCATGGCCATGGCTCTCTCTGTCCTTGTAACCCTCAACTGATGTGTGTCTTATACCCCTGTTGGGCAGAAGGGACAGCAGAGGTTGACAGGTCACTCTTCCTTCAGTTTTCCATCCTTCCTTCTGTGCTGGGAGAGAAAAGAATACAACATAGACAGGGAGGTCAAGCTTGGCCACCCTGGATGAGGTACAAGGGACCGGGCTTCCTCTGCCACATCTCCTTCGGCAAAGTCAACTCTATGCTGCCTTCCCATTGGCTGACACCCTGCATCATCTACCCATGGCTCTCTACCTTGCTCTTTGCTTAAGAAGCCCCTAGAAAGAGAGCTGAGGTCTGGGCAAACCCTTCCGACAGGCTTTCCTGGGCAGGGGAGCTGGGGTGGGCAGGGAGGGGGTGTGGATGGTGGGAGGGAGGAGGACCAGATTTCCTGGCCTGACAGGCAGCCTGTGTTGAGAAACCATGACTGGGCAAGTCAAGCTTCGTTGGCTGCACCTGCCAAGCCACGGGGTACCTCAGGCCTGGAGCACCCCGGAGCTAGTCACAACCCGAGACCTCAGCCTCCTGGGAGGAGCTGGGTCAGCCACCGTGAAGGACGATCCTGCGCAAGTGACAAGCTTTGCTCTCCCTTCCCATCCAGGACTTCACATTCACCCTTGCAATCCATGTGGGGACACTGCTGGATGGGAGGCATGGTCCCAGTGTGGTTTCCCTGACCCAGCCTCTGCGTATGCCAAATGTTTGCCTTACGCTGCGCAATCCGAGAGGTTCCATGTATACAGATGGGAATTCCAGAGCTGCAGAAAAGGCAGCAAGCACCATGATTCAAGCTAATCAGCGTGGATTCACACCTTCCTTCCTCTGTCTTAGTGGCCAAACTACCAGCTAGAGTAAGAAATGGTTGATGCAGGACCTGAACATTCTGGAAACTCTTGCCCACTTCTGCAAGAAATGACCCAATCCATAGTACTAGCCTCACCTTAACTTTCATAGGACCCAGGCAAGTTGTCATACCATGTGTCTAAATATTGAAAAATTATCCATTGGGATAATAAATTGTTAAATAAAATATGTCCTGTCTACTTTGACAATATACTTTCATAGTGACAAAACTTAAAAATGTAAAAAGCTATGGTTTTTATATAGCCAAAAATTGACGAAACATCAGAATTTAAAACACTAAATTTAGTTATTATTGCACATGATGGGTGGGCCATGTTTGGTTGAGTAATAAGTATATACATACTTCATAAATTTTTACATGTTTATTCAGCAAAAACTATTTTTCTTGCTTTGTCATAGGAAAGCCACCAATTACGCAGTTATAATCGCAGTTTTGTATAATTTGTGTTCTGTTGACAGTCATACCAAATTAGACAACATTTCTTGAGTCATTATAGTTCTTGTTTTTTTTAAATCAATTTCAATTTGGAGAAATTGTGAATTTCACTCTGCTAAGGCTTAAAAATATCAACAGAATTCTCAAAGTAATACTTGGATGTAGAACTAAACCATGGATTTTATATGCTACGTACAAACTAAATAATGGGATGGCGTATGATAAATTATTACTGTCACAAAAAGATTACAAAACTGTTTTATCATATAAAGTGCTATCCTGTAGGCCATGAAAATTTCTTAAAGCAATATCAAGCAGCTCTCAAGCTTTTTGAAGTTGGAACTCCTTTATGCTTTTAAAAGTTATTGAGGACCTTGCTTGTACCCATTACTGGAGATAGTAAAAAAAAAAAAGTTATTGAGGACCCTAAAAACCCCTTTTGAGGACTCCTTTTGTTTATGTAAATTATAACTATTAATTTTGCCAAATTAGAAATTAAAACTGATAACTTTTAAAACCCAACACACAAGCACACATTCCATTAGTTATCGGAGTGATGATGACATCACACACTGAGTAGCCTCTGGAAAACTCCACTGTACACTCATGAGAGAATTAGCCTGAAAAGGGCAAATTGTATCTTAGCATTGCAGGTTCAATATCCCTTATCCAAAATGCTTGGGACCAGAAATGCTTTGGTTTTCAGATTTTTGGGGGGAATATTTGCATATATATCATGAGATATCTTGGGATGGGACTCAAGTCTAAACACAGAATTCACTTAGGCTTCATATACACATAATATACATGGCCCAAAGGTAATTCTATAAAATATTTTTGATAATTCTGAGCATGAAACAGTTTTGTCTGCATTGTGACTATGACCTGTCATATGAGGTCCTGTGTGGAATTTTCCACTTGGAGGGTCATGATGAGGCTCAAACTGTTTCAGAATTTGGAGCAGTTCAGATTTTGGATTCTCAGGTTAGGGCTGCACAACCTGTATTAGAAAAATAGTTTTGACCCCACAGACTCCTTGCAAGAGCTCCGGAACTCCCAGGAATCCTCAGACCATCCTTTGAGCACTGCTGCTATAGAGTGATGGAAAGAACTGGTACCCTGCTTCTACCTGTTATGTCTAGACCTATAAACGTGCAAATATAAGAGTTAGGAGAATCAGTCTTACAAAACATTCCTCAAATGCCACATGCAGGTTTTGTGAATACTGCACTAACTCATGAGTATGTCCAGGACCACGAATCGGAACGGGAAGAGAGACAAGAATAGGGACACTCGGCATTTCTGGGAAAGGATGTTTTGTAAGGTAGGAGTCTATTACATTCATTGGATCTGAGAAGAAAGCTTGGATGAGCTAATCCTGACTCCCTCCTGTGCTCTGCCCTGAAAGCAGTGTTGTCTCCCACGTGGCAGTTCCACAACCCACAAACCCACCTAGCCTTCAGGTTCTAGAGCTTTTGGCTCCGAGGACATGAGGTAAGAGGTGTGAAGAAGCATTTCCCTGCGGCCTGACCGGTGTTGGTCATGAGAGTGGATGTTTCAGTTCCAGGCAGTGCTGTGTCCTGAGAGTCACCGGTCCTTCAGATGTCTCTGCTGTGGATGTATGTGACATGGCAGAGCCCCTTAAAGCCCTGGACCAGAGCAGGACCCCCTGGCCTGTGTCTGGGTACAGTGCTCCTGCATAGATCTTAGGACACAGAATCACAAACTCTCACTCTCCGAAGGGACCCTTGGTGGCCAGCCAGCCAGCCCACCACTCAGGTAGCAAAGCTTCCACATGTGGTAGCAGAAGTGGTCTTGCCATGGAGGTAAGAAAGCTTAAACTTCAGGGCCCGGTTTGCAGAGGCCCTTCTAGGACCCTGGAATAGGGTCTAGGCATGCATTCACATAGCTATATATTTTTGTATAGTTTATAATTTTTATCTTTCTTAAAGAGCTCTCCACAAGTTGTATAGGCTTCAGGAACCATGCAACCTGAACCCGCCTCTGCACAGCCAGGCCCTTCCTTGCAAGGCACTTCTCTTGAAGGAACATTGAATTTTGAGCCAGAAGAGCTGGATTTGAGCCACAACTTTGTACGAACTAGCTGTGTGACTTTGGAAATAATAACAACAGCTGACATTTACCAAGCTTTACTACATGTCAGGCACTTGGGCTAAGCTTTTGCATGCTTCATTGCGTGTAAAATTCAGAAATGCCTCTCGACTTCTCAAAGTGTCAGTTTTGTCTTTTGTGCAATGAAAAGGACAACATCCATGTGTTTTCCCACTCAGTTCTGTGCATGACCTGAGGGCGGGCCCTGCCTTAGTCATCACTGTGTCCCCAGCGCCCGGCCCAGTGTCTGGCTCATAGCTCCATGATGTCAAGGAGGTGCGCAAGTGCCTCATAGCTGTGCTGACAAAGGCAGTCGTCACGTGCACTTTGGAGGCCAGCAGCTTAGTAGTGCGAGCTTGAAGGTCTTTTCTCCTGGGGTCAGAATCAACACCATTTCCAAATCTAGAAACCTGGGTAAGTTGCTAACCTGATAAGGGAGTAAAAACACTGGTAACCACCTCCAAGACTGTTCAGAGGATGCAATAGGTAATCTACCTAAAGCACCTAACCCATGGCACATAGAAAGTATTTGACATGTTAACTATTACTAGCAGGCAACAGACAGATTTATTATAAATCACCTCCTACCTTTGCAAGGGAAGGACTGTCTTGCCCAGATTCTTTTTTTTTTGAAACAGGGTCCTGCTTTGTCACTGAGGCTGGAGTGCAGTGGCACGATCTTGGCTCCCTGCAACCTCTGCACCCCCTGAGGCCAAGTGATCCTCCAGCCTCAGCCTCCTGAGTAGCTGGTAGGCCCACACCACCATGCTCAGCTGATTTTTCCTTTTTTTTTTTGTAGAGACGGGGGTTTCTCCATGTTGCTCAGGATGGTCTTGAACCCTTGAACGCGTGTGCTGCAATTGTGGGTGTGAGCCACTGTGCTCAGCCAATTTCTCTTCTTTTTAAGAATATTTGTTTCCAAATTTACCGTGATAACCATGAATTACTTTTTTATTGAGTGTCTTAGTCCCTTTTGTGTTGCTATAAAGGAATACCTAAGGCTGGGTAATTTACAAAGAAAACAGGTTGGCCAGGCATGGTGGCTCACGCCTGTAGTCCTAGCAATTCGGGAGGCCGAGGCCTGAGGATCATGAGGTCAGGAGATTGAGACCATCCTGGTCAACATGGTGAAACCCCATCTCTGCTAAAATACAAAAAATTAGCCAGGCATGGTCGCATGCTCCTGTAGTCTCAGCTGCTCGGGAGGCTGAGGCAGGAGAATCGCTTGAACCCAGGAGGCAGAGTTTGCAGTGAGCCGAGATTGTGCCACTGCACTGCAGCCTGTCCGCAGAGCAAGACTCTGTCTCAAAAGAAAAAGAAAAGGGGTTAATTTGGCTCATGGTTCTACAGTCTGTGTAAGAATCATGGCACCAGCATCTACTTCTGGTGAGGACCTGGGCCTACTTCCACTCATGGTGGAAGGCGAATGGAAGCTGGTGTGTCTGGAGACCACACGGGAAGAGAGCACCTGGAGGGGAGAGAGGTGCCAGGCCTCTTTTAACAATCAGCTCTCGCAGGAAATAACAGAGCAAGAACTCCCGATTATGGCACCAAGCCATTCATGAGGGATCCGCCTCCGTGAGTCAAACACCTCCCATTAGGCCTCACCTCCAACACTGGAGATCAACTTTCTTTAAAAAATATATATATATTTTTCTTTTTAGTATCTTTTCTTTAGACCAGATGGGATCAAATTTCAGCATGAGATCTAGAAGGGTCAAATATCCAAACCATTGCATTGGGACAAAATTCATATAATGTAAAACTTACCCGTTTTTTTTTTTTTTTTTTTTTTGAGATGGAGTCTCGTTCTTGTCGCCCAGGCTGGAGTGTGGTGACACAGTCTTGGCTCACTGCAACCTCTGCCTCCCAGGTTCAAGCGATTCTCCTGCCTCAGCCTCCCACGTAGCTGGAATTTACAGCCGTGTGCCACCACACCTGGCTAATTTTTGTATTTTTGGTAAAGATGGGGTTTCACCATGTTGGCCAGGCTGGTCTTGAACTCCTGACCTCAGGTGATCTGCCCGCCTCAGCCTCCGAAAGTGCTGGAATTACAGGCATGAGCCACCGTGCCCAGCCACAAATGTACCCTTTTAAAGTACACAATTCAGTGGTCTTTAGCATATTCACAAAATTGCGTATATTCACTACCTAATTCCAAAACACTTTCGTCACCTCCAAAACAAACCCCACACCTGTTAGCAATCATTCCCTGTTATTCTCTGCCTGGCCCCTGCAACCACAACTCTACTTACTATCTCTGTGGATTTGCCTGCTCAAGATGTTTCATATAAATGGAATCATGAAATGCGTGGCCTTTTGTGATTGGCTTATTTCACTTAGCATAATGTCTTCAAGGTTCATCTATGTTATAAAATGTGTCCGAATTTCCTTCCTTTTTAAAGCTAAAGAATATTCCGGCCGGGCGCGGTGGCTCACGCCTGTAATTCTAGAACTTTGGGAGGCTGAGGTGGGTGGATCACCTGAGGTCAGGAGTTCAAGACCAGCCTGACCATCATGGTGAAACCCCACCTTAAAAAAAAAAAAAAGAATATTCCATTGTATGGACATAACACACTGTGCTTATCCATTCCTCTGCTGGTGGTCACTTGAGTTCTTTCTCCCTTTTGGCCACTGTGAATAGTGCTGCTATGAAAATTGGCATACAGTGATCTGCCTGAGTGTCTGTTTTCAGTTCTTTGGGGGTAGGTACCCTAGTAATGGAAGTGCTGGATTATTCAGCAATTCCATATTTAGCTTTTTGAGAAAACCCTACACTGTTTTCCATAGCAGCTGCACAACTTTACGTCCCCACCAGCAATATATGAGGGCTGCCATTTCTTCACATCCCTGTCAACCTTTCTTAGTGTCTGTGTTTTTATTATAGCCATGATAGTGGGTGTGAAGTAGTATCCTGTCATGGTTCTTATTTGCATTTTCCTAATGACTAACAATGTTGAGCATCTTTTTATGTGCTTATTGGCCATTTGTATATATATTTTGGAAAAATATCTATTCACATCCTTTGCCTATTTTTAAATTGAGTTGTCTTTTTATTGTTTAGTGGTATGAGTTCCTTAGATATTTTGGAAACAATCTTTATCAGATATATGATTTGCTAATATTGTCTCCCATTCTATCAGTTGTTTTTTTTTTTTCATTTTCTTGATGGTGTCCTTTCAAGCACAAAAGTTTTAAGTTTTGATGAAGTCCAATTTATCTTTTTTAATTTGTGCTTTAGACGTCTGAATTGCCTGATTTGCCTTATTAAAGGTCAAAGAGACTTACCTCTATGTTTTCTGAGAGTTTTATTATTTTTATTTATTTAATTTTTGTAGAGATGGGATCTCACTATGTTGCCCAGGTTGGTCCTGAACTCCTGGCATCAAGTGATTCTCCTGCCTCAGCCTCCCAAAGTGTAGGGATTACAGGCATGAGCCACCAAGCTTGGCTGTGTTTTCTGAGAGTTTTAAGTTTTAACTCTTACGTTTAGGTCTTTGATCATTTTTGGTTAATTTTTGTTTAGGGGTCCAGATTCACTCTTTTGCATGTAGATAATCAAGTTTTCCAGGATCATTTGTTGAAAGCACTACTATTTCTCATTTCTCCTATTGCCCTGGCACCTTTGTTGAAAATCAATTGCCCATAAATATATGGGTTTATTTCTAGACTACCAATTCTATTCCATTGATCTATTACATCTATCCTTATGCCAGTTACACACAGTCTTCATGCTTGATACAGAGTATGAATGTAGCTTTGTAGTAAGTTTTAAAATCAGGGGCCTGTGTGGTGGCCCACACCTGTAACCTCAGCTACTTAGGAGGCTGCACTTGAGCCCAGGAGTTTGAGAACAGCCTGAACAACATAGAGAGACCCTGTCTCAAAAAAAATTAAATTTAAAATAAAACAAATTCATATAGTTGGAAAGTGGCAGAACCAGGTGTGACCCCACAACTCTGCTATAAAAAAAAAAGTTTTAAAATCAAAAAGTGTGATTCCCACAACTTTATTCTTTTTCAGGATTGCTTTGGCCATTCTAAATCATGAATTACTTTCCTAGAAGGAAAAAAATATGTTACTATTAACAAAATACCGCATATTCAAGTCATTCCAACCCAAATGCTATGTCTTCTAGGGAACTTTCCCATACTCACCATTTGGAATATTCCTTCCTCTGGACGTTTTGTTGGTACTCCTCTTACAGTGTTTTGTATTCAAATGAGGCTGCTGGGATCTCCAATCTTATTGGAAGATAAGCTTGTTGAAGGCAGGGGTCTTGTTCACTTGGAAGTATTTCTGGGGCCAGGCACGGTGGCTCACGCCTGTAATCCCAGCATTTTGGGAGGCTGAGGCAGGTGGATCACCTGAGGTCAGGAGTTTGAGACTAGCCTGGCCAACATGGCAAAACCTTGTCTCTACTAAAACTAAAATTAGCCGGGCGTGGTAGTGCATCCCTGTAGTCCCAGCTACTGAGGAGACTGAAGCAGGAGAATTACCTGAACCCGGGAGGTGGAGGTTGCACTGAGCTGAGATCACACCATTGCACTCCACCCTGAGCAACAAGAACGAAACTCCGTTTCAAAAAAAAAGAAAAATAAAAAGAAAGAAAGTATTTCCCATGGCCCCTGGCATGGAGCCTAGGACTGCTGTGGGGCTGAGGATTTGGTGAATGAATGAATGAATGGATAACTAAAGGAATGCTATTGAGTCACTCACAGCATTTCTATTCTGATCAGAACCTAGGCAAACATCCTTAACAAAGAAGCACTTGGGAAATTCATTCATTAAATTAATGGTCACACCTCTATTGACAAGCATAGTCATGTGTTGTTTCACTGGAGGTTTCTTTAGTTTATTACAGTCATTATAATGCTTGTCAATATGAGAAAAATGTGCCCAAATTACTTGAGAAATTGTGTGTGAATTGCACACTCAGGCGTTCCACAGCTAAGGCTCAGCCTCAATCAATATGGTAACCCAGTGACAGGTCTTATCAAACTCTGGATCTTGCTGAAGCTAAAATATTTTTAGCTTTTGAATTGTGCTCTGAACAGTTCTCTTAATTAATCTGCTAATGATTTTCTTTGTTTAGAGGGATTAGTCCTAATTGATTCTAATATATGCTCCCAGAGATACATGCACTTACATATTCCCTTAAACAATCCCGACAAGAGAACTAGAGCGTCAAAACCCCTGTCCTCAGGAAGGGCACAGTCCAGAATTGGAGGCAGTACACCTATTTTGATTAGTGGGATGAGTGCTTTATCACATGGTGGGTCCAGAGAAGGAGTAAAGGATTCATTCTGCCTGGGAGGCAAGGCAGTGCCAGGCCACATCCCACATTTGAACTGAGCCTTGAAGCACGCCTAGGACTTGACCAGGTAGAGACAAGGACTGGAAGGTTTCAGGCAGGTGGATAAAGTTCCCAGCAGAAGAAACAGCTAGAGCGAAGGCATGTTCACAGGCACATACTTGTACCAATACACACTCATACACTCAGCTGCATTCTTCACCCAAGAACTGGGCCAGCCTGAAACTGGCTGAAGGATGTTATTGTGTCCACCCGAGTCAGCTCACGGCTCGGAGGCCCAGAGGCCCTGGGTTGCAGCTGTCCTTTCCCCAGGAGGGCATTTAATATCTGCCATCCCCTGCCTACCTTACCACCAGTGGAGGCCCTCTCCCTCTCACCAGGTTGGACGTTCCCCTCAGGGTCCTTACTCACTGCAACTGTGACTCAAATTCCAGGAGGCTCTGTGTGTCTGGGCCAGAGATTACTGGTCCTGATGAAGCTTGGGTATTGCAAGATGCAGAATTTTCCACCTCCCTGTGCCGGGGCCTTTGGCTGACCAGCCAAGCTGCGGCAGCAGAGAGGGAGGGCCTCCACAGCACTGTGGACGGCTGATGGTGTTGCAATTCTGTCCTCTAGTCAAAACATTGCTGAGAAACAGGCCCAAGGTGCTTTCTTCCATCGTTCAGGATGAGTATTTATTAATCATTGAAATTTAAAAATGTCTAAATTGTAATTGAAGTATACAAACATACTTTTAAATGCACGTCATTAGTGTGCAACCTGATGCATTTCCACCCACTGAATACACCTGTGTAACCGGAGCCGTGGTCCAGAAACAGAGCACGGCCAACACCCAGACTCTCCTTCCCCTCCAGGTGCTGCCTCCTCCAAGGGTGACCACCGTCCTGGCTTGTAACAGCATAGATCAATTCCTTCTGGTTTTGTACTTTACACGAATGGAATCATATAGTATGGACTCTCTTGGCACTTACTCTTGAACAAACAGGTTGGTCAGAGACTCTGGAGAGAGAAGGCAAGGGGGTATTAAAAGACTGCTCTCATGAGGAATATGAACCTACAAATGTAAAATGGAGTAAATAACATGCATGAGGGTCTCTGTGGTTCCCGGGAGAGTAGGAAAAGCAGGTGGCCTGGTAGAAAGTGCTCTTGTTGGCAGGGTATGGTGGCTCACGCCTGTTATCCCAACACTTTGGGAGGCTGAGGTGGGAAGATCACAAGGTCAGGAGATTGAGACCATCCTGGCTAACATGGTGAAACCCCGTCTCTACTAAAAATACAAAAATTAGCCAGGCGTGGTGGTACACACCTGTAGTCCCAGCTACTCAGGAGGCTGAGGCAGGAGAATCGCTTGAACCTGGGAGGCGGAGGTTGCAGTGAGCCAAGAGAAAAGAAGAAAGTGCTCTGGTCCAGGAGTCAGGGACTTGTGCTCACATTTGATATGTATCCATGGTTTGCTGTGCAACCTTGGGAAAACCTCTTTCCCTCTCTGGACCTCAGGTATATCCTCTGCAGGGTTGGGGTGGTTAATTTCCTACCTTTTCACCAGAGGAAACACTGTTTATTATCTACCCCCACCCCCACTGCTGCCCTGGGTGCCATGCTTTGAAAAATGTTTCTGACTGAGCAGACTGCACGTGAGTGATGATTAATTCGTTTCCCCATTTCTTATTAACTGGAAGAAAGACCCATGGAGCAGACTCAGATCTGCAGCAGATAGCAAGTGGTGCCACCCTGGGTGGACAGAATTCCAGTCAAAAGCAGAGGCTCTTTCTGCCTGAGTGACTTGACTACAGCTTCATATCAGGGAAGTATTCAGAGCCTAGTGTACCCAGTGAAATATAGCAAATAGTTTGAAAACACTGAAACTATTGTGCAGCCCTAAGCTCTGGGCCCTGGGCCCAGGAACCACCGAGAAGACAATCACTAACTTTCCTTCCAGCTCTGATAAGTCAAAGGTCTGGGGTCACCCAGCTGTCCTTGAAATTGACTTCAGAGTTGTGGCATATGAAACCCCTCCCCTGACCTGGACCCCAACCCCATCCTATGCCCTTCACCCCAGCAGGGCCCCTGCCCAGCCCATTGCTGGAGTCCTAGGGGACCCAGGGCTATCTCATGTTGCTCCAGGGACTCTTTGGAAATTGCTGATAGGACGTAAGTCAGTAGAACACTGTGATCACTTCTCCCTACAGCTCCAGGAAGCTCCCACTAGTCCAGGAAGAGAAGCTCTGGGGGCTCTACAGGAATGTGGCCTGGCCTCCAGGGGCCTCTCCTCCTGCAGTCCTGGCTGCCCATAGATCAGGCTCCAGGGCCTCACTCCCCTCTGTGTACCCCTGAGAGCTCTCTGCTTTCTAGCCCTGTTTCCATTTCTGTCCATGATCCTAGGATAGGGTGAAGTCTGCTTGAGGACATTAAACCCCATTATGGGGAGCCAGAACCACACCCAGAATAAGTCAGAATGCGACTAGAGCTGGGAGCAAAGAGGGAGAGAGCTCATCCGGGAAGGACTTGGTCAAAGAGAGCTTCTTGGTCAGGCGAGATGGCTCACGCCTGTAATCCCAACACTTTGGGAGGCCGAGGCAGGCAGATCACCTAAGGTCAGGAGTTTGAGGCCTACCTGGCCAACATGGCAAAACCCCATCTCTACTAAAAATACAAAAATTAGCCAGGCGTAGTGATGGGTGCCTGTAATCCCATCTACTCAGGAGGCTGAGGCAGGAGAATCGCTTGAACCTGGGAGGCAGAAGTCGCAATGAGCCGAGATTATGCCATTGTACTCCAGCCTGGGTGACAGAGCAAGACTTCATCTCAAATAAAAAAAAAAAAAGTGAGAGAGAGAGAGCTTCTTGAAGAAGGGAACTTATGGATGGATGCAGAAGAAGGGGCCAGAGCTCTATGGAATGAGGGTGTGTGCTGCAGGTGGGGACATTGCAGCTGCGACACTCTCCATGTAGTATTCTGAGCAGTAAGAGGGTGTTCAGGAGTGACCAAAAGGTCACCTCTAGAGGAATGAAGTAGCCAGAAATTCACTAGGGTGATGAGGTAGGCAGGAGTGGTATGCAATGGGTCTGCTGAGAATGTAGAACTTGATATCAAGACACCCAAAAGCCTCCATTGGATATTTAGACATGCTTGGGGCAGATAACTGAATGGCCAAGGACAAACAGCCCAACAGTCCAGCATCTGATCCATTTTCACTGTCTGCAAGGCAGGTGGTGGGTCTTTGCACAATGAGCCATAAAGGGGATGGAGGGGTGAGGCCAGTGGTGTGATCTTGGGATGAAGGAATGCTTGCCTGTGAGTCCACCTGGGTAGGCTTCTTGAAAGAGCTGCAATTTCTGGAACAATGTGACAGTTGAGACAGAAGTCTTGGTTATAGGAAATGGTTTCTGAGCATGTTCTCTGGGCTGGCACAGCTCCAGAAAATAAGGGTGAAGAGCGGTGACCCCTGCCCTGAGGGCACTGGCCTTCTGTGGAAGAAGGCAGACAATGGGCAGCTGAGCATGGCATGGTTGAAGAGCTTGAGAAAGCTGTGATGGGGATGGGAAAGTGTCTAAAGTCAGCTGAGTCTGAACTGTGTTTTGACAGATAAATAGAAGTTCTCTGGCTGGGCTTCGTGGCTCGCGCCTGTAATCCCAGCACAGGTAAGCAGATCACCTGAGGTCAGGATTTTGAGACCAGCCTGGCCAACATGGAGAAACCCGGTCTCTACTAAAAATACAAAATTAGCCAGGCATGGTGGCGCAAGCCTATAATCCCAGCTACTTGGGAGATTGAGGTAGGAGAATCGCTTGAACCTGGGAGGCAGAGGTTGCAGTGAGCCAAACTGTACCATTGCACTTTAGCCTGGGTAGCAAGAGCGATACTCCATCTCAAAAAACAAAAAACAAACAAATAGAAGTTCTGAGGGGTGAAGTGGGAACATGCACACACACACGCGTGAGCGCGCGTGCGCGCGCGCACACACACACACACACACACACACACACACATCGACCTTAGAGTAGGATCCCCGAAAGAAGACCCAAGGCCATCCAAAGCATAGCCACGATCACAAATACAGACACTGATCTCGGGGGCGTAGGTGAATCATCCTGGGCACAGTGAGCCCAGCTAGGGCACAGCCTGGCCTCGGGCAGGAGCATGGGTGGTAGATGCAATGCAACAGCGTGACTTTGGCCAGACCACTGATGGGAACCCGGCAGGACGGGTTCCCTGAGACTGAGCAGCGCTGAGAGTGTGTGGCCATGGAGTAAGGGGCCAGTGAGGAGGGTGATGGTGGGACACCTGCAGTGGGAGTTAGTGGCGGTTCAAGTCATGAAGGTGGGGTGGCAGTGGTGGCTGTGGCAGGGCAGCGCAGCGGGGTGGTTAGATGTGGGGGCTTCAGAGTCCAGCAATCCTAGTGATGGTTGTTACCACTTCAAAGACATCCAGGAACTCGGCCTAACACGTGGCTCCTGGAGGACTGGGGAGAGCAGGTCAGCATCACACAGGGAGTTTTCTCAAAGTGCATGTGCCCCCCAGCCCACATTCCCACCCCTACTTCAGACAGCATGGCCTCCAGGGCAGGTGGACAAGCACAGTGCCAAGGCCCCACGGGTAATTCTGATCCATCCCTGACACCTTGTCTTTCTGCCCCAGAATGACCATCCAGGAAGGTCATTGAAGGAAAGGAAGGAGATACTGTTCCTCTCAACTAAATAAACCACCTGCAGCTCAGTCCAGCCCAATTCAACAAACTAGCCTATTCATTCAACACGTTTTTTCTCAAGCATCCACGCTGGGCGAGGCATTGGAGACCCAAGACCCAGCTCTGTACCCGTGGTGGGGAAAACAGTCCAACAGTGCTGTGCAGCTCTGTGATAAGGAAGACGAGAGTATTCTAGGGACACCCAGGAGGGGCAGTCTTGGCTCATCAGGGAACGCTTCCTAGGGGAAGAGTAGGTGAGGGCCAGGGGGCAGCCAGGAAGGTGAGAGATGGCCTTCCTGAAAGAAGCAGCCACCAGCACACAGCCTGGAGGCAAAAGAGCAGAGCCAGCTCCCAGAAGCACTGGGAATCCACGTGTGGTCTGCAGGTGAGCGGAGGCAGGGAGACCAGGGGGCTAGAGTTCGGTCTGCAGGCAATCGGGAGCCAGGGAAGGCTCTTTCTGAGAGAGGCTGGGGTGCACCCCAGGGCCTGTGGGGAGAGACCCCTGCACTCAGAGGATGGCTTTGTGGGCTGCCCTGGGCTTCTTAGCAAGAGATACTGAAGGGCTGAATAAAGAGAGCATCCGGCTGGGCGCGATGGCTCACGCCTGTAATCCCAGCACTTTGGGAGGCTGATGCGGGAGGATCACGAAGTCAGGAGATCGAGACCAGCCTGACCAACATGGTGAAACCCCGTCTCTACTAAAAATACAAGAATTAGCCAGGCATGGTAGCGTATGCCTGTAATCCCAGCTACTTAAGAGGCTGAGGGAGGAGGATGGCTTGAACCCGGGAAGCGCAGGTTGCAGTGAGCCAAGATCGTGCCACTGCAGTCCAGCCTGAGTGACGGAGTAAGACTCCGTCTCAAAAAAAAAAAAAAAAAAAAAAGAGAGAGAGAGAGCATTCATGCGCCCAGAGATGCAGGGCTGGATTCCTCAGAAACACAACCCCGGCTGTAGCTGACCCCTTCCAGGAGGCTGCATCCCCGCGCCCTGGGGCCCGCTGCAGGGATTTCTCTGGCAACCATGTGTTCAGCCATCACCATCCAGCTTTTCCCTGCTCTCCTCCCTCTTGGCTTCCTCTTCCCTCTCTCCCTCCCCACTCTTGGTGCAAAGTCTTTGGACAAGCCATCCGATTTCCTCCGCATCATCCAGAAACCTCCTCTCCCCTTCCTGGCCACCCTGGAAGCTCAGCTCTCTTTCTGCATGGTGACTGTCCAATCTGTGTTCTGCTCATTCACCTTCTCAGGTCCAAAGGCCTTTCCTGCTCCATCGCCATCAGTTCCTCCCAAAGCCACGCCCTGCAGCCTGTGTTTCCCACGCCTGCATGTCCCCAAGCTTCAGTTGAACGCTCCTTTCTGGCTGCATCCCTCTGTGCTTCTGATGCTGGCTCCTTCATCCCCACCCACCTGTCCCCTGTCTCACTCACCTTGACCTCCAGGCCTCCCCCACCACTTTGCCCTCCTGGCCCAAGCTCCTCTGGCCTTCACACCTTCCCTATCTGCCACCCTCTGCCCAGTTGCCCACTGTGCCCACCCAGACACTCTAGGCTGAAGGAGGTGGCTGCCTTCCCCACTTCCAGCCCTGGGCTACTGGGCCCCAGGGAGAACAGCAAGCCACAGGGCAGATTCTGGCCTCTTACCTTGAACAGGCTCTCCACTGCCCCACCCCAGCTCCACATCCCCTCCTCCCACTGCAATTATTCCAAACTCTCCCGTTTCTCCAGTCCCCCCACCACCCTTCACCAGTCTCCCTCTGAGCAGCTCATCTTCCTCCTCACTCACAGAGAAGACAGAAGCCCAAAGCCAGGAATGCCCTCCACTGCCTGCCACCCCACCTTCACATTTCTTTTTTTTTTTTATTGCTCACCCCACAAAGAGCACCTTCACATTTCAACATCAGGCACATCCCAATTTTCCTCCTTCCTCCTGAAGCATGGCCCTGGGCTGGGAGGAGCCCATGTTCTGGAGCCCAGCTCCCCATCCTCCCTGGGCACCGGCCTCCATCTGTCATCCTCCTCTGGCCTCCCTCTCCAACCTCACACTCTTTGCCAGCTCCTCCCATAATCCCCGCCATTCCCCACTTCTGCCCAACCTCCCATTCATTCCTACCCACAGCCTTCCGGCTTCTGCAACTCCCCAGAGCCTTCTCTAGCCCATCACAGAAGCATCTCGAACCCAGAACATCCAGAGCTCATCTCATCATTTCCCTCCAACCTGTCCCTCCTCCAGTGCTCTCAGTGCTGCTCAGTAAAGAACAGCAGGGCACACCTGCACAGCCAGTGTCATTCTGCACTCCCCGCTCTCCCTTACCCCCAACCCAGACACCCTCCAAGTCCCCCGAAGGCTCCTGTTAAATATCCCAGAATCCATCACTATGTTTGTGCTGGGCCAGGCATTGACCTTGGAAGCTCTGGCACGCTATTCATTCAGGTATTCACTCAACAAGCACTGCTTGGAAAGCCCACCCATGCCGCACTGACTCAGCTTGCATTCACAGTTCCCCCTCGGGTAGTCGCTCCCCTTGGCACTTGACTTCTCCCATCCTAGCACCGTCATTGACATGGGCTTCACCTTCGGCTTTGTCTTGCATTCTACCTGCCTTCAGGTTTAGCCGTGCCCCTCGCTACCGTCTCTGGCTTCTGTGGACCTCCTCCTGGCCCGTCAGTGAGGTCTGTCAATGGCAATTATAAGGAGGAGTTGCAGTAGTTACGAGGGCTCATGGCAGCAGTGGTGGTGACGGGGAATGCCTGAGATGGAGCTGGGGGGTAATGACTCTATTAGAATTTCCTTAAGGACTTTTATTAATTTATGCAGTCAATAAACATTTACTGAGAACCTACAATGTGTCAGGCACTGAACTAGGCCCTGCGGATACGTCAGAGAGCAAAAAATATAGAATCCTCCTGGAGCTTACAGTGCAGTCGGGGAGATGTGTCATAATTATGATCAAGAGAGGCGCTCCACCAGGCACTCCACCAGGGTTGTACCTGGTGCTCTGAGCCTGTATCAGAGGCACTTGGTCCTCTCTGAGGAAGTGACAGTTATGCTGAGATCTGAAGGACAAAGATGTGTCAATTAAAAGAAAAGGGAGGGCTGGGCATCCCAAGACCAGCATATGCAAAGGCCCCTCAGGGAACAGAGGGAACACACAGGACAAGAAACGTTGGGTGGGCTGTCGGGCGCAGTGGCTCACACCTGTAATCCCAGCACTATGGGAGGCCGAGGCGGGCGGATCACGAAGTTAAGAGATAGAGACCATCCTGGCCAACATGATGAAACTCTGTCTGTACTAAAAATACAAAAATTAGCTGGACATGGTGGCACATGTCTATAGTCCCAGCTACTTGAGAGGCTGAGGCAGGAGAATCTCTTGAATCTGGGAGGCGGAGGTTGCAGTGAGCTAAGATCATGCCTGGCAACAGAGTAAGACTTTGTTTCAAAAAAAGAAAAAAAAAGAAAAAAGAAAAGAAATGCAGGGTGGGCAAGGACCATAAGGGTCACACTTTTTGTTTTTGTTTTGAGATGGCGTTTCTCTCCTGTTGCCCAGGTTGGTGCAATCTCGGCTCTCCACCTCCCAGGTTCAAGTGATTCTCCTGCCTCAGCTTCCCAAGTAGCTGGGATTACAGGCGCCTGCTACCACAACCAGCTAATTTTTTGTATTTTTAGTAGAAACGGGGTTTCACCATGTTGGCCAGGCTGGTCTCAATCTCCAGACTTCAGGTGGTTCGCCTGCCTCGGCCTCCCAAAGTTTTGGGATTACAGGCGTGAGCCACTGCACCAGGCTGGGACATACTTTTTAACAATTGTAAGGTAACATACAAAACTCACCGTTTTAATCAAATCGAAGTGAACAACGCAGTGGCATTTACTAAATTCACAGTGGTGTGCAGCCATCACGACTACCTGATTCAGAATGTTTCACTGCCCGAAAAGGAAACCCTGTTTCACTCCCCATTCCTCTCTCACCCCGCCCCTGGCAACTATTTATCTATTTCCGGTCTCCATGGATTTGTCTATGTTGGACATTTTATCTATATGGAATCATACAGTACCTAGACTTTTGTGCCTGGCTTCTTTCATTTAGCATAATGTTTTGTGTTCTTTTTAGATAGAGGTCTCACTCTGTTGCCCAGGTTGGAATGCAGTGGTGCAGGCATGGCTCACTGGAATCTTGAACTCCGAAGCTCAAGGGATCCTTCTGCCTCAGCTTCCCAAGTGGCTGGGACTACAGGTGCATGCCACTGTGCTCAGCTAATTTTTTATTTTTTTTGTGGAGCTGGGGTCTCGCTATGATGCCCAGACTGGTCTCAAACTCTTAGGTTCAAGTGATCTTCCCACCTTGGCCTCCCAAAGTTCTGAGATTACAGGCGTGAGCCAGCATGCCTTCAAAACATAAAATGTCTTTAAGGTTTATTCGTGTTGTAGCAAGCATCAGTATTTCTTTCCTTTTCATGAATGAATAATATTTCACTGTGTGGCTATAGCACAATTTGTTTATCCATTTGTGTATTGATGGACATTTAAATAATTTCTACCTTTTGGCTATTGTGATTAATGTTGCTGTGAACATGTGTGTGCAAGTTACTGTCTGAACGCTAGATTTTGATTCTGGAGTGGAATTGTGGAATCAGATGTTAACTCCGTGTTTTACTTTTTAAGCAACAGCCCACACTTCTAATTGCATTACTTAAATTCAAGCAGTGGTGGTAAAGATAACATCTGAGAGTCATACTGTTATTTTTCAATATTTACAGTTTCTTTTCATCTCTTTTTATGCAGGTTGTTTAAAGTGGAGGAGAACAAGCTGAGACGGGCCAGCTCAGTAAACTGCCCCATAGACTGAATAAATTCATTTGTATTGCAAGCCCCACCAGGCCGGGGATCTTTGTCAGTTTCAATTCCTGGCATATTTCAAGTCTAGAACAGTGAGTGGCATATGGTTGGTGCTCACCATATGGCTGGTGCTCAATAAATATTTGTTGCATGAATAAATAAATACAATGAACTGCCTCAAATGTGCTAAAATCTCAAGAAAACAGACATTCATCAAGTAGAACCACAGGAGAATGGGCCGACATTGTAGCCAGAGGTGGATGGTTAGACATGGGAAAGGACTTCCCAGAACTATGGGACCCTCAACCCTTGGGGAAGCCTCAACTCCTATTCTTTTAACACCCGCCATGTGCAGGTACTTTTACAAATGTTTATATGGCAGCTCTGAGAGTCTGTGTGGCTGTGGAACCTGAATCCATCCCCAGGCTGCAGGTCATGCAGGCCTTGCTCCCGCCATGGGGACGGTGGTCCTCAATCCCAAGGCCAATGCTCAGCCCTGAGAACGCCTGGGGGTGAGGTCAGCTCAAGGGTACTCGAGGGGCCCTCAGAAGAGCTGTGGAAAATACACAATGTAACCGGAGGAGGAAGGAAGGATGGCAGCCGAGCGTGCAAATTGGAGGCTGATATTGAATTGCAGCAGAATGAGCAGAGGATTAGGTGCCCCACCTGGACCCACCCCAGAGAATACCAAGGCCTGGGCCAGCCCTTGTGAGAAGCTGCAGGCCAATTCCCAGGTGGAAGCCAGGCCCGATGAGAAGGGGCAATGAGGCAGGGTGGGTGGTCCCAGGCAGGAAGACACCATTGATTTGGCTGAGGCCCTCCTTCCTGAGCCCTCCATCCTCAGCCTGGGCATCCCTCACTCACAGAACTCCTCTTTGTTCTGGGGGCAGAACTGGGGGGATCAGAGCCAAGTCGAGACCCTAGGCCAAGTTGCTGCCTTCAGAGAGAGCAGGGGAGAGGGGGATAGGAACATATCCAAATGCCCAGGATTCTGAGGGGTGGGGAAGGGGAAACTGCCTTGACTGAGTAAGTCAGAGAAGGCTTCCTGGAGGAGGGTGCAGGGTATGGGGCTGGGTTGAGATACAGGAAGATCTGGGTTTGAATTATAGCTTGGCTGCTTCCTAGCTGTTTGATCTTGGGCAAACCTTTCGTTCATTCTACATATTTTGGAGTTTCTACTCCATGCCAACCATGTGTGAAATGTTGGGAGAACAAAGGCGAATTAGATCCGGCTCTTGTCCTCAGAGCTTAAGCAAATCATCCGGGCGGCGTGACCCACGCTACAGTGGAGGTGGAATACTGGGCCGCAGGGCAGGGCCACAAGACACGGTGGGCAGCTTAACCTCTCTGAGCCTCCGTATCCCTAATCCACGTGATGGGGCTTGTAACCACTTCTCACATTGTTGAGAGAAAAGGGTGAGCCTGACTCAGAGCTGTGGCAAAGGAAGGGCAGGGCAGGCTATGAGGACAGGCACCGAGCTGTCAGCAGCTGAGGTTAGGGAGGGGCAGGAGAGGGTGTAAAGCAGGGCGGGAGAGAGCAGGGCTCTGGGCAGAGGCTGAGCCAGGTCCTGCAGATCACCCAGTCGCTTGAGTCCCTGAATGCTGGAGTCAGGCACTGGAGAGCCAGGACAGTTCAGCTGCAGCTCCTCTGAGCAGGGAGTCAAACAGGTTTGGGTGACCTTTGTGAGCAAGGTCCCAGGGTGTCGCTAGTTTCTACTTACTTCTCTGGTAATGACCCCGGTGCGGTCTGGCTCTGACAGTCACAGCTCCTCTCTCTCCCTATAGGGCAGAAACAGACACCAGCTCTCCTGGACCAGCTGGTAAGACCTTCCCGGCTGCCCCCCAGGCCTGAGAGGAGGCGCCCCGAAGTGTGCATGGAAGCGCAGGGAGCTAGGAGGCTACAGAGGCACCACTGGCTCTGGGGCCTGCAGCCCAGACAGCCCCCCTCCAGACGTAATGGGGGAGGAAGCCAGGGACCAGGAGGAATTCAGAGGTCAGAGGAGGAACAGTGTCAGGAAATATGCCCTCCTCCAGCTCCTCCTCCCAACTGCTCTCCCCTCCTGCTAGTGCCCACAATGGCTCCCGCTGCCTCCTGTAAGGAAGCTTTATTAGCCTGCAGCCTGTACTCCTTCACACCACAGCGCTGGCAGGACCCCATTAGTCCGCTTATTCAACCCTCCCCTGGTGCACAAACCCTTGCCAAGCAGGTAGAAACTCACCATTTCACAAAGCAGCGTCATTAGAAAGGTTTCCCTGGCCCTATCCCCCCACACCTAATCTTTGTTAAATGTGGGCAGACTTGTTCCTGGCCCCTTCTCATCCCACCAATGCACAAACACGCCTGCTCCCTCTCTCCAACCAGGCTCCAAGAACCAACCTCTCCCCTGAATCAGGTCCCTGAGGACCACTACATGGCTGCAACACAGAGGGTCGGGGGCAGGGCACAGGTGGGCTTAGCGGGGTATAAAGGCTGGCAGTTTGCTCATTAATTCACTTGACAAGCATATACTGTGCACCTCTGAAGGGCCGGGCCCTGTACTAGGTGCTGTTGCCATGGTGAGCAAATCCAGAAATGGACCCTGCCTTCTAGGAGTTCACGGTCCAGAGAAGAAGCCCGACGCCGAACAGAGAATCACATCTGTGAGCAACACAAAAGGCAAGGCAAACCCAGGCAGATGCTCCCTCCCGGGACTCTGTGTTATGGGCCTACAGAAAGCCTCTCCCAGAGAAAAAGCGATTTTTCAGCAAGAACCTCCAGCAGTGGCTTTCAGACTGTGAGTGGCAACACATTTGTGGGTCATAAAATCAATTTAGTAATTGTGACCTGAATTACTTGTTAGTGAAATGGAGAGGAATTTAAAATATCACACTCAGGAAATGCTGTTTTGTGAAATGTTAGTTTCAGTTATCTATCTGAAACTAACATTTCAGTTATCTATCTGAAACATGTCTGAGAGATCATGTTTATGTGTTAGGAAATTAAACATATTTCTTACTGCAGGTCTCAATCAAAAAGGTCTGAAAGCCACTGGCCTAGAGTTTGAGGAAGAGTTAGCCATGAGAAATGGTGGTGACACAGGTTCCACAGAGAAGAAACAGTAGGTGTCAGGCTCTGAGATGAAAAGGCTAGAAGGGGGACACACCAAGTCCAAGCTCTGGCCTTGTCTCATGGGTAATGGGAAGGCACATAAGGTTAGCGAGATCCCATCTTCTTCATCCCTGGGCCCCACCCCATGGGCAGGAGGGAAATGGCAGGAAGCTGTCTTTGTGTCTCCCCAGGAGCCTGGACCTGTGACCTTCTCTGACTCCACCTGGGCCTCAATTGTCAGGACCTCCTGGCCTTCGAGGTAGGGTTTGGAGGAAGAAGTCAGCCTATTATGGGGAGAAGGCTTGAATTTCTATATTCATAGCTCGTCTCTGTCACTTACTAGCCTTGTGATCATGGGCAACTTGTCTAATCTCTTTGTGCCTCAGTTTCCTCCTTTGTAAAATAGGTCTCATAGAACTCATCCCCAAAAGTCCTTGTGAGGATTTAGTTTGTTACCCAGATGTCCGCAGGCCTCCAGTAAAAGAATATGTTTTTAGTATAAGTATGTATGTCCCAAATATTGCTTGGAATATGCTTATACTAACAAAATCATTTGTTGCTTATCTGAAATTCAAATTTATCTGGATGTCCTGTATTTTATCTGGAAACCCTACACAGAAATCAAATGTCTCACGCTGTGTCTCAGAGCTGCATGGTTCCAATGCCCTCCATCCTTCAGAGGCTGTCTGAGACCCTGGGTACGACTCCCACCCTCCTCTCTTGCCACCCGGTGGCCGGGGCAAGAGGGCTGCTCGCTTCACTCCATCCTGCTTTGCTTGGTCCCTTCTCCCTCAGTCCCCAAAGCACCAGCCTCACAGGCCTGCTGTGTGACCCACTTTTACCGACCTTTCAGGGAGAGTAGAGGGCATTTGTGACTCAGCTCTCAGAGCAGGAAACACACCTCTTGTCAACTGTCAGACAGTGCTGCTTTGAATTCCATCACAGTGCTCAGCAGGGGGCGTCATTGCCAGCCAAAGCCACCACCACTCAACCCTGTCGAGCCCCCAGACACCCTTATCCACCTCCCCTTTTTCACCCCCCTCCTCCTTTTTTAAACCACCAGCGAACCACACCCTAATCCATGTCTTTATTATTCAAAGATCTTAAGCACCCTTTCCCACCTCGTTCCCACCTTGATTGTTTCAGGGAGTGAGTTAGGGATTTACCTTTACAATCAAAAAAGTCGTCTCAAAGCCAGACTACTGGGCTTCTAATTCAGCCTTCCCACTTACTAGCTGTGACATCTCAGGAAAGTTACTTAACCTCTCTCTCTGCCTCATTTTCCTCATCTTTAAAAAACAGGATGTTAATATTTAGCTCCTGAGATGAGTGAGAGGATTTAAGAGAGCTGATATATCCGAGAATGTTTAGAACAGTGCATGGCAGAATGGGCATCGCACATGAGTTTAATCTTGTAACTGCTGTGTTTCACCAGTTCTAAGGTGTATCTCATTTCTCATCATAAGAACTCTTCCAGTTGTGTGGCAGCTGGGAGTGGCTGTCATTGCTGGCGCGTAACTAAGTTTGGTCAGGTGAGTGCCATGCCTTCAGCTTAACTGCTGTTTAAAATGTCTTCAAAAAGGTTACACTGTGGTTTAGCATTTGAACATAGTTATTGCGTATGCAGAAAGGCAGGGAGACAGAAGAGCGGAGCAAGATTTTGATATTAGTGAAGAAGTTGTCGTTGAAGAATGACCACAATTTCATATTTTCTTGCAAATCAGCAGCCAAGTGTTTTATGAGACCTAAGAAAAGAAGAACCTCTCCTGAAGCAATCTAGGGACAGAAAAAAAAAGAAAAAGAAAAAAGAAAAGAAGAGCCTCATAAGTAAATGGAACTGTTGTGTGGTGTTGTTTTATTATGAAGAAAAGGGCAAAATGATTGCTAGTCACACGTGAAGCGAGGAAACACCGGCAATAAAGCTTGCAGAATATCTGAGGCTTGAAAATAAATGCTGGGAACAATAGTGGACAATCTTTTAAAGAATGGCACATTGCCAGCGCTCCTGATGGCACAGAAGGTGATACCGTGTAGGAAAACATCAAGGGTTCTGAGTCAAAGAGGGTTTCGGGAAAATTGGGCTCTGAATGTGAAGAAATTTGGGGACTATTTTAGCCAATTTGTTTTGCCTGTAATTTCCTTTCATACATGCACAAGAGCAATTTTAACTTTAAAGACTGATATCTAAATGAATCTAAAATACATTTTTTTATATACAGGGTCTCACATTCACCTGGGCTGGAGGGCAGTGGTGCAATCTCAGCTCAATGCACCTTCTGCCACCCAGGCTCAAGCAATCCTCCCACCTCAGCCCGGACTACAGGTGCACACCACTGTCCTCAGCTAATTTTTTGTGAGTATTTTTTTGTAAAGACAGGGTTTTGCCATGTTGCTCAGGCAGGTCTCAAACTCCTGGGCTCAAGTGATCCACCCACCTTGGCCTCCCAAAGTGCTGGGCCACCAAGCCCAGCCTAAAAGACTTCTTTCAAAAAGTAAAATTGAAAATGGTGAGAAATCAACTTGGGGGTCATTTTCCTTCTCTGGTTTTAAAAAATTATTGTTTTTAATTGTAGTAAGATACACATAACATAAAATGTACCATCTTAACCATTTTTAAGTGCACAGTTCAGTGGAATTAAGCACATTCACATTGCTGTGAATCCATCAGCAATTTTTGTCATGTTTTAATTAATAGATTAATAGTGCATCATAGACACATCGATTTCCTAAGACACAGTGTAGTGGCTGCTATAGAAAAAATGCAGCCATCCCTCCAAGATAGCAGAGCTGCCAGCCAGAAGCACAGCCCAGCCTCGTCAGCTTTGATGGAATGAAATGACTTTCCCTTCTCCCTGGAATGAAGGGAAAGTCAAATGCAAACACAGGCACGAGCTGGGTCATTGTTGGCCCCTTCCCCTCCTCCCAGACTAGGGGCCAGATCAGAATGTGAGTCCTGACTACTACTGTAAGCTGTGCGGCAAGTCGCACTCTCTGGAATCCATGTTCTCATTATGTAAAATGGAATCCACAGGCAAGATAATCTCTAAGATCCCATCAGATTCTAAGTGTATGATTGCATGATTGAATGACTACACAACACACACACCACCACAAACATATGCAAATTCAGGTTGGGGCTTTGTGGACTCCAAGGAGAAGCTGTCACACCTATTCTGGTTTATTGGGAAGCAAGAGATTTCACCCGCCTGGATTAGGAGTGGTTCTTCCCAGAATCAAGGATCAGTGGGGTCACTGTCTCAAGATTGCGAACACCTTGACCAAAGGAGGAGAGACTGGAAAGGGTGTGTGGCCCATCGGAGAGTACACAGCAACCTGATTGTTGGGTGTGGATTTAGAAACCATTGTCACAGCTTCGGTTCCTATGAGGTCCAAAGAGAAGGTTTTCCAGGGACCACTGGACTGCATTTGAGAAGCAGTAAGATAATGAATGTGAAAGTATTTTGCAACTGAGAATGTATCAAACATATATATGGGGACTCCCAGGCTCAGTCCTGAACCTGGCCAGGTGGGGTGGACAATATGTTGGAGGGTCAGGAGAAGTCATACATGAAGCCACAAAAGGAAGGAGTGGAGAAGGCATGTTCCCTGGGTGGGGAGAGAGGCACACCCAAGCCAGACCCCTCTGAGTCCTTGTCTCTTCCTATGTGCAGAGTCTGGAAGTGGGCCCCAGATCCCCTTCACATGACACGGATCTCCCTCTCCCTCGGATCTTCTCCTGAAGTTGGGAGGGATGGCTGAGGGAAGAGTGCCAGGGCATCTGGTGCCTATGAGTCAGGCCCGGTGTGAGGCACTGGCAATGTATCGGAAAACAAACCCCACAGGAATCCCTGCTCTTTCGGAGCATCCCTTCTGTATGGGTAATTTTTATTCTTTCTTCCTCCCCTTCCTTTTCCCCTTTCTCTTCCTCCTCCTCCTTAATAGCAGGAGTCATGAGTCCCCATATATATGTATGATACATTCTCAGTTGCAAAATACTTTCCCATTCATTATCTTACTGCATTCTCAAAACAACTTTATGGGGTAGGCATCAACATTCCCATTGCCCAGATGAGGAAACTGAGGCACAGAGTGTGGCTTGGCAGTATGGGGTGTGGCAGAAAGCTCCAGACCAGGCTCCAGTCTCAGCTCAGCCACTAACCTGCTGGAGCACCTGGACAAGTCACTCCCCTTCCTGGGCCTGTCCTCACCCCTCCTCCCCACCCCACACCCCCATGATACGACAAAAGGCGCTCCACTCCAGTCTCCAATTCCTCCCAGATTTCTGTTCCTGGGACTGTGACTTGCCCAGGGACCTGCTGTACAGGAGCTAGAGCAGGATGCAGGAGCCCGTCCTCCTGCCCCCACTCTGAGACCGACCCTGCTGTGAATCCCCAGGAAAGGGAGTAAGGCTGGAGGGATTAGGGAAGGGCCAGTGAGTGGGGCTGGGGAAACTGCTAGACTTGAACGCCTCCAGGACCCCAGTGGCCACAGCAGCATTGATGGCAAGAGGCAGCATTGCCCAGATGCCAGGCTGAGTAGACACCAAGGCCAGAGAGCTGCTTATCAGGCATCACAGCTGCCCAAGCCTGCACCGCTCACTGTCCCACAGAAATGTCTTTCTCCTGTGGCCAGAGTGTCCCTGAGCTCCCCTGAGTTCCTAGTACCTGTCACAGCTTCTGGGACCCCAACACATGAGTGTGCAAAGACCTGTTCTCCTCAAAGTATAAATAATACTGCGAGGAAGGGCTGATATTCATCGATCACCTACTGTGGACCAGGTGCTGCTCTGAGCACTTGACATACATGGTTCCATGCAATCCAAGCCCCAATCCACCGGGTCAGTTTTATTCTCCCCATTTTACAGAGAAAGACAAGAAAGGTTAAGCCATGTAGATGGAACAGGCTGATGCCGGAATGGACACCCTCAGCTTCCTCAGCCACCCCCAGGTTGACTCCATCACTGAGGCCCAGGGTCCCAGTGCCCCACAGCTCTGGGAGCTGCTATTTGGCAGGGGCTCCCAGGAGAAGGTGAAGCTTAATGATTTATGGGTGATTAGCTCAAGAACGCAAGCACAGGAGAGACAAACCTTTCTGCCTTGGAGATGTGTTACAAGCCAACCAGTTATTTTCCATCCCTGTGAAGCAGGGATAATTGGAGGTCTGACGGAAGAGCTTCCCAGTCCCCAGAAGGGGCAGCGCTGATGCACTCTCTCTCTTAGTTTTGGGTAAGGTGTTGCTCCTGCCTTGGTCAACAGTCTGAGTGAGAGAGAGGGCCACTGGGCACCATCCCCACCAGAGGTTCCCATTCACGAGACCCCATGGGTGCTGGGGGAGGCCCTGGGGCAGCAGGCCTGGGGTAACCAAGGGAACAAACACGGAAAACCAGGGACGGCAGTCCTTATCTGGAGCTCATTAAATGGGGAACATTAGTCAGCTGTGAAGGCCAAGATGGGGTGATAGGCACGCGGGTGGGCTGGGAAGGACCACGGGGGCAGAGGCCGCCATGGAGGAGAAGAGGTATTGGCCTCAACAACTCCACCTCCCGGCCATGTGCCCAGATCCAGGGTGGAAGGACCCTATAAATGCCCATGACCCAGGCTCCCCAGAGGCCTTGAGAAAGAGAGGAGAGAGAGTGAGAGAGAGTGCAGGGAGCCTCCTGGCCCTGTGACGGCTGGGCCAGCCACACAGGGCTTAGCATGTGGGAGCTCCGCTCCATAGCCTTCTCCAGGGCCGTGTTCGCAGAGTTCCTGGCCACGCTCCTCTTCGTCTTCTTTGGCCTCGGCTCGGCCCTCAACTGGCCACAGGCCCTGCCCTCTGTGCTACAGATCGCCATGGCATTCGGCCTGGGTATCGGCACCTTGGTACAGGCTCTAGGCCATGTAAGCGGGGCCCATATCAACCCCGCCGTGACTGTGGCCTGCCTAGTAGGCTGCCATGTCTCCTTTCTCCGGGCCGCCTTCTACGTGGCTGCCCAGCTGCTGGGGGCTGTGGCCGGGGCCGCTCTGCTCCATGAGATCACACCAGCAGACATCCGTGGGGACCTGGCTGTCAACGCTGTGAGTAGCTACAACTTTGCCATCCACAAGGGGCAGATCCTGGGGAATCCCTTGTAAGGGATGAGATGGGAGGGATGGGCTCTGGGTGAGGTGGGGAGAGAGATGGAGACAGAGGCAGAGAGAGAGGCTGGAGCCAGGACCACAGCCACCATAGGAGGCTCAGGATAAAAGGAGCAAGGATGCCAGAGCAAAGGCAGGATGCAGACAGACTGCTGGCTTCTTCTGTCCTGAGCGTCATGCAGGAAGAGTTGCGTGCGGGTTTCTGTTAGGCTCAATGTCTACATTACAGTGAGGACCAGGCTTTACCTTAGCAGGGGTTGGTGTCCCAAGCAGACATGCTTTCCAAGCTGCGGGGTGCCTTGGAGTGCTCGTCACAGGGTCCTCAAGAGAGAAGAGGGACCCAGTATTTCTTCTACTTCAAGGGTGTGCAGGCCCCATGGCAGGTGCCCTTTACCAGCCAGGCACAGACACACCACAGCCCTGCAAGCAGCGATGAGCATTCTCACTCCTCCAAACCCTGAGGACGTCCCTGGAGCCCACGAGTTGGCTGCTGATTACACGATACAGGGGATAACTGGGCCCCGTGGGCCCTTTGGGAGCTGAGGGTGCCACAGTCCCTTCCTCCATGTCCCACCCACTTCCTCTCTCAGATCTGTTCAGGTCCTGTGAATCCAAGGAACACGAGAGTGGAGGAATGACCTGTGCCTCCTGCAGATCAACTCTCACTCTGTACCCCCATCTCAAGCCAGGACAGCAAGTGCCTCTTTTGTGCCTCAGTCTCCAGTATTTCTTGGCCTGTTCCATCCCTGGGCCACTGGACAAGAGTCTCAATGTCTCTGATGAGTCCTGCACAATTTCTATGGCCACCCCCTTCTCTGCACAGGTGGCCCTTCCTCATTTTTTTTTTTAAACTGAGTCTCACTTTGTTGCCCAGGCTGGAGTGCAATGGTGCAATCTTGGCTCACTGCAGCCTCCGCCTCAAGCCATTCTCCTGCCTCAGCCTCCTCAGTAGCTAGTATTATAGGAGTGTGACGTCACACCCAACTAATTTTTAGTAGAGGATTTCACCATGTTGGTAAGGCTGGTCTTGAACTCCTGACCTCAAGTGAGCCACCACACCTGGCCTCTGTTCTTTAAAGAGAAAAATACGATGAGGCTGGGGGCCAAGGGCCAAGGAAAGGCTAAGTGGGCAAGCTGAGGAGTGGGCTCATTTCCACTGAGAACAAAATAGTTCAGTTTGCAACAAGAAGAAGTCCAGTTAGACTGAAAGAGGAGCTTCCTGAGAGCCTGGCCAGGGAGTCCTTCTCTAACAGCAAGGCACTGGGAGCACTAAGAGGCCATGGGGAACATGCTGTCCTCCTCCTCCGTCATTTCACAGCTGACTGGGGCCCTCAGAAGAGAAAGAGCAGGGAGGGCTCCTCCATGCCACTGCTCAGTATTTATCACCTTGAGGGCCTGGGGAGAACCCTGCCTGGCTGGAATGGGGCAGTGGTGGGACCAACTTTCCCTGAGGCAAAGGAGAGCCAGATGACCCTCAAGACCATCCCACATGTTCCTCTGAGGACACTGAGAGCCAGCCTGGCCAACAGGAAGTTATCACTGGCATGCACCAGTCCTGTGCCAGGCCAGCCATCATCTCAGCCTTGGTACAACACTATAAGGGAAATTCTGTGATTCCCCCCTATTCTGAGTGGTAAATTGAGGCTCAACAGTCAATTGACCCAAGTCGCAGAACCAATAAGTCATTTCCAGTCCTCACACAGTCCTCCAGAATCCATTTTGTTAGCCCATTTCACAGAAGGAGAAATGAGGCCAAATTAAATAGTCCCATGGCAAGTCAGAGGCCTCCAAAGTGTCTGCTTCCAAAGCTCTTTTCACTGTCCTCTAGAGGCACTGCCCTGGGCAACAGGAGGGACGGAAGTTAGACCCTAGAGAGACCAAGGGTTCCAACTTGATGTCTCAGGCCCAGGGGTGGGGTTTCAGGGGCTGGGGAAAGAGCGTGGGAGCTGACAGCTGTCAGTGTTGCACCCGGTGCAGGGCCCAGCCCCAGAAGGCAGGGTGTAGGGTACAGGGTGACAAACCCAAGGAGAAATCCAGTGCTGGGTGCAGCCCAGTTATGAAATCACCTCTTTACTCAGCCCTGAGTTCTCTACTTACCCAAGGCAGGGTCTGCAAGACCATGGGCAGCCAACACGGGTGTGGAGGCATTGCCTGGCACAGCTCCGGGGCCCTCACCCCAACCTCCAGAGGATGTGCAGGAAGTAAACCCACAGGGCAAATCTGAGGTCTGAAAGGCCATGGGGAACAGGCAAGGGTTAGGGAATGAAGTTATGCTGGACTCAGGGGGAAGGGGCACACTAGGACCATCCCCAGGACCTGAGTCCCTAGACCGTGTCCCAGGGAGCCATTTGACCTCAGGAAGTAAGGCCACGGGCCTCTCATTGCACAGGTTCTGATGGTCTAGAGAGAGGGGAAAGTCTTCCTGCTACCCGGCCCAGAGCTTCCTGTGGCAGTTGAAACCTCTTCCCTTCTTGCTCTTTGGGAAACAGAAATTCTGGATCTCAGCATCCTTTTCCTCTCACGCTGCAGGCTCCCAACCTCAGCCCCGAATCCAATGGGCTGAATAGTTGGTTTTCCTACCTCTGGCAGGGGGACCATGGGTGTCCTGGGGGATCATGGGCTGCCTTTGGGCCAGGGCCCAGGAAGAAGGGATCAGTCGTTCCAGCTAAGGCATCTGGCAAGCCCGGATGTTCTGGCTCCCAGCCCAGAGGCCCTCCTGGTGCCTCGACTCCAGGTGGACAGGAAGATAGAGCCCGAGAAGAGAATGTGCTCAGTGTCCCCCCACCTGCCTACTCTGTCCCCAGCTCAGCAACACCACGACGGCTGGCCAGGCAGTGACAGTGGAGCTCTTCCTGACGCTGCAGCTGGTGCTCTGCATCTTTGCCTCCACCGATGAGCGCCGTGGAGAAAACCCAGCCACCCCTGCTCTCTCCATAGGCTTCTCCGTGGTCCTGGGCCACCTCCTCGGGGTAGGTCACCACCACGGGTTCCAGCCTCCCTGAAGGGACAGACACAGAGACGACTCTAGAGACAGACACAGAGACCCCAAGAGGGACACATAAGCAGAACTCTCAAGAGGAACAGACACCCCAGAGGTTTGACTCCCAGATACCCCAGAGGGACAGATATCACTCCAGCCCCAAAAGAATACAGAGCTCTGTAAATAAGACGTGAAGTTAAGTGAGGTTAATCGTCCATCATGTGGCTTCTCTTTAGGCTGAGGTCGAGGACTGGAGGGTGGGGCGAGGACTTCCTGCCCTGTCCTCACCTCCCTTCTCTCTTTGATTCCACCTCCCACTGCAGATCCACTACACCGGCTGCTCTATGAATCCCGCCCGCTCCCTGGCTCCAGCTGTCGTCACTGGCAAATTTGATGACCACTGGGTAATGGTTGAAACCCCCTGCCCTTCCCTTTTCTAAAAACCCACTTTAGAGGGAGAGCAAGGGCTGGAATCGCGTGGGATGGGAGCTCAGCTGCCATACCTCAAACTCTCCACACTCCTCCTGGGGTCCTGGGGAGCCTGGGTTCTGCCCCTTGGATCTGATGTCAAAGACTCAGTTTCCACATCTGTGAATGAGGATGATAACAGCTTACCTCCCTGGCTTCTTGGGAACAGTAAGTGAGGTCGCTGGTGTCACCTAGATAATGCAGTGCCTGGCCCTTAGATCTCTGTTAAGTGGTCATATTTATGCTAGCTAACCCTTTATTTTTAGTATTTAGCACTTATCTGGTGCTTAGTATGTGGTGGGCCTTGTTCTGAATGCCTTGCAAATATTAACTCATTCAGTTTTCACAGCCACCCTCGGAGGTAGGCATTTTTACAGTGAAAGGAGACTGAGGCACAGAGAGGGCAAATAACTTGTCGAGGTGCACACAGCATTTAAGTGGTGGTATCAGGATTCACACACAGGCAGTGGCGTCAGAATTCGCACCCTTAACCCCGCAATGACAAGTCTTCCCCAGTAGCTGATGTTTTCTCCGCTAATCACATAAATAAGCATTTTACTAGAATAATGGTGGGGAGGAGGGGTGCAGCCGCAGACTGAGGCTCCGCGTGCCTGTGCCGGCGCGGGTGCCAAGCCACCCTCTCCGCTCGCCTGTAGGTCTTCTGGATCGGACCCCTGGTGGGCGCCATCCTAGGCTCCCTCCTGTACAACTACGTGCTGTTCCCGCCAGCCAAGAGCTGGTCGGAGCGCCTGGCGGTGCTGAAGGGCCTGGAGCCGGACACGGACTGGGAGGAGCGCGAGGTGCGGCGGCGGCAGTCGGTGGAGCTGCACTCGCCGCAGAGCCTGCCGCGGGGCAGCAAAGCCTGAGGGCCGCCCCGATGAAGCCCCGTGGGGCCCGAGGCGGACGGGCCCACCCCGCCCCTACTCTCCCCCAGGTCTGAGGTTGACCCCCAGCGCAGAGTAGCTGCTTCCCGGACGTGCGCGCGGAGGCCAGTGCTGTGAGCAGGCAGAGAGGAGGCTGCGGGGTCGGGGAGCCCTGGGCCGGCAGCTCCCCTGTCCTGAGACTGTGGACACGGCGGTGGATCCTCCAGCCTTTTGCAGAGAACTGGGAACTCGGAGGGCTGAGCTAGGGAGGGAGGCAGGTGGTGGGGGGAAGAAGGAAGCTCTGGAGAGCCTGCACCCAGGTAGTGGGTAGGGAGTGTACAGACCCCTGCCTTGGGGGTTCTGGGAACGGTGCAACTGGTTTCACTAGTGTGCAAGTGCTGTGTTCATCCCCGAGTTCTCCTTTGTCCTCACGTGCAAGGTTGTGGGTGCCCCTGAGTGTGAACAGGTTTGCCTGCGTTGGTGCAAGTGTGCATGGCTGGGGACTTCTCACTTCCCCTTACACCCCTTCCTCACCAACATGTCACAGATCCGCTTCCTCTGCAATGGGTGAGTGTGGGTGCCAGTCATCCCCAGGAGAAGGGGAAGAAAGGAAGGAGGACACTTTGAGAAGCTGAAGGGAGGGTCTTGATTTCCAGCTGGTATCTGGCTCCTCCCGAAAAATTTCCCCCACTTGCAGCGCTGGGCCCCAGGACTCATTGCTGGAGGTAGAGAGGTGTCAACCAGAGACTCCCCGAGAAATGCCCTCTGGAAGACCAGGCGCGGTGGCTCCCGCCTGTAATCCAGCACTTTAGGAGGCTGAGGTGGGCAGATCACCTGAGGTCAGGAGTTTGAGACCAGCCTGACCAACATGGAGAAGCCCCATCTCTATTAAAATACAAAATTAGCTGGGTGTGATGGCACATGCCTGTAATCCCAGCTACTCAGGAGGCTGAGGCAGGAGAATCTCCTGAACCTGGGAGGTGGAGGTTGCAGTGAGCCTAGATCACGCCATTGCACTCCAGCATGGGCAGCAAGAGCAAAAGTCCATCTCAAAAGCACACGAAAGAAAGAAAGAAAGAAAAGAAAGAAAAGGAAGGAAGGAGGGAGGGAGGAAAGAAGGAAGGACCCTCTGGAAAAAGGAAATCTTTGCTGGCCGAAGATTTCCTTTCTGCGTTGAGGGGGAACCTCTCCAGAGAGGAAGCATGAGTGTGGGCGGCTGCACATGTCTGTACGATGTGTGTGCCCAGGAACCCCGTCTCCAGGGGTGCCCCAGACTAGAGATTAGCCTCCCACTTCGGCAGATAAAACAAAAGCCCTTTCTGGGACCCTGGCCTTTGTCTTGGGAGAGGGGGAGATTTGCAACTAGACACTTCTTGAAAGGAGACACTCAAGTTTCGCAAGTGAGCCCTCTCGCCCAGCACACACTTATGGCTGACTGGGCAAGGCACTCAGGCATGCAACCACAGGCACCAGGCAACACCCCTCCATCACCTATCTCACTCCCCCCATCCTTGGGCAGCAGCTACTCCACCACAGGAATCTCTGTTCCTTCTGTCCCTGCCTCTCCACAGCCTATGATTCCCCACTTCTGGCTCCAACCACTAGACAATTATTGTGGAGAGAGCAGCCTGCCACTCTCAGGACCAGAGAAGGGAAATGATTTCTCCAGGCAGAGGCAGATCTGAGTCTAGAACCCAGGTTTATAAATTTCTAGGCCAGTATGACTGCTCTCAAATGAGATTAACTGGGATTAAGTGAGATGATGCGTGTAAAGATGAAGATACTGTGTGAACTGTAATTCTTTTTTTTCTGAGACGGAGTTTCATTCTTGTTCCCCAGGCTGGAGGGCAATGGTGTGATCTCAGCTCACTGCAACCTCCGCCTCCCAGGTTTAAGCGATTCTCCTGCTTGAGCCTCCCATATAGTTGGGATTACAGGCATGCATGCATCACCTAATTCTGTATTTTTAGTAGAGATGGGTTTCTCCATGTTGGTCAGGCTGTTCTAGAACTCCCGACCTCAGGTGATCCGCTCGCTTTGGTCTCCCAAAGTGCTGGGATTACAGGAGTAAGCCACTGTGCCCGGCCATGAATTGTAATTCTTAATACCATTATCATGCATTACTAGGGTAATTTTCTTTATTTCTGCTTCCTGGGGGAACGATGCAGAAGGAGTTTGATGCTCAGCATCCCTTACCTCCTTTCACTGATGGTCAAAGCAAAGGAGAGTCCTGGGAGCCCACAAGATCTAGGTAGAAGGAGATGGGTTTGGGCTGGACCCATCCTGGCACAGCCTCTTAACCTCTCCCTACCCTGAATGTGTGCCCTTTTCTCCCACCTTCTTCCTCCCGCCACCCAGCCCCATCCATTCTCTCCCTCCTCCAGCCTGCTGTATAAGTAACATTCGGGTCATACCTTGAGACCCCCTCTCCATCCTCTCTGTGGCCTCCATGCCTTCAAGGCTTCTGTCTGTATCTATGTCACACCGCATGCATCAAGCACCCACTGTGCACTAGGCACTAAGCTTCTAGCCTCTTTCTCCCTTCTGCTCCCATCCAAGAAAGACAGTGTATAAGGAACATCCCTGCAACTCTGTCCCCTCTCATCTATGCTCTTTACTGTCCTCCCTGGCCAAAGCTCTCTTTGAAATCCAAAAAAGGCTGCCCTGGGCCATACGTGCTATGGCGAGGACTCTCCCAAACCCCCAACAGCTAGTGACAGCTACTTGGCCTCACTACCAGAAGGGGGGTGGAGTCAGAAACCAAAGTGACCTCCAGAGCTGTCCTCCTGGCACCTGAGTGTCCTTGCTCTAGAGCTTCAAAGGCAGCAAGGCAGTGAGCTATGAGCCCAGCATGGATGTGTCTCAGGCACCTCGTCCCCACTCTACCTCACCTAGCAAACTCCTCTAGAAGAAGCCAAGAATTTCTCTGTATGACTGTTTCACTTCTTGAATTGCATCTCCCCAAAAACTAAATGTGAAATCCCTACCATTTCCAGCCTCTATTGCCCAAATTGGGGTCAGAGGTCAAAAAAGGATTCCAAGTGATGGAACTCCAAGGGTGGAGGGAAACTGGCAGTTCCTGGGCATCCCTTGCTGTGCTGGGTGCCTTGCATGCACTGGCTCATCTAATCTTCCTAAGACTTCAGCTAGGTTAGGGAAGGACACTGTCTTGCAGTGGACGGAGAGCCTTGGTGGGGGCGGCAGGGTAGAGAGGACTAAGAACATGGGGCTGGATTCTGCCCTTGAAGAGCACTGGGTCAGGAGGAGAACGGAGATCACACACACTGAACCAGACAGAGGCAGGGCAGCATGGAGGCAGGTGAACATACCACCAGGTCCCCAGGCTGGGGACAGAAGGTTCTGAGCTGTCCCGTACTCCCAGTTTGTGCCAAATGACTTTGCACCTGCAGTGGGTGCTTCCATGTTGTTTTGTATCTTTAAGCTGTGATGCTGTCTATACACAATACCTCCCAGCTAGACTGTAAGCCCTTTGGGGACAGGGCTCCTTCCAGTTCTTAGATGGCATTCTCCTATCTACCTTCCTTCAACTGTTTTACCTAGCACAGTGCTCTGCATATAAGCACTCAATAAATGCGCATTTGCCAATGAGTACTGGGAGTGGTCAATATAAATACAGTCCAAGGTACCAGAAGACAGGCAGAGCTCCCTACCATTTCTACCCCAGCCCTCAACTTCCACCAGGGAATCTAGAGGTCCCTATATCAGGAGAGGAGGGGAAGGGCTCTCCCTGAGATATTCAAATTCCCCCTGCCACAAATGGGGTGACCCATCTCTCAGCCCGGAAGGGTCCCAGGCATTCCTCTGGGGCTGGCAGGGCAGGGCCTGACTACTCGGGCAAAGATAATTCCAAGACATAATAGGAGTTTCTTGTGATGACTTGGGGACAGAGGGACCCTAGTGGTTAGAGAGATGGAAGGGCCTCAGCCACAAGCCTAGGAAACAGAATCGGCTGCCCCGTGAGAGTAACCTTGACAGATCAAATCTCCTCCTTTGGCCTCGCCAGGCCCATTCCTGGTGACCACGTCTGTTTGGCGACCTGTGGTGCCCATCTCAGGTCACTGTGTGACCCTAGGCAAGTGACCTCTGAGTCTGGGTTTTTTCACAGATAGCTTGGAATCAAATCACACAGTGGAGGCCAATTATAATCTATAACTTTGTAGATTATATTCTGAATCTCTGAAATGGCAAGAACAAGGTCTTGGCCTTGACAGTCCCTCATTAGCTGCAAAGGACTGAGCTCAAATCCTCAGGTGGGAGCCTCCCCCGGTGGCCCAGCCTCTTGTGAGCACTCCTGAGTCCTTTCACTCCAAGACGCTGGAGTTTGAGACCTGTGGACCCATGAAGACAGTGCCTGGGGACAGAGGACAAGAAAGCAAGTGGGTGAGCAGAGAAGGAGCCTGGCCCCCAGTGGCCTCTGGGGTCATCAGGGTCATTGCCCAACCCAAGCCCCAGGCCCAGCAGAAAATCCTGCATACAACTGGAGGGATGCGTTGAAGGCAGAACGCTGGGACCCATGGAAGAAAGGACAGACAGACCTCCAGCCTTAAGAGGAGAGACTTGGGGGAGGAGCTGCTCTAGCAGGAAATGCCACAGGTGAGCAGGAACAATAGCGGGGTTTCTTTGGCCTTTGTTTTCTTTGGCATCTTCGCTGCCACAGAGCCCAGAGCCTGCTCCTCCAAGCCCTTGGCATTCCTTCGGGCTCCTCCCCTCAGCCCTGCCTGACAGACTGACAGAGGAGGCACCTGTTCTCTTCTTCCACTGCACCCTCGGGCTGGACTCTTCCTCCAGCTTAGTGCCACATTAAACCCTCAAGGGGCTTTTAAAATTAACAGTCATAACATAAGGAGACTTTACAGAGCCTTATTCTGTGCCAGGCAGAATAGCTTCTCTAGCACACGTGGGGACGGGGGTCTTTAATGCAGCTCCTCTCCTGGTATCCTGAGGGTGGGTCCTCCCCCTCCTCTAAGCCCTGGAGAGTCCTCCAACCTCATTCCCCACATGCCGGACCTGGAGTGGGTGGGGAGAGGGAGAGGGGAGGTATGGGAGGCCCAGCAGGTCACAGAGAGGCTACAAGCTCAGAGAGAAGGGGGATGGGAACTGGAAGAAAGTGTCACCCAGACCAGAGGTAGAAGGACTTGACTTTGGGGAAACTGAAAAAGACCACGTGTAAGAGAGAGGCATGGAAAATGAGGTAGAAACAGACAGAAACAAAGAAAGGCACACAAATTAAAAGAGGCAGAGGAAAAGTGAAAACAGCCAGGAGACAGGAACTGCAAGATGAGAGAAATGAATAGAGAGAAAAAGACAGACGAAGACAGCAAAAGGCAGGAAGAAAAACAAGATGAGAAAGTGTGAGAGACAGAGAGAGAGAGGTGGAGAACAGAGACTGAAATGAGAAAGAGACCAACGAAGAGAGACGAAAAGAGGCTGGCAGAGGGAGAAGGACAGAGACTAAAGACAGAGACAATGAGAGACAGAGAGAGAGTTTTGCAAAAGACTGTCAGAAACAGAAAGATTTCGAGGGGAGAGAGACCAAGACCAAGTGAGGGTTTGAAGGAGGCTGAGGGGAGGAGGAGGAAGAGGAGAGTCTTAGATCCAGGGTGAGGGGCTTCTGGCAGGGAGGGGGGAGACGCCGAGACCGGGCTTGGGAGGTCAGTGGTGCGCCTCTATCTACCCTCCCTGCTTCCCAGCTCCAACCCCTTCCCCCCCAGTCTCAACCCCATCCCTGTCCTGTCGACAAGAGGAACCCCGGCCTGGTAGAGGGCGCCTCCGGGGATCCGCTGCCTAGTCCAGGTACTACTCAGCTACCGGGCGTCGAGGATTGCGAAGCGCCGGGCAGGCTGGCACGGTGCCCACTTTTCCCAAAACGCCAGCTTTCCAAGCCCAGAAGCTTGCCCGGGCGGCCCGGCCCAGGAGTGACCCACGACGGCCAGACCGCCCTGCAGGACCCAGCCCGGCCGCCCGCCCCCGCCGCCGGCGGTCAGGGAGGTGAGCCGCACAGACCTGCTGGAAGAGCATCACTCTGACCCAGCCGGTGGTGAGGCGGGTCAGGATGCTCCGGTCGCAGGAGGAAAAGGAGGAGTTGGACCACGGGCCTGAAGAGGAGAAAAGAGGAAGCCCGCAGAGTGCGGAAAAGGCCGCGGAGCTAGACACTCGGAGGTCGGAGCCGAGCGCCGGAACCCAGCCCAGTCTTCCACGGAGTCCGGGGCGCACAGCACGGAAGAGAGCGCGGGAGCCAACCTGGACGCATCATGCGCAGGGCCCGGGCCTCGGGGCCGGTCTACACGGCCGCCTGGGTCACATGGCCTGGCCGGGGGGCGGGGGTCGCGCCGGGGCTGCGCTGGGCGGCAGAGAGCGGCGGGCCCGCGGCCGCCTCGAGCTTCCCAACCCGCGCGTCGCGCTGGCCCCCGAGCGTGGGAGCCGCCCCCTGCCCCCCCGCGCCGGCCCCGCGCCCTACCGCCCGCCCCCTATATAGCGCGCCCCTGCAGGGCCCGCGCCAGGCCGCCAGCTTCGGAGTGGGCGCGGGACAGCGCGCAGCTCCCCGCAGCCAGGCGCCTGCCCCTGTCGCACCCACCTCCAGAGCCGCCTGCGACCCCACGGGCGCCCCCCGCCACGGCAGCAGCCGCCGGGCCCCCGCGGCCACCATGAAGAAGGAGGTGTGCTCCGTGGCCTTCCTCAAGGCCGTGTTCGCGGAGTTCTTGGCCACCCTCATCTTCGTCTTCTTTGGCCTGGGCTCGGCCCTCAAGTGGCCGTCGGCGCTGCCCACCATCCTGCAGATCTCGCTGGCCTTTGGCCTGGCCATAGGCACGCTGGTCCAGGCCCTGGGGCCAGTGAGCGGCGGCCACATCAACCCCGCCGTCACCCTGGCCCTCTTGGTGGGCAACCAGATCTCGCTGCTCCGGGCTTTATTCTACGTGGTGGCCCAGCTGGTGGGCGCCATTGCGGGGGCCGGCATCCTCTACGGGTTGGCACCTCTCAATGCCCGGGGCAATCTGGCCGTCAACGCGGTGAGTGCCCTGATGGGGTGGGAGCCGGGACCCTGGGGTGGGCTCAGGACCTCCTTGGAAAGAAGGAGTGGCACAGAGTGGGCCCGCCCACACCCTTCACCAGGAAGGCAAGAGCCTCCAGAGGCCAGGAAGGCGGCTCTCCAGGCTGATGTGTGCCCCCTTCCTGCCCACCTCCTCTTCCCCTCCTTTCATGCTGGCCCACCCTGGCCTCTCTCCAATGCCTGCTGCCCCTCCTCTCCTGCTGGAAACTTCTGCCTCCTCTTGTCTCACCTCTGAGCTGCGCCTTCCTCCTGAGCCCCTCACCTCTCCCATCTGCTCCTCAGTGGAGGAGTTGAGCAGAACCACCAGCGAGAAGCCGGCTGTAATTTCGGCTTTGGTGACCCTGGCCCGCCTGTGCTTCACTGTTCCCAGCTCCTTCATGGGGATGCTGTGCCTGCCACAGCAGTGTCAAGGGGCTGACATTTAGAAACCGTAGCTAGAAACCCCCTCATGGTGCTAGTGCAGAGTGCTCTCTGTTGAGTATTGGTCCTGCTTTCTCCAACCCGTGCCCCTCCCCCACACCCTCCCACCTCCTGCAGCCCCAGACTCAGCCCCCACCCCCATGCAAACTGGCTTCATTAATCAAACACAGAGGAGGATTTGCTCGGCCATTGTGAAGCCGTGAGTCAGCCACACTGGAGAGACGGGTTTAAAGTTGGCACTGGCATGGGGCCAGGCACGGGCAGGAGGCTGGGATGGGGGTATGAGGTAGGCAAACCGGGCAGCTGCCCACAGGATGGAAGGTAAATGCCAGCTTGTGGGGGCTGGGGGGTTGGTCAGAGCCGTTGATAGGACCGTGTCCAGGAAAAGCTCCCCTGACACTGTGCTTTGGCCGCAGGCCTGAGCTTCAAGCCTGTGCAAACTGAAATGTATAGTGTCTTTGACAAATGGCTCTGCTGGGGTGATGTCCATGGGGCTTGGCTTCCAGGTGCCAAGGTGCTCTGAGTGCTCCTGGAGGCCAAAAGCCCTGCTCCCCAAGCCCCTGGCTGGACAGCCAGAAGGTGCCCAGGGTCCTAACCCACCGTCCCCTTGCAGGTCAACAAAAACACGACGCTGGGTCAGGCCATGGCAGTGGAGCTGATTCTCACCTTCCAGCTGGCGCTCTGCATCTTCGCCTCCACTGACTCCCGCCGCACCAGCCCTGTGGGTTCCCCAGCCCTGTCCATCGGCCTGTCTGTCACCCTGGGCCACCTTGTTGGGGTGAGCAGTGCTGACACTGGGCTGGGGTGAGGGTGGGGGGCAGGCTCTCGAGGCAAATAATGGAGCCCCAGAGGGGAGCCCACTTCAGATTGATGAGTTCAGCCGAGTTTAAGACCTGGATTTAGGGCTGCTGGACTCTGGCCCTACCGGGCCAGATCTAGGGGAATCAATTCCAGCAGAATTGATCCCCCAAAACCTCTGGGCTGAGGAAAGATGGGAGTAAGTGGGCGGTGGGATGGGGCAGGAATCAAACCCCAGCTTAGAGCAGAGAAGAGAGGAGGGTGTAAAGGGGCAGCTGGAATCCTTGGAGGGAGAGGTTGCCAGCCCAGCAATCCGGGGACCTGAGTTTGAGAGCTGGCTGAGCCCCTGGACTGCGGTGTGACCTGGGAGAGTCCAGGTCCTGTGGGAGCTGACCAGGGTGTTGCCTTTCTCTCCACCACCCTGTCTCTGTCCAGATCTACTTCACTGGCTGCTCCATGAACCCAGCCCGCTCTTTCGGCCCTGCAGTGGTTATGAATCGGTTCAGCCGAGCTCACTGGGTGAGTCTGTCCCCTCCCCTGTCTCCCCAGAAATGAGCTCCTGGAGGCCCAGCAGTGGCAGCTCAGAGCTCACCAGGCCTTTTGGATGCTGTGGGCCCAGAGCTTGGGGGTGGGCCAGGGAGGGTTGTTGAGAGAGCAAGGGACACAGTAGGGGATGGGATTCAGCCAGAGGGGCAGAGGTGGCTTTGTATGCCCTGCAGACTGGGGACAGGGAGTATCAGTGTCTGTCCCCTTAGAGAAGAGGCTCTGTACTGAACCTAGAGGTGCAGGGGGCTCTGTGTCAATTCCCTTAAGCATCTATCTGGTGTCTGTCCCTCTGGGCATCTGTGTGCTGGTCCTCTCTGATGTTTTACTGATCTGTCCCTGTTGAGGCGGTTGGGAGAGTCTTCCTGTGGGTCTGTCCCTGTGGACAGTCTGTCTGCCACCTCCTTTGAGAGCTCATGGTTACTCTCTCCAGGGTCTGTTTCTATCCCTATGTGGAGGGGAGAGGCGCTCTGTTCATCTCTCTGAGGACCCACGTGTCCCCTCTGAAGGTTTATTTGTTTCTCTTTAGGGTGTGGTTGGAGGGGGCCTGTCCCTCTGGGAATCCGTCTGCCTTCTTTGAGGCTCTGGGTGTCTGGGGTCCATGTCTCTGTCCCTGGGAGTGGTGTGCCAGTATATCCAACCCTGAGGTGGGAGGAAGGCTTTCTCCCTGGAGGTCTGGAAGTCTGCATGTCTGTCTCCTCCCGGGGTCCACAGGTCTGTCCTCGGTGGGGTATGGGGGTGTCTCATCTCCGAGGTCTGGAGCTCAGCGCCCTGAACCCTGCCCTGTCTCCACCAGGTTTTCTGGGTAGGGCCCATTGTGGGGGCGGTCCTGGCTGCCATCCTCTACTTCTACCTACTCTTCCCCAACTCCCTGAGCCTGGGTGAGCGTGTGGCCATCTTCAAGGGCACATATGAGCCCGACGAGGACTGGGAGGAGCAGCGGGAGGAGCGCAAGAAGACCATGGAACTGACCGCCCGCTGACCAGCGGCAGGCAGGGGCCAGCCCCTCAGCCCCTGAGCCAAGGGGGGGGGAAAGAAAAAGTATCTAACACAACGCTTCCTTTTGGCACAAACGGTCCGCTTGGCTGGGGAGGAGGTGCTGGCCCCCCTGGCTGCACAGTTAGAGAGGGGAGAAGGAACCCATGATGGGACTCCTGGGGTAGGGGCCAGGGGCTGGGGTCTGCTGGGGACGGGTCTGAGGTCTGGGAGAGGCCAGACCTCAGAGATTGTGAACGCAGTGCCAAGCTCATAGACTGCAAGGGCCAGGCCACAAAAGGGTGAGCCTGCAGCCTGCCTCCCCCACCTTCCCCAACCCCTCCTCAAGAGCCGAAGGGATCCCAGCCCCTAGGTGGGCAGAGGCAGACCCTTCCCAGAGCTCCTTAGGAAGAAGACACACTGGTTCATTGAATGCTGCCTTATTTATTTCTGGTTAGGATGCATGGTGTGGGGCTGCTGGTGTTTGGAGTGGGGGCTTCCCAATAAATCACTGATACATTCTACCTCTGTCTCTCCCCAGAGCTCCTTGAGACACTCTGGCCCATTTTCTCTCCTCTTTGTCATCCCACATCCTCCACCACGATCTCTACAGGGTACCAGGAGACCCCAGAACAAGTGCCCTGTGGGAAGAAAGGGAGGCACAGGCCAGGGGAGGCCCAGAGAATCAGAGAGATGGGGACAGAGCAGGAGAGACCGAGCAAGAGAAGATCGAATGTCAAAATAGATCTAGAGGCCAGGAAGGAGGGTCCTCACTGCAGTCACTCTCCACCCCTCCCCCTCAGCCATGTCAAGTCCTGCCACTTTAGCAGGGCTGGGCTGACACTCGAGGGCAGTGCCAGGGTGTGACAGGCAGAGTGGAGGAGGAGTGAGTCAACTGCAGCCCCTCGAGATGCCAAGGGGGTGACCAGCCAGGTTCCATCGCAGCCCGGGGCTCCTTTCTCTGCACCTTGATGATTCAAAAAGGTGCCCTGTTGGGAGCCTGTACTCAGAGGGAGCATCCCTCTGGCACCCCCAGAAGCCACATGTGGCCCAGCTCTTTTCCAGGGCTTCTCTCTCCTGCCTCTGCCCACCAGTGTCCCCACCGTCCTCTCCTCTGGGCCTGGAGCTCTGCCCTAGCCTGCTCTTGTCCCGCTGACACTGACACTCTTTAGGTAAACACCTTAAGCTCTTAGGGCCTCCATCTCTTCATCTGTAAAGTGGGGATAAAATGTCACTTTCCTCACAAGGTAGTTGTGGGGACCGAATGAGGCCATTCGATGCCCCGGCCTGGCCAGCTTTCTGTGCGGCAAAGGTAGAAGGCACGCAGTGAACAGCTCCGCACAGCCCAGCTTAGCAGTGAGCCCAGCCTGGAGTCGGGTAGCCCACATTCCAATCTGGCTGCGCAACTTGGGGCAACATAAGCTCTCTGAGCTGTAGGGACCTCATCTGCAAAACAGCCACACTTTTCCCAACCTGATGCGCCGGAGGAGAAAATGAGACCATGCCTGGAGGTAAACCGCTTGTGCAAACGGCCAGGCACCTTGGAGTGCTCATTAAAGTCGTGTGAAAAGAAACCCGCACGTACCTGCCTCATCTGGGGTCCCAGCCACATGCTCCTGCCCTCCTAGGGGTGTCTGGACCAGAGCGCCTGTCCAGCGGGGCCGGGAAACGGACTAGAAGGGGTGGGGGAAGCTGCAGGTTTGGGCAGCGGAGGGCCAGCCCCCGGGGCCGGGGTGAGGAGCGGCAGACCCCCCAGCCTCCTCCACACTTAGAGTCTAAGCATCTACAAGTGGGAGCTCAGCCACTCATGCCCGGGCAGGAGGCTTACAGTAAACAGCACGTGGCAGTGCGTGTGAGAACCCCGGGAGCCCAGGGAAGGAGCCGCCCCCACCCACTGCGCCCCTTCCCACTTCTTCCAACCTGCCCCAGGCTGGGGGAGCCGGGCTGCAAGTGCCAGCTCTGGCCAGCAGGGGGCGACCTCGTCCACCGAATCTACAGCGTGGCGCTTCCTCGACCACAAGTCCTGGGTCTGGGCTCCAGCCAGATGGGGGTGGGGTGGAGAACACAGGGAGTCCTTCAGACTTGGGTCCCCTGGGGCCACCTTGAGGCATCCTATCCCAATGCAACCCCGCCCGACTATCCGGGAGGGGCGCAGAAGAGAGGGGAGCCCTTCTCCGCTCAGTCTCCAGGAGACAGGTACAGACACAGCCATGACCGGGAGGCTGGGCTCTCCCTCCAGCCCAGTGGGGACCACAACAGGGTGGACTGTGGACTCTTAGGAGACAGACCTGCGGGTGTGGGCGAGGCACCCGGTCAGAGGGGGCTACTGGCCCTGAGCTTCCTGCAGGTTGCCTCGCCCGGCCCTCGAGCGAGCGTCCAGCTAGGGCTTGGGGCTGACCAGCGCCGTGGTTGGGCGGTGTGGCCAGCAGGGGTCGCTGTGTCCTCGTGTCGGCTCTTGCAGGAGCGGCAGGTCTGCGGGTTCACAAAGCCCCGTGCACACACGCGTGCACGCACACACTGACCCCACACAGCTCCTGGGCTCCTACACACTGACCTTGTCATACCCGAGGGCTGCATCTTCCGGGTGTGTGGGTCCCTTTCCCTGTGCACGCTCACTCGAGTGTGCAGAGCACATCAGCCCTCCTCCAGCATTCGCCCACAGCGCCACCGAGGGCCCTGACCTATGATCCTGGCTCCGCGGATTCTTATGCAAGCACACACATCACCTCTGCTGCACCTAAAGATGGAACCCAGGGAGAGTCTGGATTCTCCTGTGGGAGGCTCCCTTCCCCTTTCTCCCCCTCTTCGTCTCCCCGGGGGCTGCCAGTTCTCACCAGCTGGGAGGTGGACAAGTTGATTTGGGGACAGATGGAAGAGGCCTGGGAGGAGAGGTGGAGAGCAGACAGAGGGCTGGCTGTTGAGATGGGTGGACAGGAGGAAGGACGGCTGGGAGGACTGGGTCTCTCTGCTCCTCTTGGCCTCAGCTTCCTCCTTCATCATGTGTGGATGAGGACATCAGACCTCCTGACCTTTCCAGGTTTTGTGTGGTGAAATGATGCATCGGAAGTCACCTGGAATCCCTTCCCCATCAATTTGTGTTCTCCCTCCTCCTTTCTCCCGGTACCTTCCTCCTTCCCGTCCCATTTCCCCCCTTAGCTTCCCCAATCTCTGATAGGACCTCAGTCAGAGCTGCATGGACAGGCAGCCCTAGACAGCCAGATACAGAGCCTTGGCAAAAGGGTTTTGAGCATGAGTGAGCTTAGAGCTTGGGACTAGAGCCCAGCGCTGGCTGGGTCCTGGCAGGTGCTGGTCAGGGCAGGAAACCAGGCCTGAAGCAAGCTCTGATCAATGCCCACCTGGCCTCAGGAGGTGAAAGGCCTTGCTCCAGGCCAGGCAGAGGTCAGGAGGTTCAGCCCCAGGCTAGCTGGGGACAAGGGCTGCCGCTGCACTTAGCACTGTCAGGCTCCAGGGCCCAGGGCAGGTGCTAAGGTGCCTGTCCTGGAACAGCCGTGCAGCCCGGTCCCCACAGCTGTGTCACGGCAGGGGCGGGAAGCTGCAACCCTAATCATTCACATTTTCTGTATGGAGGCCCTCTCCTAGGTGTCAGCACATTTACTGTAACTGCACCCGGGGCGGAGGGAACTGTTAGCATCATCCCCATTGTGAAAATGAGGATCTTGAGGTTAAGCTACTGCTTGAGCTGTTGCACACGTGGCAGTGTTCACAGTGCTTTCACCCGCTGCCTCAGCAGCTCTCGACAGAGACACGTTACTGCCACTTGGCACCCGTTTAACAAGGGTAGACACTGAGGCTCGGTCAGATGAAAGGACTGGTAAGTGCCTGTCCACCAAGCTCTCTACTGGTCCCATCCGAGGTAAGTGAAGGAGACAAATGCCCTTGAAGTACTTGGGACAGCCCCCAGCTAGGGACCCCCCCCATGCCAGGGAGGAACTTTGCCCACGCTACCCCCACAGCCATACCCTGTCATCCCTCAAGCATTTCTTGAATGAGTCCTCTATGTTGGACAGGGATGGAGTCTGCGCTGGAACAGTGGAGGCATTGAGGAGGCCGAGGCCACAACCAGCCCCTGGCTTTGTTCAAGCCCTGCTTCTCTAAGAAGCTTGCCCTGATTCTGCCGGAGAGGGAAATCAGGGCAGTCTTCACAGAGGAATTGCACTTGAGCAAAGTCTTGAGAGACAAAAAGGAGAGGCATCCAAACTCCACAGCAAACAGCTCGTTCTGGGGAACTAGGTTTGGCCTGGCTGGAGTAGAGGGTGCAGGGTGGGCAGTGGCAGGGGAGCCTTCCTTGGACGTTAAACATGGGTATTCAGACCTGAGCCTGAGGCAGTGGGGAGCCATTGAAAGTTTTTGAGCAAAGGAGTAACATGATGAGCTTTGCATTTTGGAAGGATCTCTCTGACAGTGAGTGGAGAGCCGCGTGGAAGGGCACAGATGTGCAGTGTAGTCTGAGGGCCCAGGAAGGAGGCCAATGCAGTCATCCTGGAGAGATGATAAGGCTGCACTGGGCCAGTGGCAAGGGGGGATGGAAAGAGGTGTCACATGTGAGAGAGATCTACCAGGAACCCGGTCAGCTGTTTGCTGTGGGCTGGGGAAGGCGAGGCACTGGATAATTCCTGTGTTCTGGCCTCGGCAACTGAGTAAGAGCAGGGTGAAGAGGAGCAGGCTGGAGGGTCCAGTGAGAGGTGAGTGGGTCTGGAGTTCAGGAGAAAGGTCTGGACCAGAGGCAGTGCTGAGAGTCAACAGGGTGCACAGGCCACAGGTGGGAGCAGGACTGCCCAGGCACACTCATCAGGAGTGACGAGGCCTGGGCTTAAGGATCAGCAGAAGAGGAGCCAGCCACAGAGGCAGAGATGCCCTCACAGAGGTGGGGGTACAGCCAGGAGATACCTGTGCCTCAAAGGCTGGGAAAAAGAGGCTTCAGGAGGGAGAGGGCCGGCAGCCCGTGCGCCACAGCGGGCTGGAGAGGAGGTCGTGCTGCCTTTCGCCAGACCAGTTTCAGTAGCGGGGGCCGGGGGCTACTGGGTAGTGGACAGGTGACTGGAACCCTGACTCCAAACTGCCATCTTCCACTGCTCCGCAACTACACAGGCACATTTATAGGGAAGAAGTCAGGAGAGGTGGAGGTCTGAAAGCCACAGGTGAGAGTGGGAATGGCCAAGAGAGGGCCCCAGTCACTCAAGGGAGCCAGAAGTCCAAGGAGGGTCTCCCGACCCCGACTTGTACGCCTGAGAAGGGCTGCCTCTACTTCAAGGCCACAGGGCAGCTGGTGAGGGCATGGGGCGGCTGCAGGGGAGTTTGGCTGGGAGGAAGGACGGGAAGAAGTCTTGCCTGGTAGGTTGGCTTTCTAGGTTGGGTGGGAGGCAAGGTTGGGTGCTCTGCTAAGAGAAAGCCAGAGTGAGCCGAGTACTTGAAGAGAGTGGGGGAGGTTTAAAGAATGGGGGGAGAGCTGCGGAAGGATTGCTGAGCAGAACTGCGATCCCCACTGGGGCCAGAGACCGTGAGCTTGTCATGGCAGCAGTCTGCGCGGCTGGGCAAGTTTCTCCAGCAGTGCTCAGCAGTGCAGATGCAGGGCAGAGAGCCGTGGAAGAGAATGAGAACAGACACACGCAGCAGGGACGGGGCGGAGAGGACAGGGAGCCAGGACGGTGGGACGCTGGCAAAAGCCTGCTCAGGGTGAGATCCCAGGGGTTCCCTGGAGAGGACAGGGTGAAGCTGAGACAGCGGGGAGAACAGGAGGGAATGGGTGAGGAATTTTACTGGGACTCAGACAGGGATTGGGGAGGAATAGAGCCTGGGATCCAGTTGAGATGTTTCTCTTGAAAATATCAGAAGGCCCAGTCCTGGGAGGGGAAGGTCTGAGGCTGAAATAGAGCAGACATAGTCATCTGACCCAGGAAGTCAAGAAGTTTTTTTTTTTTTTTTTTTTTTTTTAATTTAATATGGAGTTTTGCTCTTGTTGCCCAGGCTGGAGTGCAGTGGCATGATCTTGGCTCACCGCAACCTCCACCTCCTGGTTCAATCAATTCTCCTGCCTCAGCCTCCTGAGTGGCTGGGATTACAGGCGCCTGCCACCATACCCGGCTAATTTTGTATTTTTAGTGGAGCCGGGGTTTCTCTACATTGGTCAGGTTGGTCTCAAACTCCCAATCTCAGGTGATCCGCCCGCCTCAGCCTCCCAAAGTGTTGGGATTACAGGCATGAGCCACTGCGCCCGGCAAGAAGTTTTTATTCATTCATTCAACAAATATTTATTGGGCATTTACTGTGCCAATCTCTGTGCAAGACACTACGTGTAGGGGTGAACAAAACTTGGTTCCTGACCCGTAAGGCCTCCCCGCCTTGCCTCACTGGGAAGACACATTCACACCATGACAGCACCCTGTGGTAACTGCAGTGTGGGAGAATGCCAACGTATGGTGGGAGCACGCAGAGGGGTACCCACCCAGGAAAGGAGCAAGCAACGTCAAAGCTGAGCCTTTGGGGTGGGAGTTACCCAAGCAAACGGAGTGCAAGGGATCTCCAAGAAGAGGAGTGTTCTCCAAGGAGAGGTCAGCAGGAGTATGCATTTGGTAAAACCTGAGGGTAACAGAGTGGGAAGAGGCAAGGCAGAGCAGCAGGGTCCCTGAAGGCAGGCACCAGCTTCCAGAGGGACGGGAGGCTTGGAAGGGATGTTAGCAGGGGAGCAACATGATCAAATTTGCATTTCAGCACTCAGGCTGCAGTATGGAAAATTGATTGGAGCGGAGCAAGGGAGCAGACAGAGGCTGGTTAAAGGCTGCAGGGGGGCAGGGGTGGCAAAAAGAGGGCACAGTCAAGAGATATTTAGGATTCAAAATCAGCAGGACTTGATGCTTCTCCTGGATGGGGGAAGGAGGGAGAAAAGGGTCAAGGATGCTTCTCAGATGCCACCAGCTGAGCTGGAGAAAACAAGAGGAGCACATAGGGGGTTTGTGGCGGGGGCGCCAGGAGAGAAGGGGATCTCATCTTGAGACAGATTGTGTTTGAGGAGGCTGAGAACAACCAGGAGACATCTGTGGGCAGGTACATACGCCAGGGATGAGGTCAGGGCACCCAGCTGTGGTTCAGAGGGGAAGATTATTATTTTAACAGCTTGACAGACTCTTCTTAGGAATACTTTTGTTTGAGAAAGTACCTTGCTATCTGCTAGGGTTAAAAAGGGAAACCTAGGGCATGGATGACCATAGGGCCAGTGCAACCACAAAAATGGTTACACTGCCTTGTGAGAGAAAGGAGCGAAATCTGTTTGGCCCTGAGAGGAGGAGAGCAGAGAGGGAGGGGCCGAGAAGGGAGGGGAGCGTGGGGGAGGGCAGAGAGGCAGGAGGAAGTGAGTGAAGGGCCAGTGGAAATTCCCACTGGTGGACAGCAGAGGTGGACAGCAGAGGTTTCCACTGGTGTGACCTGTGTGGCCTTGTGTGATCCAACGCAGTTTGAGTCCCTGTGGAATAAACCCCTTCTCCACCTGCCCCTCTGCACCCCTACAGGCCGCAGTGTCCAGTGTCCTTGGTAAAGTCGACTCTATTCACACCTGCATTCTGTTAGTGTGGGCATAGGTGGGAGTGGGGGAGAGGACTTACTTTCACATCTGGGTTCACAGGCACAGCATGGTGCCCATCTAGAAGCAAAGCCTAGACATGGAGAGGGCCAGACGAACAGGACCTGGGAATGCACAGGACCCCCCAAAGCAGGCCTTGGACTTGGGGATCTGAGTGATCTTACTTTATCTCACTGACATTGGAACAGGAGCACTCTGAAATCCCGTGACCCCTGCTGCCCTACACCTGTGACCCTCAGGCTAGACCTCGGCCTAGCCGAGTCAGGCCCAGCCCATCCTAGAAATCCTCCTAGGAAGTTCCAGCTCAGTGCCCAGAGACACCCCCACATTCCACCCCATCAGGTGAGCTCAGGCTGGAGCAGGCATGTGAGCAACACCCCTCACACCGCCCCCCCACACACACTCACACGTAACCCCATCCGCCTGCTCCCTGCCAGTCTGACCAGCACATTCCTGGGGACACCAACGTGCTGGTGGAGCTGCAGGTGGGAGCCAGAGAAGCCTCCACAGAGAGCAAAAGCCAGGGTCAGCCAGAGACAGGAGACCGGAAGAGACAGAGGAGATCCAAGACCAGAGGAGCAGAGAAGAGGCCCCAGAGCAAAGCAGGAAAGAGCCAAGGCACCAGGACATGGATGCAGCAGAGCCAGGCGGCCGCAGCTGGGCCAGCACGTTGGTGTGCAGGCTTTGGAAAGCCATCAGCAGGGCACTGTTTGCAGAGTTCCTGGCTACAGGGCTGTATGTGTTCTTCGGCGTGGGCTCTGTCATGCGCTGGCCCACAGCACTTCCTTCCGTGCTGCAGATCGCCATCACCTTCAACCTGGTCACTGCCATGGCTGTGCAGGTCACCTGGAAGGCCAGCGGGGCCCACGCCAACCCCGCCGTGACGCTGGCCTTCCTCGTAGGCTCCCACATCTCTCTGCCCCGAGCTGTGGCCTATGTGGCTGCCCAGCTGGTGGGGGCCACGGTGGGGGCTGCTCTGCTGTACGGGGTCATGCCGGGAGACATCCGAGAGACCCTTGGGATTAATGTGGTAGGTGCAAGGAGGGGCACCCTGGAGGGCAGGGAGGTGGGAAGGCGCACAGGTGGTGAATGCAGAGGCCAGAACGGAGGCGGAGGCAAGGGAGCAGAGGAGGAAACGAGTTGGCTGCAGGCTCCGCACCGGCCCGGGGCTGGGCCCCAGGACCCAGAGGACTGAGCCTTGACCTCCTGAACCACAGGCCAGCCAGCCCCCTGGTGGGGTGGGAGGAGGGCCACTCACTTCTGCAAGGGCAAGGGTCCAGAGCAGATATGGACCCCGCTGAGCAGACCTCTTGAAGTCCTGAAGCTGGGCGGTGGCGCGTTGTCACCCCCTACCAGCTGAGGAGACAGTCCCAGGGCCGGGAGTGTCTCTGTCTGTCTGAGGGCAGAGCCTGCCGGCGTCTGCTCCAGAGTAACTACCTCGCCCAGGTCCGGAACAGCGTTTCAAATGGCCAGGCGGTGGCCGTGGAGCTGCTTCTCACCCTGCAGCTGGTGCTCTGTGTCTTCGCTTCCACCGACAGCCGCCAGACATCCGGCTCCCCTGCCACCATGATTGGGATCTCTGTGGCACTGGGCCACCTCATTGGGGTAAGGAGCAGAGGGAACACCATGCACATCCACACACTGGGTCTGTCCCCGGGGAAACTGGGGAACCCTGAGGCCCAGGCAGTGTCCCTCCCTGAGCCCCTTGGGCCTTGGAGCCAAAGTGGTACCCCCTGCACTCTAGGCCCAGGATGTGGCGCTACAGAGGCCGTGGCTGGCACTATGGCTCTCAGCCAGTACTCAGAAACGGTCCCCTCTCAGGCCTCCCTCAAGCCTTCTCCCACCCTGACCCCACGCTTGCTCCCCAGATCCACTTCACCGGCTGCTCCATGAACCCTGCCCGCTCCTTTGGCCCTGCCGTCATCATTGGGAAGTTCACAGTCCACTGGGTGAGGCCCTCTGCCGGCGGCCCTGGGGAAGGGAGGGAGCCTGAGCTGGCAATAGACGGTGGGGTTCACTCGCAGCAGGTCCATGCAGTTGGGGAGACGGGCCCCCAGACCATTCTGAGCCTGAAGCTCAGCCTTCCCTAAGCTCCGAAGGCTAGGGCAGGTGTCCTGGCTGGGACTTCCTTTCTCTTCGGCTTCAGCTGCCCGGAGTACCCAGTGGACTGGCAAGAAATGGGCCAGGGCAGGAGCTGCAGCCTTGGCCCAGACTTTTAGTTCTGGCTGTTTCCTTATTCGCTTTCTCCAGCTGGACCAATTTTCAAACTTGGATAAAGAAAAAGACAAACAGAAATAGACACACACACCAGCAGAGACAGAAACAGCAATAGCCGGGACTCATGGCTAAAACGGGGGAAGTGAGAGAAAAGAGGTGGGGTGGGCGAGGAGACCAGCCCGGGCCCCAGCCCCCAGCCACGGCTGCAGAGCCTGGGCTCAGCCCCAGCGAAGGCAAGGTCCCCTCACCTGGCGGGCTTGGGAAGCACAACTTGTGGTTCTCACATTTAGCACCTTAGAGACAGTTGAGGGAGACTTGGGAGGCCAAGCCAGCACTAGGGAAGCAGGCAGAGGTCCCAGAGCTATCCTGCCATCCTGACAGCTCCCGGGTGGGGTGACCACATCCTTCTCCTCAGGTCTTCTGGGTGGGGCCCCTGACGGGAGCCCTCCTGGCCTCACTGATCTACAACTTCATCCTGTTCCCCGACACCAAGACCCTGACCCAGCGGCTGGCTATCCTCACAGGCACCGCAGAGGTGGGGACAGGGAGAGGGACAGGGGTGGAGCCCCCAAAGAAGGAATCCCAGCCCCGTTCGGAAGCCGTGGAGATGGAGAGTGTGCGTGAAACAGCCTAGGCCTGGCCGCGCCCTCGGGCTCCCTGCCTTGCAGGGCCTGCCTGGAGGTTCTCCCTGGAGACGGCGGGAGGGGGAGGCTTGACCTCTTGTCCTGACCAGGTGGGCCGGAGGGGACAAGCCCTATCCCTGGCATTACATTTCTAGATAGAATCTGGGAGTAAGCCGGGCACAGTGGCTCACGCCTGTAATCCCAGCACTTTGGGAGGCCAAGAGGGGCGGATCACGAGGTCAGGAGTTTGAGACCAGCCTGGCCAACACGGTGAAAACCCGTCTACTAAAAATACAAAAATTAGCTGGGTATGGTGGCTCTCGCCTGTCAAACCAGCTAGTTGGGAGGCTGAGGCAGGAGAATAGTTTGAACTCAGGAGGTGGAGGTTGCAGTGAGCCGAGATCATGCCACCGCATTCCAGCCCAGGTGACAGAGCGAGACTCTGTCTCAAAAAAAAAAAAGAGAATCTGAGAGTGAATGTGTCTCGTTCCCTCTCCCTAGGGCTTCCCCACCGCTCTGTGGGACAGAGCAGAGGAAGGCAAGGGACTTAGGATCGCCCTCCTCCTCTCTTACCCAAGTGGACCCCATAGGAGTCCTGATCTTCCAGATGCCCGAGTCTTGGGGGAGAAAGAAATGAGAGCCCAGACAGCCACTCTGCTTAGACATGGGAGCTACAGGGACCTCAGGAAGCCCAACTTCTTACCCACCCAGGAAACCCTTGGGGTGGAGGGGACAGGCTGTCTGGAGGAATCAGGCCCTGGGACAGCTTCTGAGCTCCTGGTGGGGGGGGGATTTCTCTGCCCTTGGGTGTGATTTTGGGGGGCATAGTTCCTCCCTCAGACTGCGGGCTTCCTGAGGACAGAGATTGCTCTCCCAATAGATCTTCGGGTTTTTGTTTTTGTTTTTTTGAGGCAGAGGAGTGCAGTGGCACGATCTCAGCTCACAGCAACCTCCACCTCCCGGGTTCAAGGGATTCTTCTGCCTCAGCCCCCCGAGTAGCTGGGATTAGAGCCGCCCGCCACCATGCCTGGCTAATTTTCATATTTTTAGTAGGGACAGGATTTCACCATGTTGACCAGGCCGGTCTTGAACTCCTGACCTCTGGTGATCCATCCACCTCGGCCTCCCAAAGTGCTGGGATTACAGGTGTAAACCATCACGCCTGGCCTCTCCCAATAGTTCTTTATTCCTCACTCCTCCAAATGTTCTGGAGAGGCCCCCACCCTCGAGAAGAGCTGACACAGAGAAAAACATTTTTTCAGGCTGGAAGAGGAGTGGGTTAGAGGAAGGGAGGTTTGAGCCAGACAGGCCTTTCCCAGGGAAGCCTCCTCCTAGGCGTTTGCCCCAGCTCCCACCCCACAGCCCACCGGTAGGCAGGAACAATCCTTAGAGGGGAAGTGCCCATCCCAGCCATTGACTCATGACCTGGGGTCTCCTGCCTCTCTGTCAGCATTTACAGGATCCCCAAAAAGCTGTGAATAAGCCCTAAGGGTGGTAGGAACTCAGGAGTGACCCAGCAAACTGATTTGAGATTCGTTGCCTCTGAAAGACTACCGAAATCTAAATGGTTTAATATTTCAAGGCTGCTGTAGATTTATTCTGCCCACAACTTGGGGGTCCTATCTGGATCTCGGCTTCTCTGGCTTTAAAATGGACACTATCCTCCTCCGAGGACTGCTGTGAAATCAAGAAATTGGAAAATACTTTTGGAAGTTAAAATACTAGAAAAACAACCCCAATAAATGATGGTTATTATTGCTGTTACTGTAATTCTTGGGTTTGAATACAATTGCTGTTGGCAATGAGAGGGAGGAGGGAAGGAGAGAGGGGAAGATGATGGAGAGGGAGGGAAGAGAGTGGGTTTTCTCTCACATCATTCATCTACTTACCAGGAACCCTGTCTCCCCTTCTCCTGGATCTGCTGACCTTGGGAATTTGTGGGTGTGAGGGGCTGTGAGAGGGTCCTGAAATGCAGAGGCAAGCCAATAAAGTCAGTTCTCATCTCTATGATGCCCATCACCATGGTACCCTAAGATGCAGCAGCCAAATTCATATAAAAGACGGGTCCTGGCAGCTGGGCATGGTGGCTCACACCTGTAATCCCAGCACTTTGGGAGGTCAAGGTGGGTGGATCACAAGGTCAGGAGATCAAGACCACCCTGGCCAACATGGTGAAACCCCATCTCTACTAAAATACAAAAAATTAGCCAGGCGTGATAGTGCACACCTGTAATCCAAGCTGGGGAGGCTGAGGCAGGAAAATCGATTGAACCTGGGAGGTGGAGGTTGCAGTGAGCCAAGATCATGCCACTGCCCTCCAGCCTGGAGACAGAGCAAGACTCTGTCTTAAAAAAAAAAAAAAAAAGATGAGTCCTGTCCTGGTGCAGTGGCTCCTGCCTGTAATCCCAACACTTTGGGAGGCCAAAGTGGGAGGATCGCTTGAGGCCAGGAGTTCGAGACCATCCTGGGCAGCATGGTGAGACTCCATCTCTATTATTTAAAATGAAAAATTAAAATATAAACAAAAGATAGATCCTTTTTAGTGATATCTCCTGAGGGACTGGGGATGAGGGAAAGCTGCCTAAGTCTTCAAGGGCAGCATGACAGACCCAGCCTGTGTCCAGTGCAGTAGCTGAATCACTGGTGCTCATTGCCCCAGTGGCTGTGCTCAGCGTTCTGTAATATCAGTGCAGATACCACTCACATCCCTCCAAGCCGGGCCCCACTCATCCATCTTCGCAATCTTTCAGAAACCAGGACTGCCTGTGCCCTTTTATGAGCAGGGACAGCTGAGTGTCTATCTGTATGCATGCATGTATGAGAGCATATGTGTATGCAGAGGACATGATTGGCTTGCTAAAGGTCATCTGGGTCTGGAGCATGAACACTTAAGGTGTCCCCAGCTCCCAGTTTAGAATTTTCCAAAACAGAGCTCCAGGGGGTCTCATACAAGCTGCAGTCCCAGGAAGGAAGGAAACGGAAACTAGAGGGATAGGGGTGTGGAGCTCCCTTAAGCTCCTTGACAAATCATCACTGCTTTTTGTACCCAGAGCCAAGCATACACTGGGTACTCAATATAAGTTTGATGAATGAATAAGGCTGGGCAGCTGGGGAGGGAGGGGAAGCAGTAATAGATCAAGAGGAGAAATTTTCAGGAGTTACAGCTCCAAATAAGCCCGTATGACAAGAGCTGAGAAGCCTATGCTTCCAGGTAGGGGCTGGGGAGAGGCTGCATCACCAGACATATGCTGTTCCACCCACAATTTCAGAGCAGGCTTCACAACGCCTGTCCCAGGAACTTACAGGCCAAAAACCGGGGGGGGGGGGGGGGGGGGGGGG
>NW_022436942.1:26293765-26356003 GCF_009761245.1 Sapajus apella | reverse complement strand
TAGCTCTGTAGTGCCTTAGCATGTAGTGAACCCGCTGGGTGGGGGGGGGGGGCGGTTGCTTGAAGAGGAAGCTGGGGGGCTATTTTCACCAACAGTTCTTCAAAGCAGTTCTCTATCAGGACAGAGCAGGAGGAAATAAGATTCCTGAGAAGTGGGGAATTAGGTTAGCCTCTAAGAGCATCCAAGGTTAGACGTGGAAATAAGTAACCAAAGGCTTGCTTCCCCTCCTCTGGAGCCGTTTAATAGGACAGCAGGCCATCTGTTTGGATGAGGGAAGGGTTGGCCTTTGGGGAGCTGAATCTCAGTGGCTCCAGCTGGGGGAAGCAGGCTTCATTGGCCTAGCCCCTGGGCCTGGGTGGGAGCAGGGGACATGGGGAGGACAGAGACCCAACCGGGCCAGCCCTGGGTGTGCATTCCCTTCCTCCTCTTTGTCAGGGAAGTTTTTAATTAATGGTGTGTAATCTGATCTGACCCTTCTCCCTGCTGAGCACTGCCTTCAATCAGTGGAGCCATCTGCAATTGCAATTCATAATTCTCCCAAAAGGGAGGGGGACTCGGGCCGGGTGCCTTGGTGATTAATACAATTAGCCTTTTATGTGGATGATTGTCTTAGCAGGAGCAGATGATGCTGTGCTGGGAGCCTAGGCGGTTGCCTCCCGATTGGCTGGCGGGAGGCCCCTCTCTGCTTCCCACCCCCACTGCACATCTTTAACCTGCTACCTCCAGGTATAAAGAGGACAGGCCTCATCTGGGGCCATACTGTGCAAGGAGGAAAGGCCAGGAACGGGTTAGGCTCTGAGCCACATTGGCCTCCTAGGACCGAAGGAAGAGCAGAGTCACACAAAGATCTGGGCACTTTCACTTTCCAAAGAAAACCACTTTCACCTAAAGGATTGTGTGGGCCACAGTTTAAAAAAAAAAAAAACCCACATAAACGTAGACTAGAGGTTGACAGGGTTTAAATACAGGCTCAGGCACTTATCAGCTGTGTGCACTTGGGCAAGTTGCTTAAGGATCCTGAGCTTCACTTTCCTCACCTGGAAGATGGAGTACAGTCCAAAGGGCGCTGGAAGAACTACATGAGATGTGTGTGCGTTTAGCACCATGCCGGACGTGCAGTCGGATCTCAATCAGTGGCAGCTATTTTTACCGCCACCGTCATCATGGTAGATGGCATTCTGTCTACCATGAGTTCAGCTACTTCCCTTGCAGTTTCTAATGAGGCCTGGGCTATTACTGAAGAAGGGATCACATCCTTCCTATACCCCAGGCTTAGCTTGAGCTGAGCGGGGAGAGGGAGAGGGAAAGTATATGCATGTGTTTGGGGGAAAGGTGGAATCACAGAAGAGGAGACAAGAATTATAGGAATTAAACAAACACAAGAAAGAGGCCGGGCTCTGTGGTTTAAACCTGTAATCACAGGACTTTGGGAGGCCGAGGCAGGTGAATCACTTGAGGCTTGGCGTTTGAGACTATCCTGGCCGACATGGTGAAACTCCATCTTTACTAAAAATACAAAAATTAACTGGGTATGGTGGCACATGCCTGTAATCCCAGCTACTCAGGAGGCTGAGGCAGGAGAATTGCTTGAACCTTGGAGGCAGAGGTTGCAGTGAGCCGAGATCACGCCACTGCACTCCAGCCTGGCAACAGAGCAAGACTCAATCTCAAAAAAAAAAGAGAAATAAGGGCCTTCTCAATGGAGAAGGGGAGCAATGAAGTGATCACACTGGGAGAGTTGGGAGATTCCGGGAATCGGGGCAAGAAGTCTGGTTGGGGTGAAAAGAAGCAGAGCTTTGAAGATTTGGAATTTCACATGAAAGCTAAGTAAACAAAAAGGGAGCTGACATCAGAGCTGAGAGTTAAAGGGGCAGGACAGACCAAAATCACTGTGATCGATAATGAGGTCAAGTGATCTGAAGAAAGCCGATCTGGGTTTTGATGGGAGACTCCGTCCGGTCGGGTCAGGGGAGGGGATCAGCTCAGTCCCTCCAGCCCCACAGTGCTGTTATCCATGACTCAGAGCAGCACCAGGGAGTGCAGGAAACAGGCCCAAGGAGGAGAGCTTGATTCTTGATATTAGGAGGGATCTTAACCCACAGCTTAGTGCCATGCCCTCTCGATGTCAGAGAGGAAGATGGGGAGGGAAGAAGGGAGGGAAGAAGTTAAAGGCTAATCAAGATGAAGCATCCGGCCAAGCTGTGACCTCTCTGGGCAGCTGTGGCAGGGGGTCAGCACAGCCAAGATCTGTAATCACTTCTCAGGGAGAGGCAGCTACACTGCAGCGCAGTCACGTATTTAGCAAAAGCTGGGGAGGCAGGGCATGGTTAGTGAATGGGATTTATGGGAGTGGGGAGTCCAATAGCACTAATTAATAGGCTGCAGTTAATTAGCGGAAAAGGGGGAAATGAAAAACAATGTTTCAGAGCTCCAATTAAAACCAATAAAGGGGCAGCTATTGCCAGAGCTGCAGGTGGAGGAGGCCAGAGACAGAAGCAGGGATGAACAATCCCTACTTCACCCCATGGACAGATGAAACAAGGTCCAGCCAGGCCAGGGAGTGGCAGGCGAGGTCTCACTAACGCAGGCCTCCAGAACAACTATTTCAGTATTGACTGCATGATTAAGTTAAATATTAAAAGCTGAGAGAGCCAGTGCCCGCATACAAAGGCTGGAATATAACAAACGCCCACAAGAGTTTTGCCTGGGCCTTTCCTGGGTCTTAAAGCATTACAAGGTAATGAAGGAATACTTAACAGGACTCATTTAGGATTAAACAAGTTTATTGGGGGTCTGAAGGAACTCCCCAAACCTCCATGATTTAGCAGAATACAAGATAAGGGTAATCACCCCAGCACCTGGACCCATTTAGATTAAATAAATTTACTGAGTTTCCAGAGGAAGGTCTTCAGGACTCAGACCTTAGTTATAGACTAAAAGAAGTTATGTCTTTGGATGAATGCACACTTACACATAGACATCTAGCTTAGAAGGTATAGAACTCTAAGGGCCAGGCACAGTGGCTCAGGCCTGTAATCCCAGCACTTTGGGAGGCCGAGATGGGCGGATCACAAGGTCAGGAGTTCAAGACCAGCCTGATCAATATGGTGAAACCCAGATTCTTCTAAAAATATAAAAATTGGCTGGACATGGTGGCACGCCCTGTAGTCCCAGCTACTTGGGAGGCTGAGGCAGGAAAATTGCTTTAACCCAGGTTGCAATGAGCCGAGATCGCGCCACTGCACTCCAGCCTGGGTGACAGAGTGAGACTCCATCTCGAAAAAAAAAAAAAAGAAGAAGAAGGTATATAGAAGCTCTGGGAACTTTGTAATTTTGAGTTGCTCTGCTGATAAATTCCAGGCCTTCTCCCTGTAACCAGTTATAGATATAAAAACTCCTTTCTCTCCCAGTTCACCTGCATCTCGTTATAGGAACACGAAAATAAGCATCCCGATCCTCAGTTTGGTCTGAGAATAAAGGCCCAGCCTGTGGTGAGGGAAGAGGCCGGGACAGCAGTCAGAGGCATCTGGTTCTGGAGCAGAAGGCTGGAGGGGCGTCCTCTGTCTGGAAATACGCGTCTGTCCCTCCCTAGTGGCCTGGTGCACCCTGAGAATCAGCTCTCATGTCAGGACCTGGAGGCTCTGTGAGGTCTCCAGCACTCAGCACCACCTCTATCCTGGCAGTGAGCACCTGACTTCATAGTTATTTAAACATCTGTTTCTAACAGGAATATCTCCTTAAACAAAACATATTTTTAGTCTACTTCTCATATCAGGGCAGCATATTCCTTATCTTTACTATCTGTCCTATGAGACAGCCTTCCTTTTTTGTTGCCCCCCAAATCATGGCCTTTCAATTTCAAGAGGAAACACCTTCCTCTGATATTCTAGACTTGGTCAAAGAGTAAGTTGGTCAAAGAATTGCAACACACACTCCAAAACCCTGCAAACAGAATGTCTAAAGCCTCTCATCTCTCATGTGTTAAAGCAGCCTGGTGCCCACCAGGGTGTTACTGTTATTTTGGTGAGATCACCACTGATTCACAGTGGCTTTCCCCTAATAGCTCTGGGGTCATGACTGGGTCCGATCTTCATCCTGCCCCACACATTGCCTGTCTGCTTCTTCATGGCATGTGTCTTGGACTGAGCCTTGGTTTCTCTGCTTTTCCTATACTATAGATTCCTTTCAGACCAGGGGGAACTTCCTGTTTGAATCTCTCTGAGGCAGGGCGTGGTGGCTCATGCCTGTAATCCCAGCACTTTGGGAGGCCGAGGTGGGCAGATTACCTGAGGTCCGGAGTTCAAGACCAGCCTGACCAACATGGAGAAACTCCAACTCTACTAAAAATACAAAATTAGCTGGGCATGGTGACACATGCCTGTAATCCCAGCTACTTGGGAGGCTGAGGCAGGAGAATCACCAGGAGGTAGAGGTTGTGGTGAGCTAAGGTCACACCATTGTACTCCAGCGTGGGCAACAAGAGCAAAACACCGTCTCAAAAAAAAAAAAAATCTCTCTTTGACCACAGCAAAGTCGCTGTTTTCTTGGCCTGCACAGCTGGTTCATCCAATAGCCTATCTCATGTGAAAAGCTAACAATTCCAACCCAAATAACATTGATTATAAGATGCACCACTATTTTATGAGCTACGGGGAAACACTGCGTTATATTAGTAAAATGCCATTGATTATTAGATGTCCCAATTCTCAGAGATCTTAACAATATATTTCCAAAGTGCATCTTTCCAATCAATGAAATGATCATTTCCTCTTCAAATCTTGGCTTTTTTTTTTTTTTTTGAGATGGAGTTTTGCTCTTGTTGCCCAGGCTGGAATGCAGTGGCACTATCTCGGCTCACCATAACCTCCACCTCCCGGGTTCAAGTGATTCTCCTGCCTCAGCCTCCCGAGTAGCTGGGATTACAGGCATGCGCCACCACACCTGGCTAATTTTTTGTATTTTTAGTAAAGACAGGGTTTCTCCATATTGGTCAGTCTGATCTCGAACTCTCGACTTCAAAGGATCCACCCGCCTCGGCCTCCCAAAGTGCCGGGATTACAGGCATGAGCCACCGCACCCAGCCTAAATCTTGGCTCTTTACATCGGGTTTTAATGAAAAGAGGAATGGAGGGCTAAAGTGGGGTCCATCTTCGGTGTCTTCTCCCTCCCAGGGGGATGGATACATTGCCCTCATATGCTCTCAACTCTGCACATCTGTTGCTGTACCAGCTTTTAAGTACCCATGCCACCCCTCACCATGTCTCCTCTCCCTCAGTGCCAGGAAGTCCACTAAAGAGAAGCCCTCTTTTTTCACAGAGGCAAACAAACAGAAACCACACCAAGCTGAGACCACAGTTTTAAGGAGATATAGCCTAGCACTTCAACACCATTTATCCAACCACTTCCCACCCCACTGGGTTATTTTCCCGGGAGCCTCCAGAGCAGTGTCATGAGAAGATGCAGAGATTAGTCATTTCTTCCTAATCGGGCTAAGACAGCTCCGTTAAGCTGCCGACTGCAGGCGATTCCCGTTAAAGCAAAGCAGCTGGAAAGGGCTTAGCCCTTTAATGCCGGCAGCTGTATCTCCACAGCGTGGCTGCTCTGCTGAAGGGCTGGACTCTGTCCAGAAGCACCAGGCGTTTAGCCCCATTCAATGTATGTTAACCTAGGAGGAGAGAGCAGCCAGCCAGCTCCCTGGGAGGAAGGGAGGTGGTTTCTTTAAGCACCTGTCCACCCCCAGGTTTTGCTTTCTAATGAGAAAGAAAAATCCCAGCCCCTTTGAATCTCTGTCTCTACTAAAATCTGGACAAACTATCATCTCACAGGCAAAAAGAGCTTTATCTGTGGTGGGAGCAACTCTATTTTAAAAACTAACCTAACAACAGATCCACCTAACCATAGAGAGTCGTTCTCATTTGAGCTGGTTTTTTCCCTCTGAGGTCTAAAGTAGTCTTCAGATCCCAGGTATGCTTACGTGTAGACACAGCAGACTGACCACTCCTTCTTGGAGAGCCCTGGGCCCTAGGGTTGATGAAGGAGAACGCTGCACAGCCCTTGGAAAGCTCTGGCACAGAGCAGGCTGTGAAGAGAGATCACTCAAAGACTTCTCACTCAAAGCCAGATGGTGAGCATGAGACAGGGTGAGAGCTAATGCCACTCAGGGGGAAAGCCGGTATGTTAATCCACTGACACGTTTCTGGAAGCAGGCTGATGGCTTTGGCTCTGAGACTTGCCTGTCCTTGGCTTTGAGCTTCAGAGCACACAGGACACACAGGGGTGTCCTGAAAACAGACTGCCACCAGGAGCAACCTCAAGTGCTTACACAGCTCTTCTTGCTCTTTCCACACAGAAAACAGCTCTAGATCACCAAGCCCAGGTCTTCCATTCTCCCAGGCAACCATTAGGAAATTCTGCCCCACGTGCCTTCTCCAGCAGTCTAGGCCTTGCTGCTCTTTCTGGGTCATCTGCTGAGAATGCATAATGAGAATGGACACTACATCCACATACATACAGTCCTCAGTGCAATCTGTGGCTCTAGGTTGGATGTGACTTAGAAAGTTCTTAGGATAATAGGGAGAACTCCTGCAACGTAAACGATCATCTCTTTCTACAGCGCTGCTCATTTTATAGTTGCTCACTTTGCAGAACAAGATCTTTCCTTGCATAGATTGTGAATAACACTGGCTCCAAGCAAGGGGTATTTACTAGTACTTATGTACCTAATAATACACTAACAGGCCCATAAATGCTGAAGAAGTCTGAAATAGCAAGCGCCAGGGCTGACCTTCAGACTAAGCTGTAACTCCCAGATTCTAACCACAGGTAACCTACACATTAGTTGGTGCGAGTTTGTGCCAAATCACCTCTCCGAATTTGTCAACTGGGAGAATATCACCTGTCCTGCCCCACCTCACATGGGTGAAGTGAGATCAAGTAAGATAATAAATGAAAGCACTCTGTAACTGGTAAATTACCATGTTAAATTCCCTAGAGACTTTATGAGGAATCAGTTCTTAATTCCATCTTCAGTGATGACCAGAGAAGATTTGACTGGTGCTTTATTATAAGTCTAAATACCCATTTACGTGTGTCTGAGCCTAGCACGCAGATGGTATCCAACTGTGTAAGACATGAGAGTAATGCTGCATAAAAAACAATGCAGCTTAATGAAGCCTGGCAAGAGTTATAGGGGGAGAAAGGTAGACAAAAGGAAAGCCTCCTTCCCCATCCCACGCAATTGCAGAGGACAAAGCTCCCACATGCTACAAGGTTATTCCTGGTGACGTCAAGCTGTATTCTACCTGACTTTGTGAACACAAACGATCAACAAACACAGCTCTGAGAACCAATGTATAATAAATTACCCAAGTTAGGGACCTCCTGGCCTGAGGCCTTCGCTTATTTACAAAATACACCATCTACAGGAACATATAAAAAAATTACCAAGTTCTTAGGTTAAGTGGCCATTCTCCAAACCCTGTTTACACTAAAAGCACAATGGCTAATGTGCCCCAACTCTGCATGCTTGAAAGCTTTTTGCATCAGTGGCTGAAACCTGAGTTATCACGCGGACTTATCAAAGCACATTGATCAAGAACCTACTGTGTGAGCTGCGACACCCTCACTTTTCACATCTAGGTATCCACACCAGCTCTTTCCCTGCCCATGCCGAGAGCCTAAGAAAAGGTGATACATGATTGAGAGAAACACTTGGCATGCCAGGCATAGCAGTGGGGAGTCTAAATGCTTTTCCAATAAGAAATCACTTACCACGTGCATTGTATTATGTGTGTGTATGTATGTTTCTATGTGTTATTCTGTTCTCACACTACTAATAAAGATATACAAAGGACTGGGTAATTTATAAAGGAAAGAGGTTTAATTGACTCACAGTTTGGCAGGGTTGGGGGGGCCTCAGGAAACTTACAATCATGGCAGAAGGGGAAGCAAACATATCCTCCTTCACTTGGTATCAGCAAGAAGTGCACAGCAAAAGCGGGGAAAGCTCCTTATAAAACCATCAGATCTCGTGACAACTCACTATCACGAGAACATCATGAGGGTAACCACCCCCATGATTCAATTACCTCCCACTGGGTCCCACCCACAACACTTGGGGATTGTGGGAACTACAATTCAAGATGAGATTTGAGTGGGGACACAAACCATATCAATCTATCTGAAGCTAGGTAGGTGTGCACAGGTAGACCCTACCATCACAAAACAAAAACAGCAAGCCTGGTATCTTTGGTCCCTGTACTCACTCACCTCTCCTTGTCATTTTGTGCCGCCTAATAATTTAAGCCTGCAAGAACTGGCTGGGCACAGCGGTTCATGCCTGTCATCCCAGCACTTTGTTGGGAGGCTGCAGCAGGAGGATCACTTGAGTCCAGGAGTTTGAGACCAACCTGGGCAACAATAGTGAGACCTCATCCCCATAAAAAACTAAAAATTAGCTGGTCATGGTGGGGCATGCCTGCTGTCCCAGCTACTTGGGAGGCATAAAATAAATAATAAAATAAAAAGAACACAAGACCACTTTCAATGCCACCGGTTCAGTTCACAGCCAAAATTGAGTACTATTTCCCCTGGTAAATAAATTGTACACCCTAAACATCCTCTAACCCAAACTCACATGCCTTCTCCTATCTCTGCAAGCAGTGAATTCACCTTCTTAAAGAAGGATAAGTTGTTAAACACCCAATAATAAATTCAAATTGTTGTGGGTGAATGCAACCATGTAATGCTTGCCCAGTTAGATAAACATCAAACTTGGGAGTCTTACATAGATCAGGGAGAATGGAGGTAAACGTCACAATTTAAAGATTGTTTATTAGCAAGTACAATAGTAAAATTAAACTGCATTAAAGGAGAGGAACATCAGAAAGGGTTAGGAGTAAGAGATGGGGTGATAGTCCCTTCAAAGCACTGGACTCCCTTCCATGGCCCTCACATTGAGGAGGTATAATTTAATTAATTAAGCTCTGGAAAATCAGGCTGTTCCACAGGAAGTACTGTTGAAGGTGGGTATATATTTCCCTTTGCTATTATCAGAATTATTTTCATGACTAAGGTCTCTTGGCCTAGCCCAAAAACTGAGCAAATGGTTGCCAACATTTGACACACAGGACCATTTCCTTTTCCATTAATGGACCATTGGTTCCTGCATAGGGTAGCCTTGCCTTCACTAATGTTACACAATCCATTTACTTCCTCTACATTAGTGACTTAAAATGTACCTTGGGGAGATACTACAGAACAGCAAATATGGAACCAGGCCAACGCTAGGATTGCAAAGACATAAGAAAAGAGGTAGCATCTAGGGCAGAGTTTTAAAAAATAAAGCTGGCCAGGTGCAGTGGCTCATGCCTGTAATCCCAGCACTTTGGGAGGCTGAGACGGGTGGATCACAAGGTCAGGAGTTCGAGACCTGCCTGACCAACATGGCGAAACCGTCTGTACTAAAAATACCAAAATTAGCTGGGTGTGGTGGCACACGCCTGTAATCCCAGCTACTCAGGTGGCTGAGGCAGGAGAATCACTTGAACCCCGGAGGCAGAGGTTGCAGTGAGCTGAGATCGCACCACTGCACTCCAGCCTGGACGACAGAGCAAGACTCCATCTCAAAAAAAAAATAAAGCCGCCGGGTGCGGTGGCTCAAGCCTGTAATCCCAGCACTTTGGGAGGCCGAGGCGGGTGGATCACGAGGTCAAGAGATCGAGACCATCCTGGTCAACATGGTGAAACCCCGTCTCTACTAAAAATACAAAAAATTAGCTGGGCATGGTGGTGCGTGCCTGTAATCCCAGGTACTCAGGAGGCTGAGGCAGAATTGCCTGGACCCAGGAGACGGAGGTTGCGGTGAGCCGAGATCGCGCCATTGCACTCCAGCCTGGGTAACAAGAGCGAAAATCCGTCCCAAAAAAAATAAATAAATAAAAAATAAAGCCTAGCAGGTGTGTGTGAAAGGGGGTATGGGACCCATCCTCTGTCAATTTGCTGAGGCAGATGGGCCCTGCTGTGAGAGCTGCCCCCTCCTGGGAAAAAAGCCAGTAGGTTGCCTCCTCTCTCCACGGTTACATATTAAGCCTGCAACTGTTTACGTTCAATCTCAGATACACTCTGTTCACCAGCTTCAGAGTTCCAAGTGCAGGTGCCCTCAGTTAATCATCCCAGCTCACTCCAGAGTCACTTCCAGCAGTGAAGGATGTTCTAGGCAGTCGGCCAGCCAGAGGCAATTTTTTTTTTTAAATCTGCACCATTCTGGTCCCTAAAGACTTATTTAAAAAGCTGTTGTTTCATTTTTTAAGTATAGTCACATAGTACATAACGTTTTGGTCGACAATGGATCCCACCATATACAACAGTGGTCACATCAAATTGTAATAACCACAGTTTTACTGACCCCTTTCTGTTTAGATACATAAATACCTACCATGTGTTACAACCACCTACAGTGTTCAGAACAGTCACATGCTGTACAGGTTTGTAGCCTAGGAGCAATGGGCTATACCATATAGCCTAGGTGTGTAGTAGGCCCCACCACCCAGGTTTGTCTAAGTGCACTCAGGTTCACACAACAATGAAATCATCTAATGATCTCTCAGAATGTATCCCAGTCATTATGCAACTCATGACTGTTAATAATATAAAGATAATGACAACAGGCATAGGACAACTCTACAACTCATTTGGACAAAGACTGAATGAGAAATGGAAACAAACTCCTGGTGGTGGTAAGGCTGGGGTGGGTCCAGAGAGTAGGAAATGGAGATGAACAACAGAGTCAGGACGCTTTGAAGGAAATAATTTTTCTAATTTTTTGAGACAGGGTCTCACACTCTGTCACTGAGGCTGGAGTGCAGTGGCACAATCTTGGCTCACTGCAACCTCCACCTCCCTGGCTCAATTTTCTCACATCAGCCTCTCGAGTGGCTGAGACCACAGACGTGCGCCACCACATCTGGCTAATTCTTGCATGTTTTTTTTTTAGGGACAGGGTTTTACCATATTGCCCACACTGGTCTCAAACTCCTGGGTGATCCACCAATCTCAGCCTCCCAAAGTGCTGCGATTACAGACATAAGCCATCACGCCCAGCCCCAGAAATGATTTTCTTTTCTTTCTTTTTTTTTTTTTTGAGACAGAGTTTTGCTGTTGTTCCCCAGGTTGGAGTGCAATGGCACGATCTCTGCTCACCACAACTTCTGCTTCCAGGGTTCAAGCGATTCTCCTGCCTCAGCTTCCCGAGTAGCTGGGATTATAGGCATGCGCCACCATGCCCGGCTAATTTTGTATTTTTAGTAGAGCCTGAGTTTCAGTATGTTGGTCAGGCTGGCTCTAACTCTCAACCTCAGGTTATCTGCCTGCCTCAGCCTTCCAAAGTGCTGGGATTACAGGTGTGAACCACTGCGCCTGGCCCCAGAAATGATTTTCTAAAAGGCATTGAAAGTTACATTCCAAGACAAGAAAACCAGCCTCAGGTTCATTTTTCAAGAGCTATTTACTTTTTTCCAAATATTATCCCAAATAGATGTTTTACAGACAAGTGTCAATATGAAGTCAAACATTCTATAGAAGGAAATCGTTTTTACAGACATTAAGAATAATTTTAACAGAAAAAAAAAGCTCACATCTATCTAGATGTGGCTATGTTCCATGGGAAAATTTCAGCATCCAAAGTGCAAAGAAAAAATGACTGTGGCTTTTCTTATCACATAAAATATTGACCATCTTCCCTTATAGCCTACTCTATTGTTAGTTGGGATACCAAAAAATGACTAGAAGTTGGGCTCCACTGAACAAGGTTGGGGGCATAGGGGTCAAGCATCAGAATGAATTCAATTTTAAAAGAAAAACTGGCTTTGACCCCAAATGAACCCAAAGTTCAGCCAGCAGCACATTTGCGATAAATACAAGTTGTACTTTCTCATTTACAAGGTTGTGCCACTCAACACTATTAAGAACTAATCATCCAAATTAAAGCTATGCATGCTCCCATCACTAGTTCTGCCCTCAGTGTAGCCCATTTTTATCAAAGCTCCATGTTATAGCTCAGTTCATAATGGGGAATGAAAAATTCCGGTTCTTAGAAGGAGGCACCCTAAATCCTCTGGTCTAATCCTTTCTTTGCCCCACCCTCCCACTTCCCACCCTGAGACAAGCCAATCTTATCAGATAGGTAGGATTTCTGTCATTGTCTCATGGAAATTAGTTCTAAAACTAGAGGAAGATCATTCATTCCATGAGCAGCATTTGGCTTTAAGCCAAAGGCATAATAACCCCCTTCCCCAAAAAGAATCACAGCCAATTCCATACTAACCCATCTACCCCTGGAAAGATCTCTCATCTAAAAGCTCCCAACAATGACCAGCACAAGGTACTGATATTATGTGACTTGAGAAGGAAGGGGAGATACATCGAGTTTTAATAAAGCCCTCATGCACAATTAAACTTGATTAAAAGCCTGGGATGCTAAAAGTATTAATGAGTACAGGAGGCTGTAGAGCAGAGAATACAGGTGTGTCCTTTCTTATAGTTGGTCAATGCAGGGGAGTAATAGGCAGATGTGACTTCACTTGAGCATTGGAGAGGCAAAAAAGTTGCCTTGTCGTCCTAGGTTGGTGGCAGACTTGCTTTTGCTCCCAAATCTACAATAAAAGGAGAATGAACTAGAAAAGTAGTCTGTAAAAAACGGCTGAATAAACAACTATAATATTACTTGATGTAACCCAGTAAAAGTAAGAAACCCTAGACAACTATTTTGCAAGGTACTCTTAGTCACCTACAATGAGAGAGGGGAAACAGTAAAAACTTTTAGAACCTTTTGAAAGAAAGAATCCTTATAGTTCCATGTTCCCTTTTAAAGTCTAGTTCCTAGCTAAAATCTAATTCAATTTTTCTTTCAATAAGCTTCAATGTAATAAGTCTAAGAGAGCAGTTGTTTATTTCCTAAGAAGGCCAATTCTGCATACCTGGGAGTGTTCTTGGTGAGGGTGGAACGAACTCTCTGTGACAGGGAACTAGATGAAGGAGTCTTGAGAAGCTGATGTTCAGGAGTAGTCACAGGTCCCAGTAAACTCACTTGAATCAAAGTTCAGATATATTTTTAAGAGAGGTGGGAGAAAAGAAGGCATCTTTTTAGATGGCTAGTTTTAAGCTGATTATCCACTGAAGCACTTAAGAGCTAAGGCTAGACACCTAGCAAAGTACCAGAGATCATTTTGTAACACAGTAGTGCATCTTTTGAACTCAGTGAATAGCTGACACTTTTTGATTTATGTCATTCTCTAACTCCAAACTTCATAAATCTAACATCTAAACATCTGACTTTTAGCTATACCAGCAGAAGAAGCAATATACTCCCTTAGAAGGAACTTGCAATAATGAAAGAATGGGTCTCCAATGCCAGTAAGACTGGAGTGAGACCAGCCTATTCATATAAAATTGTTGGTTAGCAATATAAATTGGCAAAAGCCTATAAGAAATTTAAGAAATCAAGTTGATAAAAGACATCAAGATACATAAAAATGTTCAATCCATTTAATTCAGTGATTCCCATTCTTGGGAATTTATCATTAAGGGAAAAAAAGATATATACATATAGTATTGGCTATAGCCAATTACTTTCAATTATGAAAAATTGAAAAATAATGTGAATACCAACTAGAACATTTAGGTAAATCTTAAAAATGGTAAGATTATATATGAGAAAAAGTTCTCACAGTATGCTAAGTTAAATAAGACTGAATTATATTTAAACTATTATTATATCTTTTTTTTTTTTGAGATGGGGTCTCGCCCTGTCACCAGACTGGAGTACAGTGGTACAATCTCGGCTCACTGAAATCTCTACCTCCCGGGTTCAAGCAATTCTCCTGCCTCAGCCCCCCGAGTAGCTGGGATTACAGGCACGAACCACCATACCCAGCTAATTTTTGTATTTTTAGTAGAGACGGGGTTTCACCGTGTTGGCCAGGCTGGTCTCAACCCCCTGACCTCGTGATCTGCCCGCCTCGGCCTCCCAAAGTGCTGGGATTATAGGTGTGAGCTACCATGCCCAGCCTATTATATCTATATTTAAAGAACATATATCCATATGGGTAAAGAAAGGAGAACATGGAAAAGTGAAAAAAAAATTAGGATGATAGAATTATACAAATTTTCCTTTAATGTTAGAATTTTCAAACAGCTCTAGAAAAGGCAGGACTAAAACTCAAGGGGGCGTCAAGTCCCTGAAGAAGCACAGCTTGGTCCTTACCTTTAATATCTGGTGTCTGTGGCGTTGAAACGGCGTTTGAGTTTTCAATGACATGTAGGGGGTCAATGTTCTCTTGTTCCACCATCATGAACTGACTCCAATACTCTAGGGGCAAGGAAAGCAGGCGCTCGACCACCTAAAAGCCAGCAAATCTGTTAGCAAACTTCCAAAGCTCAGGGCTTCTCAACTTTTTCTCATGTTATCACATTATACAAGTTCCCACATACGTGTGCATGTGACACACACACACGCACCTGCCTACCTTGGGTTGACGCTTGATGTCCTGTAACATTGTCACTGGGTCTGGATTGGGCACAGCATGGGCCACTATTGTAGGGCCAAAGACTTTAGCCAGATTGGCAACATCCATTTTAGTATGTGGACTCTGTGCCACGCTAAGCAAAAGAATATTAAATTAGATGTCTTGCTCCTTGCTTAAATGCAGACCAAAATATAAATTGTGTAAGAAAACAATTCACCCCTTGTACTCCCCCAAACACTCAACCCACGCTATCTTCCCCTTGGAAAAAAATTCTCTAACTCCTAGAACAAGTTTCTGCTGTACTCACCTCTGCAAGTGAATCATGAGGAAAGCTAATGTGTCCCTGTTGGCCTGGGGCAGTTCACCAACAGCCTGGTACATGGCAGCTATGCTGTTGTCTTCATCTGTGATTTCTGTAATTGAAAAGAAAGCACCACGAGGACTAGACTCCTTTCCCTTGACAGCGGGCTTCCAAGTTATCGACCACTAAGTCTCATCTATACAGTAAGCTTCTGAAACTCCTGATTAGTTCATGACTACATCAGACTCTAGTTTCATTAACAAGCAGGATACCGGCCAACAGCTCAATATTAGAAGTCAGAACTTTTAAAAAATCAGCCTTTGCAGTTAGGGAAAGCATCTGGCAGCAGACGTGCTAGGAAGACAGGCATACAATTGCAGTTACTACAATTACCAAGAAGGTATTCATTCGTAAAACATATTTAAGGGCCTACTATGTGCCGGTACTGCTCTAAGTGCTGGGAATATAAAGCAGAAGTAAACAAAGCCCTTGCCTTATGGAACCTACATTCTATTGGTGGAGTCAGTCAAAAAGCAAATACCTATCAGGTAGAGTGGTACATAAATGAAGAAAACAAGGCAGGCCAGAAGCTAGAAAGAAACAGGAGCTGTTAACCTAGACAAGGCTGTCAGGAAAGGTGTTTCTGGGGACAATGTATATGAAGAGAAATATGAAAGAAATAAAGGAGCAAACCATACAGTACCTAATGTAAGTTGAGACAACAAATATGACGACTTGGTATATTCCTTATGGAATAGGCTTGGTATATTCTAAGAATTGAAAAAGCTCCAGCCTAACTGGAGAGGGAACAAAGAAAGGAAGGCTATTGTGTGCAATAGGTAATGAGAAAGGAAGAGAACAGGCAAGGGTGACATGTACACAGTTACCCATCCATCAAATTACTTGAGCACCTACTATGTTTCAGGTACTGCACTAGGCAGGAACTAATAAAAAGAGTAAGAAGTCCGGGTGCCGTGGCTCAAGCCTGTAATCCCAGCACTTTGGGAGGCAGAGGCGGGCAGATCGCCTGAGGTCAGGAGTTCAAGACCAGCCTGGCTAACATGGTGAAACCCTGTTTCTACTAAAAAAACAAAAAATTAGCCAGGCATGGTGGTGCATGCCTGTAATCCCAGCTACTAGGGAGGCTTAGGCAGAAGAATCACTTGAACATGGGAGGCAGAAGTTGCAGTGAGCCGAGATCGGGCCATTGCACTCCAGTTGGGCAACAAGAGTGAAACTCTGTCTCAAAAAAAAAAAAAAACAAAAAAAAACAGTAAGAAAACTACTGCCGTGGAGGAATTCATATTCAAGTATTACATCTACTCTTACCTGCTGCTTCCATAAAGGCTTTGTTTAGGCGAAAGGTCAGAAGAGGTTCTTTGAGGTTTCGAAGAAAGTCTTTTAGAAGGCTACAGATAGCATGGATATCATCCACTTTGCTGAGGAGGGGTACAGTTTTCACTCTGAGGAATTTCTCTTTCAGCTCTTTTACTGTGCGGTCACAGCCAGAGATCCTATACAGGCCTGTCTGTTATCAAGATGACAATTTTATTTAAAAACCTCCTAATTAACACAAATAACAAATTCACCGTCTCCTACAGTTGACTCTTACCTCAGTCAGACCTCTCTGCTCAATCTCATTTACGCAATGCACAACAATGGAGGGGATCATTGGAGAAGTCTGGGGCACAAAGTCTGCCAGCATTCCCTGGAAAAAAGATCTTTAAATTATTATTTACACCACGTAGACCAATAGATGAAGACCACATGCGAAGAACCATCTCCAATCTAATTCTCAGACTGGGACATCATGTCTACTTTTAAATTCCTATTACCAAAGCCTATATTAAAACAGAGACTCTTATTTATTTTTCCTAACTCCACACCAGGACTGATTAATGATCATGTATACGACACTTTATTTCTTTTTCTTTTTCATATATACCACACTCTTATGTGAACAAGGAGTAAGACCACCAGTTATAACTACCTCCTTCTCATCCACTCAAGGGCAGCAGAAAACAAGCAATAATGAGGTTACAGGTACTTTAATATAAACTAATTTATTACTCTAAACAGATTTTTTATTTTCTAACAGAAGAGAGCTGGCATAAGAGAAAAAACAATTTTATACTTTCGTTATTCTCAGTAAAAAAAAAAATTATTTAATACATCTTATCACAATTGATCATGAAACAAACCTACCTATAGGGGAGAACTTCATGGTTCTACATTACAGTACAGCATGTGGTAAAAAAAAATAAAAAAATGTACAGGGATGGATACGAACTTGTAAGATTAGGGGAAAATAACATTTGATTTGCTGAGGAGTAGGCAGGCACATAATCAGCTTCAACCTCCCCAGCTCAAGCAAGAGTCCAACCCAGCCTCCTGAGAAGCTGCGACCACAGGTACACACTACTCATCCTGGCTAACTTATTTATTTACTCTTTGGAGAGATGGAGTCTTGCGTTGTTGTCTAGGCTGGACTCAAACTCTTGGGCTCAAGTGATTTTCCTGTCTCATCCTCCAAAAGTGTTGGGATTACAGGCATGACCCACCATGCTCAGCAATAAATAATTTCTTAATGGATTTAGTCAGTTTAAACTGGTTAAATGTTTGGAAATAAGCAACTTAATCTTGATACCCTATTACAGAGTATGTCTAACATAAGAGCAAGAATATTCACAGATAAAATTGTATGATAGCTGATACTTGCTTTAAAGTAATTCACTGGACAGTCAGGAGGAGGCGACAACACTATTGATCAATCAAGAATAGATATAAAGGCTGGCTGTGGTGGCGCACACCTGTAATCCCAACACTGGGAGGCTGAGATAGGCAGATTACTTGAGGTCAGGAGTTTGAGAGCAGCTTGGCCAACATGGCAAAATCCCATCTCTACTAAAAATACAAAAAATTAGTTGAGCATGGTGGCTCATGCCTGTAGTCCCAGCCACTTGGGAGGCTGAGGCGCAAGAATCACTTGAGCCCAGGAGACAGAGACTACAGTGAGCCGAGGCTGCAACACTTCACTCCAACCTGGGCAACAGAAGGAAACTGTCTCCAAAAAAAAAGACATTAAAAAAAGAATGGACACAGCCAGGCATGGTGCCTCACGCCTGTAATCCCAGCACTTTGAAAGGCTGAGGTGGATGGATCACTTGAGGTCAGGAGTTCAAGACCAGCATGGCCAACATGGTGAAACTTCATCTCTACTAAAATTACAACAACAAAAAAAATCAGCCAGGCATGGTGGTGGTGCATTTCTGTAATCCCAGCTATTCAGGAAGCTAGGGCGAGAGAATCACTTGAGCCCAGAGGGGCAAAGGTTGCAGTGAGCTGAGGTCGTGCCACTGCACTCCAGCCTAGGCAATAAAGTGAGACTCTCTCTCTCTCAAAAAAAAAAGAGAGAGAGGAAACTAGTTAGTAATCATGGAAGTTAAGTTGTAAGAACCAAGGGTTAATTACACTCATCTCTCTAGTTCTATATATGTCTAAAATCTTCCAAAATGGGATGAGAAGGAAGGAAGAGGAAGAAAGGAGAAGCAGGGAAGAGGACGGAAAAGGGGGAGGGGAAAGAAGTTTGGTTTAGAAAGGACAGACAAACCCAAACAGGGCTCTTCTACAAGTAAATATTTTGCAATTCTATTCATTATTTGTGGAAAGAAATATATTTGGGATCATTAATTTTCTTTTCTTTTCTTTTCTTTTTTGAGACAGACTCTCGCTCTGTCACCAGGCTGGAATGCAGTGGTGCTATCTTGGCTCATTGCAATCTCTGCCTCCCAGGTTCAAGAAATTCTCCTGCCTCAGTCTCCTAAATAGCTGGGATTACAGACATGCGCCACCATGCCCACTAATTTTTTGTATTTTTAGTAGAGACAGAGTTTCACCATGTTGGCCAGGATGATCTTGATCTCTTAACCTTGTGATCCGCCGGCCTCTGCCTCCCAAAATGCTGGGATTACAGGCATGAGCCACCGCCGGCCTAGGATCATTAATTTTAGAACAAAAACTGACACTAAGTCTTTGAAAGGCTAATAAAGAGGACATAAAACAATGATGGCTCACATAAGTCATACCTCTCCAATCTTGACAGGTGTTCCTATCAGGGTAGGAATGCAGGGAAGGGGACAGCGGTCCCGACATTCTGGATGAGAGACCACACGACAGTCTCGACACTTCAGAGATAGTTTGCCAAATTTTATCCGCTTTCCACATGGAACACAGGACTCAGGTTTAATAACCTGGGATAACACAGGGCAAAAGGAACAGAGTGATATAAATTAGAAAATCATTAACATAATCAACTAAACTTTTTGTGTGTGTGTGACAGAGTCTCACTCTGTCACCTTGGCTGGAGTGCAGTGGCACGACCCTGGCTCACTGCAACCCCCACCTCCTAGGTTCAAGCGATTCTCCTGCCTCAGCCTCCTGAATAGCTGGATTACAGCCTCCCAAAGTGCTGGGATTACAGGCATGAGCCACTGCACCATAATCAACTAACATTTATTGAGCACTTAGTACTTGCTAAAAAACTTTCTAAGCCCTTTACATGTATTTACGTATGTAATTCTCACAGTAATCCCATAAGATAGGTTTTGTGTTCTTCATTTTAAGATGAGGAAACAGAAGCAAAAAGAGGTTAAGTAATTTGTTTAAGGTCATCCAGCTGGAAGGCAGCAATGTGTGGTAATGAAAAGAACTTGTTTACAAGAAGCAGAAAACCTGGATGTTGGCAGGGCATAGTGGTTCACATCCGTAATCCCAACACTTTGGGAGGCTGAGGCTGGCGGATCACCACAGATCACCTAAGGTCAGGAGGTTGACACCAGGCTGTACAACACAGTGAAACCCCAACTCTACTAAAAATGCAAAAATTAACCAGGTGTGGTGGTGGGCGCCTATAATCCCAGCTACTCGAGAGGCTGAGGCAGGAGAATCACTTGACCCAGGAGGCGGAGGTGGCAGTGGGCCGAAATTGTGCCACTGCACTCTAGCCTAGGCAACAGAGTGAGACTCTCTTTCAAAAAAAACAAAAAAAAAAGAGGGCCGGGCGTTGTGGCTCATGTCTGTAATCGCAGCGCTTTCGGAAGCTGAGGCAGGCAGACTGCCTGAGCTCAGGAGTTCGAAACCAGCCTGGGCAACACGATGAACCCGTCTCTACTAAAATGCAGAAAATTAGCCAGGCATGGTGGTGTGCACCTGTAATCCCAGCTACTCAGGAGGCTGAGGCAGGAAAATCAGTTGAACCTGGGAGGTGGAGGTTGCAGTAAGCTGAGATTGAGTCACTGCACTGCAGCCTGGGTGACAGAGCGAGACTCCATCTCAAAAAAAAAAAAAAAAAAGAAAACCTTGATGTTAAATCTTTTACTTACTATCATGTGGCTCAAAAATGTCAATCAATTCCTCTAAGCCTCCATTACTTTGCTTGGATTTTTTTTTTTTTTTTTTGGAGATGGAGTTTCACTCTGTCGCCCAGGCTGGAGTGCAGTGGCTCCATCTTTGCTCACTGCAACTTATGCCTCCCAGATTCAAGTGATTCTCCTGCCTCAGCCTCCTAAGTAGATGGGACTATAGGCACCCACCACCATGCCGGGCTAATTTTCTGCATTTTAGCAGAGACAAGGTTTCATCATGTTGCCCAGGCTGGTCTCAAACTCCTGAGCTCAGACAATCTGCCTGCCTCAGCCTCTGAAAGCACTGCGATTACAGACATGAGCCACTGCACCAGCCTGCTTGGATTTTTATAAGGAAATCAAATGGTACAAAAGCAAAACATTTTTTAAAAAATGTATGTGCTATATTCAAGAAAAAATGAAAACATGTGTCACTAAAAAGTACTAACAATGGGCCAGGCACAGTAGCTCATGCCTATAATCTCAGCTCTTTGGGAGTTGAGGCAAGGGATCACTTGAGCCCAGGAGTTTGAGACCAGCCTGGGCAACACAGCACGACCTGATCTCTACAAAAAATTTAAAAATTAGCCAGGCATGGTGGCACACACCTGTATCCCCACTACTCAGGAGGCTGAGATGAGAGGATTGCTTGAACCTGGAAGGTTAAGGCTGCAGTGAGCTATGATCACGCCACTGTACTAAAAGAAAAAAAAATGTACTAACAATTGTTTCAGAAAAGTTGCTCTCTTTAATTTAGTATTACTCACAGAATGAAAAGAAATTTACCTCTGTAACCAATAGTTACTTCTGGAGAGTAAAATTGGAATGAGGAAGGAGATTTGACATTTAACTTTTTGTAACACTAAGGTATTTAACTTTATTCCTGGTATTTATTACTTTCACAATTAAAAAATCAAAATATGCCTAAAACAAAAGGAGCAATCAGAGATTTACCGTCTTAGAGACAAAGTCATGCAGGCGCATCCCTCCGTTATTCTGTGGCGTGCCCACGTTGTCTGTCTCAGTTCTTGGCTCTAGTTGCCTGCTGTTCAGGGTGGAGTCACTGTTCCAAGGTTGTAAAGTACCTAGAAAACAAGCAACTTTAAGCTTTGTGTCTTGGGTATTTTGCTCCTTCTAAATTTTAGTTCCAATTTTAATGGGGAGTTAGACAGTAATCTGTCATCATAGCCAAAAGTGAATGCCAATGGCTATGTAATACAAAAGTTTTGGGCTGGGCGCAGTGGGTCATGCCTGTAATCCCAGCACTTTGGGAGGCCAAGGCGGGTAGATGACGAGGTCAGGAGATTAAGACCATCCTGGCCAACATGCTGAAACACTGTATCTACTAAAATACAAAAAATTAGCCAGGTAAGGTGGTGCACACCTGTAGTCCCAGCTACTCAGGAGGCTGAGGCAGGGAATCCTTTGGACCCAGGCAGCGGAGGTTGCAGGGAGCCAAGATTGGACCACTACACTCCAGCCTGGTGACAGAGCAAGACTCTGCCTCAAAAAATAAAAATAAAAATAAATTTGCCCAGTGCGGTGGCTCACAGCTATAATCCCAGCACTTCGAGAGGCCGAGACGGGCAGATCATGAGGTAAGGAGATCCAGAACATCCTGGTCAACATGGTGAAACCCTGTCTCTACTAATACACAAAAAATTAAGCAGGCATGGTGATGCACGCCTGTAATCCCAGCTATTCGAGAGGCTGAGGCAGAGATTGCAGTGAGCTGAGATCATGACACTGCACTCCAGCCTGGGCAACAGAGTGAGACTGTCTCAAAAAAAAAAACAAAAAAAATTTCAAGAAAAACTGGTTATGGAAGCGGGCTAGCAATCCAAAGGTAAAGTATGACACAAACAGTTCTCTGGTCCAAAACTACCCACTACACCTAATCCCTGCCTCAGGAGGGTTCTAAGAAACCAACTCTCCAAAATGTTACTAGTTGTTTTATACAGGCCAGTTTAGTCACAAATTCAATGGACCTGTTTTCCTTTGGCTCCTGGTCCAATATGGTACAGTCTCAATGGTGGATACAGCTTCGATGGGCCCGCCATCATTGGGAACAGTCACTGTAGTTTTTGCAACTATGGATTCATTCCCCTGCAACAAAAGTAGTAATGAGGGAAAGACAAAGAATCTAACTTACCGTCCACTATAGGGTATTTTGGAGCACGTAAAAAATTCCTTAGTCTTAGTCAAAACTTAAGGTCCCAGTCTGAAACTTTTTTTTTTTTTTTTTTGAGACAGAGTCTCACTCTATCGCCTAGGCTGGAGCACAGTGGTGCAATCTTGGCTCACTGCAGCCTCCGCCTCCCAGGTTTAAGCGATTCTCCTGCCTCTGCCTCAGCCTCCTGAGTAGCTGGGATTACAAGCGCGTGCTACCACATCTGACTGATTTTTGTATTTTTAGTAGAGACGGGGTTTCACCATGTTGGCCAGGCTGGTCTTAAACTCCTGACCTCAGTGATCTGCCTGCCTCAGCCTCCCAAAGTGCTGGGATTATAGGCATGAGTCACTGCACCCGACCTGAAACTTTCTTATGTTGAAATGTCATGCTTGGCTAGGTGCGGTGGCTTATGCCTGTAATGCCAACATCTTGGGAGGTAGAGGCAAGAAGATCACTTGAGCCCATCCTGGGCAGCAAGAAGAGACTCCAGCTCTACTTTAAAAAATAAAAATAGGCTGGGCACTGTGGGTCATACCTGTAATCCCAGCTACTCGGGAGGCTGAGGCAGGAGAATTGCTTGAACCTGAGAGGCGGAGGTTGTAGTGAGCCAAGGTAGCACCACTGCACTTCAGCCTGGGTGACAGAGTGAGACTCTCAAAAATCAATAAATAATAAAAATAAATCTCATACTTAGCAAGATAAACATAGGTTAAGGGGGCATATATTCAAGCAACCAAGACTCACTCTGACAGTTGTTTACTTAATCAGAGTAATTCCATTCATATGGATAAGGATCCTACTGCATAGAAAAACTTTAACCAAAGTCTTGGCTCAGGCTAAGCTGGGTGTGGTGGCTCATGCCTGAAATCCCAGTACTTTGGGAGGTACCTGAGGTCAGGAGTTAGAGACCAGCCTGACCAATATGATGGAACCGGGTCTCTACTAAAAATACAAAAATCAGCTGGGCATGGTAACATGTGCCTGTAATCTCTGCTACTCAGGAGGCTGAGACAGGAGAATCACTTGAACCTGGGAGGTGGAGGTTGCAGTGAGCCGAGATCACACCACTGCACTGCAGCCTGGGCTACCAGAATGAAACTCCATCTCAAAAAAAAAAAAAAAAACAAAAAAAAAACTTTAACCAAACATCTGTCTCAAAACAATGCTGCAATGCTGACTCACAGGAGTTTTAATGCTTGGGGCCAGTAATCTCTGTTATCTTGGCCTGACTATTCTTACCTGGTCTGCTGTGGAGCCAATGGAACGAGTTTTCTTTACAGGTCCAGGGGGACCATCAACAAACTGTCGGCTACTAGAGCGCTAGAAAGGAGACAAAGACCCATAACTTTAGTGCCAAGTAGATCTGAAGCACAGAAGATAAAATTATTCCATCAGACAACTTGGATGCAGGTCCTGGGGATTAGGGCTACAGTAAATAACAAACAATATGCTCTCTCTCTGCCTATTTCCACATGAAGAATAAGCTGTACGAAAAGAGTATGTTGTATAAAAATGCTCTCAGTGCCCTAGAAAAAATGAGCAAGCTGCGGAGAAATTTAGATGACACCACCAGAAAAAGTACAGCTGTAATCCTAACTGAGGACATGAAGTCTTGGAAACAAATTAAGTACCCTAAACGAGCATACACAGATAAATCTCTATATATCCCATTATACACACATTTCATCTGAAGCTTATGTTAAAGCACAAAAATCCTGTGTAAAAATTCATATGACAACTCAAAACAAACTTACATTTATCCTTTTCCACTGTATGAATGAATTGAAATGCAACATAAAGAGTGAAATAGGACAGGATCCTGTCCTAAGTTACTTCAAAGAATACCAATACTGGCCAGGAATGGTGACTCATGCCTATAATCCTAACACTTTGGGTGGCCGAAGTGGGCAGATCACCTGAGGTCAGGAGTTCAAGACCAGCCTGGCCAACATGGTGAAACCCTGTCTCTACTAAAAATACAAAAAAATTAGCTGGGCGTGGTGGCATGTGCCTGTAGTCCCAGCTACTCTGGAGGCTGAGGCAGGAGAATCACTTGAACCTGGGAGACAGAGGTTGCAGTGAGCCAAGATCCCACCACTGCACTCCAGTCTGGGCGACAGAGCAAGAGTCCGTCTCAAACAAACAAAAGACTAAACAAACCATACATACCCTCTTTTCTCTCTTCTTCAGTTTGAAAGTCTTCACCAAAGAAGAATCCCAATCCTGTGAATAATTACACTGTATTAGTTTCTTTTTTGGTTTGGCCTTCCCTAAGCCCTATGCAAATAAATTTACAGAGAACTTTAAAGGCTTCTTCAGCCAGGCTACCTAATGTACAATTCGGGGAGGGGAGAAAGGAAGGTCTCAAGTATTGTAGCTATAGAGCTACAAGTGAATGTGCTGCCTTTCAAAAATTGAAGCTATGATAATAAAAACAGGAATCAATGCCACAGAGGCAAGAAAAGGTTAAAGAATCACCTTCTGCTGTGATGATTTCCAGTGGCTGATCCTTTATTTCTGATTATTTTTGTAATTAGTTTTAGAACTTACAGAATATTAGGCACTATACTGATCATGTTAGATGTGATTCTTGTCCTTAAGGGATTGCCATTGTCTAATCAGATGCTCTACATAATATTGCCACTTAAAAAGTTCTACAGTTTAGGAACTTGGGCCCTGAAACATGTTCACCACTGAAGAACTATCTGTCTCTTATTGTAGTCTCATTTCAATTCACCTATTTTAACTGTTTGCATTCATTTTAGTAGTTACCTGTGATATTCTTACTCCTGATCATCCCTGAAAACAGTATCTAGAAACAGTGGCATACCACAAATAATAGCTTAGCTAAATACATTTAACTTCCCCCAATTCATGGTCTAGTAATTTAGTCACTGGTTGTTTGATTCAGCTTCAGTTACAACAAATATCATATCATAGGTCTAGCTCAAAAATCAATTGCGAATATGATCTAGTTTTATTATATGTGCCAGACCTCCACTATATCATTCCCTATTTGAAAAAGGGTGATGCCTAATATTTGTATCTATAAAATGGCTATATTTTCACTAGTCCAACACTGAATTTGGACAGAAAACCTCTAGCCATGTAACAAGTAGTTTTCACTTGTTTTGCTATATCAGAAAACCAGTCACCAAAAACTTCCTGATTTGTTTTGTTTGCTAGTTTTCAGCTAGCAACAGAAAAGATGCACAAATCAATGAACTACATCAAAGAATGTATCAGGAGATGACCTTTTATGCAGAAGCATCACTATAAGTTAAAAGAAGTGTGCCACCCCATAAAAGCAGGGCAACAAATAGTTTAACATGTTAACTATTGTCGATGCAAGCATTATACAGTGCCTAGAAATTCTAATCACACCTTTCTGGCTGAAATCCCAGGACCTTGGTTTCCTTCTAATTGTGAAGTATGACTATACTTTCCCCAAGAACCAAACTAATTCAGAAATAAGGCACAAGTCAATGTACTCTAAGAGCAGCAAATAAGCCCTGCTAATATACAGCCTTGCTAATATTTTTATTACTAGCTGGGGCTTTAATAAGTCAAAATATAATCAATTAGTATATGTGGCACACAGAGATATATTAAATAAACTCAACTCATGCCAAATTCTGAATTCTATATCTCACTTCAGAAACTAACACATAAGCCAGTCTCTTATAGCTCATGCGGATTTATATTGCTAGCTCAGTATCTAAGCAAAGACTCACTAATCAACTAATAAACACATCAACTAATAAAACAGTAACCTAGGATGTTTAGAAGAGAGGACAGGAGAGATATTCCTGGGGACGCAGAGGTAAGAAAGGTAGATAATTCTCAGAGATCAAAAATTTATTACCAGTGATTCATCAGTCTTGTCAAAGCTGATATCTGATAAAATGGAACCAGATTCATCAATGGTTGATAGTCTAGATCAGTGAAACAATACAATGTTAGACACAGTACTCTGTGGAACATAAAATTCACCAACATTCAGAACAAGTCCTACTGGTCAGGTAACATCAGTTAATTTCATAAAAATCCTCACTATGGAAACAACTACAATCTTGAATCTTGTGGTAGGCTACTTTTTTTTAATTTTACATGGAGGAGTGTGTGTACATGAGTACAGGTGCAGCACAGCTGCTTTTTCAGCAAAGATCTTGTAACAGCAGTTGAAAGTTACAGTCAGGGTTATGGGTGCTATTCTCTACTAAGTTCGTATTACAGGCCACTCAAAATTCACAAAATCAAGGGAATGAAGATTAATTTGATCCCAAATGTGCCAGTTTCTACAAATGAGAGTATTACCCAGTGCTGACTTTTTAAGAAATTAAGCCTATACATATTCTTAGTTATAAAGATTCCCCATAAAACAACCAGGCAACTAAACAAATAGCTGACCTTTCCTGACATACTATACTGGGGATGCTAAATTCAAAGCCTGGTTGAGGCTATTTTTAACAGTGGTGCATTGGAACCAAAATTATTGTCTGGTCTTGGCACACAGAGGCCTTTCTAAACCAGAGGAGCTTTAAGAGCTCTCTGGAGAGTAAACAGTAAAAGTATTGCTGAACTGCCACTTTCACCTACGGGTTTCTTAGCAATGTACAGGATTAGATATTGATGTGCGATTTAGCACTAACATCAAAATTTTATACATGGCTAAACAACATCCTTAGGAAAGATTTAAAAACAAAATAAAATAAATAGGAACATCCCTGTGCCTTTATTCCCCACCTACTCTTCCCCCCAAAATATTTTTCTGCTTTTTTCAGCACACATTCTAGAAGCAGTATATTTAAGAATTCAGATAACAAGAATTTCTGACAGCTGTGTTGCTTGTGATCAGATAACAACAGATGCAGTTCCTCCACCTTTTGTTCCCAGCATTGCTGCTGGATGGTTGGCCTCTGTTGAGAAAAGCCAGAGCTGATTTTTGCTCCTCACTTAGTTGAATGCTGCCAGATGTGTCACACATGAGCATCTCTCGAATCAGCTGAATCTGTCGTTCCTACAGACCAAAGCAGAGCAAAACATCATAACTAGCCAGAGGAGAAAGCTTCACCTCAAATTTATGGGACGGGCAGACCAGAAGACATTAAAATACAGTATTATGCAAATGGGCCTTCAAGAAAGCTGCTACACCAATAGCATATTAATTCACATCAAGCCCAGATTGTGTCTCTGATTTCTTTTTCTTTTTTTTTTTTTTTTGAGACAGCGTTTCACTCTCGTTGCCCAGGCTGGAGTGCAATGGTGCAATCTCAGCTTACTATAACCTCCGCCTCCCGGGTTCAAGTGATTCTCCTGTCTCAGCCTCCTGAGTAGCTGGGATTACAGGCAATGTGCCAGCATACCCAGCTATATATATATGTATCTCTATATATCTATATATATATATATATTGTATTTTTAGTAGAGACAGGGTTTCTCCATGTTGGTTAGGCTGATCTCGAACTCCCAACCTCAGGTGATCCACTGCCTCGGCCTCCCAAAGTGCTGGGATTACAGGCGTGAGCCACTGCGCCCAGACTTGTGTCTCTGATTTCTGACTGGTAAAATGGACTACATCTAGAACAGTGAAGTTTCTGCTACAAGACTTTTGGATTAACCTGCTAATATAAGAGGAGAATAATGCAAAATGAGAGTCCCAAAATAGATTTCACATAGCAAAAACACTTTAGTGTCATTTTATCAGGACAAATATTGGTTTCTATGGATCAAAGCAGCCACCCACCTTTCTAAGTAGTGTAGCAAAATGCATTAAAATAGATACAAAGCTGTAATGCACTGGAACCAGACAATTTGAGCTTACTGAGGCATCTAACACTGTATACCAAGATGGATTAGTCCCTCCCAGTAAAGGCTTTCCTTTGTACCATGACCCATCCTGGCACATCAAAATGATAGTGTTCTATGTCAGTCACATTGCTCAACTGGTTGAATACATCTAGCCTTTTACCCGGAATTAGAGAGTGGTGATGAAAGGAAGAGTCAGAGTTGTCTTGCCTGTGTGAATGACAAAGTACCAGCTACTCATATAAGGATGGACATTCCCGGTAGCACTTAAACAATGAAGGATGGTCAATATTTTGTAACAGATCAAATACGTTAGGGTCTCCCTCCCTTTTCCTCTAATTCTTTAAGTTCTCACTTGAAATCTGTCTATTAAGTAACAGTTTCAAGTCTAAATGACAAAAAACATTTAAATTTCAAATTACGAAGAACAAGATTCCTAGTCTGCAATTTTAGCTCTAATCATGGGCAAGTTGTTAAAGAACAGGTCACTTTCAGTTTTTTAATGTGGAAGAAGAAACTAGGTATATTTGGCAAGTGGAAACTGTCAGACACTGCTTTCCCCCTCCTGCATCATCACTGTTCCAGCACGGAAAACAATACACACCAGCTTTTCGCAGTCAGCCTCAGCTCTCTGTCTCCGTTTGATCTCTACATCCACCTGATTACGTGCATGCTTCAGCTTAACATCCAGAGCACTTCGCTCAGTCTCTGCTTTCATCAAAAGATCCTTGTATTTCCCCAGCTCATGGTCAGTCCTCTGCCACTTTTTACGGATATCCTCAAAGTCCTTCGCCAACTGGATAAATTCTGAGGAAAGGGGGAATCTTTAATAATTCAAGCATCGAATAGACTATAACTACTCTAATAAATGAGTCCTGCAGTTAGCTTTATTTGAAATTCATAATTAAGGGACCAGCTGAACAATGGGCAGATCCAGTTGAAAATAACCAGGAGCAGATCCTGGATATGTTTGTCACTCGGATGAGAACTTTGTGGGGAGCAATTCCTATTTCAGTAGGCCACTTACTTTTGGCTTAGCCAGTGGCATCTGCTATGGAATATGTAACTCATTAGTCACCTGGCTCCAGATGTAACACTAACACTGAAAGCTCCTGAACAGAAGGCAATCAAAGGGGGATACCTTTGGGGCAGCTGTCACGCACCAGGACAGTTACAGCTATAAAACAAAAACAGCTTCCTTTACAGTCACGCATTGCTGCACCAGAGAGATGTTAAACAGCAAATTCAAATGTAACTGCTGTAATATGCTCCAGTAGATGTAGATTAATATTACAGATGTCTAGACCTACAATTTCGTTTGGCTATATAATTATACAAATATTGATTTGAAAGTAAAAAGCCGATTTGCTTTTGCTGTTTAACACTGCCCTGAAGGGTATGTAAACATTCCAGTTAAAAAAAAACAGGAAGAGAAGATCATACTAGCTTTTGGAACATCCCTGATAGCAGACTGTAAAGACTCTTCAAATGTCTGCAAAGAGAGCATCACTTCCAAGGCAGCATTTTCCAAAGAAGAAGATAACCCTGGTGGCATTCGTTCTTATCTCCTGCTATTGGCAAAGCTGTTCTGCAACGTATTTGCAAAAGTGCCTTACAATTTTCTAGTTAACCTCCATTTATCTCTAAGGATCACTCTCCACCAACATCAAGGAAGAAGGTTTCAAGGTGTACAACTGCTGCTGGTCAAACTAACCCAGTTTACAGCTGAAAGTAGGCCAAATTCACACACAGCTAGCAGATTCTTAGGTAGTAAGGGTACTTTTCCCATATGAATTTAACCTAAAAGCATAGAAACAATATATAGTCCTTTTTAGCAATTTTAATCATTTGACCAAATATCAAACTTACAAATTAGGATATTAATTCATTCCAGAGGAATCAAGTCATAAGGAAACTTCAGTTTTTACAACAAATTTCAGCAATTAAGTTATTATGACCTAGTTACCTTAAACAATGCAAATATCAATGATAAAAAAGCATTACAATTCAAATAGTTTTAAGAAATAATATGCTGGGTTAGTCAAACATGCTACATTTTTGTGTTTGTTTCTTTTTAGATTAAGAAAAAAACATATCCGTTTGCAAACTAAATACAGTACGCATACACACTCAAAATATTTACTGAACTGAAAAACAACTTTGAGAATAAAAAGATTTTCATCTGACCTAATTTTGCTGCTTTGTTTGTTCTTTAGGATACTTCTTTTATTAAATTACTGCTTCAACTTAGTTTACGTCAGACCCAAAACAGAGGATTTACATACCTGATTAAGATTACTTTTTGTGTGTGCCGGTGAGAAGAGTGAAAAAAAAAAAAAGATAGTACTTTTTTTCTTAGAGACAGAGTTTCACTCTTGTTGCCCACGCTGGAGTGCAATGGTGCAATCTTGGCTCACTGCAATCTCCACCTCCCGGGTTCAAGAGATTCTCCTGCCTCAGCTTCCTGAGTAGCTGGCTGTATAGGCATGTGCCTCCACGCCCGACTAATTTTGTATTTTTAGTAGAGATGGGGTTTTACCATGTTGGTTAGGCTAGTCTCAAACTCCTAACCTCAGATGATCTACCTGCCTTGGCCTCCAAAAGTGCTAGAATTACAGGCATGAGCCACTGCGCCCAGCCTAATTTTTATTTTTGAGACCGAGTCTTCCTATCACCCAGAGAGCCTCCCAAGTAGCTGGGATTACAGGCGTGTGCCACCACATCCGGATAATTTTTGTGTTTTTAGCAGAGATGGGGTTTTACCATGATGGCCAGGCTGGTCTCAAACGATCCACTTGCCTCAGCCTCCCAAAGTGTTAGGATTACAGGTGTGAGCCACTGCACCTGGCCAAAAGATACTACTTTTATGTACAATTCTGCTATGAGCGAAGCTTGCTAGGTGGATCAGAAGGCATTTCAGACTATAGATCAGAAACACTTTTGATGTTGAAGATCAATAATCATGGCACTGTTTTTATTAGTTGGTGAATCACAATTCAGCTTGGTACTATCCTGTCATGAAGTGTACATTCAAAAGATTTAAAAATTCAAGGCGAGAACAGTGGCTCATGCCTGCAATCCCAGCACTTTGGGAGGCTGAGGTGGGCGGATCACTTTGAGGTCAGGAGTTCAAGACCAACCTGGCCAATATGGTGAAACCTTGTCTCTACTAATACAAAAATTAGCTAGGTGTGGTGGTGTGTGCCTGTAATCCCAGCTATTGGGGAGGCTGAGGCAGGAGAATTACTTGAACCCAGGAGGCGGAGGTTGCAGTGAGCTGAGATCACGCCATTGCACTCCAGCCTGGGCAACCAGAGTGACACTCTGTCTCCAAAAAATAATAATAATATAAATAAATAAATATTGTGTAAGCTATGATTGCACCACCATACTCCAGCCTGAGCAACAGAGTGAGACCCTGTCTCCAAAAAAATAAAAAATAGGCCAGGCATGGTGGCTCATGCCTGTAATTCCAGCACTTTGGGAGGCTGAGGTAGGTGGATCACCTGAGGTCGGGAGTTCAAGACCAGCCTAGCCAATGTGGTGAAACCCCATCTCTACTAAAAATATAAAAATTAGCTAGGCATGGTGGCAGATGCCTGTAATCCCAGCTACTCAGGAAGCAGAGGCAAGGAAATCGCTTAAACCTGTGAGGCTGCAGTGAGCCAAGATCGTGCCACTGCATTCCAGCCTAGGCGACAGAGTAAGACTCTGTCTCAAAAATAAATAAACAAATGAAAAATAAAAAATAAAAAAGCCAACATTCCAAATCAGAGATCTGGAGAAGGAGGTAAAATGTACCTCTATTTTATAGTAGAAATCAATGGGAAGATAAAAATTTGCTTATGTAACAAAATCAGGATTTCTGTAAAAATAAGTATCTTAGGGGGAGATTTTTGGCATAATCACTTTCCAAAGTATTTCCATAACTAGTATCTCAATTTATGCCTAAATCCTCACAGCGCTTCCACAGAGAAAATAAAGATGTTTAAATTCCTATTTTATAGGTGGAGAAACAGACACAGAAGTAACAGGTAAAAGCCAGCACTAATTATCAACACTCAAAACCTCAGATTCTTCCCTCTGCCCCCACATTCTGTCAGCTGCCTCCTTCTAGAGGTCTTATGATCACAATCTCTTTCACCCATTTCTCCCTACTTCCATCTTCACAACCACCATTCCAATTAAGGCTGTTATTGCCTCTTTCCTGAGCTATGACAATCATGTCATTCCTAGTCAGTCTCCCAGCATCCACCTCTATCTAATGCAGCCTACACCTCTGCCAGGGTAATCTTCCCAAAGCACAACTCTGATTATATCACTCCCCCTTACTCCTATTTCCCCCAAGTCCCATGCCCTCTTGCCTCCGCTCAGGCTATGTCGCCTGATCTAAAATACCCGCTTTCATCTCTGCCTGTTGAGATTCTACTCTACATCTAAAGCTCGGCTCAAACCCTTTCCTCCATAAAACCGTTTAGTCATCCCTTTCCCTGAACTCAAAAATGCTAGAAGCCTTGATAGGTTCTCACAAAATATTTGCTGAATGAACCTGAGTTTTAAGATCTCTTATTCCACACTCTAGTCCCCACCACACTCTAAAGTAATCCACCTTCTGAGATGATGTGACCTCAAAGAGAAGCCTAATTAGTATGCCATTGTGGTTACTGAGCTGGTACCAGATGACAGGGTCATGCAGCAGCTATTAGAGAGAGAAAATAGAATATTGTTTTGAAAGGCCTTTAAGTGGATAAGAGCTATTAAAAACATCAATCAATTCAAAGAAAATATTGAATGGCATAAGCAAGATACCACAATAAGTACTATAGAAATAATAAAAGTCAAGACACAGTTCTTGCATTACTTTTTTACAACAGTGAGGCTGACTTGAGAGCAACATTTACTAAATTAGATATTAAAGAAAATCTGAAATAGGAGAGGATGGCAATACAAAGAGAAGTTGATATAGAATAATTTCCCTTAGATCACATGTCAGTACCACCAGCCCCATTTTTCTTTCTTGCTATTTCCCAGACTATTTGTCTATCAGCACCTCCTTTTCCTCCCCAGCTCACCACCCCATCTCAATCCTTCCCCCCACCCCCAGGAGATGAAGTCTCACTCTGTCACCCAGGCTGGAGTGCAGTGGCACAATAATAGTTCACTGTAGCCTCAAATTCCTGGGCTCAAGCAATCCTTCAGCCTCCTGAGTATCCGGGACCACAGGCGTGTGTCACCACACCCAGCTAATTTTTTTGTTTTGTTTTGTTTTTGAAATAGGGTCTTGCTCTGTCTCAGGCTGGAGTATAGGAGTGCGATCTCAGTTCACTGAAACCTTCTGCCTCCCCAGTGATCCTCCCACCTCAGCCTTCTGAGTAGTTGGGATCACAGGAGCATGCCACTACACCAGCTAATTTGTTGTTTGTTTGTACGGGATTTTGCAGCTGGGTGCTCACACCTGTAATCTCAGCACTTTGGGAGGCTGTGGTGGGCAGATCACTTGAGGTCAGGAGTTCAAGACCAGTCTAGCCAACATGACAAAACCCCATCTCTGCTAGAACCACAAAAATTAGCCAAGCGTGGTGGCAGATGACTGTAATCCCAGCTACTCAGGAGGCTGAGGCAGGAGAACTACTGGGTAAAATAAGAAGACTTTGTCCCTACAAAATATTTTTAGGCCAGGCGTGGTCGCTCAGCACTTTGGGAGGTCGAGGGGGGTGGATCACGAGGTCAAGAGATTGAGACCATCCTAGCCAACACAGTGAAACCCTGTCTCTACTAAAAATACAAAAAAATTAGCTGGGCGTGGTGGCATGTGCCTTGTGGTCCCAGGTACTCAGGAGGCTGAGGCGGAAGAATCGCTTGAACCCAGGAGGTGGAGGTTGCAGTGAGCCAAGATTGCACCACTCCAGCCTGGTGACAGAGCAAGACTCTGTTTCAAAAAAGAAAAATTTTTTTTAAGTAGCTGGGCATGGTGGCGCAACCTGGGTAACAGAGTGAGATTCTTAAAAAAAAGAAAAAAGAAGAAAGAAATTATGACTTTTTTCCCACTTTGACTGAAAATACTTTATAGAACACAAAGAAAATCCAGGATAAAAAATATAGACAACTACTACTCTAAAGAAGAAAGCAGGCCGGGCGCGGTGGCTCAAGCCTGTAATCCCAGCACTTTGGGAGGCTGAGGCGGGTGGATCACGAGGTCAAGAGATCGAGACCATCCTGGTCGACATGGTGAAACCCCATCTCTACTAAAAATACAAAAAAATTAGCTGGGCATGGTGGCGCGTGCCTGTAATCCCAGCTACTCAGGAGGCTGAGGCAGGAGAATTGCCTGAACCCAGGAGGCGGAGGTTGCGGTGAGCCGAGATCGCGCCATTGCACTCCAGCCTGGGTAACATGAGTGAAACTCTCTCTCAAAAAAAAAAAAAAAAAAAAAAGAAAGCAACATCCTAGTAAATTTTTCCCAGTTCACAGCACAGAAAATAGTGCCAAGTATTTAGTGGAAAAAGAATCTTGATTAAAAAAAAAACAGCTAGGTGCAGTGGCTCACATCTGTAATCTCAGAACTTTGGGAGGCCAAGGTGGGCAGATCACCTGAGGTCAGGAGTTCAAGACCAGCCTGGCAAATATGGTGAAACCCCATCTCTACTAAAAATACAAAAATTAGCGGGGCGTGGTGGCGTGCACCTACAATCCCAGCTACTTGGGAGGCTGAGACAGGAGAATCACTTGAGCCTGGGAGGTGGAGGTTGCAGTGAGCCGAGATGGCACCACTGCACTCCAGCCTGGGTGACAGAGACAGACTCCATCTCAAATAAATAAATAAAATAAAAAGCCTGGCTAAAATCTATTAAGAGTAGTTATAGAAAAGAATTTTAGTGACCATTTAGATTGAGCACCCATTAGGCTTTGACCACATAAATGACCATTGGTTTCCTTTTTGGTAACCCAAATGAAAAACAACTTCAAGATTGGAACATACTTCAGCTTTGCAAAAATCCCAAATTTGAAATCTGTTTTTCCTTTTGGACAGGTCAGCTCAGAATGACTTACGGAGTTCATTTCCTTCACTGAGAATCTCTGCCCGGCGCACAAGCTGCTCAAACAGATTCCGCATATTCAGCATCGTGGTATCCATCTTTCTGCCAAGAAATCAAATATACATTAGGAGTCCTGCCTTCTCCCCAATGACAAAAGATTCTATAGCAATCTAGCCATCAGTGACCAACATCTGGACTCTTCCATTTATAACTACCATTATAAGAATCTCAAGCTAACAACAGATGTTTTGTGTGATTCTTATTATAAAAACAAACTTGAAATGTTTAGGACTCATCTGAAAATTAGAAAACCATTTCAGACCTTTGAATATAACATCCCTTCCAATCACTTTGGAGCAGAAAAGAAAACAATTAGGAAAGAGCACGTCAGTTGATTACTAAGTGACTGATCAACAACAAAATACAGTTCTTCAGGTCAAGCCTATTGATTAATGTAATACTTTTGCCAGTTTATTCCTTGTGGGTTTTGAAGACCTACAGCGTAACTTAAAATACTTATTTTTAATTTCATTTTTAGCTAATGCCCCTGTTGCAACTGCCTTTTAAAATGCAGGACATGGTCAGCACATTTCCTACCAACAGCACAGATGACGTCACACGAGTGATTAAGTGGGAAAATCGCCAACTCAGCAGCACAAGAATTATTTCTGTAATGCAGGCCTCTGCTGCTGTGTGCAGGAACTACGTCTAATAAATTTATACTAAGTAGAGGCAAAGGATCATGTTGTACCACATTCTGGCATCAGAGAGACAATACACCACCTTCACAGTTAGAAGGGCAAAGCAAAAATCATTTGCTACTGTGTTCTGCATAGCGAATTTCAGGCTTCGTATTTCTCCCCCCAAAGGCCTGTTGATATCATAGTAAAAACTGTCCTTACAGACAGTTCTATTCCAAATAGACTTTAACTGGGAACTCTTTTTTTTTTTTTTTTTTTTTGAGACGGAGTTTCGCTCTTGTTACCCAGGCTGGAGTGCAATGGCACGATCTCGGCTCACCGCAACCTCCGCCTCCTGGGTTCAGGCAATTCTCCTGCCTCAGCCTCCTGAGTAGTTGGGACTACAGGCACGCGCCACCATGCCCAGCTGATTTTTTGTATTTTTAATAGAGACGGGGTTTCACCATGTTGACCAGGATGGTCTCGATCTCTTGACCTCGTGATCCACCCGCCTCGGCCTCCCAAAGTGCTGGGATTACAGGCTTGAGCCACCGCGCCCGGCCTTAACTGGGAACTCTTTCAGGAAATAAGACCTTCACTTAACAGTCAAGAAAGAAAGACATTAACTGGATGTTATGAAAACTATCAAGGAAAATGAAATAAAAAGTCAAATTTCATTAGAAATTTAACATCTTCAGAAATACCATTAAAGGATTCTTATGTTTCTCTCAACTACCGCTTCAACATTCTAGTCCAGGCCCTTATTTCCTAAATAAAATTTTAAGAACTCTTATGAAGGGTTAGTGATTTTGCAATGTTTATAAGATTGTACTCCAAACTATGAGGGCAAGAAAAAAATACATTAAAAAGCATAAAGGACAAAGAATATATGAACAAAGGCTGCACGCGGCAGCTCACACCTATAATCCCAGCACTCTGGGAGGCAAAGGCAGGCAGATCACTTGAGGTCAGGAGTTTAAGACGAGCCTGGGCCAACATGGCAAGACTCTGTCTCTACTAAAAATACAAAAATTAGCTGGGCACAGTGGCGAGTACCTATAATCCCAGTTACTTGGGAGGCTGAAGCAGGAAGATCACCCAGGAGGCAGAGGTTACAGTGAGCTGAGATGGAGCTCCAGCCTGCATGCCAGAGCAACACTCTGTCTCAAAAAAAAGAATATATGAACATAAAGATACTTTCTATTAAATGCTGTGCAGAATTATTCATTTATACTCATATGATAATAGCTGTAATAGAAAAAAAGGTTTTAGTTCCAAGCTTGGATGCAACATATACCTGAATCAGGGCCGGAAACCAAGATTTTCAAATGGCAAGTATCTGTTCCAAACTACATAATCACAGCAAGCTGCTAAGCAACCAGACCAACAAACTTATTACAAAGATCTTTCTCTAAACTAAGAACAAAACTAAAAGAATAGGATTAAAGGCCGGGTACAGTGGCTCATGCCTGTAATCCCAGCACTTTGGGAGGCCCAAGTGGGCGGATCACGAGGTCAGGAGTTGGGAGACCAGCCTGGCCAACATGGTGAAACCCCATCTTTACTAAAAACACAAAATTTAGCCAAGCATGGTGGTGAGTCACTGAAATCCCAGACAATGGAGAGGCTGAGGCAGCGAGAATCGTTTGAACCCACGAGGCAGAGGTTGCAGTGAGCTGAGATTGCACCATTGCACTCTACCCTGGGCAACAGAGCAAGACTCTGTCTCGAAAAAGAAGAAAAAGAATAGCATTAAAACCAGCAGGAAGAGCTGTGGAATTCATGGAGACTCCATGAATTTAACAATATAATGAAACAAGCAACATGTCCCAATTGCTACAAGACAGAAACAGGGGCAGGACATTGGGTAGTCGATTCAAATGTTGATTTCCTTTGGCTCTCATGAGGTAAAAATGGAAGACTTTAATTAGTAGTTTTAATATAAGGTATTGCTTTCTATCATCTAGGCACTCATTTATATATTGTGAGACTATAAGACAGTGAGCTCAATACCACAGCAAAACTTCTATCTGTCTAAGAATTCAAAAAGGAAAATTTCACAGTGCTAGGATACTGAAAACTGGTTGTTATAAAAAACAAACAAACAAACAAAAAAAACGCAACATTTTAAGGAGGGTTTTTAAGTCTTAAATTACAATATAACCTGTTCTTTTCTCTATTTTTTAATTTTTTGAGACAGTCTTGCTCTGTCACCCGGCCAGAGTGCAATGGCACCACCTCGGCTCACTGTAACCTCCACCTCCCGGGTTCAAGTGATTCTCCTGCCGCATCCTCCAGACACTGTTCTACCCTTCCTGCTCATGTCCATCAACCACCCTACTCACTGACCTACCCTATCCCATATCCTACTGACTTCCAATTTTGATTTCCCTACTTTTATCATTCTCTCAGTGGCTCAGTTCCAAGCTTCAGAATCACCTCTGGTTCCTCCCTTTCCCACAGCATAATCATTAAACCTTGGGTACTCTTCTCTCATGTACCTACCATACCCACCACCTCATCACTTGTAGGTTGCCATCACTCGCTTCAACTGTGCTCCCTGCCTCCAGACTTTCCCCCACTGCTTCAGGCAGTTGCCACTCAGATACATACACTTTGTACTTGAATTAAATTTTACTAGATGATTCTGCCCTGTGTCCCAGGTAGACTGTAAATTTGAGGGGAGAAATCTTACATGTGGTACTACTGTATTATGCACACAAACATGTAGATTTTAATATGATGCTCGCACACAAAAAAGTATTTGATAAATGTTAAGTCAGAGAACAAACACACACATGTATCTGTGACGCTACGGTCCAAAGAATCTCCATTCTACGTCAACATCAATGTGTAATATAGCTTAAAGCAAAAAAAAACAGTTAAAAAGGGGAAAGGGAGCAGAAGTCCTGGGACAAGCTGGGTGTGGTGGTGCTTGCCTATAGTCCCAGCTACTCAGGAGGCTGAGGTGGGAGGTCACTTGAGCCTAGGAGCTTGAGACCACCCTGAACATCACAAGACCCTCTTGTATTAAAAATAAATAAATAAAACTGCGGTGGCTCACGCCTATAATCCTAGCACTTTTGGAGGTTGAGGCGGGTGGCTGACCTGAGGTCAGGGGGTTCAAGACCAGCCTGACCAACATGGAGAAACCCTGTCTCTACTAAAAATACAAAATTAGCTGGCCATCGTGGTGCATGCCTGTAATCCCAGCTACTCAGGAGGCTGAGGCAGGAGAATCGCTTGAACCCAGGAGGAGGAGACTGCGGTGAACCAAGATCATGCCATTGCACTCTAGCCTAGGCAACAAGAACAAAACTCGGTCTCAAAAAAAAGAAAGAAAAGAAAAATAAAAAAGTCCTGGGACAAACCTTTCATTCTTCTATCTACGAGTAGTATAATCTTCAGTAAATCACTTAGAAATTCCAAGACTCATCTATAACGTGAAGTGAAAACAACAATACTTGCTCTATTTACCTCATAGATCATAAAAATTTTTTAATGTATAAGTTGAGAATCTTATTATCAAAATACAAGGTAACTTTTAGTTGGTATGAAGTGAGTTTCTTTTGTTTAGGTTTGGTTTTGGTCTGAGAGTTGTTATTTCCATCCTAAAACAGTGATTCTCAAATCTAGGTGTTTTTCCCCACCCAGGCTGTCTCCCAATAAGGATATCACTAAATTCAGAATTTTAGACCATTTTTTAAAATAGTGCTATACAATTAGAAAGAAAGGAATCCAGTATTTACTAGGTGCTGTGAAATGACTCAAGCACTAAACTAGACACTTCATATATACTTTTTCTTTAAGTGAATCTGACTTATTTATGTATGTATTTATTTATTTGAGACGGAGTCTTGCTCTGTCACCCAGGCTGGAGTGCAGTTGTGCCATCTCGGCTCACTGCAACCTCTGCCACCCAGACTCAAGCGATTCTCCTGCCTCAGTCTCCCAAGTAGTTGGGATTACAGGTGCCCACCACCACGCCTGCCTAATTTTTTTGTATTTTTAGTAGAGGCGGAATTTCACCATGCTGGCCAGGCTGGTCTCAAACTCCTGACCTCTAGCAATCTGCCCGCCTCAACCTCCCAAAATGCTGGGATTACAGGCATGTGCCACCACACCTGGTCTCACTGACTTAATTGTCTCCATTTTATAAACAACGTACAACTAAGGCCAGAGACCTTAAACTGACTAATAAATGTCGAACTCTCATTGAAATCCACGTCTGAGTCCAAAATCTATATTCTCTCCAACCCAACACATTGAAGAAATGATATGTTACAAAAATATCAATTAGACCATATATGTTGCAGACATACTCAGACACTTCCCCCAAAATCGTAACATGTCACACAAACAGCAACACATGTTAAACACAAATTATAGCTGCAACCCAGACCGAGAAGAATCAAGGAAACAGCAAAATTTGACCTGGTCTAGGCTTTTAAACAAGCTGTTCTAGTTGAGGTTTGCAGCTTCTGGAGAGCTATTTTTTCCTCTAACATAGATTTACTTAGGGTAATCCAAAAATGGCACTAGCAGAATATAATCCTCTTCTCTTTTATGCTAAGGGACCATATATTTTTATTAACATTCTACAGAAGTGACTCTCAGGAATTATTTATAGATGACAAAAATATCTTTCTATATCAGTACTAACTCTGATATCTCAGCCAAATTGTAACTCAAAAAGCTAAAATTTACTCACCCTATTCAACGTCAATTGAAAATAGTTGTAATTTTCCTGCTGGGTCACATTTTCACCCTCATGAATACTTGTTTATTTCCCCCCATGTATTATTTAGTCCAGAGCTAGGAGATACATTAATGTGAAAGCAAACAAAAACAAAGTCATATTGTAGCACATTGCTTTTGCAGCTGTAAAACAGCTGTCACTTTCTACAACAGAGACTGCTGCCTTTCGGGAAAGCTGAAACGATCCCTGTGTGTAGCAAGAAAATCAGTTTGTGGAGCACTTTAAACCAAAAGGTGCTAGAGAATCTCAGCTGTTACTGATGCAGAGCCCCAGAGGTGGAGAAGTCACTATGTTACAGTTTCCCAATCTGTGAGTATCCCTAAGGGAGCAATTTGGCAACACCATGAAAGAGTCTCAGCTGGATGTGATTGCTTTGAGCCCCCAATTTAATTTCAATCACCCAGCCAAGAGACAGACATAGTCCTTCAGAATAACAGACTATTACAGATCTTACTGCAGGGTACCCTGGGAAAAGTCTCTATCCTCTTCTTCCTCCTCCTTCAAACAACATTATTAAGAGACCTATATATCAGGTTTTTTAGATGCATCAAGGGTGTTAAATACTTTAAGACAAAGCAATGAAAGGTTGCTTGAGTTTTTTCAGGAAAGAGTTTTAATGAAAAACTTTCCCACAAACATTGCTAAATCTGGAGATTGCCAAGAAATCAATAATATAGGTTCCCTGCTGTCAAGGAAAACCATTCTCAAAGATAATCTCAGTACTTTAAGATCCTTTCATATGTACACATTTGAGGACAATGTGAGGACAATTCTTTTCCAGAAATGTCCGGCCATAACGAAAGCCTCTTCACCGTAATGAAAGTTGTATTCCCTGTGAATACAACTGGCAGGAAGGATTATCTTGAAACCAAGTGTTCTTTATAAGCAAATCACTTGCAGAAAGAGTAAACAAAATGTTCTCAATCCAACATGAATGAAGACTAAAATAAGGAAGGGAAGATCTGAATTGTGATTTTTCAGAAAATTACTATCAGTTCAGCATACTAAAGACTTCTTTTTTCCCTGTGAATTCTTCCTATTCTGGTCTTCCATCCTTCAAGGTCTAGAATAAGTCTTACCAATTCACTGAAGCCTTCTCTAAACATTTCAGTCCAAAATGATTTCCATTATTATCTATAACATTCATTTAGCAGTTATAAAAATACGGTTTTTAATTTTCTATGTTCAAAAAATTAATAGTAAAACAAAAATCTCACTACCCTAAACAACTATATGTACCACCTTATCTAATCTTCCCCATCTTACACTCATATTTCATAGTGTTACAATCATACATTACATAAAATTTTTTGTTTTGCTTCTTCCTATCATATTTCCATTAAGTTCTAAAGAGTTGATGAACAACTATTTGTTTTACTATTCTCTTCTTTGGACATTTAGGTAATTTCCAGTTTTTCACTTGTCCCTGCTTGGAATCTCTTGCATGGTCACTCTTTCACTTAAGGTCTTTACTCAAACGTCACTTTCTCAATAAGGTCTTTCCAGCCATCCTATTTTAAATTGCAGACTTTCTCTAACACTTCACTGCTTTACTTTGCTCCAAAGCACTTCTCTCCATCTAACATACTTAAATATTTATTCAGGTTTTTGTCTGTTTCCCCACTAGCTTAAGTTCCAAGAAAGCAGAGATTTTTGTGTTTTCTTCATTGCTGAGCCCCTGATGCCTAGAACAGTGCCTGACATTTGGTAAATGACTAATAAATATTTGGTGAATAAATGAATTCAGCATTCCTATGGACAATATCTTTCTTCAGGTGACTGTGTTCCATAGAATAGATTTCCAAGACTAAGAATGCTATATTAGGGTATAAAAACCTTTTACGGCTCTTCATAGTACCAAAATGTTTTCTAAAAGTGTTATACTAACGTACAGTACTCTCAACAGTGTATAGGCCTACCAGACTCACCAGTTATCTTAAGTTCTATTACCCCAAATTAACTGCACATTCCTTTAAGACCAAATAAGACTGTCTTATTCTTACACTTTGCACTTAAGAAATACCTGTTGAATGAAAGTAAACAAGACTGGGCCTATAATCCCAGCATTTTGGGAGGCCAAGGCAGGCTGATCACATGAGGCCAGGAGTTCAAGACCAGCCTGGCCAACATGGTGAAACTGTATCTCTATTAAAAATAAAAAATTAGCCAGACATGGTGGTGCACACCTGTAATTCCAGCTACTCCGGAGGCTGAGGCAAGAGAATCGCCTGAACATGAGAGTTGGAGGCTGCAGTGCGCAACCACTGCACTCCAGCCTAGGAAGACAGAGTGAGACCTTGTCTCAAAAAAATAAACTAAGCTGGGCGTGGTGGCTCACGCCTGTAATCCAAACACTTTGGAGGTCAAGGCGGGCGGATCACCTGAGGTCGGGAATTCAAGACCAGCCTAACCAACATGGTGAAACCCCATCTTTAAAAAAAAAAAAAAAAAAAAAGAAAGAAAGAAAGTAAACTTGTACAACCTTTATGGAAAACAGTATGGAGAGTTCTCAAAAAACTAAAAATAGAACTATCACTCAATCCAGCTATCCCACTAACCGGTATAAAAGGGTAAGAAATCAGTATATCAAAAGGACCCTTGCCCTCATATGTTTATCGCAGCATAATTTTTTTTTTTTTTTTAGTTTTGAGACGGAGTTTCGCTCTTGTTACCCAGGCTGGAGTCCAATGGCACGATCTCGGCTCACCGCAACCTCCACCTCCTGGGTTCAGGCAATTCTCCTGCCTCAGCCTCCTGAGTAGCTGGGATTACAGGCACACGCCACCATGCCCAGCTGAATTTTTTATTTTTAGTAGAGACGGGGTTTCACCATGTTGACCAGGATGGTCTCGATTTCTTGACCTCGTGATCCACCCGCCTCGGCCTCCCAAAGTGCTGGGATTACAGGCGTGAGCCACCGCGCCCGGCCCTATCGCAGCTTAATTTACAATAGCAAAGACATGGAATCAACCTAAGTGTTAATCAACGGCAGATTGGATAAAGAAAAGGTGACAGATAGATAGACATACACCACAGAATACTACTCAGCCAGAAAAAAGAATGAACTCATGTCTTTTGCAGCAACATGGACAGAACTGGAGGCCATTATCCTCAGTGAAATAACTCAGAATGTCAAATACCGCATGCTCTCACTTATAAGTGGAAGCTAATCAATGGGCACACAGACATACAAGTGGAACAGTACACAATGGAGACTACGAAAGACAGAAAGGTGGAAGCCGGAGTTGAGGGTTGAAAAACTACGTATTGGGTACAATGTTCACTATTTGGGTGATGGGGACACTAAAAGCCCAGACCTCACCACGACGCAATATATGCATGTAAGAAATCTGCATCTGTACCCCCTAAATATACAAAAAAAAAAATTAAAAGAAAAATCCCCTCCAAAAAATAAATACCTATTGAATGATTAAGCTATAGGAAAGGCGCCTTCTCTAAACACCTACAATAACTCAGAAAGCTTATTTACCCGACAGAAAGATAACGCTTTGGGGGGGGAAAAAAAAAGGCTTATCTACCCCAACTTTCCTACACCCACCTCTCGGCCTACGAATGAAATCCTGTGAAGAGTAACGTACCTCAAAGTGTACAAGGCCGTGTGCGGTGGCTCACGCCTGTAATCCCAGCACTCTGGGAGGCCAAGGCGGTAGAATCACGAGGTGAGGAGCTCGAGACCAGCCTGACCAACATTGTGAAACCCTGTCTCTACTAAAATTACAAAAATTAGCTAGGCGTGGTGCCACGCGCCTGTAGTCCCAGCTACTCAAGAGGCTGAGGCAGGAGAATCGCTTGAACCCGGGAAGCAGAGATTGCAGTGAGCCGAGATCGCACCACTGCACTCCAGCCTAGATGACAGAACGAGACTCCGTCTCAAAAAAAAAAAAAAAAAAAGTGTACAAGACCTCGTTGTTACTGAGGCTAAAACTTAGGATGAGAAGAGCAGACAAAATGTCATGGCCTCGGCCAGCCTCCCTAGACAGACGCGGCCCCCAAAGGAGAGGGGCTCCACTGCAGGCGGCCCAGGGTTCTCAAACACCAGGGCGTTTCCCTTCGAAACCGTGGGGTGTCACTCCACCCACTCCCAAAGTCTGTATTTGACCGAGAGACACTTCTTTAGGATGGCTCCTGCCCAGGTCCAGCCACCACCTCAAAAAGAGGCTCCGGCTTTCCACAAAACCCGGCGCCAAGACAGAAGCCCCCGACACTCCCAGCCCCAGTCCATTCGGCCTGCCCCGACCCCCACCCTAGAAAAGTCCGAGTGGAGAGGCTATGGCTGCCGGCCTGTCCCGGACCCCCGCGGCAGCCACGGCTCACCACACGAACGCTCTGCTTCCTATCACAATCCAACGCCAGACGCACCTGGTCTGGCACCCCCACTACTCACTTCAATCAGCCTGGCCCCACCTGGGCCGCTCTTCAATTCGCCCCGCGCCTCACCCAACGGCAGAGCAGCGCCGCGCCACCAGCTCGGGTTTGAAATCCTTCACCAACCAATCACAGAGAAATTTATTCCTCCTACACCGTCCCTCTACGCTGGGACGTACGCGTTAAGGCCAAGCGGAGGCGACGGGAACGGGAAAGAGCATGCGCATTCTGACAAAGCGAAGCCAAAGATGGCCATTTTGACTACTGTCAATGGTTTGGGTTTTTTTCCGTGCCCTTTCCTGAAGTCATTCAGGATGCCATATTGACTAAGGGCAAGAGGTATTTCTTGAGTGCAAATTATTCTTAACCTCACTGTTTGCGGGACTAGAGCCCTTGGAAACGATTAACTGAACAATGTCAGATCTTTCAGTAAAATAGGAAGAATGCCAGCAGTTAGAACAGCAGTTATTTTCAACCACATTCACTGAGCTATATTATCCCTTCCAATGATGTATCCATTCAGACTTTCATTTGACACTCATTATTTAAGTGAGCCCACATCATCACAAGCACTTTACTGGGAATCAGAAAATAAAGATGGTATGGTCTCTGCTGTCAGTAGCTACGAATGGAGGCTATAGCTTGAGGAAATAAAAATAAATACAAATGAAAATACTATAATTCCATTTAATAAACGTTATTTAGAACATGGCATTGTGTTAGCACAGGGCCTTTCATACTTTTTTCCTTCTTCTTTTTTCTTTTTTTTTTTTCCAGACATCCTCTGAAAACTTTCATACTTTTTAAAAAATCTGGACCCATAGTGAGAAATACATTTTACGTTACAACCAGGTAACGAAAACTCGGCTTATTCTTACTACATGCAACGTACTCAGAACTATTCAACAATGCGTGACCACCCGCAATTTAAAAAAACACTGGCTGGAGCATGCAAGAAGCACTTTGGTTTAAAAGAAAGATCACTTACTGTCACATTGGTCCTTGAGTTAAAAAAAAAAAAAAAAGTCCGGGTGAGGTGGCTCACACCTGTAATCCCAGCACTTTGGGAGGCAAGGTGGGCAGATCACGAGGTCAGGACTTTGAGATTAGCCTGGCCAATATGGTGAGACCTCGCCTTTACTAAAAAGAGAAAAATTAGCTGGGCGAGGTGGCAGGCACCTGTAATCCCAACTACTCGGGAGGCTGAGGCAGGAGAATAGCTTAAACCTGGAGGCAGAAGTTGCAGTGAGCTGAGATTGCACCACTGCACTCCAGCCTGGATGACAGAGCAAGACTCCATCTCAATTAAAAAAAAAAGAAAAGAAAAGAAAAGAAAGATCACAGATTTGGGGAAGGGAGATTGGGGAGATGTTGATCTAAAGATATAAAATTTCATTTAGAGGAAAATTTAGATCTATTGTACAACACAGTGACTATAATTAATAACAATGTATAATACATTTGAACATTTCTAAGAGTAGATCTTAAATGCTCTCACCACACACACAAAAGAAGTATGTGAGGTGGCCAGGTGCAGTGATGAGGCGGCAGATCACCTGAGGTCAGGAATTTAAGACCAGCCTGGCCAACATGGTGAAACCCCGTCTCTATAAAAATACAAAAATTAGCCAGACATGATGGCAGGTGCCAGTAATCCCAGCTACTTGGGAGGCTGGGGTGGAAGAATCACTTAAACCGGGAGGTTGAGTTTACAGTGAGCCAAGATCATGCCATTGCACTCTAGCCTGGATGACAGACTGAGACGCCATCTCAAAAAAAAAAAAAAAAGGCCGGGTGCGGCAGCTCACACCTGTAATCCCAGCACTTTGGGAGGCCGAGGTGGGCAGATCACCTGAGGTCAGAATTTCGAGACCAGCCTGACCAACATGGAGAAACCCTGTCTCTACTAAAAATACAAAATTAGCCAGACATGGTGGCACATGCCTGTAATCCCAACTACTCAGGAGGCTGAGGCAGGAGAATCACTTGAACCTGGGAGGCCGAGGTTGCAGTGAGCTGAGATTGTGCCATTGCTCTCCAGCTTGGGCAACAGGAGTGAAACTCCATCTCAAAAAAAAAAAAAGTATGTGAGGTAATGGATATGTTGATTAGCTTGATTTAGTCATTCCACAGTGTATACATATATCAAAACATCACCATAAATATATAAAATTTTTATTTATCAGAAAAACACATCACAAATTTTGTAACCCGAAAACTCGACCCCACTTTTATTTTAGAGACAGGGTCTCACTCAGACACCCAGGCTAGAGTGCAGTGAGTGGCGCAATCATAGCTCACTGCAACTACGGACTCTTAGGCTCAAGAGATCCTCCCTCGTACCTAGGACTACAAGCACATGCTATTACTCATGGGTACTTCTGTTTACTCGTTTATCTTATGCAGAGGTGGGTCTCACTATGTTGCCCAGGCTAGTCTTGAACTCCTGGCCTCAGGCGATCCTCCTACCTGAGCCTCCCAAAGCACTGGTATTACAGGCATGAACGTTCCACCTGGCCTTGAACAAATATTGATGGAGCACATTTACATACCAGGCATTCCACTGAACCACCCGTATTATCACTTTTTAATGCTTCTGTACTTCATTTCCTCCAAGTATAAGATAGAAATAATAATCCCATTCCTATCTCAAAGGTTTATTCCCAGATCAACTGAGAGACAGTGTGGTATACTATTGAAGTTGATACTTGGTAAACTGCAATACAAATTATTATTAGTATTATTAGGAAAGGGATGAAGAAGGAAAATATTAACTGTACATTTATTATCCCATTTAATCCTCCTAACAACCTTTCAAGATCAGGAGTATTCATTGATTGCATTAGCCTGTGCCTCCTTAGACATCTGTAATACAATGAAATAAGTACTAGGACAAAGACATGTATAAAGTGCTTTAGGATCACAGACAAGGAAACAACTAACCCTACCTGTGGAGTGGGAGTGTTAGAAAAGCCTACAGAGACTAGATATCTGAGCTGGGCCTTGAAGTGTGAATAGGAATTTACAGGAGAGAAGGGAGTGCCAAATTACTGGCAAGAGGAATATCATGTGACCTCTGAAGAATGAGGCAAGCATATATTTAATGAATACACAAGAAAGCAGTTTATGAAGGTTTAGGCTGTGAAGGAATATTTATCTCAATTTTCAGGTAATGTTGGGGGTTCAGTGGGTGTGATGCTTCTTAGATAGCTTTGGCCTGAGAAAGAAAAAGAGAGACTGGCAAAGGGAGATCTGAAAAGAAAGATCTACTTACTGTCACATTGGTCCTTAAATTAAAAAAAAAAAAAAAAAAAAAAAGAAGAAGAAGCCAGGTGCGGTGGCTCATGTCTGTAATCCCAGCACTTTGGGAGGCCAAGGCAGATGAATCACCTGAGGTCAAGTGTTCGAAACCAGCCGGACCAACAAGGTGAAACCCCATCTCTACTAAAAACACAAAAATTAGCTGGGCATGGTGGCAGGCGCCTATAATCCCAGCTATTCGGGAGGCTGAGACAGGAGACAGGAAAAGTGCTTGAAGCTGGGAGGTGGAGGTTGCAGTGAGCTGAGATCGTGCCACTGCACTCCAGCCTGGGCAACAGAGCAAGACTCAGTCTCAAAAAAAAAAAAATAGAAAGAAAAAGAAAAGGAAAGAAAGATCACACATTTGAGGGAGGAAGATTGGAGAGATGTTGGTCAAAAGATATAAAATTGGCCGGGCGCGGTGGCTCAAGCCTGTAATCCCAGCACTTTGGGAGGCCGAGGCGGGTGGATCACGAGGTCAAGAGATCGAGACCATCCTGGTCAACACGGTGAAACCCCATCTCTACTAAAAATACAAAAAATTAGCTGGGCATGGTGGCGCGTGCCTGTAATCCCAGCTACTCAGGAGGCTGAGGCAGGAGAATTGCCTGAACCTAGGAGGCGGAGGTTGCGGTGAGCCGAGATCACGCCATTGCACTCCAGCCTGGGTAACAAGAGTGAAACTCTGTCTCAAAAAAAAAAAAAAAAAAAAAAAAAGATATAAAATTTTAGTTAGAGGAAGATTTAGATCTATTATACAACACGGTGACTGTAGTTAATAAAAATGTACAACACATTTGAAAATTGCTAAGAGTAGATCGTAAATGCAACTCAATGACAAGACAATGGGACTTGGACTGACCTGACTGATTTGTCTTGGGATAGAACATATGCTAAAGTGGCAAGCAGGAATGTCTGGAGAGGGAAAAATGTAAAGGTAGAGACTATCTATTTAGGCCAGTGGCAGTGGGGATGACAAGAAGGGGACAGGTGGGAAAGATATTCATGAAATCCATCAATGAATGAAATGGACTTATTAAATGATTGGACCTAAGGGGTGAGGGAGAGAAGCAGGGGAGTGTAGAATGCCTCAGTTTTCCCTCCTTTGCTTACACCTCAATTACTGAGTGCAGCTCCTAAGTACAGATCTCTTGTGTGTGCCCACTGTTCTCCTTCCCCCTGTCACTACCCTTCTCCAATTTGGTAGTCCAACCCCATGAAATTGTTCATCCTCCTTGCATTCTTTATTCCTCAGGTGATCTTTTAAAAATGCAATTATGGCGGAGCACAGTGGTTCGTGCCTGTAATCCCAGAACTTTGGGAGGCCAAGGCAGGCAGATTACGAGGTCAGAAGTTTGAGACCACCCTGGCCAACATAGTAAAACCCTGTCTCTATTAGAAATACAAAAAGTAGCTGGGTGTGGTGGCAGGCATCTGTAATCCCAGCTACTCGGGAGGCTGAGGCAGGAGAATCTCTTGAACCTGGGAGGCACAGCTTGCAGTGGGCTGACATCAAGCCATTGCACTCCAGCCTGGGCGACAGAGCGAGACTCTGACTCAAAAAATAAATAAATAAACAAATAAAAATACAAACAAATGGCCAGACTCGGTGGCTCATGCCTGTAATCCCTGCACTTTGGGAGGCCCAGGCGGGTGGATCACTTGAGTTCAACAGTTCGAGACCAGCCTGACTAACATGGAGAAACCCAGTCTCTACTAAAAACACAAAATTAGCTGGGCGGGGTGGCACATGTCTGTAATCCCAGCTACTTGGGAGACTGAGGCAGGAGAATCACTTGACCTGGGAGTCAGAGGTTGCAGTGAGCTGAGATTGCTCCGTTGTACCCTAGCCTGGGCAAAGAAAGCAAAACTACATCTCAAAAAAATAAAAAAAAATTAGCCAGGCATTCTGGCAGGCACCTGTAATCCCAGCTACTCGGGAGGCTGAGGCAGGAGAATTGCTTAAACCCGTGAGGCAGAGGTTGCAGTGAGCTGAGTTCAAGCCATTGCACTCCAGCCTGGGTGGCAGAGTGAGACTCTGTCTCATTTAAAAAAAAAAAAAAAATGCAATTACAGCCAAGCACAGTGGCTCATGCCTGTAATCTCAGCACTTTGGGAGACCAGGGCAGCAGATCACCTGAGGTCAGGAGTTCAAGACCAGCCTGGCCAACAGGGTGAAACCCTGTCTCTACCAAAAACACAAAAGTTAGCCAGGCATGGTGGTGCGTGCTTGTAATCCCAGCTTCTCAGGAAGCTGAGGCAGAAAAATCACTTGAATCCGAGAGGCAGAGGTTGCAGTGAACTGAGATCATGCCACTGCTCTCCAGCCTGAGTAACAGAGCGAGTCACTGTCTCAAAAAATAAAATTTAATTTAAACTTTAAAAAATTAGCTGTGTACAGTGGCTCATATTTGTAATCCTAGCACTTTGAAAGACCAAGGTAGGCAGATCACTTGAGGTCAGGAGTTTGTGACCAGCCTTGCCAGCAAGATGAGATCTCGTCTCTACTAAAAATACAAAATTAGCTGGGCATGGTGGTGCATGCCTATAATCCCAGCTAATCAGGCGGCTGATGCAGAATTGCTTGAACCCAGGAGGTGGAGGTTGCCGTAAGCCAAGATTGCGCCACTGCACTCCAGCCTGGGCGACAATTTGAGACTCTGTCTCAAAAAAAAAGAAAAAAGTTAAAATGTAATTCTACCACAAAAATGATAACTATGTGAAGTAATACATAGGTTAATTAATGAGCTAGATTTGGCCAGACATGCCATGGCTCGCACCTGTAATCCCAGTGCTTTGGGAAGCCAAGATGACAGGATCACCAGAAGCCAGGAGTTCAAAATCAGCCTGGGCAATACATCAAGACTTCCTCTCTACAAAAAAACTTAAAAATTAGTCTGCTGTGCTTATGGAGTAGCCATTCATTTTTTCCTTTACTTTCTGTCTTTTTTTTTTTTTTTTTTTTTTTGAAAGGGAGTCTTGTTCTTTCACACAGACTGAAGTACAATGGCGCTATTTTGGCTCACTGCAACCTCTGCCTCCCAGATTCAAGCAATTCTCTGCCTCAGCCTCCTGGGTAGCTGGGATTATAGGAGCCTGCCACCACGTCCAGCTAATTTTTTGTATTTTTAGTAGAGACAGGGTTTCACCATCTTGGCCAGGTTGGTCTTGAACTCCTAACTTTGAGATCCACCTGCCTTGGCCTGCCAAAGTGCTGGGATTACAAGCACGCGCCACCATGCCCAGCTAATTTTTTGTATTTTTAGTAGAGATGGGGTTTCACCATGTTGACCAGGACGGTCTCGATCTCTTGACCTCGTGATCCACCCGCCTCGGCCTCCCAAAGTGCTGGGATTACAGGCTTGAGCCACCGCGCCCGGCTATATCTTTTTTTTTTTTTTTTTTTTTTTTGAGATGGAGTTTCGCTTTTACCTAGGCTGGAGTGCAATGGCATGACCCCGGCTCACTGCAAACCTCTGTCTCACGGTCTAAGTGATTCTCCTATCTGTCTCCAGAGTAGCTGGGATTACAGGCACCCGCCACCACACCCGGCTAATTTTTGTATTTTTGGTAGAGACAGGGTTTCTCCATGTTGGGCAGGCTGGTCTTGAACTCCTGAGCTCAGGTGATCTGTTCACCTCGGTCTCCCAAAGTGCTGGGATTACAGCTATGAGTCACCCATCTCTGCCTCTCAAAGTACTGGGATTGCAGGCAGGAGCCACTGTGCCCGGCCAAACTGCCGTCTTAATAAAGAGCAAAATCCTTCACAAGGCCCTCCTAGGCTGCTTTTGATCGCTCCTCTAGCTGCACTGCCCGACCCTCCAGTGTTTGCAGTTCCTCCGAGCACCAGGCTACCTATCATTTCCACCTGGGCCCTTCACCCTTCCATGTGCCCCAGCACTCTCTCGAACCTCCACTGCCTTTTCACTGGGATAAGTTCTACTCACCCTCTAGACAGCTTAAACTCTGATGCCTGGCTCCGTGCCATTGCTACAAACTCCAGCAGCACTGCGTTCTCTCCCTTTCCTCCTCCTGATTTGTTTAGTCTTCCTGGTTCTTCCAGTCACTATTCCATGGCATTCCACAAGTCAGCTGTGGCTTGACTCACTCATCGATAAATGGGAAAAAAAATAATAATACCTATTTCCCAGGATTGTTGGGAGGAATAAACGAGTCATCCTTATAAAACACTTAGCACAGTTCCTGGCACACAGTAAACACCCTGCAATGCCTATTTTCTCAACAAGACTATGAACTTCCAGAGAAGAAGGGACGGTATTCCTTTCATGTACTAGTCTTGCTTTTGCAGCTCCAATAAATAGCTGTACAACGGAGGTGAGTTAAGTTCAGTAGGATGGCATCCCCAATAAGGGATGGGGGTTGGAGACGCCGTCTCTTTTACACCTCCCTCTTCCCAAAATACCACCACACCCTTCCAATCCCTCTCAATCTCCTTCCCTGCTGCACCGGCTGGCCCGGAGACGAGAAGGCAGCAAAGGAAAAGATGAAGTGAGGGGCGGGAGGGGTGGCGCGGGTTCCCAACTCCTTTTCTTCCCAAACTGTAGCTCCCTGGGTAGAGAGGGACCCTGAGGCTGCACTTGTAACTGAAGAAGCTTGAGAGCTTTGAGAGCTGGTGCCAGAAAGCTTGGGTTCGATTCCCGGCTCTGCCACTTAGGAGAGGCGCACTCTCCGGTTATTTAATCACCCGCGTCTGGCGAGACCGCGCCCTGAGTGCTTTCGAGGTGCGGGAGAGTTCCGGCTGGAACGCGCCCTCGGAGGACTCGCTGTTATCACGAACAAGGGCGGCAAGCGGGGGCGGCCTCCTTCCACCTGCTCCCCAGCCCGTGATGGGGTTGCTGCTGATCAGGGATGGCGGGTGACCTCCCGAGCGCGCCCGTGCCCCGCCGGGCCCCACCTGCCCAGGGGCGGCCGCCTGACCCGATGTCCTGAAGGAGGAACTGTCACCGTCGGTCCCTGGACGCGGGCGTCGGGGGCAGGGAGGCTCGGCTCGGTCCCCGGCTGCCACCCGTCCAGCCACAGCCCGGTTCGTGTCTTCATTCTCTCACCTTCGCTGGGTTCTGCCTCCCAGGGCCTTCTCACTTGCCCGCTGGAGGTCTGGCTCCCTACCTCCCATCCAGGATTATCGTTCCCGCTACATATTACACCAAGAAGCTTCGGGCCCTTCTGCTTCCCAGGCTGTGCGCTAAGCCCTGGGGCGGATGTGGGGCGAGGCGGGGTGCTAGGCCCGGGCCTGCAGTGCAGAGAGCGGAGGTGGGGGCTGAGTTGTGGGGGTTCAGGGAGGGAGGGCCCACTTGCGGCTGGGAATCAAGACTGTCAAAGAAGAGACCTCTGAGCTAAGCTTTGAAGAATGGATAGGACCCAAACGGGGTGGAGGCTGCGGACTGAAGTAGGCAGGAAGTGCTGAGAGAAATGGCGAAGTCATTTCAGCCTGACTGGAGCGCGAGGATCTTGGTTAGGGGGCCGGTAAGGATGGATGGAAGGACTTTTTTTTTTTTTTTTTTTGAGACAGTCTCGCTCTGTCGCCCAGTCTGGAGTGCAGTGGCACAATCTCGGCCTTTTGCAACCTCTACCTTCCAGGTTCAAGCAATTCTCCTGCCTCAGCCTCCCAAGTAGATGGGACTACAGGCGTGCGCCACCACGCCCAGCTAATTTTTGTATTTTCAGTCGAAATGGGGTTTCACCGTGTTGGCCAGGCTGGTCTCGAACTCCTGACCTCAGGTGATCTGCCACCTCAGCCTCCCAAAGTGCTGGGATTACAGGCCTGAGCCACCACACCCCACCAGCTGGAAGGACTTTTGAGAGCAGAGCTGAGGGACCTTGAATACCAGGCCAGATAAATTCAGTGTAATTCCTGAGGCACTAGTGACCCATTGAAGGTTTTGTTCTTATTTCTCAAAGAGAAGCAGTAAGCATAGTGGGTAAACACACAGGCCTGGAGTTATGCTGGCCCTTCCACCACTTATGACCTGTGTGGTGTGCAACTTAACTTCTCTGTCTCTCCATTTCCACATCTATTAAACGGGATAATACCAATAGTGTAAAGCACTGTTGGGAGCGATAAATGAGATGGTGTTTGCAAAACTCTTACCACAGTGCCTGCCACATAGTAACTCCATGAGTATTACTTATAATTGTTTTGTATCCCTCTGTCTTCCTTTCTGTTCCTTTCCTCTTTCTTTTGATAATATATCTCTCTCTCATCAAAAAAATAAAAATAAAAAATGATGTTTCAAAATCTGGTTTCCCTGCCCTACCCCTAGGAATCACCCTCTCACACTCAATAAAGTGTCAAACTAAATCAAACTGTAATAGCTAATCTGTAATAATCAAACCATAATAGACAAAGCAAGACTCTGTTTCAAAAAATACAAAACAAACCACCCATAAAACAACAACAAAACTCTAATAGAAACAAATAGAAACAGGTTCCCCTTTAGGAAAACACCTATGTCTCTCCTGAGTGTCCAGGCTCTGGGGAGCCCTGCATGGAGGAAGGTCTATAGTTATTGACATGCTGAACTCATCTCTACTAGAGTTCAACCTCTTTAAAAACAGAGACTGCTGGGTGCAGTGGCTCACACCTGTATTCCCAACACTTTGGGATACCTAGGTGGGCAGATCACCTGAGGTTGGGAGTTTGAAACTAGCCTGACCAACATGAAGAAACCCTGTCTCTACTAAAAATACAAAATTAGCTGGAGGTGGTGACACATGCCTGTAATCCTAGCTATTCAGGAGGCTGAGGCAAGAGAATCCTTTGAACCCAGGAGGCGGAGGTTGTGGTCAGTCGAGATCGTGCCATTGCACTCCAGCCTGGGCAACAAGAGCAAAACTCCATCTGAAAACTAACTAAATAAATAAATACAGAGACTGTAGGCTGGGCGTGGTAGCTCACACCTGTAATCCCAGCACTTTGGGAGGCCAAGGTGGGCGGATCACCTGAGATGAGGAGCTCAAAACCCGCCTGGCCAACATAGAGAAACGTTGTCTCTACTAAAAATACAAAAATTGGCCAGGTGTGGTGGCACATACCTCCTGTAATCCCAGCTACTCAGGAGGCTGAGGCAGGAGAATCACTTGAACCCGGGAGGCAGAGGTTGCAGTGAACCAAGATCGTGCCACTACACTCCAGCCTGGGCAACAAGAGTGAGACTCCATCTAAAACAAAAAAACAAAAAAAATAGAGATGGTAGCTTATTCATCCCATCCTGTCTCCTACCTAACAATGTGTCTCACCCACAGTAAGTCCCTGCTCTATACCAGCGCTTCTCAAACCTTAGCATGCATCAGAATCCCCTGGAGAGCTTGGTAACATACAGATCGCTAGAGACCATCATGGAGTTTCTCATTCCGTCAGTTTTCCATGGGTCCCAAGAATTTTCATTTTGAACGCATTCCTAGGTGATGCTGATGCTGCAGATCTGGGAACCACATCTGGAGAACTGCTGCTCTATAACAACATGTTGAATGGCTGTATCTGAGATGGTGAAGTAGCCTCACCATTCCCTTCCCAAGCTCAGCTGGTCATCAGCATTGAAAATACAGCTCCAAGGCTTAAAATCATGAGGTGTGGAACTCAGGAATTTTCTAAAAATTATCTTCCCAGGTGATTCTGATGTGCAAATAGGTTTGGCGTTCTACTGCCACACACAGTCCTGTACTCTGCCAGCCTTAGCTAACTCCTGACCCAAGCAAAGGCCACCGCCTGTCTGCACTGTCTTCACGACACACCTTGCTGCTCTGGGTTCACAATGGCTGAAACCATAGAGAGATGGGCTGCCAAGAATGAGAGGAAAATAGCTGGTTCTAAGAGGCAGACCAGAGATTCACGTAAATTGTAACAAGTGCCACTTCTACTAACTGTTAATTCTGAAAGACAAGCTAGGAGCCAGTTCTCCCCAGTCAGACCTGGAGTTAAATTCAGCTCTCTCCCTCCCTATTCAACTTCCCTCTGTTACCCTCTGCTTCTGTTACCTCCAGTGTGAACATAACCTACTTCACAGGGTTGAGCTGAAGATTAAATAAGTGGTTATGGCCAGTACAGTGGCTCACGCCTGTAATCCCAACATTTTGGAGGCCGAGGCAGGTAGATCACAAGGTCAGGAGTTCAAGACCAGCCTGGCCAACATGGTGAAACACCCGTCTCTACTGAAAAATACAAAAATTAGACCCAACTACTCAGGAGGCTGAGGCAGAAGAATTGCTTGAACCCAGGAGGCAGAGGTTGCAGTGAGCCGCGATTGTGCCACTGCACTCCAGCCTGGGTGACAGACTGAGACTCCGTCTCAAAAAAAGAAAGAAAAAAAGAGGTTATGGGGCTGGGCATGGTGGATCAGCACTTTGGGAGGCCGAGGCAGACAGATCACCTGAGGTCAGGAGTTCGAGACCAGCCTGACCGACATGGAGAAACCCCGTCTCTACTAAATATACAAAATCAGCCTAGCATGGGAGTGCATGCCTATAATCCCAGCTACTCTGGAGGTTGAGGCAGAAGAATCACTTAAACCTGGAAGGTGGAAGTTGCAAAAAGCCGAGATTGCAACACAGCACTCCAGCCTGGGTAACAAGAGCAAAACTTTGTCTCAAAAAAAAGAGGTTATGGGCGCCAAGTTCCTTTCCCCAGTCCTTTTGGTTTTTTTTTTTTCGCATTTTTTTTTTTTTTTTTTTGAGACGGAGTCTCACTCTGTCACCCAGGCTGGAGTGCACTGGGGCAATCTCAGCTCACTGCAACATCTACCTCCCAGGTTCAAGCAATTCTCCTGCCTCAGCTTCCGGAGTAGCTGGGATTACAGGCATGCGCCACCATGCCCAGCTAATTTTTGCATTTTTAGTAGAGACAGGGTTTCACCATGTTGGCCAGGCTGGTCTCAAACTCCTAATCTCAGGTGATCTGCCCACCTCGGTCTCCCAAAGTGCTGGGATTACAGGGTGAGCCACCACACCTGCCATCACTTTGCTGTGTACGAAAACTTCCATACATATTTAATTGGATTTTCACATCAGTCATGAGGAGTAAGAAAGACATTATGGTTCTCTCCCATTTTACCATTGAGAAGCCTGAGTCTCAGAGAGGTTAAATGACTTACCTAGATGGGTGGATCACCTGAGGTCAGGAATTCAAAACCAGCCTGGCCAACATGGTGAAACCTTGTCTCTACTAAAAATACAAAAATTAGACAGGCCTGGAGGTGGGCGCCTGTAATCACAGCTACCCGGGGGCCTGAGCAAGGAGAATTGCTTGAACCTGGGAGGCGGAGGTTGCAGTGAGCTGAGGTCCTGCCACTGCACTCCAGCCTGGGCGACAGAGCAAGACTCCATCTGTAAACAAACAAACAAACAAACTTGCCTAGAGATTAAATGACTCAACCTAGAGGTTAAATGACCTGCATGGCCTGAGCATGTAGGGGAAGGGGCTTTAAGCAGAACTGGTTGCTCCTCTCCACTCATCCCTGTATTTGTTCTTTTGACATCTCCTTCCCATAGGTCATATTTTATGGGCATATTTTACCTGAATCTGAATGGTAAGGAAATAAGGTGGGGGCTCCCTGCCCCTATTGGAGACACCCCTGCCCCCTCCTCCCAACCCTGTCTGCACCTTCCTCCCTATTTAAGCCCTTGCAGTCCCTTTGACAAACATCTACCTTAAATTCAAATTTTGGCACAACTTCTCTAGCTGAGTGAATTTTACCAGGTCCCTTCCTCTCTCTAGGTCTCATCTACGACATAAGAAGCAATATAGATCTGTGGTTCCCAAACTGTAGTACCCTTGGAGTGATCACGAGAGACTCAGCCCCTGGCCTCCATAAAGTCTGAGTAGCCCATCTGTGTGTAACTGACTGTGTAACTGTGTGATTACTGGGAGATGAGATCCAAATGAGCTTTAATGATGCAATCCAGAACTCAATCATTATGTATTTTCTCAGTCAAAAGATAACAAAAGTACAACTATCACCATATGGTCATGGTCAGGGAAATTTCTGGGGGAAATAGAAAGGTTGGGCTGGGTTCTGTAAATTATCTTAAAATAATTTAAAATTAAAAATAAATAAATAATTTAAAAGGTTGGGCCAGACACAGTAGCTCACACCTGTAATCCCAATGCTTTCAGGGGCCGAGGCAGGGGGATCACTGAAGGCCAGGTGTTCTATACCAGCTTTGGCAGCATAGTGAGAGCCCATCACTGCCAAAAAAATTTTTTAATTATTATTATTGAGACAGCGTCTTGCTCTGTCGCCAAGGCTGCAGTGCAATGGCGCGATCTGGGCTCACTGCAACCCCCACCTTCCAGGTTCAATCGATTCTCCTGCCTCAGCCTCCCAAGTAGCTGAGATTACAGGTAAGCCTACCACACCTGGCAAATTTTGTGTTTTTAGTAGAGACGGGGTTTCACCATATTGGCCAGGCTGGTCTGGAACTCCTGACCTACAAGCGATTCACCCAGTTCAGCCTCCCAAAATGCTGGGATTACAGGCGTGAGCCACCGCTCCCGGCTTAAATTTAAAAAATAAAAAGGTTAGGCCGGGTGCGGTGGCTCAAGCCTGTAATCCCAGCACTTTGGGAGGCCGAGGCGGGTGGATCACGAGGTCAAGAGATCGAGACCATCCTGGTCAACACGGTGAAACCCCGTCTCTACCAAAAATACAAAAAATTAGCTGGGTCTGGTGGTGCGTGCCTGTAATCCCAGCTACTCAGGAGGCTGAGGCAGGAGAATTGTCTGAACCCAGGAGGCGGAGGTTGCAGTGAGCCGAGATCGCGCCATTGCACTCCAGCCTGGGTAACAAGAGCGAAACTCCGTCTCAAATAAATAAATAAATAAATAAATAAAATAAATAAATAAAAAGGTTATCAGCTGCCATCCTACACGGCCACGTGAGAGCAATCGCTTTGGGCCACCAGGGGATGCTGTAGCACATGTGCAACGCCAAAGCTGAGGCCCAGGGTGAGCAAGCAGCACTAACCGGAGAGAGGGGTGGGGTCAAGGTTCTGGCCCAGGCTCTATAGATCACACTTAGGCCAGGAGGCGGAGGTTGCAGTGAGCCGAGATCGCGCCATTGCACTCCAGCCTGGGTAACAAGAGTGAAACTCCGTCTCAAAAAAAAAAAAAAAAAAAAAAAAAAAAAAAAAAAAAAAAGACCTGTTAGACTTAAGACTCTGTAAGGGAGGTGTCTCTCCAGAGCTGGGGGAGGTAAGGGTCCTAGAAGGGGGCGACCCGTCCCAGGTCCGCAGCACTGGACCCACACCTGCATGGGGGCCCCTGTGGCAGCCAGAGGCCATTTCTGACTGGTTGGACCTTGGAGGCATAGAAACAGAGCTTCTCAAATTCCACCTCAGCTATCCTCAGACAAGAAGGGACTGAGAGGAGAAAAGGTTCCTAACAAGGCAGGATGGCCATCCCAAGTGAGTGGCTTCCCACAGACCTCGCAAGTGCAGGGAATGGATGGAGACCTATGCAGTCTGGGAAGCTGTTCTGAAGGTGGAGCTGAGACAATCAGAGGAGAGGAGGAAGGGCACGCCAGGCAGGGAGGTTTGTCTAGAGAGGGGATAATTCTGAGATCTTTGCTGACATGCGGGACCTGCCTTGTCCAGCAATAGAAGGCTGCAGCTCACTTCCAGAAGAGAGGACTGAGAGGTCAGAACCTTCCTTCCACTCCCTTCCCTCCCCTGCTGAACCCCAGGCAGAGCTCCACCCAGCTCCACCACTCCAGCCAGGACTTTCTCCCTAGGAGGGGCCAGAGAGCCTCACGGGGAGAAGCCAGCCAGAGGCTGAAGCCCTCTCCACTCATAAACCGTCAGGATCCAGAAAATCTTCTGGCCCAACCCGAATATACACTCAAACAGAGGGACACCCACCATGATGAGACACAGGGACTCTATCCTACCATGGGAAAAACAGACAGATACACATGCACACACACACACACACACACACACACACACATACACACACACACTCAGGGCTGATGTTAGCAGAACAAATGCAGTAGGATCCAGGGCCTCTGGCCTCCTAGCTTCTCAGGCGGGAGCGATGGACTCCGCCTGCCTCGCTCCTGCTCTAGAGGTGCCACCCTTCTCCTTTCCAGCCAAGCCCCACTCATCCGCTCTTCCCTTCTCATGGATTTCAGCTGGCTCTGATCTGCGAATTCTTTCCCACAACCCCTCTGCCCCTCCCCCCCTTGCCTGGGCTCTGGGCACCATCCCTGTCCCCCAGGCTGAGTGCCTCCCAGGATTCTTCCTCCCATCCTCCCACACCTCTGATTCTCCCACAGTGCCTGTCTGAGGTTTGCCAAGTGAGTGCTCCCCAGCAGAGAAGACCAGAAGTGGAGGCAGCCAAAAGAGCAGGGCTGTTCATTTTGGCAAGGCTTCCCTGGGTGGCAGAGGACAGCAGGACAGGCAGGCAGGCCAGCCACTCTGGAGAGGGTGCACACACCCTACCTACCCTCTTTCTCAACAGGACAGTCTCCCAAGCTTGGAATTTTGGTTCCAGCATTTGCCCCCACATACACAGCCTGGTCTGTTTCTCCGGGGCCCCAGGGCCTGCTTCCTTACTGCCTACCAAGCTTTTCCCATCTGCCTTCCAGGGAAACCCTCATTCAGGGAACGCAGAGAAGCTGACTTCCTCCAAATTCAAAGTCTCTTCCAGCCTTCTAGAGACAAGGCCATATGAAACCTGGAATCGTTGCAGCTGCCCCATTTACAGCCCAGCCCCTGCTCCCTCCCATCTCATTCCTCCTGCTCCTCCATGCCTCCCTCCTGCCTCTGTGAAGCCTTCAAGGCTGAGAGGGAGGTCAGAATGGAGCCCATCCTGGCAAAATGAGAAAAGATTAGAGCAATACATTTACTGTCAATGGCAATAAGGCTGCCAGAGCAGGGGAGGAGGAATATTTGATTTCAGGCTCTCTGGGGGTCTTGATGGAAGAGCACTGGCAGCCTGCAGCCCCAGGCCTGACGGAGTGAGGAGGCCTGGTCCCAGGCCCCGCTACCTGGGGGCCCTGGTGTCCCAACCCTCCCATCTCTATATCGACCCCATCCTCCGCAGTCACCAGCAGGGCCCAAGCTCCCTCCTCCTCCCCTCCCCTCCTCCCTCCCTCTCAACTGCCAAACTTGTTTCCCCGCAGCAGTTTTTCTACCCAGTGCAGGGTGATGGAGCAGAAAGAACACTGCTCTGGGGGCTGGAGAGGAGGCCTGGGTTCTAACCCCCCTACAGCTTCCAAGTGCAGGGATTTCGTTCAAGTCACTGAACCTCTCTAAGCCTTGGGGCAGCGTGGGTGGGGGAGAGAACACTGCATTCCGTGGCCCTAGACCCTAGCGGGAGCTCAGCCACTCGCTGCTTCACTGGTCCTGGGCAACATCATTTAACCTCTGAGCTGTGGTTTATTCATCTATAAAATGAGGATGACGCAAATGTAAGGCCTGCGCCCTAAGGTGATAGTATCAACAAAGCCAGAGACATGAAAGTTATAAACAATCGTACCAATAGCATTGTCCTCTTACAAGACAATGAGATTCAGCAGAGCGAAGTGCGTCACGCCTGTAATCCCAGAAGTTTGGGAGGCTGAGATGGGCGGATCACGAGGTCAAGAGATCATGACCATCCTGGCCAACATGGTGAAACCCCGTCTCTACTAAAAATACAAAAATTAGGGCCGGGCGCGGTGGCTCACGCCTGTAATCCCAGCACTTTGGGAGGCCGAGGCGGGTGGATCACGAGGTCAAGAGATCGAGACCATCCTGGTCAACATGGTGAAACCCCGTCTCTACTTAAAAAAATACAAAAATTAGCTGGGCATGGTGGCGCACGCCTGTAGTCCCAGCTACTCGGGAGGCTGAGGCAGGAGAATTGCCTGAACCC
>NW_022436942.1:26165015-26293665 GCF_009761245.1 Sapajus apella | reverse complement strand
GGGCGTGGTGGCACACGCCTGTAATCCCACCTACTCAGGAGGCTGAGGCAGGAGAATCACTTGAACCCAGGAGGCGGAGTTTGCAGTGAGCCAAGATCATACCACTGCACTCCAGCCTGGCGACAGAGGGAGACTCCATCTCAAAAACAAACAAACAAAAAAAGACATTGAGATTCCTGGTGTGTTCCCTGGCTGAAGACTGGGCCTGGACACAGCTTCATAGGGTTCCTTCTTGTCTTAGGATCCCAGGTCTGAGCCCTGCCTCCCGAAGTGGGATGAGGGCACAGTCTGTCTGGGAAAGGAGAGAAGGCAATTTCTTGGACAAACAACCCTGAACTGAGAGGAGGAGGTGTCAACTCTCAGACCAATCCTGAAAGACATTCTGGAGGGGTAGGTTTGAGAGGCAGTTGGTCGATACTGCCTCCTTCCTAATTCCCCCTACCCTCTTGTCTCCTGTGAATGATGCCCCCTGGAGTGGTGGAGGGTGGCAGGCCTGCCTGGATGCAGAACGAGACAACTTCCACCCAGCCTCCAGTGAGTGGACAAGGTGATAGAGAGGAGACAGTGGGCGGAGGCTGGTGATGGAGTGAGCAGGCTGCCGTGTGCCAAGCACCATGCAGATATATGAAGTGTTTTTCATCTCTCTGGCCCATACAACAGCCTGAGAGATAGTAGGTATAGTGGATGTGGCAGTTGAATAATTGCCCGTTGTTACCAGCTGGAGGAACTGAGACTCAGGTTGGATGGATCCCATCGCTCCATACTGCCTCCCATTGGAGCAGTGAGTTGGAGGCCTCAGCCTCAGGCCTGTCTCCGCAGGCCTGAGCTGGAAACTGGACAGATCTTTAAACTGCTCTAAACCATAGTTTTCTCATCTGTTAAACAGGATGGCACAGAGACTGCTCTGGAAAGTATAGGGTCATGCACAAATGTATAATGCATTATACCTCCATATGCTTCGTTTCTGCTTCCAACCTCATCTCTCACTGCTCTCCTGCTTGGCCTTCCCTCTGGCTAGATCTCCTCACTTCATTTTTTCACCTGAAGCCTCAGGCTGACTCATGTCTTTCCCTTCCTCCTCTGCCTAGCCAAATCTCTATGATCCCCTGGATTTGAGGACCCCTCCTCCATGAAGCCTTCCCTCCCACCCTGACCCACAGTGGCAATAAGCATAGGCTTCCTTGACTTACCACTTTTTTCTTTTTCTTTTTTTTTTTTTTTTTTGAGGCAAAGTCTCACTCTGTCACCCAGGCTGGAGTGCAGTGGCACGATCTTGGCTCAATGCAACCTCCACCTCCCGGGTTCAAGAGATTCTCTTGCCTCAGCCTCCTAGCAGCTGGAATTATAGGTGCCTGCCACCATGCCTGGCTAATTTTTTGTATTTTTAGTAGAGACGGGGTTTCACCACATTGTCCAGGCTGCTCTCAGACCCCTGACCTTAAGTGATCCACCCACCTTGGCCTCCCAAAGTGCTAGGATTACTAAAGGCATGAGCCACTGCGCCCAGCCTTACCATTCACTTTATATGAACATGTCCTAATCTCTTAACTAGAGTCCCCAGCTGATTCTCTGAGGGCACAGACTATGTCTTTTGTCTCTTCATAACCTTGGGGCTTGCATAAGGTCTGGCACATACTGGATACTAGGAAGAATTTTGCAGCTACTATTGGTGACTGGTGGTGATGCTCATGATGGGATCCATATTTAAGTATGAAATAGTCGTGGTGATGGTGGTGATGTGTGATGGCAGTTTTTGTGGTGAGTTTGAGAGCATGGTGGCGATGGGAGTGATGATGGTGATATTGATGATGTGAATTTGAAGATGGCGGTGGTGATGGTGGCTCTATTAGTTATCCATTGCTGCATAACAAATTACCCCAAAAACTTAGGAGCTTAAAACAACATGCATTTATTACCTAGCAGTTTACATGGGTTAGAAATTTGAGCATGGTGGGCCGGGCGCGGTGGCTCAAGCCTGTAATCCCAGCACTTTGGGAGGCCGAGGCGGGTGGATCACGAGGTCAAGAGATCGAGACCATCCTGGTCAACACGGTGAAACCCAGTCTCTACTAAAAATACAAAAAATTAGCTGGGCATGGTGGCGCGTGCCTGTAATCTCAGCTACTCAGGAGGCTGAGGCAGGAGAATTGCCTGGACCCAGGAGGCGGAGGTTGCGGTGAGCCGAGATCGCGCCATTGCACTCCAGCCTGGGTAACAAGAGCGAAACTCTGTCCCAAAAAAAAAAAAAAGAAAAGAAATTTGAGCATGGCTTAGGGCTGGGTGCCTCTGGCTCAGGGCTCTCACAAAGCTGCTACCAAGGTGTGGGCCGGGGCTGTAGCCTCATCTGTTACCTCAACTGGAAGCAACCTACTTCCAAGTTCACACACATCATTGTTGGCAGAATTCAGTCCATTTTAGGCTCTTGGACCTTGATTAGTGTAGCACTGGGGTCTTCCTGAATTCCTTGCCATGTGGGCTTCTCCATGGGATAGCTGACAACATGGCAGCTAGCTTTCCTCAGTGCAAGTGAGAGCATAGCCAAGACAGAAGCCACCGGGTTTTTGTAGCCTAATCATGAAGTGACATCCCATCTCCTCTGCTGAAGTCTATTCACTAGAAGTGAGTCATTAAATACAACCCACACTCAAAGGGATAGGATTGCACAAGGGCATGAATGCCAGGAGGTGGGGGTCACTGTGAGCCATCTTAGAGGCTGCCCACCACAACGGCAGTGGCGACGATGATGACAGTAGAGAAGCTGGAGGGTGGTGATTAGATCAGGGAGGCCAGGGTGTTTGAGAATGAAAGCATTGGTACTCTACTAGAATTGAAAAGTGGTTCCTTCAAACTGGATCTGAGCCGCGGCATTCAGTTGGCCAGAGCCAGATATACGAGACTCACTCTCCCCCACAGTTGCTCTAGCCCCATTCCAGGTCCAGGCCCACAGCCATTCCCCTAGAGTCCTCGCTACCCATTGCTTTCTCTGCCAATCACTCCCACTCCAGGGTGCTCTTCTCTTTTAACAATTAATAAGTTAAGTAATGGCCAAATGGACAGCAATTACCTCCAGCTCTCCAAGGGTGGATGGGGAAAATGCGGTCAGAGGCCCAGGGGAGATGGAGAGGTGCTGCCAGTTTGGGGGCTGGACTGTGGTTCTTTCAACTTGGATAAAGCCATCTACCCAATTCTATACTGAACCCCAGATCCTCGGTCTGCCACGCCCCTTAGACACCGCGCACCCCACCATCACCTTATCTTCCCTGTCTCAGTCCTTCACATAGGCTTTAGATCAGAGCTTCACTGAGCCCGTGGGAGCCCATCCACTCTAGTCCCGGCCTCCATGTCCTACCTCTAATTCTCCCTACTTCTGATGATTTCCTATTTCTTGAAATTCCCCCAACACGACCCCAAGTTTTTTGTTTTGTTTGTTTTGAGACAGAGTCTTGATGTGTTACCCAGGCTGGGGCTGGAGTGCAGTGGTGCGATCTTGGCTCACTGCAACCTTTGCCTCCTGGATTCAAGCAATTTTCCTGCCTTAGCCTCCCGAGTAGCTGGGATTACAGGCACCCACCACCACGCCCAGCAAATTTTTGTATTTTGGGTAGTGACAGGGCTTCACCATGTTGGCCAGGCTGGTCTCGAACTCCTGACCTCAAATGATCCACCTGCCTCGGCCTCCCAAAGTGCTGGGTTTACAGGCCTGAGCCACTGTGCCTGGCCCACCCCTGTTTTTGATAAGCACAGAAGGTGGTCATTTTTTTTTTTTTTGAGAAGAAGTTTCACTCTTGTTGCCCAGGCTATAGTGCAGTGGTGCAATCTCGGCTCACTGCAACCTCTGCCCCTAGGGTTGTAGCAATTCTCCTACCTCAGCCACTCGAGTAGCTGGGATTACAGGCACCTACCACCACACCCAACTAATTTTTTGTATTTTTTAATAGAGATGGGGTTTCGCCACATTGTCCAGGCTGGTCCCAAACTCCTGACTTCGTGATCCGCCTGCCTTGGCCTCCCAAAGTACTGGGATTACAGGCATGAGCCACCACAACCAGCTAGGGCTCATCTTTTCTGAAGCCTTATCCCTGCAATGATCACCACCAAGTTTAGGCCTGGCAAGGCCCTAATAAGGACGAATTTTTTTTTCTTTGAGACGGAGTCTCACTCTGTCGCCTAGGCTGGAGTGCAGTGGCACGATCTTGGCTCACTGCAACCTCTGCCTCCCAGGTTCAAGCAATTCTCCTGCCTCAGCCTCCTGAGTAGCTGGGATTACAGGCATACACCACCACACCCAGCTAATTTTTTATCTTTAGTAGAGACAGGGTTTCACCATGTTGGTCAGGCAGGTCTCCTGACCCAGTGATCTACCCACCTAGGCCTCCCAAAGTGCTGGGATTACAGGCACGAGCCGCCATACCCGGCACAATAAGGACTAATTAATAGAAAAGTCTCTTCAGGTAGCCAGATGATAGTGGGTACTACGGGGTCCAAGTTCTCTTGCAGTCGGGTCACCAGGGGTAAAAGATATTAGACAAGGAGTCAAGACACCAGGATTCTAATCCCGGTTTTGTCACTAATTATGCCTGTGATGGTCTCTGGCCTCAGTATCCTCATCTGTTAAATGATAAAGGTAAAAGATGGATTGGACCCTCCAGTTCCATAAACACATGCCTGTAATCCCAGCTACTCAGGAGGTTGAGGTGAGAGGATCCCTTGAGCCCAGGAGTTCAAGTCCAACCTGGGCAACATAGAGAGACCCTGTCTCAAATACATACATAAATTGGGGAGGAAAAGGGGGAAAAGGTTAACACTGACATAGATAACCTTGCAATTTATACCAATTTGGTTTTTTGTTTGTTTGTTTTGAGATGGAGTCTCGCTCAGTTGCCCAGGCTGGAGCACAGTGGTATGAGCTTGGCTTACTGCAAACTCCACCTCCCACGTTCAAGTGATTCTCCTGCCTCAGCCTCCGGAGTAGCTGGGATTACAGGTATGCACCTGAAATGCCCAGCTAATTTTTTATTTTGAAATGGAGTCTCACATTGTTGCCTGGGCTGGAGTGCAATGGCCCAATTTCAGTTCACTCCAACCTCCACCTCCCAGGTTCAAGTGATTCTCCTGCTTCAGTCTCCTGAGTAGCTGGGATTACAGGTGCCTGCCAACATGCCCAGCTAATTTTTTGTATTTTTAGTAGAGGCGGGGTTTCACTATATTGGACAGGCTGGTCTCTAATGCCTGACCTCGTGATCCATCTGCCTCGGCCTCCCAAAGTGCTGGGCTTACAGGCGTGAGCCACTGCACCCAGCCTTTTTTGTATTTTTAATAGAGAAGAGGTTTCACCATGTTGGTCAGGCTCGTCTCGAACTCCTGACCTCAAGTGATCCACCTTCCTTGGCCTCCCAAAGTGCTGGGATTGCAAGCAGGAGCCACCATGCCTGGCCAAAATTTTTAAGATAAATATTATACTAGAAAAAAAAAATAGGTCGGGCATGACTCACACCTATAATCCCAACACTTTTCGAAGCCAAGACAGGCAGATCCCTTGAGCTCAGGAGTTCAAGACCAGCCTAGACAACATGGTGAAATACCATCTCTACAAAAAATACAGAAATTAACCAGGTGTGGTGGCATGTGCTTGTAGCCAGCTACTCAGGAGGCTGAGGTGAAAGGATCACCTGAGCTTGGCAGGTGGAGGCTGCAGTGAGCCGTGACTGTGCCCCTGCACTCCAGCCTGTGTGTCAGTGTGAGCTCCTGCCTCAAAAGAGAAAGAAAGAAAGAAAAAGAAAAAAAGAAACTTATATAATTCTGCTTCCCAGGAAAAGGGTGGAGGTTGAGTGGAAGGTGCTCGCTGCACTAGAAGACTGAGAGCCACATGGCTGAGACAGTAGTTTCTGTTTGCAAAGGAGAATCAAGCCTAGTCACAATAGGGTGCCTTATTTTCTGTGCATTGTAGGAACCTAGGGGCACCCCAACCTTCCTCTTCTGCATCTGGCCAGGCCTCAAGTACAAAAACTTACAATTGCCAGCCCTCATCGATGTGTCCAGTCAGCCACCGTCTGCAGTTCCCTCTAAGACATTCCTTTGTTTCAGCAACCATTACCACCTACAGCCCAGGTGTGTCCCAAGAGACATCCTGACCACCCAGACGGTTCCCACCTAGTTCAGGTCTTCACCACCTCCCTCCTGGGCCTCTGTCACACACTCGTAACTGTTCCCTTGCCTCCCACACTCTCCGCCTACGGGACATTTCTCCTCTCCAGTTCTTCTCCCATGTCTTTGGCCAATCTTTCTCAGGTCCCTTTGTCTTTCAGCCTCTTACCTGCCTCCCCTTTCCGTTCACCCCTTAAATTTGGATGAAACCCCGAAAGTTTCATCCTTGGCAGTCTCATCATAGTAACATAACAAAAGCAGAAACAACCAGGACTTAATGGGGCTTATGAGGTACAAAGGGCTTCTCACGTGTTTTCATTTGATTCTACGAGGCAAGTTATTATCCCCCATTTAATAGAAGTCAATTTTGCCTTCATGGAGTGTCTGAAAACTGTCATTTCCTTTTTCTTTCCATTGCCACTGCCCTAATTCGAGCTCTTAATACCACGTCTTAGCCCCTTGCTTCAGCGCCCTAGCTGACAATATTGTAGGTCTTAGCGGCTGATGAGAAGGAAGGGATGTAGTTCCAGTTAACCAATTGACCAAGGGCTTTCGACTTAAGTGAACCAGACCAGGCTCCACTCAGAACAGTGGTTACGTGGTGGGCTGTGCTGTAAAGATAAGGTACTCAAAACTAGAATTATTTGGAGAAAAGATTAGGGTCACACGCACACAAAACTAGAACCTATGATTGGTATGAGCATAAAGAAGACAATTTCTGATGGAATAGGTGAAGAGCTGTATAATAAACTCCCGGAGAATCTCCTTGGAAGCCCCACCCCGCCAGGATTTGCGTGCCCGGTCTCAAGCCATCTCCAATCAACCCCTTCTGCAGTCTCAGCCTGTTGGAGAAGGTAAACCTCTACTCCCTAGTTCAAGTCAGAAAAAAAATCCTATCTCTGAAAGAAAAAAGAATAAGAATAAAGAATGTAATCTTAGAAATATTAAACAGAGAAATTTAAATTCATGAAATTGTTTTCATAATGGGTGGGTGGACTTTTTTTTCAATAATTGTACTGTTGTATGTTTTGTCTGCTTTTAAAGGTATTTAAAGCTTTTCGTTTGTTTGTTTTTGAGACAAAGTTTAGCTCTCGTTGTCCAGGCTGAAGTGCAATGGCACTATCTCAGCTCATCGCAACCTCCGCCTCCCGGATTCAAGCAATTCTCCTGCCTCAGCTTCCTAAGTAGCTGAGATTACAGGCATACGCCACCATGCCTGGCTAATTTTGTATTTTTAGTAGAGACAGGGTTTCTCCATGTTGGTCAGGCTGGTCTCAAACTCCCAACCTCAGGTCGTCCACCTGCTCCAGCCTCCCAAAGTGCTGGGATTATAGGCATGAGCCACCACGTCCAGCTGGTGTTTAAAGTTTTTAAGCAAAACTGAGGCAGGAGGATTGCTTGAGACCAGGAGTTTGGGACCAACTGGGGCAATACAGCAAGACCTGGTCTCTTTAAAACATACAAAAATCAACCAAGAGTGGTGGCACACGTCTGTAATCCTAAGCTACTTGGGAGGCTGAGGAGGGAGGATTGCTTGAGCCCAAGAGTTCGAGGCTGCAGTGAACTATGATTGTGCCACTGCACTCCAGACAGGGCAACAGAATAAGATCCTGTTGAAAAAAAGAAAGAGAGAGAGCGAGAGAGAGAGAGAGAAGGAAAAACGGATAGATTTATGAAGAGTTTGATGTTTAATTTCATTTGCAAACAATGTTTAAATATTTGAGGAGCTATAACATGCTAAATTTGTGTGTTTTTGTTTTTGTTTTTGAGACAGAGTCCCACTCTGTCACCCAGGCTGGAGTGCAGTGGCACGATCTCGGCTCACTGCAACCTCCCACTCCCTGGTTCAAACGATTCTCCTGCCTCAGCCTCCTGAGTAGCTGGGATTACAGTTGACTGCCACAATGCCTGGCTAATTTTTTGTATTTTTAGTAGAGACAGGGTTTTTCCATGTTGGCCAGGCTGGTCTCAAACTCCTGACCTCAGGTGATCCACCCGCCTCGGCCTCCCAAAGAGCTGGGATTACAGGTATGGGCCATCGCACCTGGCTAATTTGTGAGTTTTTGATTTATCGGTTGTATAAATAATATGGGAATATTTGGAGAAAGTTGAATAGAGATTAATGAATTGGACATCAAATTACAAAAAATAACAAATATGCCTTTCCATACCCAAAAGCACCTGGGATGTTAAAGAATTTATCCTAAGCTTCCTGTCTCTCATTTCTGAGTCTTCAATTGCTCCTCATTCTATTGCTTGCATCTCTGTGACTCTATTTCCTCACCTATAAAATGGGATGATCCTGCCTAAGAAGGTGGCTGTGAGGATTTAATAACTCCTTCTGAAGCACTTACTACAGTGCTACATACTTGCTAAATAAATGTTGCCTATCTTTATCATATCCCAATACTACCTTGATCATGCCAACTCCTGCTCAAAACCCTTTAATTGCTCTCCAGTGACCCCAAGGCAAATCCAAGTTCCTCCACACTTTATGTCCTTACCTCTTCCTGGTTCCCAGCCTTGGCACTTCCCTGCCACCTCCAACCCGCAAGACAGATTAAATTCCTCCCTGTGCTTCACCCTGGTCCCCCATCATCATCATTTTTTTCATACTATTTCTCCACCTGAAACACCTTGCCTCCCTCCCATGCCGTTACATCCAGTTCAAACTCCTATCATCCTTCAAAATCCATCTCAAATACCCTTTTTTCCAATATCCTTTCATGGTCATCTCCAACTCTCTCCTGCCTCTGAACACTTTATTAGTACCTCTTTCCTGGCAAGCATCACATTCTTTCTTGCATCAATTACCTATGTGTCTGGTCATGCCTGCTGAGCCATAAGCTCCTTGAAGGCAGGACCCACTTCTGATTATCTTGAGAAACACAGGGCTGCCCGGCTCAAGGCCTGGCATGTAATAGGTGCTCAGCTAACGGATGTGGATTTCACTAGCTGTTGGTAGTTGTGTCATCTAAGCAGAAAAGGCAGGAACCTGCAGGTTTCCCAGGCCACTCTCACTGACCTGTGTAGACCACGAGGGCACAGAAAGCCAAGGCAGCCAGCAGTCTGCACGTGCCACGGTCCACCAAGCAGATGGCAAGAAGACGGCAGCGCCAGATTCCGGGAGCATGTGGAGCTGTGTGTGCTCAGCTCATCAACATTCCCCGACATTTAGCCCCTCAGTCAGTCAACATTGTTGTTTTAGTCTATTCTGTGCCAGGCACTGTGCGAGGTGCAGTTGACACCAGCCTGGTGTCAGTTCCCAAAAAGGTATGCCTGTGTGCCCGGAGCTCCTGTGTGTGCACATACATGAGCCCACGTGCACGCTCCACACGGCCTCGAGTTCCAGCTCCTGACAAGCTGAGCCGCCTGTGAGCCCAGGCTGAGAGGGCCGCCTATTACCCTGTTTCCAAACAACTCCCCTTTCTGCGCCAGCGCCGCTCCCTCTCCCGTCTGTTTGCCCCTCGCCGCCTCCTCCCTCTGTTGGGGCTGCCGCTGATGATGAAATTTGGCTTGCAACACCCTTTGCCTCCCCTTCCTGCAGGCCTGGGAGAGGATTAAGCCGCTGGAGTCTGAAATCGGAAAGATCCCAGCTTCTGCTCCCCAGCACCTCCCCTCATCCCCTCCCCCTCCCCGCCCATGCAAAACCAGAAAATTAATCTCCCCTTCTGCCTGTGATATGGCGGGCTGCATTACAAGCTGGGCGTCGAGATAAAGCGGGGAGCCGCGGGACGGCGGCCCAGCGCCGGGGCCCCGGGTGGGGCCGGCCAGGGAGATAAGAGCCTCCCAGCCCCATGAATTATTCACCGGCACTGCCTCCTCCGGCTCGGCGGCCGCCCTGGGCGCTGAGATTGCGCCTTCCAGAGGGGCCTGGTTAGCGTGGGAGGCGGGTCCGTGGGGAAGGGCAGCCGGCTGTAGAGGGGTCTTACTATGGGGAATGGGGAGAAGGGAGGACTGTACTTAGCTGGGGGACAGCTCAGAGACAAAAGCGCCTTGAAGAACCAACGGATGCAGAAGAAGGTGTCCCCAGGCCCTGGGAAGCCCAGACCCGGCCTGAGCCCCGGCTGGGTTGCTCATTATACAACTCATTAAATGCTATTGAGAGGCTACAATTGCCAGGTTCAGGCCAGGTCCCGGCACCCCAGAGCTAGAGAGCCAGTCCCGCCTGAGGGTGCCCTCAATACAATGCACCTACCAAAAGCGGGCTGTGTGTGGACCTGGACGAATCCCACTCCCACCGCCTGTCTCAGCCACACCCCTCCCAGCTCCCCTCCTCTGGTAGTCAAGACAGCTGCTGCTCCCTCTGGGGGAGCACCCCGACTTGAGGGGGTGCAAGAAGAGGACAGAGGACAGATCTGTTCCCAGGGCAGCCAGAGCCCCCAAAACAGAGAACGCAGTTGGTGTATGGAGGGGTCAGTGCTAGGGCAGGGAGATAACCTGGGAAGCTTCCTGGGAGAGGAAGTAACCCTAGGCAAGATGTGAACATTTTGTTTCTCTTTTCTTGCTTGTTCTCAAAGACCCAGAAGTTGAAAGCAGGGAAGGACCATAACAGTCTCTTCCCTATCTCAAAGTCTCTATCTTTCCATCTCTCCTTACCTACCCTTCTTTCTCTTTTCTATCCTCTCAATCTCTGTCTCCCTTCCTCCCTCTCACTCCGTATTGTGTGTCCATCTGCCCTTTGAAGCTCTGCCTGGGCTCCGATTTCTCCACCTCTCTCTTTCTCTCTCTCTCCACAGAGGCTCCCTCTGTCTCCCAGGCTGGAGTGCAGTGGCCCGATCTCGGCTCACTGCAACTTCTGCCTCCCGGGTTCAAGGAATTCTCCCTGCCTCGGCTTCCTGAATAGCTGGGATTATGGCACCCACCAACATGCCCAGCTAATTTTTGTATTTTTAGTAGAGATGGGGTTTCACCATGTTGGCCAACTCCTGCCCTCAAGTGATTCACCCACCTCAGCCTCCCAAAGTGCTGGGATTACAGGTGTGAGCCGCCGCGCCTGGCCTTTTGTCTTTTTAATCCTTTCCTTCTAAAGTCTTGACTCTCCAAATGACATGTTGACACACAAATTGTAATGTGTCATAGAGGAAAGGTGGCCATCTGCTACCCCCCACCACCCTAACTGGGGAGAAAAAAGAAGGGTTCAGCATGGTCCTAGATGTGCAGACAACTGCTGAGACCCAGACAGAGGCATGGGGAGAGAGAGAACTGGCCTAAGAAAGACAGCCTGAGATGGGAAGGAGAGGTGCTGGGAGATGATGAGGACCAGAGGGCACTCCTTCAGGATTGCAGAGGCAGACACCTGCCTGACAGGCAACCTTGAACCCATCGACTCCTGTAGCAGATACAGAGACCTATGTTCACGAACCAGTGGGCAAGGCACATTTGTTGAGACCCACATTCAAGTTGGAGAGGGAAAGGTGCTGAATGGGAAAGGGAGAAGAGATGGAGAGTGAAGAGGGGGCTAGATTAGAAGGAGGAAGTGGGGAGGAGGAGAGGGTGAGTCCCTGAAGGATGAAGAAGACAGAAACTTGAGTGGGAAAGGGGAGAAAAAGCTGAGTGGAGGAGGAGAGAGGAGATTAGAAAGAGGAATGAGAAAAGAAAAGAGACAGGATAGCATAGGGTGGGGGAGAAAGCGTGGGTGAGGATAGCAGATAAGTGTGGGAGTGGGGTAAGAGGAGGATTTGGACCAGCAAAAAGAGAAAGTAGTGGAGAAGATGAGGGTTATGGGGGAGGGGGCGGGCAACGTGGAGTGTGGAGGGTGGGGGAGGCTGTGTTGCTGGGTCCCATCAGCCTTAGGTCCCCAGCCCCTTCCCAATGCGTGCTAATTAACTCCTTAATTGTCTCTGCATTTGCTGAGCCGGCAGATGAAGTGGATGCAGACAGATTGGGGCTCGTGTGATTTCACGCACGGGGGAGCGGAGAAGAGCCGCCTGGAAATCCCAGGGGGCTTTGTTCCCCCTTTACCCTCCCTCTTCACCCATCTCTGAGAGGCTGGAGGGCGCTTCTGCACCTAGAGCAGATGCGGCCATCTGCAAGGGAAGCATCCATGGGGAATTTGCCCCCATCAGCCTTTCAGGGAGGATCATAGTGCTTGCTACTATTGATGGAACACCCCCTACTGTTTGCTAGACACACATTGTTTCAACAGCATGGGCATTCGCTAGGTTTTATGGTTTCTGGAGAAAAGCAAGACTCAGACAAGCTAGGTTACTTGCCCAGGGCCACACAGCACTGCTGTGACAGAGCTGATGTTTGAATCCAGGGGAGTACAAGGCCAAAGTCCTAGGTGGGTCCTGGCTAGATGCCTCCTGCCAGCAGAGGGAGGGAATATCTTGAGGCCCATTTCCCTCTCAGTCTGCAGCAGAGATAAAGGGTACTGAGGTGTAAGGACTGCAGGGACCAGAGAAAATGAAGCATGGAGAAGAAGCTAGGAGGACGCTGAAGGAGCCAGGATCCCCTGTCAGGTCCTGGACAAGGGCTGGGTGGGCCAGAGAAGCAGAAAGAAGTAATGCCACACTAACCACAGCCCGTGGCCTCCTCAAGTGTTACCTTACTGAGGCCCTGCCAACACCAACCTCTTTTCCTGATCCCTGCCCCACAAACCCCTGTCAGAGTGACTGCCCCCCTGCCTCTCTCTGCTGGCAGCCCTGGCTCGGCTCTCTATTTCACTACTGGCTTTTGCACCAGAGTCACTGATCAATATGTTTGTCTCTCTTTTCACACCAGGTTATTTTGAGGGCAAGGACTCTGCCAGTCCTCACCATGTCCATAGGGCCAATCTTGGGGCTTGATCCAGGAAAAACATCAGTGAAGGTTTGCTGCAATGTACAGGGTAGGGATGAGGGGATATGTGTGTGCAAGGACCCATCACTTCTCAAATGAAGATGAAACAACAGCATGAGGAATTTCGGTTGTGTATAAGAAAGAACTTCCTAAGACTGGGACCTGTGACACTATAAAACCATGATTCAGACCCATAGTTTCTAAAGAGGTTGCTCAAGATTGGCTACATGTTAAAGGTCTCAAAAAGTTGGGCGGGGCGGGCACAGTGGCTCACGCCTGTAATCCCAGCACTTTGGGAGGCCGAGGCCAGGGGATCACCTGAGGTCGGGAGTTCAAGACCAGCCTGACCAACATGGAGAAACCCAGTCCCTACTAAAAATACAAAATTAGCCAAGTGTGATGGCACATGTCTGTAATCCCAGCTACCTGGCAGGCTGAGGCAGGAGAATTGCTTGAACCCGGGAAGTGGAGGTTGCGGTGAGCAGAGATCGTACCATGCACTCCAGCCTGGGCAACAAAAGTGAAACTCCGTCTAAAAAAAAAGTTGGGGCGATCTGGGCCCCACCCCCAGAGATTCTGATTTAATTGGTCTAAAGTGGAGCCATAGCATTGCAGTTTTGTTTTTTGTTTTTTGTTTTCTGAGACGGAGTCTTGCTTTGTTGCCCAGGCTGGAGTGCAGTGGCAGGGTCTCAAATCACAGCAGCCTCTGCCTCCCAGGTTCAAGGGATTCCCCTGCCTCAGCCTCCCGAGTAGCGGAGATTGCAGGTGCACACCACCACGCTTGGCTAATTTTTGTTTTCTGTAGAGATGGAGCTTCATCACGTTGGCCAGGTTGGTTTCCTGACCTAAGTGATCCACCAGTCTCGGCCTCCCAAATTGCTGGGATGGCAGGCATGAGCCACTGCACTTGGCCAGCATTGCAGTTTTATCTTTATTTATTTATTTTTTTGAAACAGAGTCTTACTCTGTCGCCTAGCCTGTAGTGCAATGGCACAATCTCTGCTCACTGAAATCTCCACCTCCTGGGTTCAAGTGATTCTCCTACCTCAGCCTCCCGAGTATCTGGGATTACAGGCACCTGCCACCACGCCCAGCTAAGTTTTGTATTTTTAGTAGAGACAGGGGTTTCACCATGTTAGCCAGGCTGATCTCGAACTCGTGACCTAAGGTAATCCACCTGCCTTGGCCTCCCAAAGTGCTGGGATTACAGGAGTGAGCCACCTTGCCCAGCTGGCACTGCAGTTTTAAAAGCTCCCCAGGTGATTCAAATGTGCAGCTTGGGTTAAGAACCAATGCCTTAGATTCTGCCCTGATTTGGCTGCACTGATGGTTTTACCACTGGAGCCAAATGCTAATGCTAATAATAGTTATTGACTTATTGCGGATTTACTAGGTATATGCCAATGTCTTAAGCCCTTTCCATGCATTAGCTCAAGTAATTCTAAAAAAAACTCCTGTGAAATACATACTATGTCTGCCTTACAGATAAGGAAACTGAGGCCCAGAGAGGTCAAGGGACCTGCCCATGCTAATGAATGGCAGGGCTGGGTGTGGAAGCTGATTCACCTGATTCATACCTTCTGTCTTCCCCCAGGCTTCTCCTAAGGTTGCTCGTTGGCCTCAATTAGTCCTCGCCTGCCTCCACCTCACCTCATCACCTTCTCTCCACCCCCGCTGCTCCCTCAGTAACATCCCAGGTGACTGAAGCAATTTGCAGCCATTTGAAGAGGCTCCATGTGTCAGTCAGCCTGCGAGCCTGGGGAGGTGGGGGAATTACAGATGCTCCAAGATAGTGTTCCCCTCCCCCTGAGGATATTTGGAGTTCAGGAATCAGACTCTGCCCGATGCTTCCTCAGGTCTCTGAGACCCTCCCAGGTGATTTCCCACTCCCAAATGCCCTCATGAGTTGATTCTAAGTATCTGGGAGAGTGCTGCCACCCAGTGGCTGCCCGGGGACATGGCAACTCTCCAGTACTGCCTGGTACTGCTGAACAGCTCCCCAACCCAAGACCTGAATGGAAGATCCTTCCTTCCTTTAGGCAGCTAGGTGTCCAGTCCCCTAGTAAATGGATCTCGCCTTCCCTCCTCCATAGTCCTAAGTCCACTCTCCCACTAGGGATCTCCAGATCCCTCCTCTGGTTTCCTACATGCCCGCTACCCACAACGCCCGCAATGCCTCACAACTTCTCATCCAACTTCTTTCCAATGCGCCATCCTCTTCTCATTGCGGGTTCTTTCTTCCAACTTAAAGCCTGGCACCATGTCCTAGGAATACATCTCTCAGCATCCTTCTCCCAGAGCCGCACCAGCCTGCAAGTAGAGCGAAGAAGCCACTAGAGACAGCATTCTGGTCCCCCGCACCCTCCTCCTCATCATCTGACACCATCAGACCTCAACAGCCTCTGTGCTAAGAGCCCCTAATGAGCATCAGCAAATTAACAACTTCCCCTTGATTGCTCCTTCTCTGTTAATTGGATAGGGAAGCCCCCCCCCCCAAAGCCTCTCAGAGAGGAGGAGGAAGGCAGGGAAGGAGAAAGGTGAGAGCCACAGGGGCAGCCCTCAGGCCTCTGTTCTGTGCTCAGACTTCTGCTCCATCCCTGAGCATAGCTCCCGGTTCCAACCCTTCCTTACCCTGTCCCCCTCACTCCCTTTCCCGCTTCCTTCTGTCCAAATTCTCTTGACCTCTGGCTATTTTTCCTTCCTTTTCTCTGCTCCTTCTTTTAAGATTTGGCAGTAAGTGGTTGCGACCATGCCCCTCACAAGCCCAAAGCTACAAGGATGCGGTCTGAGTGGTCAAGGATGTGTGTTGGCTCACATATGTGCACGTGTGCGTGTGTCACATGTAGGTAGGGAGCAGGGATAAGAGCAGGTGAGTGCTTGCCATGTGGGTCAGGCCCCGGGATATGTGGGCATCTGTGGGGGTGTGTGTGTGTGGCTGCGAGTGGTGTGGTGTGACTCTGGTCGGTATGTGTGTCTCTCTCCATATGGGCCAAGTGCTTGAATTAGTCAAGTGTGACTCGGAGCGCGTGTGTCTGTGTACGCGCGTGTGTGCCACCAGAGGAAGCAGCAGCAAGAGGCAGGAGCATCGATCCGAAGGAGACAGCGCGGGGAGGGGGACGCTAGGGACAGACACCCTCCCTCCTGCGCGCACACGCGCGCGCGCGCGCACACACACCACACACAGAGGCACACACACAAGCCGTAAGGCCTCGCAGGCAGGGAGACGGCTCCGGGACTGGAGAGAGGCAGCGCCGCCGAGAGCGGCCGCGCAGAGGGGCGAGTCGGCACAGGGAGCCCTGGGTCCCGCTCTCTGGTCCGGGGCCCCACGCGCACACTGGCCCGGAGACAGCCTCGCAGACACTCGTAGACGCGCACGCGCACCCTCTCCCCTCCCCCTCCCCTCCCGCCTCCTCCCGGCCGGACGATGGATCCCTGCAGATCCCAGGGCTGAGAGCACAGCGCACCGCGCCGAGCCCGGGCGGACCAAGCCGAGGCGGGCGAGCGAGCGAGCCAGCGCGCGCAGGCGGACTGACAGATCCGAGCCGAGCCGGGCCGGGCGGGCCGCTCCCTGCAGGGCTCTCCGCGGCGTGCCGCGGCGGCCGCGGGCTCCGGCCCCGGGCCATGAGCCCCTCCGCGACTCGGCGCTGAGCCCGTGATTGGCCTCGCGCCCCAGGACCCGCCACCGGCTGCCGGCTTCCTGAAGCCCCCTCAGGTGGGTTTCCGATACCCCCGCCTTTGGCCGCAGGGCTCCTTGGCACCCCGAAGCCGGGGCTCTCCTCCCTCTGGATTTCCCCCGCTGCTGGGGCGGCTCGGTGGCTGGGGAGGGGGGCGGGGGCCGAGTAGGGTGTCTGACTGCGACGAGAAGCTGGACTGGGGTGGGGGGTGCGTCCGGGGCGGGGACAGCTCGCTGTCATAGGGAACCGCGCCCCCTCCTCCAAACATCCACCTCGGGCAGCCAGCCACCCCCCACTCCCAACATACATACACACAGCCTGCGCCTGTAAGAGAACTGGAGATACACGCAGGTGAGGACTCAGGCTGGGCCCCTCCCTAGAGGTAGCCACCTCCCTGGCGGTTTTCTGATCCGGGGACCACAGCCCAGTTCTGGGAATACCAGTGACCAGGAAAGGAGCTCCTTACCCTGGGGTCAGCCCATCTGGGCGAGTTTTCATCTCCAGGATGGGGTGGACATTCTTGTCCCAGAGTGACCCCACATCTGGAGGGAACTCCTGTGCCTGCCTGCGGGAGCATCAGGACTTCCCCCTGAACCTCAGATGACTGTATCTGGGGTCTCCCTGAACCTGGGAAGCTTCCCTGGGAGAGCATTCTCTTGGCCTGACCTGACCCCCTGTGCCTCTGTATTTGGAGGAACCTTGAAAATGCCCCTTGGTCAGCCACCTCTTGGCTTGTACAGCAGGGAAGTCTTCTGCCCGAGGAGTAGTGACCTCTGGAGATGGGGATTCTGGATGGACACATGTGGAGGGGCCCCATGTGGACTTTCATCCTAGGACAATGACAGACTGTCCCTTTCTCCTTCCCCAGGATCCCCTGGACAAGGATGGAACTGAAGGCCGAGGAGGAGGAGGTGGGTGGCGTCCAGCCGGTGAGCATCCAGGCCTTCGCCAGCAGCTCCACGCTGCACGGCCTGGCCCACATCTTCTCCTACGAGCGGCTGTCTCTGAAGCGGGCACTGTGGGCCCTGTGCTTCCTGGGCTCGCTGGCTGTGCTGCTGTGTGTGTGCACGGAGCGTGTGCAGTACTACTTCCACTACCACCACGTCACCAAGCTCGACGAGGTGGCTGCCTCTCAGCTCACCTTCCCTGCTGTCACGCTGTGCAACCTCAACGAGTTCCGCTTTAGCCAAGTCTCTAAGAATGACCTGTATCATGCCGGGGAGCTGCTGGCTCTGCTCAACAACAGGTGGGTGGCTCCCCCCGCCAAGCCCCACTCCCAGAGCTGTGTGAGTTCCAGTCAGGGTGTCTGCCTCCCTAACCCACCATAGAGCCTAGCCAACCCTGCCCTTTAACCCACCACCACCCCCAAACCTGCCACTCACAGCAGAGGAGTTGAAGCGCTGCTGAGCACCTAATTAAGGGAACCCAGCCTCTGATCCTGGCAGAGTCCAAAACAGCTTGGCGCCTCCCCAGCCTGAGGTGTGAGACATTGTCACCCTCTCTGGAAGGAGTTTTACCCTCATTCTGGCCACTCTGTCTTGACCTTCTCATCAGTTGGGGGATGGGGCAGACCATCTCTAAAGGGTGGAGACTACAGTATAAAAGCCACAGCCCCTGCCTTATCTCTCTGCCTACCTTATCCATGCTTCCTCTCACCCATGTGCTGGCATGCCCTGCCCCGGGGCCGCCACTACAGATCCTTCTGTCGTTTCAGACCCATGTGGTAGATCCTCTGCATGCCCAGCTCTTCTTCCTTGCCTACACCTGGGCCTGATCCCCAGGGCTGTGGGCTGCTCACCCAAGTTGGGATTGGGACACTGACGGCTGTACTGACCCATGTGTCACTCACCCCTGGGCCCCAGGTATGAAATACCAGACACACAGATGGCAGATGAAAAGCAGCTGGAGATATTGCAGGACAAAGCCAACTTCCGCAGCTTCAAACCCAAACCCTTCAACATGCGTGAGTTCTACGACCGAGCTGGACATGACATTCGAGACATGCTGCTCTCCTGCCACTTCCGGGGGGAGGTCTGTAGCGCTGAAGACTTCAAGGTGGTAAGTCTCCTGGTGTGGGGTGTGAGTCAGGCTGGCTCACAGAAGAGGAGGAGGAGGAGGAGGAGGAGGAGGGGGAGGAGGAGGAGGAGGAGGAGGAGGAGAAGAAGGAAACAAGGAGCAGGCTGGGCCTCTCTGGATGCCTGCTACTCTGGGAGAGGAAGTTATGTGTTCTGGGGCTTGCTTCTAGTAGAAGGGGACTTTGTTTAGCATAGGGGCACATTTGCACTCATGAGCCTCAGCCTTGCATCCATGATGGCAGGAGAGAGCTTACCGTGCACAACACACACATATATGCACACACTCGTGGCCTGGCATAGCCACAAACCCAGCAAGCTTACCTTCTGGGCCACAGGTGTCAGAGCTGAGCAGGGAGGTGGGTAAGCCTTGTTACTTGAAGTGAGCTCCAGGACTATCAATTGGGAGCTTGAAAGGAATGCAGGACTTTGCCACCCTACTTCCCAGACCTACTGAACCAGAATCTGCATCTAATAAGATCCTCAGATGACTGGAATGTACACTAAAGTTTGAGAAGCACCGTGAAGCACAAGGGAAACCTCTTAAATAGCTGGACAGTAACTCCCTCCGTACCATCTGCGCCCCATGCATATACACATATGCTGTTTGGTTAGGTTCCCTGCTTGCCAGCAAGAGCCATAGAGCCAGGGTCTGGGGAAAGGAAGGCCATCGGGATACCCAGTCGTGGCTGCCCTGGAGGCTTCCTTTGCATCTTAAAATGGAGATGCCCCACGAACACATCACACCCCACAGATGTGGTTACCTCAGGCCAGCACCTCAGGGAGGGTGTAGGGAAACCGATTTTGGCATCTGATGTGCTGGGCAACCCTGGGCCAGTCACACAAATTCCTGAGGGTTACACTCTGGACCGGATGGCAAAGAGATCACAGGCCCTGGAGCCATGTAGAAACAATACCACCAAGTGAGTGGACAGGGCTTGCAACTCTTTCAAATGCTTTCTAAGATCCCCTCAATCCCCTTGATGCATAATTGCATTACCTCTATTTTACAAATGCATGAACTGAGACATAGGGAGGCAGAATGATTTACCCAAGCTCACACAGTTAGTGACAGATGACAGGTTCAGGATCAGAACTCATGTCTCTTTAAGCTGAAAATGTCCTTTACTCTTTCCATTAATATTGTGGACCCAGGAGTTATTTTGTCCACTTCAAATTCTGGCCAGTCTTTTCTAGGACCCTTTGTTCTCCATGCCTAGTCCGCTGTCAGATCCTTTCCCTTTTCCTGCCCATTTTCTCCCCGCTTGCTTGCTTCCTCCTGCAGTATGGGAACATGAACTGTATTTGTGCAGAAAGGACGATGCCATGGTCATGCTTAGTGTTTCCTGCTGAGGTTACACATGACTTCCCAATCTCTTTAAGCCTTGCTCTGCAGACCAGTTTCATGGGCCTTTGTCAATCCTGCTGGACAAAGGTTACATGACCAAATTCTTTGCTGAGCCAAGCTGATGGGGAGCTTAGCTGAGACGCAAGAACCACTTCCTTCCCTCTTTTCCTCCTTCATAACAGGAGGGTCTTGGATTCCCCAGAGCTTGAGACCAGAGGGTTCCCAGCCTCACAAATGATCCTCCCAAGAGTAATAGGACTGAGGCCGGGTGCGGTGGCTCAAGCCTGTAATCCCAGCACTTTGGGAGGCCGAGGCGGGTGGATCACGAGGTCAAGAGATCGAGACCATCCTGGTCAACATGGTGAAACACCGTCTCTACTAAAAATACAAAAAATTAGCTGGGCATGGTGGTGCATGCCTGTAATCCCAGCTACTCAGGAGGCTGAGGCAGAAGAATTGCCTGAACCCAGGAGGCGGAGGTTGCGGTGAGCCGAGATCGCGCCATTGCACTCCAGCCTGGGTAACATGAGTGAAACTCCGTCTCAAAAAAAAAAAAAAAAGAGTAATAGAACTGTAGGTGAAGGTGGAAGCAAAAGCCAGAGCCCCTCCCTCCAACACACCCAACACACATGCAGGAGAGACCCCTGAGAAAGATGGAGAAAACCTATTAATTTGAATGGTTTGTAGTGTTGGGTGAGGGAGGGAACTGCTTGGCTCAACTTGAGGAGGTGCTGAGATATAAATCTGGGCACAATTAGTCTAGAAAAATTGTTCAGTTGAGGCTCCATCTGTCTATCATGTCCAGAAAGATTCCAAGTGGTGATGCTAAGATAACGTTTGGCTGATGGTAATGGAGATGCTGAGATGTGATTGGTCCATGCTGAGTGGACCATTTTAAGGAGTCAGATAGAGACGTGATTGGCTCACAAAGTTCTGTAGCAGTCTGAGTTGTTCCTCTTACTGTAGGGGAGAGACACACAGGCTAGCACCCTGCAGCCCCATCTGTGCCCCTTCTTGCTTCTGGGTTGTCAGGGAAGACCAGGTTTTTGCTGTTTTGCAGCCCATGTCAAAGAACTGACCCTGAATTTTGCTGGACACAAACCTCTCACCCCTCCCTCTCTCTAGTTGATTACATTGCCAGCCCCTCTCCATGTCAAGAGCTCTACCCATAGGGATGTTCCCACACAGATGGGCGTCTGGCTGGAGTCCACGTCTGACACCTCCCCAGTGGAGAAGGGCCTGGCAGGCTTTCTCCTCCAGCTCCCCCGTCCTAAGGGCTCCCACACTCCTTGCCTGATGCTCCACCCTCTCGCTTCTCTCATAATTAACATCCTTGCCATTCTCTGCTAGGCCCAGAGGTGTGTTGGGAGTGTGTGTCTAGCCCTGGGAAGATGTAGCACTGATAGAAAACACCTGTCTATAGGGTCAGGGTCTAGGGGAGACCCTATTGACATCTTCTGCAGCCTTCAGAGCGGAGGTACTTCACTGAGGAAAAGAGGTGGTCAGAGAAGAGAAGCCTCGTGGTTGGGGCTTTGGTTGCTCTTTCAGTAGCTAGGAAAGAAGCTGCTGGAGATCAACAAGATTGCTGTGGGGATGCCTCACCCCGCACTGTCCAAGACCTTGATCAGTGCATTTGCAAAATATAGTGTGCAGGAGCACGTGTGGACTGTTTTGTGGATTTTTTTTTTTTTAAGGTGGAGTCTCACTCTGTCGCCAGGCTGGTGCTACCTCAGCTCATGGTAACCCCTGCCTCCCGGGTTCAAGTGATTCTCCTGCCTCAGCCTCCTGAGTAGCTGGGATTACAGGTCCCCACCGCCACACCTGGCTAACTTTTGTATTTTTAGTAGAGACGGGGTTTGACCATGTTGACCAGGCTGGTCTCCATCTCCTGACCTCATGATCTGCCTGCCTCGGCCCCCCAAAGTGTTGGGATTCAAGTGTGAGCCACCACACCCAGCCCCTTCTTTTGTGGATTTCTAAGGGCAACCCTCATCTCAACAATAAGAACCCTGTTTCTCAAGGCTGCTTGCGGGAGGCATAAGAGGACAATTCAGGGAGGCTACTCTGGTCACTCGAAGACCCCTGCTCCCCTGACAAGAATCTGCAGTAACAGGCATTTCTCCAGATGTGCTTCTGGATCCAGCTCAACCCCAGGGAGTGCTTGGTGGTCACAGAGCATTTGGCCAGGGTCCATCCCCCAGGTGTGGCTGAGTCAGCTTGGAGGGTGGAAGTGAATATGGGGAGCCTAGATGAATCTGGGAGAGACTAGTTTGGCAATCCTTCAGGACAGAAGAGGCAGAAGGGCAGGGCAGGGAGTATCCCCACAGAAACCTGGCTGAGAAGGTCTCAGTAGCCCCCTCCTGAGCTACCGTAATGGCCCAACCACAAGGCCCCCTCTTCCCAGCCACCTCCTTTCCTCCCTGGTAGGGTGCTTTGTTGCCAAGGCAACGGGGTCTGTGGTTTCTCTCTCCTGCCCCACCTTGAGGCTAGCCAGGCCAAGGCAGGGCCGGGGTTCCATGGAGGGGGGCTGGGGTGCAGCTGTCTGCTGGTGTCTGGGAGGGGGCCAGGGGAGTGAGCATAGTTGCAGCTGGTGCCAGCCTCCAGCTGCACCTTATCTGTCCCTGGCAGTGGGAGCAGCTGATGTGGCTGGAATGCTAAGCAGCAGCACGGGGAGGGGGCTGGCAGATGGTCGCCCAGTCTGCCCTACGCCACCTCCTACTCCGCTGAGACCCAGACCCTTTGCCTAGGGGAGAGAGAAGCAGGAATTCATTTCTGGGCCCTGGAAGAGAAGAAAGAAGAGGGCAGACAGTGGAAATGCTGGGGTGGGTGTGTGGTGTGGATCATAATCTCAGGAGGGTGCAATGGGGGGACAGGAATCCCTGGGGGGGTCCACAGGAGTCCTTCTCAGGACCCTGGATTGGAGAACGGAATCTCCCAGGGAAGAGGTGGAGTGAAGGAGGTGAGCACAGAAGCCTCCCCTGCAACCCGCAGCAAGATTCCGAAGGGGGCCAGGCATCCCAGGAGCACCTAGGGAAGTAAGATGCCGCAACCAGAGGTGGCTGAGGGCACCTGATCCTGGGACCCAGAGAGGGGAGAAAGAGGTCATCTTAAAGCAGGAGAGCCAGGGATGACAGCACTCAGCAAGAGCCAGGACTAGCATGGAGCTTCTTCATCCCCAGGGCTCACCCCTCATTCCCACACCCCATTGCCGCCCCATAGAAGCTCAGACCAGAAGTACTTTGGGAGGGCCTGACCTTACTACCAGGGTCTGTGCCCTCCAGCTAGGCAGGGAGTGGAGGGGCTGCTGAGGTGAAAGGCTGCCCAGACTGCTGTGCAGAGAGGGAAAGGGAGGTCTGGGGCAGCCCCACCCAGAGGCCTGATGGTCTTCATGGGTGGGAAGAGGGAACACACACAGATTGCAGAGGGATAGAAGAGGCTGACCTGGAGATGTGAGCTTTGGAGGAGGGGTTCATGGGAATCATGAACTTTGGGGGAAGGGTTCCCGCCCTAGGGGTTCATGGCTACCGCCTCCTGCCTTATTCTTCTCATCTGCCCTTCCCTCCCAGGAAGTGTCTAAACTGAACACAGGTGGGTGTAGAGAGGAGACAGGAGCAGACCCCATTGTAGTTGCAGGAACCCAGTGGGTGGGCCCTGGATTGGGGTCTCAGACGGCTCCTGTTCCTTCTCCCTCAGAAACAGATACACACAAACATACTTTGGGTAACCCCGTTTCTTCTCTCACCTGTTCCTCTTCTCCCCAGACCCCAGCCATTTCTGATTCCACCGCTCTCTTAGACTGCTATCAGCTAAGAGCTACTCTAAACCAATTGATCTCTGGGCTGTTGGCTAAAGTAATAGGGAATTGAGTAACGAAGTGCCTCTGGGGGCCAAGCCTGGAAGTGGAGGGCTGAGGAGGAGGAACGCCTCTAAGCCTTGGGCCTTTGTCACTGCCCAACTGGTGGAGAACTCCTAGCTATGGCCTCGGCATGCCCAGTGTGTCCAGGAGGCAGAAAAGGAGACCACAGAGAGGCTCGGAACCTTCTGCTGTGGGTGGAGGTTGCTTCTGAGTGTGCTCCAGTTTTGTAAAAAGTAATTTCAATTCTCAGGGGATGGCGAGGGAGATGGAATATTCGGAATGAGAAGCTGGGATTAGAGGAGTGTCAAGCTCCAGTGGATTCATTCCCATAGCAGACAGTGCCACTTCCCTGTGCCAGGTCCTGCATTGGGGCAGTTAAGGGCAGCTCGGGAAGCTCGGGGCTGAGAGCCATGGCGGTGGTACTGAGGTGGCCAGGTGGTGGGGGCGTCAGAACAAGGGGAAACCGGCTGCAGATGAGCAGACTCTCAACATCCGGGGTGAGTCCTCTCAATCTCCCCAGACAAGCTCAGCCTCTCAGAAAATGCCAGGTTCGTAGAATGTGTTGGTGTCTCCCTAGCTCAGCAAATCAGCTGGCCAATTCCCTCCGGCAACGGCCATTCTTCCACCTTGACCAGCTCCTGCCCACCCCCACTCCCAAGCGTTCCCTCACTTATATGTTTGAGGTGGCCACTCTAGAGGCCTCTACCCTATGACCTATAACACCCCAGTTGGAACCCTTGGGTGGGCATTCTGGGAGGCAAAGCTGGAAGGAGACAGCGAGAATGAGAAGGGGTGCCTAGCTGGGTGGAGGATGGGACTGGGCATTAGGGCTCCTGGTCTCTATTTTGGGCAAAGTTCCACCTGGCCCTACTTCTTAGCTTCTAAGCCCAATCTCCTGTCAGGAGGTTGTAAAATTATTTTTTATTGAGGGGCAGCCCTTCCTCTGGGTTTCTCTGGCCAAGCCCACGCTGCCCCATGTATAATGGATGTCCAGCGCCAACCTACCTGGACACAGGAATTGGACATCTTCCTCATAGAATATTTAAAAATAAGCAGCCGGGCGCGGTGGCTCAAGCCTGTAATCCCAGCACTTTGGGAGGCCAAGGCGGGTGGATCACGAGGTCAAGAGATCGAGACCATCCTGGTCAACATGGTGAAACACCGTCTCTACTAAAAATACAAAAAATTAGCTGGGCATGGTGGTGCATGCCTGTAATCCCAGCTACTCAGGAGGCTGAGGCAGGAGAATTGCCTGAACCCAGGAGGCAGAGGTTGCGGTGAGCAGAGATCGCGACATTACACTCGAGCCTGCGTAACAAGAGTGAAACTCTGTCTCAAAAAAATAAAAAATAATAATAAAAAAATAAGCATGAAGCTGCTGTGTATTCACCTCAAAGGGAAGTTGCCTTAAGGCGCTGCAAGGATAGACACTCTGCCATCCCAGGCTCTCCAAGGCTACTCCCGAGGGAGATGGAGGGCCAGTGTGATCTTTCAGAGATCCCATGAGTTCTTGGATTGAAAACCCTTTCCCAGCCTTCTGCATGCCTTCCGTGTGGCTGACAGTACTGGAGGCCCAGGAGTTGGGCTGTGCAGCTTAGTGCTGTGGGTCTGTAGTTGGTGTCACATCAGCGTGCCAGGCTGAGAACATCCCTTGGGGTGAGACTGCTGCAGTGGCCCTGGCCGTGGACAGCAGCCATCTCAGACTTCCTCACAACACCCTAATTGCATGTGCGCCCCCAGTGTGCAAGCACACATGCGCACCTCTGTGTGTGTCGGGGGGAGAGTGTGGATGTAGCACGTGAAGTGGAGGCACGTGGAGCTGTATGGGGCTTGCAGCTTGGTGTGTATGGCTGTGGGAGAAAGCTTTTGTGCAGGCAAACCTCTGGTTGCATGCAGAGCACATACCAACAAAATTAATCATCTCTTTCAGTTGTGCTTTGCAATTGACAAATTCCCTTTACTTTAGCTCATGTGATCTTCATAATTCTTGGGAGGTAGGAAATAGTTAACATCTTCATTGGAAAGATGAGAAAACTGAGGCTCAGAGGAGTTACGTGACTTGCCTGAGGTCACACAGCTGGGAAATGACAGAATGGGACCCTGACTTCAGATCTCCTAAGTCCAGGTTCTTTGTGTGTGGCTGTAGGAGCAGGAGTGTATATGGAGGAGGGTGCTCTATTGAGAAGCAGCGTCGGGAGGCAGGAAGGGCAAGAAAGGGTGCAGAGTAGAGACCCTAGGAATCCCATCCCTAAGTGGAGTAGGCCCCGTCTTTTGATACTTCTGTCTTTTCATTGCACCATCAGGCCAAGTGCCAATCTTGGGTGAACCCACCACTGACTTTCCCCAGGGTCACACCAGGGCGGCCAGGACCTACATGATGGAGTCGCATACCAGGGCAGCTTAATATCACATCGTGTTCATGTTCAACACCCTTAAATGAGTGTGCAGTGATTCCTGGCAACCCCACTGTGTTTTCCTGGTCAACTTGCTCTCCCCAATGACTACTGCAAACTTCTCCACTCTTCTCAGCCATCCTTCCTAGCTCCTCTCTCACCCTCAGAAGATGACCTTGCTTCCCACTTACTTCACTGAGAAAACAGAAGCCTCAGACAAGATCTTGTCCTTCTGGGTACCAAGCCCCGGAAGGGAACATTCATCTTGTCTAGGATAAAGTCTCAACCTAGTGTTTTCTGATTCCCTTCTGCCTTTTTAGGAACTTTCTCCTGCTAATTCTGTCTCTGCCTGCTCTACAGTTGGTCACTCCTTCTCAAGCGGCATCCCATTGACAATGAAACATGCTGAAGATGCTCCCGTCTTAAAATACATAGCTAACATATATTGAGCCCTTGCTATGTATCAGTCTTTGTGCTAAGATAAAAACTAAAACATACATAGCTCTCAACTCCATAGCACCTGCCAGCTCCCATAGTATCTCTCTCTGCTTCCCTTTACGAAGTTCCTAAAAGTGATGTGTTTGTTTCAGTGTTTCCATTTCCTCACCTCTAACTCACTTTCTGATCCACTCCAGGCTGCCTTCTTTCCCTGTCCCCACCACTTCTCCTAAATGGTTCTAGCTAAGGCCAGTGGTCACCTTCGTGTTGCCAAATCCAGCAAACATTTTTTTTTTTAAATTTTTGATCTCTCAATAGCATTCAAAATAGTTGCCTACTACCTCTTCTTTTTTTTGAGACGGAGCTTCGCTCTTGTTGCCTAGGCACCACAACCCTCACCTCCCGGGTTCTCGATTGTCCTGCCTCAGCCTTCCCCCTTCTCGTGCCTGTAGCTGGGATTACAGGTACACACCACCATGCCTGGCTAATTTTTTTTTTTTTTTTGTATTTTTAGTAGAGATGGGGTTTCTCCATGTTGGTCAGGCTGGTCTTGAACTCCTGACCTCAGGTGATCCGCCCACCTCAGCCTTCCAAAGTGCTGGGATTACAGGTATGAGCCACCACACCAGGCCCCCACCACCTCTTTTTTGAAGTACTCCCTTTCTTGCCAGTCATACTCTTTTGGTTTTCCTCCTATGTCTACCCACTCCTCTGTCTCTGCCAGTTCATTTTCTTCTACTTGGTCATTTAGTGTTGTCACTACTCAAGGCTCAGTCCCAAGCTCTGATCTTCTTTTCAATCATAAGAGTACAATGCACCAGTATTATAGCTTGAAGAATATTTACACTGGTATGTCTTACAACGTGGTATTTTGCATATTACATTGTGTGTATTTACATTGATATAAAACATTTCAGCACCCCAGAAAGTTCCTTCAGGTTGTTTCCTAGTCAATGCTACCCCACAAACGTGAACCACTATTCTATCAGTATAGATCAATTTCACTCATGCTTGAACTTCCTGGAATATGTGTATCCTCTATACAGTATATACTCTTTTGTGTCTATTTGTTTTGTTTTGCTTGTGATTATGTCTGTGCGATTCAGCCATGTTGTTGTGTGTGGCAGTGGTTGGTTTTTGTTTGATGCTGTATAGTATCTCATTGTATGAATATGCCACAGTTGATCCATTCTACTGATGCTAGATATTTGGGTTGTTACTAGTTTTTGGCTCTTATCTCTAAAGCTACTATGAACATTCTTGTTCATGTTTTTTGGTTGATATATGCACTCATTTCTCTTGGGAATATGACTAGGAGCTATGGTTAAGTTATAGGGTATGATTCTGTTTAGCTTTAGTGGATACTGCCAAATCAGACCTTTTTTTCCTATCTTTTTTTTAACTTTATATTCTATTCTTGGGCAGTCTCATATTCACTCATGACTTCAATTACCATCTACACACTGACAACTGCCAAATTTATGTCTCAGCCCAGCTCTCTCCTCTTAGCATCAGCCCCAGTCGCCAATTTCCCACTTAACGTCTCTACTTGGATGTCCCTAAGACTCCTCAAAACCAGCATGCACAAAACCAAAGTCATTATCTTAACTCCCAAACTAGTTCTCTACCTGTGTGCCTGATCTAGTGAGCCACACCACTGTTCACCCCATCATGCAAACCAGAAATCAGCCCTGACGCTCCATCTCCCTCACCTGCCTTGACAGGATCTGCCAATTTTGCCTCGTAACATCTCCACTCCCCCGCCCCACCATTCTAGGCTGGCCTACCACTGCATGCCTCACCTGGGCCACTGCAGTGGCTCCTTGACAGGCCGTCTAGCAGCCCCTCTAGATCCTTCACTCTGCAGCCAGAGGGGTCTTTTCAAAACAAAGCTCTGATCACTTGAAATCCTTCCACAGCGAGTCTTTCATTGCCCTTGAGCCAGAATCCTCACCGTGGCCTTTAAGGCCCTGAGTGACTTGGGTCCTCCCTGCCTTTACCCACCTCTCAAACCACACCTGCCCCTTCTCATATCTCTCCCTCAGGACCCTTGCACACACTCTGTTCTCTCTCCGGAATACCCCCCTCTTCCACAGGGGCACATGCTACTGCACACACATGTGCACATACACACGCGTGAACGTGCGTGCGTGCACGCGCACACATACACACACACACACACACACACACACACACACACACCATTGCCTAATTATTCCTCTTTCTCCTTTTTTTCTTTTGAAACAGTCTCGTTCTATCATCCAGGCTGGAGTGCAGTGGTACAATCTTGGCTCACTGCAACTTCTGCCTCCTGGGTTCAAGCAATTCTCATGTCCCAGCCTCCCAAATAGCTGAGGTTACAGTCACCACACCTGGCTAATATTTCTATTTTTAGTAGATATGGGGTTTCACCATGGTGGCCAGGCTGGTCTTGAACTCCTGGCCTCAAGTGATCTGCCCACCTGGGCCTCTCAAAGTGCTGGGATTACAGGTGTGAACCACCTCACCCAGCCTCCTCTTTATTCTTTAGACTGTAATTCAAACATCATTTCCTCAGAGAAAGCTTCCTTGATTCCCCAGTCTGGGTCAGGACCCCCTGTCATTCACTCCGATAGAGCCATAAATTTTTTTTTCATAGCACTTATCATGGTTTGCAATTAGATATTTATTTTTTTCAGTTTTGAATTGATGTCTGTCTCCCCTGTTAGACAGTGAGCTTCATGAAGGTCCAGTCCACGAGGGCAGGTCCATGATCTGTTCTCCACTAGGGTAAGGAATAAATGAGAGAATGAAGAAGCAAGGGATTTGGAGACAGATGACCTCATTCCAGCCTCCAGCCCACTTCTTGCTCTCCCTGAGACTTGAACAGGCTGGTGTGGCTCAGTCTTCTCACTTGTCAGATGGGAGTGAAGTTGCTCATACCTGCTTATTTCACTGGATTGTGTAAGGATCCCATGAGGTAACAATCAAAAATCATGAGGCATTACACAGACGTGAGGGGTGGCTGGAATGAAGAAAGAGACATAGAAAAAGTCAGAAACCACTCAGTCAGCCCACACTGCTGAAGAGAAGGTCTGGGTGGGGAGGGTTGCCTGCTTGGACAGAGAGTTCAGAACTGAGTGCAGCTCTGTGTGTGTCCGCATGGGTGCCTCTCCAGGGGCCCTCTGGGTATGCCTTTCGACACTTTCCTCACCTCCCCATTACTTGAACGAGATGAAGATGAGAGAGAATGTTAGAATACGCACTTGCTTGAACAAGCATACAGGTGATGGAGGAGAGAGGACGTGCAGTTGGGTGTCTGTGTGTGTGTTTGTGTGTGTATGTGTGTTGGGTATGTCTGTGTGTTGGGGTGTATGTGTTGGTGTGTGTGTTGAGGTGTGTGTGTGTTGGGGGTGAGTGTGTGTATATGTTGGTGTGTGTGTCAGTGTGTGTGTGTTGGGGTGTGTGTATGTTGGAGGGTGTGTTGGGCTGTGTATGTTGGTGTGTGTGTTGGGGAGTGTTGGGGGTGTGTCTGTGTGTGTGTGTGTTGGGGTGTGTGTGTTGGGTGTGTCTGTGTGTGTTGGGATGTGTGTGTTGCAGTGTGTATGTTGGTGTGTGTTTGTGTTGGTATGTGTGTGTGTGTTGCGGTGTGTGTGTATGTTGGAGTATGTGTTGGGCTGTGTATGTTGGTGTATGTGTGTGTTGGGCTGTGTATGTTGGTGTATGTGTGTGTTGGGGTGTGTCTGTGTGTTGGGGTGTGTATGGTGTGTGTGTGTGTGTGTTGGTGTGTGTCTCTGTGTGTGTTGGGGTGTGTGTGTCAGGGTGTGTCTCTGTGTGTGTTGGTGTGTGTATGCTGCCCCACACCAGGGCTGTGTGTCTGTGTGGTAATGTGCAGGTGTGCAGCATGGTCTTGGCTGCTATGGGGGAAGAGGTATTCAGCTGCACCCAACTTACTGTCCTTTGGCGCTGTCTGTATGTGCACACCCTTCTCTTTGCTGGGGCTCCAAAGCTGGAAGCTCTCGTTGCCTTAGCTGCTTCCTTCTGGAAATCAATCTGCTTCGCCTTCCAAAACATCTGAAGGAGGGGGACAGTGCCCTCTAGTGGAAACATATGGGCAGCTGCAGCTTCCTCCACCCATGCCTCAGCCCCACTCCACCCAAGTCTGGAAGTGTCCCCTCTGAAGCCCTTCCTGGGGAATGCAAAGGAGGAGGCCCTGCCCTCTGAGAGCTCAAGATCTGGCAGGCAGGAAAAAGATGCACATGGGACAGGACACACGGGTTCAGGCAGGAGAAGACCGAGGACAGCAGCTGAAGGTTGGCCAGGGCGGGGGGTCTCTCCTAATCTCTGCAGTGACTTATCTCTAGTTGCCCTGGGTATTCCTGGCCTTCCTTGCTTCCTGCTCCTGCACATGGTCTCTCGGTCCTGCTCTACTACTCTCAGTCATTACTTACAGCTGTAGGGCCTTGAGGAGAACTGGACCCTTCAGTTCATTCCCTGAGTGAATACTAACAGCGCCCTGTGCAGTCCGGGGAGGCTGCTTGCAGGAGGTAGCATGGGAGTAGGGTCTTGAAAAATGAGTAGGAATTCTCCAGATGGAGTCCAGGGAATTCACAGGACTGTGGATGAGTCTCGTGTGTCTGGGGACGGGTCGTGGCGGCTGGATGCTGGCCTGGGGTGGAGAGTACATTGCATTGCCTTCAGCTTTGTGGGGCCACAAGAGATGACTAAATTTTGACAGGAGGTAGTGGGGAGTGAGAAAAGGTCTTTAAGCAGAGGAATGATCAGATCACACAGCACAGACTAACAACAGTGGGGAGAAATTGCAAGGAGGCAGAGACCCATTGAGAAGTTGTTGTTTCGGCAAAAGAGGATGAGGCCAGTCTGAGGGCAGTGGCAGAAGGATGGAGAGGGGCCAGAGCTTAAGGCACCACTTAGGGGACCTCTCTGTCCCTGGCAGCAAAGCTGAGGCCAAAGGTTCCACATCACTCAGTTCTGCTAGAACCTGGCACCCTGCCTCTCATCCCCAACACACTCTAGGGTCTCTGCAAATGGAAAAGGGAAGATGGTGGAAGCAGGGAGGGAGAAGAAAGGAGGCGGAGGGAGAATGTGGCCTGGGGCTAGGGGATGCTTAAGGAATGGGGAGGCCCAAGCAGACCCACCTAGCCCTAGTCTAGCCCCACGGCTCCTCCTCTGGCCCTGCAGAGAAAGAGTTAATCTGCTATACCTCCCTCCCCTCTGGCCCCCTTCCGCTCCTCCCCTCAGGTCACCTTCTTGGCCCTGGAGACTTGGCTGATGGCTCAAGTTCCTCAACCAGTGGCCCTGAGTAATCAGAGGACACAGAGGGCCCAGGGGCCTGGGGGCAGGGAATGGTAAATTAGGGGCAGGGGAGCCTCAGAGACTGAGAGGCCAGGAGTCTGCAAGGCTGAGTGTTTTTGGGGGAACCCCAAGTTGGCTCCCAATACTCTCTTCCTGACCCAGGTTCCCCCGCCTCGCCCAGCACTGATCTGTTTCTTCCACCCACCAGAGAATTCCTCAAGCTCCTAAATTGTTGGGGAATGGGGGGCAAGCTGAAAGGGGCAGTGGTGATCTGCCAGGAAGCTTTCCAGCAGCAGGAGACAGGGTCCCTCCCCGCAGTGCCGGGAACTGTCAGAAATGAGTCTGTGGTCAGTGAGAGACCGCTGCTAATGGAACCTGGGCAGGCCCACAAGCCACAGGAGGGGTGAGGGAGACGAGAGGAGCCAAAATACAGCTCAGTATGCGGGGTGGGATGAGGGCTGGTAATGCTGACCTGAAGTAGAGCTGGGGCCAGGGAGGGAGGGGAAGAGAAACAGGGTGGGGACTGGCTAGAGGGACCTTGGGGGCAGGGAGTGATTGCAGGGGAACTGGGGATTCAGGGAGTAACTGAAAAGTAAATTGGGGTCAGGACAGTGATCGGAAAGGAGCTAGGGATGAAAGCAATAATTAAAGGGGAAGTGGGGTCTCGGTGGATTGGGAGAATTGGGGGTCAATGCAATACTTGGGTGGATTATGGGTCAAAGGAAACGAGAGAGGAATTGGAGGTCTGAGAGAGTGCGCAGTGGGGGGTACGGGGGGGCTCAGGTATCCCAGAGGAATAGCTGGACCGGGGAGAATAGGGAGAGGACCCAGAATTGGGATGGGGGCACTGAAGAACAGACTGAAGGCTGACAGAGAGCATGAGTGTGTGTTGTTTGTGTCCTGGGGGCACGGGGACTGTTGATGCTGTGATCGTCATGGCAGTGGGCGCAAAGGATGGCGCCAGATCCCTCCTCACCTGGGAGGTAGTTTCCACAAGCCCTAGCCCTAGGCTTTTCCAGGGTTTCCACTCTATTCTAAGCCCTCTCTATGCTGCTGGAGCTGGTGACAGGAAAGGGACTCCAGCCCCCTGCTCTCCATCAGCCTCCCTTTCCCACTGCCATCAATTATTCATCAGCCCAGACGCCCGCCCTCCCTGGCAGGGCAGGCTGGTCCTCCTCCCATGCCCCGCCCAGCCACACTGCCACAGAGGCCCTGTGAGGAAGGACGGCCGGCCAGGCTGTGGAGACCTGGTTGAAGAGCTGGGTGGCTGGCTCTGCTGGACTCTGCCAGGGTCACATTGCCTTCCCCTCTGGCACCTTCCCCCTTCCTCCTGCCAGTCCCTGGCACCAGGAAGCCCCTGGAGAAGATGCCCATCCAGATCTTCTGCTCCATGTCATTCTCCTCTGGAGAGGAGGCCCCAGGGTCCTTGGGAGATATCTGGGGTCCCCACCACCATCAGCAGCAGCGGGACAACTCAGAATCAGACAAGGAGGAAGAGAAGGAAGAGGAAGCAGCGAGGAAGGAGGCCAGCGAGGGGCATTCACCCATGGACTTGGTGGCCTTCGCCAATAGCTGCACCCTCCATGGCACCAACCACATCTTTGTGGAGGGGGGTCCAGGGCCAAGGCAGGTGCTGTGGGCAGTGGCCTTTGTCCTGGCACTGGGTGCCTTCCTGTGCCAGGTGGGGGACCGCGTTTCTTATTACCGCAGCTACCCACACGTGACCCTGCTAAACGAAGTGGCCACCAGGGAGCTGGCCTTCCCAGCGGTCACCCTCTGCAACACTAATACCGTGCGGCTGTCCCAGCTCAGCTACCCCGACTTGCTTTATCTGGCCCCCATGCTGGGACTGGATGAAAGTGATGACCCTGGGGTGCCCCTCGCTCCACCGGGCCCTGAGGCCTTCTCTGGGGAGCCCTTTAACCTGCATCGCTTCTACAATCGCTCCTGCCACCGGCTGGAGGACATGCTGCTCTATTGTTCCTACCAAGGGGGGCCCTGCGGCCCTCACAACTTCTCAGTGGTGAGTGGGGCCCCATGCCTGGCACAGCGCCCCGAGACTGTCTGCTATGGCTCTCCCTGACTGTCGCCTCCTGGGGCTGGGGCTGGGGCTGATGACTGTGCTGCCCCCTACCTCACCTGGCTGACCCAGGCCAGAGCTCACCCGGGAGTCCAGGGCCTGGAGCTGGGCTGATATTCCAGGTCCACACCAGTACTGCTTTTCCTGCTAGAGGCTTGAAACACATCTGTCTTAGTTGGCCCCTGTGTGTCCTCCAGCCCCACCTGTCCTTCCCAAGACGTCCTCATAGTCCAGCAGGGCGCAGGACCTTGCTCCATCTGTGAGGTCAACCTTTGATCTGTTGGTGAACGCCAGTGCCTGGCCAGTTGTTTGCTATTTTGACTGGCACCCATGGACTGAAGCTGGGGTGGGTGTTGCCTGGTCTCTGGCGGTACAAGAGAAGGGGGTGAAAGGGAGACAGTAGAGGGGTGGGGACCTCCCCCACCCTCACCCCTTCATGCCCCTTGTCAGCAGCTCCTGCAGCAGGGACTTCAGTGAGTCTTCATTTGGTCTTCCTGTGCCCTCCTATGGGCATCCCACCCCCACCAGCTCTGTGTGTGTGTGTGTGTGTGTGTGTGTGTGTGTGTGTGTGTAAAAAAAGGTCTCTAAATCATATCCCTATCCCCAGCTATAAGCGGCCAGGGACCCTCTTCCTAGGGAAAGCTCTCACTGGGAACTGTCCTCCTGCTTGGCCCCCCACCCAGGTGTCTAGGGCCTTCCCAGCTAGTGGGCCACCTGGCACCCCACTGTCTCTCCTTAGTTCATCTTCCAGGTCTGTCTGGCCTGACTACTCTCCTGCCCCACCAGCTCCCAGATGCCAGGCCTTCCCAGGTCCTCCACCCCTTCTCTAGTGTAGGGGCAGGATGTGTCATCATACCCGTACATCATGGGATGACTGCAGGCATTCAGGGGGTTTGGGCCACTGGCCCTCAGGGAGGCTTCCTCTGGGCCTGAGGGTAGAGCAGACACTTCCCACCCAGGCCACCAGGTGGCAGCAGCGATGCACTTTACAGCAGCCCAGTCCTCTGAGCCAGCACAAGGCTAGGGGTGCTAGCTGGCCTCAGACACCTCTAAATCCCATACAGCTCCTGATGGAGTGCAGGCATGGGTAAGTGTCCCACCTGCAGCCTGTGGCTGGGTGTCACAGACCTGGTTGTGGAGCTGGGGACTAGGAACCCTTGGAATTCTCTTTGCCTCATCTCTGGACCTCACCCACAAAATGGGGAGTATGTCTCCTTTTCTGGAGGACAGTGGAGGAGGCCGTTCTAGGAAGGGGCAGACTACAAAGACCCTGTACCCTAGTAACCCGCTGCCATTGCTGCTCCAATCTGGCCTGAAACTCTTTTGTCTCTCCCCTGCTCTGGGCTGTATTGACTCACCTTGTGACCTGTTTTGTGGACTTCGTTACCATCCAGCAGTAGTAAAAGCACAGCCACCCCAACCTGGGGACATTCAAGGAGGCTGTGGGGAAAAGGCCAAGAACAACTGGTTTACTTATCTCTCTGCAGCTTTGTAATCAGCACTGTGACCAGTGCTGCACTGGGGCAGCATGGAGTGGGGAGAAGACTGGGGAGACAGCCCCCAGGGCTGAGATAGCTTCTGAGGCGCTCCTAGTTTTGCAAAAGCATTAACACACGTGCCATGCCGTGGGGGCTCAGTCCCAAGTGCTGGGAGAAGAGGTGCTGGTGCGTGGTTGAGCATGATCCTTAGCATGGCAACTGGGTCTGCCTTCAGGTTGTGCTGATAATGGAATAATGATGGACCCAAGGGGCTAGTGGCTGAAGGAAACCAAAAAACTGAGTTTGGCCAGGCACAGTGACTCATGCCTGTAATCCTAGCATTTTGGGAGGCCAAGGTGGGTGGATCATCTGAGGTCAGGAGTTCGAGACCAGCCTGGCCAACATGTGAAATCATGTCTCTACTAAAAATACAAAAATTAGCCAGGCGTGGTGGCAGACACCTGTGATCCCAGCTACTCAGGAGGCTGAGGCAGGAGAATCGCTTGAACCTAGGAGGCGGAGGTTGCAGTGAGCTGAGATCGCGCCACTGCACTTCAGCCTGGGCAACAGAGCAAGACTTCATCTTAAACAAACAAACAAATAAACAAAAAACTGAGTTTGGGTCTTAGGGAAAACAGAATTTCAGATTTCCAGAGTGGAATCTAGGAAAAGAGAGGAGATGTCTTGGAGGCGGAGGCCTCAGGAGCTTCGGCCTGAGGAAAGGGTCCCAAGCAGGGGCCAGGGATCTGGCTGTGATAGGATCCTGGTGATGAAAATACATATGTTTCAGGGTCCTGGCAGGAAAAAGACAGCCCCTTGATGATTCAAGTGAAGACTTTAACAAAGGGACTGTTGACAGAGCTGTGGGCAGGGTTAAGTAGACCAATGAGGGGGGCTGAGGCAGCGAGCAGTACTAGGAAATCGTTATCACTTCTAGGCCAAGGAAGTACAGAAGAAGACAGTGCTGTGCAGGGAGCCCTCCTGGCAGGGCTCGTAATCATGGAGGGCCTAAACTGCTACTAGAGCTACAGAGGGGGCAGGGCTGGGGAAGGGGAAGGACTCATACCCCAGTCGTTCCTCCTGCCTTCTGATCCATGACCGATACTTCCCAACAGTCAAACACAACTAGAAGTCCATGCAGCTGGCAAAGGAGCTCAGGCAAAGCTCCCTACAAGGAACAGTTTTCCAGGGCACACAGAGGGCAAGGAAGGTTGGGAAACAGGTGGGAGAGGGGAGCAAATGGAGATTGGGCTGCACCCCAAAGGGTGTTGAGATCCCAAAGCTGGGGTGGCTGGGAACACCCCTTGGTGAGCAGAGGGTGCTGGCAGGACTCTCAGGCTCTCCACTCTGCCCCCGCCAGGTCTTCACACGGTATGGAAAGTGCTACACGTTCAACTCAGGCCGAGATGGGCGGCCGCGGCTGAAGACCATGAAGGGTGGGACAGGCAATGGGCTGGAAATCATGCTGGACATCCAGCAGGACGAGTACCTGCCTGTGTGGGGGGAGACCGGTACGTCATCCCTCTCAGGGGCCCCTCCGCATGGCTTTAGGCCCCAGCCTCTGCCAGAGGATTCCTGGGTTTCACTGTGAGACCTGGGCAGGGTCTGGGTTTTCTCCTCTGCCCCCAGCATCTCACCATCTCCATCACTGACTCGACCTGACTTCCACACTCATATCTCTCTGACTCCCCCTTCCTGGCTCAGTTACTCTCCAAGGTAACCAGCCATCCTTTTCCATCAGCAGCCGCCACTCACTCTATAAATAACTCCCTGTCTTCTCAGGCTGCCTGCCTGTCGGGTCTCGGGGGGCCTTGGGGCAGAGAGAGATGGGGGAGAAGGGAGAAAGGTGGGGGGAGAAATGGAGAGCATCTGAGACAGTGATACTCTGGGAGAAAGTACTTGAAACACCAAGATGCAGAGCAGACGCCAGGTAAGAAAAGAAGTTTGTAGGATACAGGGGTCATGGGAGCAGCACGGAGCTGGTAAACCCAGAAGGAGGCTGAGGTGTGGGCTAAGACCCTATAGACTTCCCCTACCCCAGCACCAGTGTATGCTGTGCTTATTCCCAGGAGAGGTAGGTTGCCCCCAGGTCCGAAGGGAATTAGGGAGTCAGGAGCCTCCCAACCCACACACCCCTCATTCCCCTAGACGAGACGTCCTTCGAAGCAGGCATCAAAGTGCAGATCCATAGTCAGGATGAACCTCCTTTCATCGACCAGCTGGGCTTTGGCGTGGCCCCAGGCTTCCAGACCTTTGTGGCCTGCCAGGAGCAGCGGGTGAGAGGGCCATGGGAGGCTGGTCCTGGGGTGGGGTGTTGAGGGGTCCAGATGGAGTGGCGGGCAATCAGTGATGGGAAGGACAGGTGAGCGAGGACCTGGGTGGTAGTCTGGCTAGTCAGAAGCATGAGTGATGGAATTAACAAGAATGCTCTGTAAACTCTGAGACCTTCAGAGGCTGCAGAGGGAGAGGGGGGCAGAACTCCAGATATCTCCATCTTGTCAGAGGAGTCCATCAAGCTGATTTGGGGAGAAGTCCCCACGCTCCCCCAGCTCCCTGGCTCTCCCAGCAGCTCATCTACCTGCCCCCGCCCTGGGGCACCTGCAAAGCTGTTACCATGGACTCGGATTTGGATTTCTTCGACTCCTACAGCATCACCGCCTGCCGCATTGACTGTGAGACCCGCTACCTGGTGGAGAACTGCAACTGCCGCATGGTGCACATGCCAGGTCAGGCCCCGAGGCTCCGAGCACACTCCTGGGGCCCCTGGGCCTCCGCTGCCCCTCACTAGCTCCCCATCCATATCAATCTCCCCACCCCAGTTCCAGCCCACCCCATCCCATACCCATCTGGCTCTTGTCTCTCTGACCTTAGTTCCTGCCTTCACCTCCAGGGATGGGCGGGAAGGGTCAACAAGGTATGGACTGGGAATGGGTCACTTCTGGGGCAGCATGGGGGCCAACCAGTCCTCCCCTCCCATCCTCTCCCAGCTCACACCTTCTAGGCCTTTATTTGGTACTACCACTATCACCAGACCCCTTGAATTCCCATCCTGCATCACTGTCTTTTCTCCTCTGTAGGGGATGCCCCATACTGTACTCCAGAGCAGTACAAGGAGTGTGCAGATCCTGCTCTGGGTGAGCGCCCCTGGCCTGGGGCAGTCTGGGGGAGGGAAAAGGTGCTGACAGCCATGTGCATGGGGTTTCAGGTCAAGCTCCCAGAAGCTTCAGATAACTCCTGGACCGGGCTGCACCCTCTCCTGTGTCTGACTTTAAAGCTGGGAATGGCCAGGCGTGATGGCTTACACCTGTAATCCCAGCACTCTGGGAGGCCGAGGTGGGCAAATCGCTTAAGCCCAGGAGTTTGAGACCAGCCTGGGTAACATGGTGAAACCCCATCTCTACGAAAAATACAAAAAAAAAAAAATGTGGGTGTGGTGGCATGTGCCTCTAGTCCCAGCTACGCCAGAGGCTGAGGTGGGAGAATTCCTTGAACCTGGGAGGCAGAGGTTGCAGTGAGCCAAGATTGCACCACTGCACTCCAGCCTGGGCGACAGAGCAAGATCCTGTCTCAAAATAATAATAATCAATAAAATTGAGCATAGCATCTTCAGAGGCTCCCATGAAAAATAAACAGAGGTCATCTGGGGATGGGCTTCGTCTTCTTTCATCAGCCCCTCAGCCAGTTGACCCTGGAGGGCCCTGAGGAAGTGATATAAGTAAGAAATATCCATGGGGAGGTTTCGTGAGGGTTAGCACAAGGTGGACACAGCTGTGAGGGGGCAGCTGGGGGTCTCCTCCCTCTCCTAGTTCTCTCCATCTACATCTTTGGTTCAGTGGCCTGCAGGGTTCAGCAGGTAAAGTCCTCAAACATGCCTCAGGCTGGATGGTGAGGTAGGATGTTGGCAGAGTTTGACATCCCGGCAGGACACGGAAAGATAAAGGGGCCCAGGGTTTCTCTGGGCAGAGCTAGGATGTGCATATGGGAAGGTGCTAGCAGAAGGGCACCACTCAACTGGCACCTCTCACCTGGCTGAGTGCAGACTTCCTGGTGGAGAAGGACCAGGAGTACTGCGTGTGTGAAATGCCTTGCAACCTGACCCGCTATGGCAAGGAGCTGTCCATGGTCAAGATCCCCAGCAAAGCCTCAGCCAAGTACCTGGCCAAGAAGTTCAACAAGTCTGAGCAATACATAGGGTAAGGGCTCTGGCTGGGTACAGCAAGACCCTTGGGCTGGGACTGTGGAATGTGTGAGTGGAGTTTGATGGGGGTGGGGGCTGGCAGGCAGGAGGAAGTTGAGACAATACAGGGAAGGTCCAAGAGGCAAGCGAAGAGTCTAGGGTGGGTATGCAGGAAGATCAAGCCAGAATAAGCAGGGGAAGCAGCCCCTTCTCCTCCCTCTTCATCCTTATTGTTGGAATCGGAGTAGCCTTATACTTGATGCATACTGCATACAGTGCAGAACATTTTTTTATATGTGGCATCTCATTTAACCCTAAAAGGCAGGTATCTCCATCAGCATCTCACTTTCTGGACATGGAAACTGAGATTCAGAGAGGCTGACTTGCTAAGATCACTTGGCTAGTAAGAGACAGAGATATGACTTGAACCTAGGTCTCCTCCCCCAACCCCTGTGCAGGGAGAACATCCTGGTGCTGGACATTTTCTTTGAAGTCCTCAACTATGAGACCATTGAACAGAAGAAGGCCTATGAGATTGCAGGGCTCCTGGGTGAGCTGCTGATGGCACCTGTCCCCTTCCCATGCCATGGGTATGGCGTGGCTCCCTACCATCCAAAACAGGGTGCTCACTTCTGTCCCATGAGGGCCCTCCACCCCAGAGGCCCTTCCCCAAACCCTGTTGTCTTGGTAAGTGGTGGAGGAAGGGGACTGAGCCTTCTCTTAGGGCATAGAGGAAAAGACAGATCTGTGGACATGAGGGAGGGATAGGCATGGAAGTGGAGAGTATTTCATATGCCTCTAAAATTCGCCCAAAAACTAAGAGGGTTGTGGTATTTTGTAAATGATTATTTTTCCTGAAAAACACCTGCTCGTTTTAGAAAGGTAGAAAAATACAGAACTAAGCTTAGGGAAGAAAATAAAAATTCCACTGGAATCTGGCTTAGCGATCCTTCTGTGCGAAGGCTGCCAATCCCTTTGAGAATACAACTTGCCCGCCCCAGTCCCAGTAAGCCCTGTTGCTGCCCCCACGTGTCCTGACCCCTTGGCCCCCGCCCCCGCAGGTGACATCGGGGGCCAGATGGGGCTGTTCATCGGGGCCAGCATCCTCACGGTGCTGGAGCTCTTTGACTACGCCTACGAGGTAAGCGGGGGCGGAGCCCGGCGCGGGGCCACATGGGGGCGGGGCCCAGCCCGCCCACCTGCCCCGTCCGGTCCTAGGTCATTAAGCACAAGCTGTGCCGACGAGGAAAGTGCCAGAAGGAGGCCAAAAGGAGCAGCGCAGACAAGGGCGTGGCCCTCAGCCTGGACGACGTCAAAAGACACGTGAGGGAGCAAGCGAGGGCGCCCTCCTGCCTGCCCCTGCCTCCAACGCCCCAGGAACCCCCGTCCACCCCCGCCCACTTGCCTCTGCCACCACCTTCTCTCCTTTGCCTCCCCAACGCCCCAGCACTACCTGAGGCCCTTCCGAGGGATAACCCGTCCCTGTCCTGTGCCCTTCCCCCAGAACCCATGCGAGAGCCTCCGGGGCCACCCTGCCGGGATGACATACGCTGCCAACATCCTACCTCACCATCCGGCGCGAGGCACGTTCGAGGACTTTACCTGCTGAGCCCCGCAGGCCGCTGAACCAAAGGCCTAGATGGGGAGGACTAGGAGAGGGAGGGGGCCCCCAGCTGTCCCCACATCTGCCTTGGGGACTCCCCACACTCCGGGGCAGATCTTTCCTCTTGTCTGTGGTGAGGAAGGAGTCGTGACCATAGAGTCCTCTCCCTGCCTCTATCCCATTCTTTTTACATTCAACAAAACTAATCTAAAAAAAAAAACTAAAAAGGGAGAATGGGGCAAGGGACCTCAGGCTGCCCCTCTCTCCTCCATGCTGCCTCCCCTAGCTCCCAGCCTGAATTCTGTCTGTCTGGCTGTCATCTGAGTGTCCACCTACATTCTGCTGCCACCAGTCACCAAAGCCCCCTCCCAGTGAGGGGTGGAAGGGATCCCTGGGGCCTGGAATTTGGCCCCAAACCAGAGAATGTACCTTAAGAGGGAGGGCTAGTGTGGGGGAGGGCGGCTTCCCCAGCCTTAAGAGACCCTCTCAGCCCAGTGACTGTCCCCAGACCCAAGTCTCCTGGCAGGAACTAAAACCTCAGCCCCACTCTCTCACACCATGTGGAATCTCATGGGGGTCGGGGATCCCCTGAAGAAGTAGAAACGGGGACAAGATGTGGCCCTGGTGCTGTAGGCTACATCCTGATACCTATAAGTACCCCCCCCAACCCACAGCTGCTGGAGAGAAATCCCAAGAGGTAGCCCTCCCTCACCATCCCATAAAAGACCTGGCTGGTTAGCGTCCAGCTCAGGGAGAAGGGCGCTGGTGCCCAACCTCACTGGTCCCTCTCCCGGAGGCCCTTGTAGAGGGCCACGTCCATAAATTTTCTTATGGAACTCTCCCACATCCTCTTCCCCAACTTCATTTGCTTCTCTCAACAACCTCATCTGCATTTTCTATTTCTATATGATACAGACTCTATATTGCTATATCCCTGTATATACTTTCCCCAGCCCTGTCTGTCTTCACCCCATCCCCTCTTGTCTCTGAGAACCATTCTCCCTCCCCAACTTCCAACCTTCTGTGTTTCTGCCCCCTTTCTGGTCTCTGAATGCCTTCGCCTGTATAAAGAGTTGGACTCTCTCCCCTGGTGTCTGTACTGTGTACACACATCCCTCTGAGAAGCACAAGGAGACGACACGCGCATTGTAACCTTTGCACTGTCTCAGTGGCGACAAAGGAAGCTGTGAATCACAAGCTCTGCCTCTTTCTGGCCTCACCCTCTCCCCAAACCTGGGCACCCTCGGCTCTCCCTGCAGCCTTAACATTCCCTTCCCCTGCTCCTTCTATCCCGTTGCCCTTTGCCCAGCTGACCGTGGCATCCCCAGGGAAGGGGTTGCTGTAGAAATAGCCTCTACCCAGGGGATGGAGTTCTGCTCTGAACACTAAGCTGAGCGTGTCAGAGATGGAAGGGAGCTGCGGACGGGCGACTCCTGAAGCTGGGGCAGTGGGATGCTGACAGGGAGAAGCTGAGGTCCTCAGTCAGTGGCCTTTCCTCCTTCTGGGTGCCCAGCCACCTCTTCTCACCTGATACCCAAGCCCACCACTTTTATTTTCTGGCAAGGTGGGCTTGGGAGGAAAGAGAGGCCTAGAGGAGGAGTTGAAAGCTCTGCTGTTCTGTCCCTCCCTATCTTAATGAGAGACAAGTGAGGTGGAGGCCCACCCCCGCTCCCTCCACCAGACACTCCTCCCAGGCCTGAGCCCCAACCCCTCTCCAGGCCTTCTTTCCCCAGATGTGTCTTGGTCTCCAATCCCAGATCAGGACCTGTGGGCAGGTCACCTGTGCATTGACCTGGGGCTGGAGAGTAAGGCTGTCGGATCTTTGGAAACTCTTGGTTCCTAGGAGTTTTTCAGAGATCATACCTCCCCAGAGGGAAGCAGGAATGAGGCCAAAAAGTGTGCACTGGATAGGGGAACAGCAGGCAGGGCTCCGGGTGACGCATGCCTCTGGTCTAATAAACTGGGTTTCAACCATCTCCTCTTCAGTGTTGTTCTCTTATTTGAAAAGTATTTAGGTATTCTCACTAAGTGCCTAGAGCTGAGCTTGGTTTGGGGCCAAACAATTAGGGGATGAGTAAGGAGATGGTTAGAGTAGGGAGACTGTGGTCCTTCTGGAATGGGACCAGCTGACCATCATACCCAGGATAGGTTTGAATCACTGGGCAGGGAAAGAGGGAGGAGTCAAAGGCAAGAAAAGTCCAAAACAATCCCTAGCACCACAAAGGATGCTTTAGCGAGAGAGCAGGGTCAAAATTCAAGATAAACTGGATCTTATTATAAAATCTGGAAGCAGGCTGGCACGGTGGCTCACACCTGTAATCCCTGCCCTTTGGGAGGTTGAGGTGGGCAGACCACTTGAGGTCAGGAGTTCGAGACCAGCCTGCAAAACATAGCGAAACTATTTTTTAATATTCAAAAAAACAATCGAGACCAAGCACAATAACTTACACCTGTAATCCCAGAATCTAGGGAGGCTGAGGCAAGCGGATCATTTGAGCATAGGAGTTCGAGACCAACCTGGGCAACATGGAGAAACCCCATCTCTACCAAAATGCAAAACAGCCTGGCATGGTGGTGCATGCCTGTGGTCCCAGCTAGCTACTCCGGAGGCTGAGGTGGGAGGATCACTTGAGCCCGGGAGGCGGAGGTTGCAGTGAGCTGAGATCGCATTACTTCACTCCAGCTTGGGCAACAGAGAGAGACGTCATCTAAAAATAATAGTAAAATAATCTGGAAGCAGGTTAGGCCAGAGACAAAGTTAGGTTGAAGTTCCCACATGAGGTAGTTATTGAGGCACTTTATCTGTGGAGTGAGTCCCTGGCTATGAGCAAGGAGATCTGGAATCTTGGCTTCGGCTTTACCGCTAACTTGCTGGTTGACCTTTGCCAAGTGATTCACCTTCTGTGAATTCAGCTTTCCCATTTGTAAAATGGAATAAACTGTGCGTTTCCCTCCTCAGCCCCTGACAGTTATTGCAGTAAGAAAATGAAACGAAAAGCAATCAAAGCGTTTTGGAAAGTTAATGCCATGCGTGAAGAGGAAGCTATTACTCCAAGCCCCTCTTCATCAGAGGGCTAGAGTAAGGGCAGGGTTGAGACGGGCTGAGGCTGTGGTCCCTCTTTCCAGGTCCTTGTCTTCCTCCCGTCGGCCTGGGGGCGCCCGCTCACGGGGCTTTTCTATCCCAGAGTTCTTCTCTATGGTTTTTCCCTCCAGGACCGTGAAGGCGGGAGGGCGTGGCCAGCACGCCTTTTCCGCTAGTCGCCCCCCTCTAGCCCACAGTCTCGCTGCCCTGAGCCTCCCGTGCCGGCCGGCCGGCCGGGGGAACAGGCGGGAGCTCGGGGGGCTCGCGGGGGGGCGGGGGGAGTTCCGGTTCCGGTTCTTTGTGCAGCTGCATCGGCGGCTCCGGGAAGATGGCGGCCCGGGCGGGTTTCCAGTCTGTGGCTCCCAGCGGCGGCGCCGGAGCCTCAGGAGGGGCGGGCGCGGCTGCTGCCTTGGGCCCAGGCGGAACTCCGGGGCCTCCAGTGCGAATGGGCCCGGCTCCGGGTCAAGGGCTGTACCGCTCCCCGATGCCTGGAGCGGCCTATCCGGTGAGTGGGGCAGGAGGAGGGGCGCGCGGGCCGGGGGCGGGGCCGAGCGGGACCTGGGAGTGACAGGGGTCGGGGGAGAAGTAGGTGGGACTACCTTGGGAGGGGTTCGGGCTCTGGGTGGGGGTTGAGGGAGGCAGTTAGCGTTCAGGCACCTGATCCTATGGGCATTGTTTCCTTGGGGAGTCGGTGGAGAACCAGGGTGGGTGAAGTGGGTCCGGGATACCTTTACGAGGGCCGGAGTGCAAAGGGGCTTGAGCAGCTCTATCCAGTGATCAGAGGAACAGAGTTGTAGCTGGCAAATTGAGGTCAGCTTCTAGATAGTAGCTAGCAGAGTAAATGTGGAATTCGAGATGTCCGATGTGTCTGATCCAAAATAGACTGAGGAGAATTTCAATATAATCTGACTCTCTTAGGTTTCGGACCCTATTTTTCTATGGAGTCACTACTGGAGCAAAGGGTTCTCCTCTCATTGTCCTCCATTCCATCCCTAAACCTTACTTCATTCAAATAACTCAGGCATCCTCTGCTTTTTTTTCTTGGTGGGGTTTAGCAGGTGAAACCATGACATTTCTGGGTCCTTTCCCCTCTGTAGAGACCAGGTATGCTGCCAGGCAGCCGAATGACACCTCAGGGACCTTCCATGGGACCTCCTGGCTATGGGGGGAACCCTTCAGTCCGACCTGGCCTGGCCCAGTCAGGGATGGACCAGTCCCGCAAGAGGCCTGCCCCTCAGCAGATCCAGCAGGTCCAGCAGCAGGCGGTCCAAAATCGAAACCACAAGTAAGATGATCCTAGGGCAGAGGGAGGGAGGGAGGAGGCCTGGGAGGACACAGGTGGTGGGAGTACCTGAACCAAGAAGTGGTGGTGCTTTGTCAGCAGATGGTCCTACAGGACTGATCCTTGAGAATGCTTGGTGGTGGTGGTGGTGGTGGTGGTTCTTTGATTTGAGAGAAGTTTTGCGATCTCTTCGCATTACTATAAATGGACATGCTGACAGCTTATTTTCACATTCTGACTAGTTCTGTCTCAACCTGATAATGGTATGTATTCCCAACAGTGCAAAGAAAAAGAAGATGGCTGACAAAATTCTACCTCAAAGGGTGAGTCCAGGCTATAGGTCTTCTGGAAAGTGTGGTGAGTTTGAGTATAGAGATGATCATCCTAGATCTCATTAATTTTTCTGTTCCTAAGATTCGTGAACTGGTACCAGAATCCCAGGCCTACATGGATCTCTTGGCTTTTGAAAGGAAACTGGACCAGACTATCATGAGGAAACGGCTAGATATCCAAGAGGCCTTGAAACGTCCTATCAAGGTAACACAGGAAAGCACTAGGCAGAGAGCCAAAGGAGAGGACCCAGGAACCTTCAGCAGGTTTAGCATGAGAAATCAAAGGCACAGCACAACTCTCCTTGGCATTTAAATTGCATCTCTCCCTTCCGCCTACAAACTGAGAATTACATTAGGAGGATAAGAACAGAATGGCAAAGGGGGAGGGGCTCTTGATGTCTCTTGTACTAGAAATATACCCTTGTCCATGTTTTTGCTATAACTGCTCTGCTACCTTGGGAACCTGGCACCTTGCATGACTTTGTCCACCTGGCATCCCACTGTATACAGTTGTACTTAGGCTGATGGCCAGTACTCCTCTTCTAAATGGAATCTTTATCCATCCATCCAAGGGACTGGGTAGACAGTAAGCCAGTCTATTAGGAGTAATTTTGGGGTTTGGGGAGACCCTTGTCTTCAACATCAGACCACTGTAGCCCCACGATCAATCCTGTTTCTGCCTTCCTCAGCAAAAACGGAAGCTGCGAATTTTCATTTCTAACACTTTCAATCCGGCTAAGTCAGATGCCGAGGATGGGGAAGGGACGGTGGCTTCCTGGGAGCTTCGGGTAGAAGGACGGCTCCTGGAGGATGTGAGTTCAAGGTCCATCATGGTTGGCATCTAGGGTGGGAGCTGCTGGGAATGAACAGTGTTGTCTGGTCAGCAGGAAGCCTAACTGGTGCTCACAGCTCCTTTTGGGAGCAGTAGGGAGAGGGATGCTCTGTTCCCTGCACAAAAGACAATAGTCCTTTGTGTTTTGCCCCCACACCTTTGGCCCTCACTGGTACCATTTGGAGAACCTTATTGTCCTGGGATCTGACTTGTTGTTTACCTTCCTCTTGGTGCTGCTGGCTGTTGGATTTAGCCATATTTGTAGATTATTTAGGGTTTTTTTTTTTGTTTTTTATTTTTAATCAAGTGAGCTTGCATTCATTGTGAGGCCCTGTTTCCTCTCTGAGTCCTTGTGGTATCTCCATCATCCCAGCTTTCATTGGAGACACCCTGCAGTTTAAGTGGGATAGATTTCTCTGACAGGCTCTTTGTTGCTTCCTGAGGAGCATCAGCTGACAGGTGATAGCCCCCAAACTTCCCACCCCAGAAGCTCCTTGGGGAAGCTCACCTTTCTCTCATTCCCTTACATTCTCTGGCTCTATTTTTAGCTGCTCACAGGCAAGCTAATTGGAATGCACTTTTGCAGGAGAACCAGGGCTCAGTGTCAGAGCCTCCTTCTCTATATAGGTCTGGTCCATCTGCTGGTGGTGTCATTCTGTCCAAATAAAGCTGTTTTTTGTTCTGGCTGCTTATTGCCTGTGATTCATTTCCCCTCTAGAATCAGACTTTTCCCTGCTCAAACTCGCTTAGTTATGTGTAATGGTTTGCTTAACTTGCCACATTTCCCTTGAGCAAATGAGGTGGGGTAAAACAGTGACCCTGTAGGTGTTCTAGGCTGCACCTTCAGGGTTCTGTTGCTACCATGACTGGTTTAATACCTGCAGATGCCTGCTTTGCCTGTCTCTCCTAAGAGATATTCAGAAGATATTTTTGAGTTTTTTCCTATTGCTGTTGGGGTTCCTTTTTCATAGGATTTTGTCTTGGGAAGTTTCTTTTGGCCATTTCTAACATGATTTTTCTTTTCTCTCCTTTAGTCAGCCTTGTCCAAATATGATGCCACTAAACAAAAGAGGAAGTTCTCTTCTTTTTTTAAGTCCTTGGTGATTGAACTGGACAAAGACCTGTATGGGCCAGACAACCATCTGGTAGAAGTGAGTAGTTCTGCCTTCTAGGCTTTGACTCTGATTGGAGGATGATGGACTTGGGAGCCATATTTGAATGTCTAAGAAGGGGAGATAGAAAGTAGTCACTCTGGGTGTACACAGTACTACTCCAGGTATACAGTTTGCACATTGACCTCTAGGTGGCACTAGCATGTTTAGTTAGGACTAAGGGCTCTTGTAATCTAACTTGTCTCATCTTTTGATGTTACTATCCTGGTCACTGCCACCTCTTTCAAGGGAAATTCTACTGGTGGCCTCTTGTACATGCCAGGCCATCTCTGCATCTTGCTTGCTAATGATGGTGAGATGTGGCTATCCATGCATCAATCATACTTTTTCCTGGTAGCAGTTGCTGTAATTAGAGGGATTGACTGATAGGGTACTAGTACTTGGCAGGGTCACCATCAGGAACTTCCTCTTGGTCTCTGCTCCGTTTAGATTTACTTCCAATTCACCAAAACCTTTATTAAGATGCCTGATTGCACACCGTTTTGAAGCCCATGTTAGCAACAGTATTCTTTGGGATACAGGCAAAACCAGAATGATAGTCCAGCCAGCACTCCAAGTGAACTTAACCTGCTCCTTTCTTTGCCAGTGTAGCTGCAGCCCCTTAACCTCAACCAGTAAGAGACATGGGAAGGTCTTTACCACCTAATAAGGGAAGTAAGTCATAGAATCAATAGAATTTGTAAATATATTTAACTTAATTTTATAGCAATAGAGTATAGTGGTTAAGAATGTGGACTGTAGAATCAGACACACCAGAGCTTAGATTGCAGCTCTACCACTTATTGGCTGTTTGACCTAAGCAAGTTACTTTATTCTGCTGAGCGTTAGTTTTCTTATCTGTAAAATAGGTATAAGTGTGCCTATCTTGTATAGATGTTTGGAAAGTGATAATCCAGGTAAATGTCTTAGAATATTCTCGCACATGGTACTCAGTAAATGATAGCTATGTTATGTTACTGTTCACATGTGTATTAGCCATTTTGTGGATAAAATTATCACTGGACATTCAGGCTTACTTAAATGTAACCACAAACAGAATTAAAAGGTTAATCTACTTATACACAGACAGTAATCCCAAAGCCATATGCAGTTTTTAAAAATGCCTCATGCTATTGCTATTACTCTTCTCCAGTAGCCTCAATAATCAAAGTTGAATATTCAGTCATTACAGAAGCTCTTCCCTCCCACCCCAGCTCTTCCTCTGGGAGAGCACCCCCTGACATCTTCCTCTCTGTAGTGGCACAGGACCGCCACTACCCAGGAGACCGATGGCTTTCAGGTGAAGCGACCAGGAGACGTGAATGTACGATGTACTGTCCTACTGATGCTGGATTACCAGGTATTCTGTGGTGGTGTGAGGGGGGTCCAGCTTTCACAGCCACATCCAGTCAGCAGTCTCCCCTTAAAGGGTTTACGTCTAGTTGTGAATAATTTGCCACTTTGGCATAGAGATAAGAGTCTTAGTGATCTCTGAGTTCTTCCTAGAATTTTTCTGTCCCAGAAAAAGCTCCACATTGTTTGTTGAATAGCTTGAATGTATTACTGCATATAGACCTAGCTAACTAGCTTCATACCCTATACCCTTTGGTTCCCTGCAGCCTCCCCAGTTTAAATTAGACCCCCGCCTAGCTCGGCTTCTGGGCATCCACACCCAGACTCGTCCAGTGATCATCCAAGCACTGTGGCAATATATTAAGACACATAAGCTCCAGGATCCTCATGAGCGGGAGTTTGTCATCTGTGACAAGTACCTGCAGCAGGTAAGTAATGGACCCATTGTTTTGCTAGAATCTGTTAGACTACTAGTTATGCTCAAAATGCTAACCTCAGGTGCATCTGCCCTTTGCCACAGATCTTTGAGTCTCAACGTATGAAGTTTTCAGAGATCCCTCAGCGGCTCCATGCCTTGCTTATGCCACCAGAACCTATCATCATTAATCATGTCATCAGGTAGGCCTGTGTGTGAGGGGTAGTGCTGTGCTGGAGCTGCCTTCTACCAACTTGCACGAGCCAGTTGTCAAATTTTCAGGAATTTTGCAAACAGGTTGTTAAACAAAGCTGTTATTTACAATTAAATTATATAAACTTATAATTAAATATATTAGACTAAAAGTGGGTAACATACTCAAAATGTATTACTTCCTCATTATTACATTTTATTGTATTTGTGCTCTTGAGGTTATTTTTGCCTATTGTATTTGCCTGTTATATTTGCCTATTTTTATCTGGTGGAAATATGATACAATGTGTTTATCTGTTATTGCACATCTCTTCCCAACTCTGAACAGTAATGTGATGTTGGTAGCTTGCAATCAGAATATTTAAGCCCCAGAGATCAGAAAATGCCACACACCTGGGCTCTTCCTCCTGCCCTCCTTTGGAAGATCAGTTGTTAAACATTTACCAGGTCTTCACTGATAGAAGGGCTCAGGGCCCATCTTTTCTCTGGATGGTTCAGCATTCAAGTCTGAGCCTTCAATTATGCTACTTCTATTCACTTTTTTGTTTAGAAGATGGAGAGCAAGGCACCTCTAGGCAGATAGGGAGTGAAAAAAAGTCATTTCTTCTCAAAGCAGCATGTCTCTGTAGTTGGATATAGTCTCCTTGCCTTCCTTCCGTTACTCAATATTAATTCCAGTAAGGATTTTTTTTTTCTTTTGACCCTGAACCTATAAGATGATAGAGAGGAAGATTAAAAAAAAAAAAGATAAGACCCTGAACCATCACTAGGAGTAACTCCTCAACCTATAAATTAGGTCAGTAGAAGTTGATCTGTCCTGTATTCCTATGCTTAAAGTTAGACCACTTTAAATTTTGTGTTTGACTTTCATTCTGGGGTCAATTTTAGTTTAAAATGGAGAAAGCCAGGCACAGTAGCATTTCCTTGTAGACCTAGCTACTCCAGAGGCTGAGGTGGGTGTATTGCTTGAGCCCCCAAGTTTGAATCCAGCCTGGGCAACGTAGCAAAATCCTGTCTCTGAAACAATGAAAACAGATGTGTTTGTTTAAACATAAAGACTCTCACTCTGTCACCCAGGCTGGAGTGCAGTGGCACAATGTTGGCTCACTGCAACCACTGCCTCTTAGGTACAAGCGATTCTCTTGCAAGTAGTTGTAATTACAGGCATGTGCCACCATGCTGGCTAATTTTGTATTTTTAGTAGAGATGGGGTTTCACCATATTGGCCACGCTGGTCTTGAACTCCTGGCCTTGAGTGATCTGCCTGCGTTGGCCTCCCACAGTGCTGGGAATATAGGCATGAGCCACCACACCTAGCCAAAAAAGTTTTAAAAATTACTATTTTTTTCTTTTTTTTTTGAGACAGAGTCTCTCTCTGTTGCCCAGGCTGGAATGCAGTGGTGTAATCAGGGCTCACTGCATCCTCAACCTCCTGAGCTCAAGTGATCCTCCCACCTCAACCTCCTGAGTAGTTGGGACCACAGGTGTGTGCCACCATGCCCAGGAATTATTTTGAAATTTTTTGTAGAACCAGGTGTCTTACTGTGTGGTGTAGGCTGGTCTTGAACTCATGGGCTTAATCAGTCCTCTCACCTCAGCCTCCCAAAGTGTTAGGATTACATGCCTGAGCCACCATGGCCCACTAAAAAAAAATTTTTTTTTTTTTTTTTGAGATAGTCTTACTGTCATCCAGGCTGGAATGTAGTGGCACGAACTTGGCTCCCTACCCTCTGCCTCCCAGGTTCAAGAGAGTCTCCTGCCTCAGCTTCCCGAGTAGCTGGGGCTACAAGTGTGAGCTACCACGCCTGTCTAATTTTTTAGTAGAGAAGGGGTTTCACCATGTTGGCCAGGCTGGTCTTGGACTCCTGACCTCAGGTGATCACCCGCCATGGCCTCCCAAAGTGCTGGGATTACAGGTGTGAGCCACCACGCCTGGCTGCCAAAATTTTTTTTAAAGGGAGAAAGATAGCATCGATTTCCTGCTGTAGCAGTGATTTCCTCTGGAGAGGAAGGAAACACTTTTCACTGGATACCTTTTGTACTGCTTGAATGTTTACCATTGAATTTTTAAAGAAATCAACTCTATTGAAGTATAATTTATATATAACAGATTATACCAATTGAAAGTGTGGTTTGAAGACTTTGGCAGACGTGTATACCACATAGCTGCCGCAATAAACATTTCTGTCACACCCAAAAGTTCTTGGAGTTAGCCCCCTTTTGCAGTTAGCCCCCTTTCGCTTCATCCTGGACCTTCTTTTTGACCCTGTGTAATTAGGTCTTAGGGGACAAGGACAAGCTCTTTACCAAGCTCCTTTGGTTTCCTGTCCAGTGTTGACCCGAATGACCAGAAAAAGACAGCTTGTTATGACATTGATGTTGAAGTGGATGACACCTTGAAGACCCAGATGAATTCTTTTCTGCTGTCCACTGCCAGCCAACAGGAGATCGCTACTCTAGACAACAAGGTAGGGGTCTGTGCCCTCGATAGTTGGGTGCCACCAACCCCCATCACAGCTTCAAGACCTCCTTTTGATTCTTAGTATTCATTCAAAATATGGTGATACCCATTGTATGTCAGATACTGTGCTTGGTACTGGTTTGAGCCAGACTCAAATGAATTCTGATTCTGGGGATATTCTTAATAACACTGAGCCTCGGTTTCTGATTTGTAGAATAGAGACCATATTACCTATTTTTTTTTTTTCCTGGAAGGAGCCTTGCTCTGTTGCCCAGGCTGGAGTGCAGTGGTGCAATCCCGCCTCACTGGAACCTCCACTCCCTGGGTTCAAGTGATTGTCCCATCTCAGCCTCCCAAGTATCTGGGATTACAGGCGCCCACCACCACACCCAGCTAATTTTTGTATTTTTGTAGAGACGGGGTCTCACCAAAATGTTGGCCAGGCTGGTCTCCAACTCCTGACCTCAAATGATCTGCCCGCCTCAGCCTCCCAAAGTACTGGTATTATAGGCATGAGCCACCAAGCCCAGTCCATAGTACCTATTTTAATCAGGTTGCTATGATGATTAAATGAGGAATTGTATGTAAAGACATGAGGCTGTATCTGGCACACAAGAACAACAAATGGCAACTCCTGCTACTATTATTGTTATCGTTATTATTAGACACAGTCCTTGCAAATAAAGCCAACAGTGCTATGGGAACACAAAGGAGAAAGGGAGGCTTTCCTGGAAGAGTTGATGTCTCAACTAAATCTTGAAGGACAAAGTGGGTGTTAATGAAAGGGCAAAAAGGATAGTGGTGTTGGGGGTATAGGAAACAGAAGACATTCCAGAAAGAGGGAATAGGGCATGTAAAGGTCCACAGAGGAGAGAGCGAGCCTGGTGTTTTCAAGAAGTACAGGCCGTTTAGTGTGCTAGAGGCAGCACAGTGCCAGGGATGCTTCGGGAAGACAAACTAGATAGGGAGCCAGATACCTAGTCATGAAGAAGCTTTGATTCAGAGAAAGCTGGTTTATGTTTTATCCTGACCACTGTGTATGGCAGCTGGTTAAGAGATCATTACCAGTGGAGGGACTGATGCTATTTGTATGTAGAATGATCACTTGGAGAAAGGTGGAGAATAATTTGTCAGAGGGCAGGAAGCCCAGTTAGGAGGCTGATGCAGTAATCCATATGAGATGTGTTGAGGCCCTAAACTTACAGTCCCGACAGTGAGCATGGAGATAAGTAGATAGATTTAAGAGGTGTCAAAGTGGAATTAAAGGAATTTGGCCACTGGTTGGATTAGAGTGAGGGGTGAGGGAGAAGGAAATGTTAGGATGACTCCCAGGTCTCTAGCTTGGGTAGACGGTAGCATTCGCTATGACTGGGAAGAGGGGAGGAGGAGCAGGTATTGGAGAAAGGGTAGTGAATTTAGTTTTAGAGATGTCAAGTTTAAGCAGTTGGATTAGTTGGAATTTATAAAATGGACTCTGGGCTGCAGACTGGGGATTTATTACCCTGTCATTGGTAACGGAAGACATACAAGTCAAAGAAATTTACTGGGAGGAGTATGTAGAATGAGAAGATACTTGAAAACAAAATCCAGAGATGGGAGCTTTTGAGACAGCCCCATATGCCAGTCCTTTTCTTCTTGAGAGCACGTTTGGACTTACTTGTGCACTTGTGCTGTGGAATAAGTATTCATCGTGTAGCCTTGCCCATGGTGGGCATTGAGGAGACCAAAAGGAAAACTTTTCACACAAGGGGATACAGAGAGAGACAAGGGCAAATTACCTGCTGAAAGAATGCCAAGGATCGGAGCAGTTGGAGCTCTGTATGGTGGTGCCAGCTCTGGGCAGCACCGTGCCTAGGTTGGGAGTGGCATGTGGAGTTGTCAGGCACCACCTGCTATTTAACTTCTCATTTTTCTATGGTATGAGCTTCGTTCTTCCTTTCAGATCCATGAGACAATAGAAACCATCAACCAGCTGAAGACTCAGCGGGAGTTCATGCTGAGCTTTGCCAGAGACCCTCAGGGTTTCATCAATGACTGGCTTCAGTCCCAGTGCAGGGACCTCAAGGTAAAGAACCTAGGAGAGCCTGGCTAACACAGTGAAACCCTGTCTCCACTAAAAATACAAAAAATTAGCCAGGTGTGGTGGCATGCGCCTGTAGTCCCAGCTACTCGGGAGGCGGAAGCAGGAGAATGTTTGAATCTGGGAGGTGGAGAGTATGTCTCAAAAAAAAAAAAACAAATAAAACAAAGCTAGGAGAGGCCTAAAGGGACTTAGGTCAGTGGGGCACACAGCTGCTTTTTACATGTAGCAGCTGGTAGGAGAGCCAGAGTAAGGAATGAGGGGCCAGATTTTTCTTTTCTTTTTTTTTTTTTTCTTGAGACGGAGTTTCACTCTTGTTACCCAGGCTGGAGTGCGATGGCGCGATCTCGGCTCACCACAACCTCCACCTCCTGGGTGCAGGCAATTCTGCCTCAGCCTCCTGAGTAGCTGGGATTACAGGCATGCACCACCATGCCCAGCTAATTTTTATATTTTTTAGTAGAGACGGGGTTTCACCATGTTGACCAGGATGGTCTCGATCTCTTGACCTCGTGATCCACCCGCCTCAGCCTCCCAAAGTGCTGGGATTACAGGCGTGAGCCACTGCGCCCGGCCCGCCAGATTTTTCTTTAGCACGTTCCAGGGTCCATTTTGCAATTAAGTAGGGAAATGGGGGCAGAGCCATCAAGTGTTAATTTAGTACTTACTTTGTCTGTCACTCTGCTTCATCTTGTCAGGGATACAGAGTGGAAGACCTGATCTCTGCTTTCAAAGCAGCCTACATTCTGTCTGAAGAAACTAGGCTAGTATGGCTGGGCGCGGTGGCTCACGCCTGTAATCTCACTTTGCGGGGCCAAGGCTGACGGATCACTTGAGGTGTCAGGAGTTTGAGACCAGCCTGTCCAACATGGTGAAACCCCGTCTCCACTAAAAATACAAAAATTTAGTAGGCATTGTGGTGCACGCCTGTAAACCCAGCTACTTGTGAGGCTAAAACAGGAGAATTGCTTCAACCCAGGAGGCAGAGGTTGCAGTGAGCTGAGATCACGCCACTGCAATCCAACCTGGGTGACAGAGCGAGACTCCATCTCAAAAAAAAGAAACTAGGTGGCTGGGCATGGTGGCTCACGCCTGTAATCCCAGCAGTTTGGGAGGCCGAGGCAAGTGGATCACCCAAAGTCGAGAGTTTGAGAACAGCCTGGCTAACATGGTGAAACCCCGTCTCTACTAAAAATACAAAATTAGCTGGGAGAAGTGGCGGGTGCCTGTAATCCCAGCTACTCAGGAGGCTGAGGCAGGAGAATCACTTGAACCAGGGAGACGGAGGTTGCAGTGAGCTGAGATCGTGCTATTGCACTCCAGCCTAGGCAACAAGAGGGAAACTCCATCTCAAAAAGAAAAAAAGAAACTAGCATGATAAAAAGTAGTAAACCATATAAGACATTATCAGGCTGGGCACAGTGGCTCACGCCTGTAATCCCAGCACTTTAGGAGGCCGAGGAAGGCAAATGACCTGAAGTCAGGAGTTTGAGACCAGCCTGACCAATGTGGTGAAACCCCATCTCTACTAAAATACAAAAATCAGCTGGGCATGGTGGCATTCACCTGTAATCCCAGTTACTTGGGAGGCAGAGGCTACAGTGGACTGAGATCGTGCCACTTGCACTCCAGCCTGGCTGATGGAGTGAGACTCTGTCTCAAAAAAAAAAAGACATTATCAGACTGACCAGGACCAATAAGATAATTCAGAGAAGGGAGATAGCGAGGCTGGAATCTCTAAGGCTTCATGGAAAATTTGGGATTTGAAGACATTTCCCAGATAGGGAAGCACAGTAAGCTCAGGCAGTAAGATAGGAATGGGCACAGAGTGTATACCCATCAGTTCTCACCCCTCCTGTGACTAGCTAGACGGAGCAGAGGAGCAAGGGAAAGGGGGTGCCAGGAAAGATCTCAGAATAAGGCAGCAACTCGTTGATTGTAGGGGTGACTGGCTGTTGTATCATTTTGCTGAGGCTGCTGTAGCAAACGTACCATAAACTGGGCAGCTTAAACAACAGGGTTGTCTCACATTTGTGGAGGCTGGAAGTCCAAAATCAGTATGGGCAGAGCTGCTTCCTTCTGCGAGCTGGGAGGGAGACTCTGTTCTGTGCATGTCTCAGCTTCTGGTACCTCAGGCGTTCCTTGGCTCGTAGGTGGTGGTCTTGTGACTTCACATTGTCTCTTCTTCTGTACATGTCTGTCTGTCCAAATTTCCCCTCCTTATAAGGGGACCAGTCATACTGGATTAGGGCCCACCCTAATGACCTCATGTTAACTTGATCATCTGCAGAGACCCTATTTCCAAATAAGGTCACATTCACAGGTACTAGGGGGTTAGGACTTCAGCATTTTTTGGGAGGATACAATTTACCCAATAATGGGTGTGAAGGAAAGAAACAAGCCTTTTCTCTCTCTTCCCCCACCGTGCATCTCCACTTCCCTCAGACAATGACTGATGTGGTGGGTAACCCAGAGGAGGAGCGCCGAGCTGAGTTCTACTTCCAGCCCTGGGCTCAGGAGGCCGTGTGTCGATATTTCTACTCCAAGGTAAGTACTGGGGGTGCACGGGGGAAATTAACAAAAGACATGGGGTCTTCACCCCTGATGGGGGTCAGTGGTGTTAGATACCAACGTCTGGTTTGTCTCATCTTCCACTCCCTTCACCATTTTCTCCTTAGGTGCAGCAGAGACGACAAGAATTAGAGCAAGCCCTGGGAATCCGGAATACATAGGGCCTCTCCCACAGCCCTGATTCGGCTGCACCGATTCTTGATTTGGGCCCTGTGCTGCCTGCCTCAAAGCACCTGCCTTGGTCTTGCTTGGGGCGTTCCAGGGGATGCCGTTGGTTCAAGGACAACATCATAATGAAGAGGGTCTCACATTTCTGTCTCATAAGACCTTTTATCCTCTTCTCTCACCCCATCCCTTCCTACCCCCAGCTTCCCTTTGCCCTACAAAGTTCCCATGTGCCTCTACCCTCCCCTGGTCTACATAAGACCTCTAGATAGTATTAGAGAGAGAACCTGTAGTGGTAATGAGTGCTCAGAATGGATTGGGCCTAAGGCCAGGTGGTCTTTGAGGGGACCAGCTACACTGATCCTGCCCTTCAGAGACCCAGGAGTTGGGAGTTTTAGCCCCTTCTCCAAGACTCAGGCCTGGGGGCACTCTATAAGCTAGTTGATCTTGACTCTCCTGGTAACAGAATCCAATTTCCTTCCTTCCCTCCACAGGTTTGGAGCAAACTCTCCCTTCACTTGTTGCCCTGTAGCACTAAAGAAACCCTGGTTCTTGGGCTCCACGGGGCCCCAGGTCAGTCCCCAGCCCTCTGGGTTGGCCTGTTCTCTCAGTGCTTCTCTCCTTAGTTGGGGTCCACATCAGTATTGGAGTTTGTTCTTTAACTATTGCTCCCTCCCAGACACTCCCTGTGGCTGCCCTTTGTGATTCCTTCAGATCTGCCCTAACCCCAGGCATTTGGGTGGGTGAATCTTGCCTTTGCCTTTCAGAGCCCCAGGGATCTCATCTGGGGAACTGTCATTGCCAGCAGAGGCTGTTCCTTCCTGCTGTTGTTGGGAGATGTGACTCATTCATTCACTCCACCCTGCCTCCCCATCCCTTAATGGAGAAACAGGCCTGAAACCAAACGGGTAAAAAGCCCTGGGCCATCCCTGTCTTCCTGTCCCTTGCCTGCCCAGTTGACACCTACTGGTGACTTTTAGGGCACTGAGGAGTGAAAGCACCTAGGGCTGGAGAATAGCGCTGAGTTGGGTTTGTGACTCTTCCCTCTCCCTGCCTCACAGGATTGTGACTCCCCAGCCCCTGCCCTCAAAGCTTCAGACCCCTCAGGTAGCAGCAGGACCTTGTGATCTTGGCCCCTTGGAACTGAGATGGTTTTTGCATCTTTCCAGGAGAGCCTCACATTCTTCCAGGTTGTATCGCCCCCGAGTTAGCATATCCCAGGCTCGCAGACTCAACACAGCAAGGGTGGGAGACAGCTGGGCACAGAGGGGAAATTCCGTTCAGCATGGGCTCTAAACCCACAGAACTGACAAAGCCCCTGCTTCCCCACCCCCTCCTCAGGCTCCTGCGAGCACACCCCCACCCCCAAATCCCTGCCTGTTCTACACTGGGGACAGCAGAATATTCTTCCCATCTTCCCCTTCCCACCATTTTCCCTCCCTTGAAAGGTTGACACTGGACAACCTTGGGGCAGATGAGCCCTGGCCTGCCTCCTGGCTGGAACCATGAGAAGGAAGCTCAGTACTTCCACAGTGTCCCTGTTGAGAACTGTTTTTATTAACTGAATTATTATGTTTTTTCATGGACCAAAATTTTTTTTGTACTGTCCCCTTATTGATGTTACCCAATTTTAATAAAAGAATCTTCTGAAGGATGGGTCCCCCTACCTACTGTGAGAGAGCTCTTCCCTGAGCTCTTCCTTCAATACCATTAGCCATGCTCATAAGTGTTTGTTCATTTTATTTGACATGTATTTATCAAGCACCTACTATGTGCTAGTTGTGATGCTAGACGTGGGAGGTACAGTGGCAAATGAGATTTCTGCTTTTGTGGACTTCAGGGTCTTACCTTAAGAGATTGCTCTGTCTGCCCCAGTGGTCCAAGCAGGCTAGTTGCTAGTTGGCATTATTGGGCGAACTGGATCTTAGAGCCCTTCCCCGACTTTCCTTGTTAGGCAGGTACTAACAGGTCAGTAGCAGTCATCTTCCCCCTTGTCCATCTGAGCTCCCCAGGGCACTTGCTGGCTGGAGTGAGCTTTGGATGCCTGTGATCCCTTAGGTTTGACCAACCTGAGCCTCCTTTGGAGGAGTTTCACTTCGCCTCCAGGGCTTCTCTCTAGATGTGGGCAGGACCTGGACGACCAACGACATTTTTGCTTTTTGTGCTGGCTGCTCTTTAAGGTTCCACTTTCAAGGTTTGGGTAGGAGTTCAGTTCTTAAGACCAGCATGGAAGTTCTGTGTTGTCATCCTCCTACTGTAGACAACCAACCCCTCCTTGGCAGAGTTGGGAAGACGGCTCAGGAGGGATTCCCATTAGCAATCACTTGAAACTTTCCTGCAATTCTTCCTGCTTCCCACTTGGGGGCTCATGACTTTTTTTCCTTTGCCATTATCAGAGAGTGGAGTTTGGAATACAGGATGAGTGCAACCACTTTCCAAAGTTGTAGTTTAAAATTATCCTGTGCCTCTTTGGATGGGAACATTCTAGTATTGCCTGTTCAATATATGTAAAACCCACCAAAAAATCCAACCACTGTTCCTACTGTGGAACTTGGGGTTTTATCAGACTTGAGAAGGGGAAGCAGAGATGAGTGGTTGAGCCGATAGCTAGGAGTGGAGAAAATTGATGTCAAGGACATTGAAATGGCATCTGTTTTTACCCAGGCTAATTACATGTGTAATGAATGGCTGATGAACCATTATTAATTTCAAGCAAATAATCTACAGTTTGCTCTTGGGAAAAGAGCTCTAGTGATACAGATAACTTCCTGTGACGAGCCAATTCTGAATCTCTGCACCCTCTTTATTCCCATGTAAATGAGCACATTCTTAGTCTCCACACTACCTAAAATGATTGTAGGGGCAAAATGAGAGAGGGAAGCATTTAGGCAAAAACAAGGGGGTTATTTTATGCATAAACATCTATTCTTTGGGGCTCCCGTCATTTGTGCCAGGGACAGAAGCATCCTTTCTCTTCCATCACCCGTAATCAGTGCTCCCAGCTGGCAGCCTGGCACTGGAGCCTTCATCTCAGTGCCAGTGCAATAAAGGAGTGGTCTATAGGAGGCTGTTTCTGTGTTAGGCACTGTGCTACGCTGAACAGCCAACTACTGATTTCATGTCCGTTTCCCTAAGGGAACCCACTGGCCATGGAAGGAGAATATGGTTGGCTTTTCCTGGGCAGTCCCTGGAACTTAGAAAGCCATTTCTCCCCAGTCTTGACCTCCTGCCCACTTACCCTTACCCACGGGTTGCACACAGACTCCCCTGTAGCCCAGTGCTTGTTACCAGTTGCTGGCCAGCAGCAGCCCAGGGGGATGGCAACACCCACCTAGCCATCTGCCAAGCCACGAGGTCAGCACGTGAGCACACAGTGCTGTCTGTCCTCTAGGCCAAGGTACACAGTGTTGGGAACCTCTTGCTCCACTCTCCAGATCAGCCTGGAAACCAGAGCTTCCTTTGTCTTAGTCAAACAGATGGCTGTGGGCGATGCAGAGCTCTAAACAGCTGAGTGTGTTCCCTCCCCCAAAAACACACACCAACCTTACCCCCTATCATGTGTCTGAGACCACGAAGCCCCATGGACACAGCTGCCCAGATCCTGCCTCCCTTCCCCTTTTCTGGCCTCTGCAAACTAGCCATTCACCCGAGGAAGTCCCCAGGCCAGTAACTTGGAAACCCCTGAGAGGAGGAGTTGAAGGATGCTCAAAGCCTCTCAAGGGCACTGTGTGCTATGCCTGCCTCTTATCCTCTCCTGTCCTCTTAAGCCCAGACGCTACAACAGAATTGTGTGCCGCAATTCTGACAGCCGCCCAGTTTTCACCTTTCCCGCCTTCCTTAGAACACATTTTCGGGTGGGGATCATCTGAGGTGAGAGGCCCATGGATCAGTCCCCGAGATGACCTCTGTGGGTGACCAAGATGACCTTCCCTTTTGAGGTTCTGGGGTTTCTTATCCTTCTTTGAGCTGGGCTGTCTTCAAAGCAGGCCCTTAACTCTTATATGGCCTCATCTTTAGAGTGGGGAAGATGGGCCCACAGCTCCCACTCCAGCCCTGCAGTGGAGCTAGCATGGGCCTGCTAGAGGACAGAACTGTAGAACGGGGTCCTGGGGGGGGGTACATGGCAGCGCTGGGGATAAGGGGTCATGGAGGAGAATTCCTACCTCTGAAAAGCATTCCCCTCGTTGCTACTGAAGCTAAATGCAATTTATTTCATGCTGCAGGGCAGAGGGAGTGAGGGAGACCAGTCACCTGCTCCTTATCTGGGCTATTTTCTTGGCAGACCTCAAAATGGGACCATGGTGGGGAGGGAGTGGGAAGTTGGGCTGAGGCCAAGGGAAAAAGCTTGCCAGCACTGTCAGCCAAGCCCAGGAGGAAAAGCCAGGCCTAGCCTCTGCCCCATTCCTGTTCCCCACCTGTCTCTACCCCTGTCTCTCCTTTCCCTGGTTCTGCCAGACTATCTCCCTGGGCACCAGCCTCCCCACCCACCCCTGGAGGGCGGGGCTTGGCTGCACCCACGTGTGGTGGAGTTAAATGCTCCTAGCCGGCAGAGGAGCTAGGGAGTGTGGCACTGAGCCGGCTCAGGCAGAGACGCGGCACCATGGCTAGCAAGAAAGTCTGCATTGTAGGCTCCGGGAACTGGTAAGCAGCTCTCTCAAGCGATATGGGGGAAGGGTGGGCTCCCCAGGACAGAGGTGGGTAGGAGGCAAGGTGGGTGGGAAAGACCCTCAGGTTCCTGTTCAGCTCCTGCTGCTATCTTCTATAATAGCAGCACAGGACAGATGGTGCCCAGCCCTCTCCTGGCCCCTGCCCACCTGGGCAGCTGCACCTGTTCACCATGGGAAGGCGTCTCCAGAGCGCTTGTGTGAAGAGCCACCCGAGTTTGGGGGTGGGGAGATGAGAAGGCGGGCTCCCTTCTCTAGCAGCAAAGGGTGAGGAGACTGAGTCTCCTTTCTACTGCCAGGTCACTGTGGACATACTTGTCCAGGGAGCAGAGGTGATAAGGAAGGTGGGAGTGAACAGCTTGAGGGGCTGCTGTGAGATCCTGAGGTGGGGCACTGCCCCAACTCCTGCCGCTGTTCCCTCTTCCTCCACTTTCCTGTGCTCCCCCTTCCTCCAGGGGCTCAGCCATCGCCAAGATCGTGGGTGGCAATGCAGCCCAACTGGCACAGTTTGACCCATGGGTGACCATGTGGGTGTTTGAGGAAGACATTGGAGGCAAAAAGCTGACCGAGATCATTAACACACAGCATGAGAATGTCAAATACCTGCCAGGGCACAAGCTGCCCCCAAATGTGGTGAGTCCCAACACCCTGCAAAGAACAGGGAGAGGGAGGGAGGGCCAGGAGTTGGAGCTGACCTTACTCAACAGGTGCTTCCTGCTGAGGGAGCTGCTTCAGGTGTGGCAGGGCTTGGGAAGGCCTAAGGAGGGCTGCTCCGGGTCCTTTCCTGAGGATTAAGGAGAACCTGTGCTTTCCCCTCACAGGCTCCCAGGCAGGTGGGTGGGGAAGGGATGGGAGAACAAGTTGGTCTCCACAGCAACCAGAAGACAGGGCTCCCAGACTTGGGGTCCAGTAGTGCCTGCCTCAGGCGCTAATCCTGTTACTCATTCACTGAGCAATTAGCCAACTTGGAGGCTGCTCCTTGGACTTACGGTCTTTGGTGACACGTGGCTCTCCCAACCTGGAAAGAGGAAGCAAGGAAGAGAGCAGAAAGGCTGGGGCTCCCCCTTCCCAGCTGGGGTCCCTGGGAGCTTGGTGATGAAATCTTATTTGAGCTCTTTCTTCTGCCAAGCCCAGGCTGCTTTTGGCCTCCCTCAACTGTCCCACAGCCAAGGGACAGGAGAGTGCTGGGATGAGGTTTCCAGGAGTCCTCAAGAGCCCAGGACAGCTGGAGGGAGAGGGAGGTGGCTGGGGGGAGGGAGTGGAGTGTCTTATTCCTCCAAGTTCAGTCCTTCTAGATTCAGTCCAGTCCTGTTAGAGACAGAATATTGACTTGCTGAGAAAACTTTTTGTCTGAATGCTAATTTTTCCTTGCAGCACCTAGGAATATGCATTCTGTCTCTAACAGGTCCCAAACAAGCCTTCCTTCTCCCCTACCAGCCTCACTCTTTGGCTCCCGGATCTCCTGAATGGGGTTCCACAGGGGCTAGGGGAGGTCTGCCAGGCCTGTGAGCACTTGGTCAACCCCACAGGTGGCTGTCCCAGATGTGGTTCAGGCTGCAGCGGATGCTGACATCCTGATCTTTGTGGTGCCACATCAGTTCATCGGCAAGATCTGTGACCAGCTCAAGGGCCACCTGAAGGCAAACGCCACTGGCATATCTCTTATTAAGGTGCCGGGGACACCTTCATGTGGATGGGGGAGGGTGTAGCTCACTGCTGTGGGGCTCAGGGTGGGTGAAGCAAGGAGAACAGAAAATGGCACACGTGGGCCAAGAGTTTGTCGGAGAGAAGGGAGGAAGTTGGCTCTGGAGAGGCTTAAGAAAGCAGTGAGGTGCTGGAAGGGAAGGGACTGATGGAAGGGAGGCTGAAGGGAGGAGATGAGAGATTGGTTTGGAGGTCCTGTTTCCTGGGGAGTTTGAGAGGTGTAAAGTGATGCGGGGGAATATGAGAAGGGGGCTGGTTTGAGAATGTGAGTAGCTGGTCTGGGGCAGTGACGGGTCTCTGAATGGAAGTTTGTTGGGGCAGTCAGGCGGGGTTGCCTAGGGATGTGGAGGGACCCGTTGCCTTGGAGAGGTAGATTGGTTGAGGGTATGTGGCGGGAGAGTTTGTCACATGCTGTCTGGCCTCCTCACAGCAAACTTGAGCTGGGTTGGAATGGGGCAGGACCTCTGGGGAGGGACACAGATGAGCAATAGATTTGGAAGGGATAGAATTTCTGGGTGGAAGCCCGCAGGTGGGCACAAAGGGCACCTGGCATGAGCTCCATCCTGTGCTCAGGGGGTAGACGAGGGCCCCAATGGGCTGAAGCTCATCTCCGAAGTGATTGGGGAGCGCCTCGGCATCCCCATGAGTGTGCTGATGGGGGCCAACATTGCCAGCGAGGTGGCTGATGAGAAGTTCTGTGAGACAACCATTGGTGAGAGCCCCCTGCCACCCACATACACAGTGCATCTACTTGCATCCCCTCCCCAAACTGCCCCAACCCCACTTAGCCATCTCCTTCCCATAGGCAGAGAAAGGAAGATCTAAGCATCAGAGATGAAGGAGGCTGGGACATCCCCAGGGAAGGGGCTGCTAGGGCCTGCTTAGGGCAAGTGCGGGACGCACAGCGATGAGCCCTCCCTCAGAGCCAGTGCAGTGGTGCACCTGTGGTCCCAGCTACTCAAGAGGCTAAGGCTGAGGTGGGAGGATCGCTTGAGCCCAGGAGTTTGAGTGCAGCCTGGGCAACATAGAGAGAACCCTGTCTCTATGAAATAAATATTTTTTTAAAAGAGTCCTTCTCTCAAGTCTTGCCCCACTCCTCACTTTAGGCTGCAAGGACCCAGCCCAGGGACAACTTCTGAAAGAGCTGATGCAGACACCCAATTTCCGCATCACCGTGGTGCAAGAGGTGGACACAGTAGAGATCTGTGGGGCCTTAAAGGTGAGAGGGGCACACAGTAGCTATGGGGTGAGAAGGCCCCAAAGGAGGCCTGGCTGAGCTCTGCAAGGCTGCAGGCACTCCAGGCTCTCACTGTTGAGCAGTGGTTCCCCTTCCCTACCATGTCCCACGCATATAGGAGGAGCTGCAGAAGCAAGGCCAGGGCCCTTCAGGGTGGCTGATTATTTACCATCAGACCGTGGACTCCCTTGTTCCCTTCCCACTTTAGCCCCATTTGGGACCCCCTAGCACCTGGCTCAGGAGATGGTCCAGGGGGATGAGGGGATACCCAGGCTAACAGGAGACAAGACATCCACGACACCCAGAGAGATTCATGGCCAGAACTATGGATCCTGGACAGCTGTTGACCTGAGGACTATAAAATGGAATAGTCATAGATGAGAGGGCCAACTAGAGAGAAGAGTGGTTTTCAGAAAATGTCTTCAAGGAGGGAGTATGGGGCAGGGCTTAAAAAGGGGGTGCAGCAAAGTGGGGAACCAAGAGGCAAAAGTAGTTTAGGGGCCTACACACTATACCTCACTTATGTAGTGGGTGTCATGGCTGATGAGAGGAACATGAGGGGGCGCCACATGGGGACTACAGGAGGGGGTCTTTTCTCATCGATGACCTCCACTTCTTCAAGAATGTAGTGGCCGTGGGGGCTGGCTTCTGTGATGGCCTGGGCTTTGGCGACAACACCAAGGCAGCAGTGATTCGGCTGGGACTCATGGAGATGATAGCCTTCGCCAAGCTCTTCTGCAGTGGCCCTGTGTCCTCTGCCACCTTCTTGGAGAGCTGTGGTGTTGCTGACCTGATCACTACCTGCTATGGAGGGCGGAACCGGAAAGTAGCTGAGGCCTTTGCGCGTACAGGAAAGGTGGGCCCCGGGAGAAGGGAGAACAGAGCGGGGGCCCTGTAGGCATCCGGGTAGAGGTGCTTCACAGGAGGCATCTCTGGAGCACAAACATTAAGACTGTTGTGAGCATCCCCATCCCTCTTTTCCTCTGAAGACCCCACTTCCATCTGAACTCATCTCTCCACCCTCCACTGACAGCCCTCCTCTCCCATTTCTATCTACTCGTCCTGCTTTCTGCACAGTCCATTGAGCAGCTGGAGAAAGAGATGCTGAATGGGCAGAAACTGCAGGGGCCCCAGACAGCCCGGGAACTACACAGCATTCTCCAGCACAAGGGCCTTGTGGACAAGTAAGTGTTGGCCACAGCCCCACTGATTAAGGGAGCCATGGCCAGAAATGCTTGCCCTGTTCATCTTCTTGCACCCACCACAAATCTGTGAAGTGGACAGAGAGGGGAGTGTTACCTTATGTTTCAGACAGAGTCCAGAACTTGCAGAGTCTGGCATTCCCATTGTCCCCCAGCTAGTTCGTGGTCTTTGAACTCCTTCCAGTCTAGTGCTCTTCACACTACATTACCTGGATCCCTTTATGCCCCCGCTTCCTTGTGCTCTGCTCTGGGGATTGGAGCTCTGAGGCAGCAGAAATAAGCTCATCAGCCAGGCACAGTGGCTCATGCCTGTAATCCCAGCACTTTGGGAGGCCGAAGCGGGCAGATCACCTGAGGTCAGGAGTTCGAGACCAGCCTGACCAATACGGACAAACCCTGTCTCTACTAAAAATACAAAATTAGCCAGGCGTGATGGCGTATGCCTGTAATCCAGCTAGTCCAGAGGCTGAGGCAGGGGAATCACTTGAAGCCGGGAGGCAGAGGTGTTGCAGTGAGCCGAGATTGCGCCACTGCATTCCAGCCTGGGCAAAAGAGCAAAACTCCATCTCAAAAGAAAGAAAGAAAGAAATAAGCTTATCCCACTTTTGTCCATCACTCCCAGTTTGAGTTTCTCCCCCAAGGCCAACCCATCTGTTCCCTGAATCCTGTCCTGGGTGTTGAGATGTAAGGAGAACGATGGGCTCTGCTTCAAGGTGCTCCTTTTCAGGGAGCAGAAAGATAGCAGGGGTGACTGGGCTGATCAGAGCAGAGCTGTGCTGGTCTGAGAAAGACTCCTAGAAGAAGAGAGTATGAAACAGGTTCAGAAGATTCACTCATGGCTGGTCATGGTAAAGCCTGGAAAAGGGAGCAGCTGGGCAAAAGGATGGGAAGAAAGAAATGGGCATTTATTGAGCACTTTCACATCATACCTAATTACATCTTCACATCACAATCATATCTTCACTCCTTTGTTATACTGGCCCCATTTTACAGTTGATGACACTGAGGCTCAGAGAGGTTAAGCGAGTTGCTCAACTGGCACAAAAAAATCCAAGCCAGAGAATCATGCCGGCCAGTTCAGTATGGTAGGGAGCAGGGCAATTAGGAATCTGACTTTAAACCCAGGGCTAAGGAGTCCACATTCTCAGCAGGCAGAAATTCACAGCCAGCCTTCCTGAGCTCCAAGGTAGGAGGGCAGGGGACAGGAGGGTTAGGTGGTGAGTGGAGGTGGGGGTGGAGTGGACCAGGAGTGGGAGACTAAGCTGGGCCGTTCCCTCTCCAATCTAGGTTTCCCTTGTTCATGGCTGTGTACAAGGTGTGCTACGAGGGCCAGCCAGTGGCTGAATTTATCCGCTGCCTACAGAATCATCCGGAACATATGTGAGTGGAGTCAGGGCCCAGGCCAGGCCGCTTCTTTACCCCAATGGAGACCAGCAGAAGCCTGAGGTACCTAGTCATCAAGATCTCCAGGACTCCCAGGGAACAGAGTCTTCTCATCTTTTCACTGGAGGACAGGAGGCTATGGGGCCCAGATACACACTTGGAGATTCTGAACTGTCAAGTCACTGGCAGCCTCTTGCCACCACATTTGCCAGAAATGCAGTTGCCCTGTCCCTCTCCAGATGTAGGGCTTTCTCCTTGTCCTCTGGGAGGGGTGGAATCAAGCCCCAGTGTTGCCTGCTTGGCGGGGTGGGTGGGTGGGGTGTTATGTGGGGAAGGGTGGAGGGAGAGGGTGGCAGGGCAGGGGCTGCCAGTGGCTGTCTCACACAGACCAGGAATCCTGTTAAAGGGCTGAAGAAATATCTTAGCCACAGCAGGAATGAGGCAAGGATTGTCAGGGAAGGGTCTGGGCTTCTGAGCTGATGCAGGCCCCAGGGACCCCTTTGCTGACCTTTGCCAGGACCCACACAGTTTCAGTGGATCTCAGTGTTTGTTAACAAAATACAAAGATCTCAAACAATCCCCTTCTAGCTTCTCCTAGCAACATCTGCGTCCTCAGAAACCTCTGGTCCTCCCCTTTCCTTCTCCCCCAGGCTGCCCTGGCACCCGAGTTGCTGCCATGCTGGCATCTCTAGCTGGGTGGCTTGACATTCTCCCCAGGGACTTCCCGGTTCCTAGTTCTTTGCCAGCTCCTCCCCGTTCTGTGTGACCTTTCCAAGCCTTCCCTCACCCTCCTCGCCAGCACCCTGTTTGGGGGGCAGGAACTTAATCTGCTGACAGAGCTATACCTTTCACAGCAGGCTCAGATCACTGGGCTCCCTGTGACCTTTGTGTTCGCCCGGCCTCCCTTCTCAGTAGCTCTAGCTGGGGGAGGTGTCAGCTGGGCCCCTCCTGTGCTATCTCCCCAGAGGACATCCCTGACTCCACCCCTTTCCTCCTCCCAAACCCTGCACCCCTTCTTCAGACTGGCCAGGGTAACCAGCCAACCCGTGCCTGGCATCTGGAAGCCAGCAGGCCGGAGGGTGGCCCAAAGGCTGACGAAGGCTAGGGAAAGGTGAGCAGGTGGGTGGGTATCAATATTCCAAGGGCAGCTCTTTGCTAAATGAGGGCCTCCTTGTGAGGTACTGACCACACCGGCACCTCAGTAGTTGGGAAACTTAGGAGGAGGAAGAAAATGAAAACCACCCTACTCCCTGGGGGTGAGGGAAGAACAGGAGCGGGGGAGGAGGAGTGTGCTCTGCACTGGCCTTGCTCCAGGATGGGGTGGCAGCATTAGAATGTCACAGGTCAGCAGCCTAGGCCTCCAGCTATAAATAATCCGAGGGCCCGAGAGGCTCCCGCCCGTCCAGCAGGGGTCTCAGCTTCCTCTGTGGCAGCACCTGGCACACTGGCTCTGGCCAGCATTATGCCAAAGCCCTCCTACTCTCCAACGAACCAGGGAGGCGGGCTCCTCTCTGTGCCTAGCCCTTTAGAATTCTGTCTAACAGTGAAGGGCGGAGCTGCCTAGATCAGGCAGCAAGAGTGAGGGCCACAGTTACCCCAGGCCTGGCTGAGACCAGGTCTGGGCACTGAGTGACTTCAGAGCTGCCTCCCCAGGAGGTTAAGGTGGAGGCAAAGGGGAAGCTTCAAACACTTTTGCCTACTTTTGTTCATCAGGTCCACCTGTCTACCCAATAAAGCGTGTTTTTCCAGAAACAGGAAGAGTTGGGAGAGGGAGCTTCAGTGCATGTGGCAGTGCGTGTGCTAGCGTGTATCATTGCACGTATGTTTTCCCCCTTACCGTAGGAAAAATAAAAAAAGAAATCCCTCCTCCATAATCGCAGCCACTCCAGGGGTCAGCGGCGGTGCCCACTCCCTCCCCTCGCCCGCCAGCGCCCCTTCCCGCCCTCGCCGCAAGCTGGCTCCCAGCCTTCCTGGCGCTTCTTAGGGGCTTTATCATGCCTCCTGCAAGAAGAGAGGTCATACACGAGACAGAAACGTTAGACACTCATCCCTCGTGCCCATTCCTTGGTCACGGCCCAAGCTGCCGCATCCTTGGCAGTCAAGGCCTCGCGGTACCCCTCCGGTCCCTACCTGGACTCGGCCCGCAGCCTGGCTCTAGGGGGCGCGCGGTCCACCTCCAGAAGGCCAGCTTCGAGAATCTACCTAGCTACTGTATACGTCACCAGCTGTAGGCCGAGGATTGGCTGACTCTGATTTAGCATCCTAACTTCCGGTTCCAGAGCTTGGCTCGCCAAAGACCCTCCCTCGAGGGAGCGAAACCACAGCCCCCAGAATTCAGCGGGCCTCTCGGAGAGCACGGCGAGTCTGAGGATGCGTAGTAAAGATAACGGGCCCAGAAGCCGGAAGTTCAAAGCCGGCCTCCAGCTGGAGTGGTGACCAACAGGAACTGCCGCCTCAGTGGGAGGAGTTGTGCAGCGTCTGACGCGCGGTTCCCTTTCCAGCGTCTGAAGCCGAATCCTAGAGGCTAACTCGGCAGGTGGGAGGGAGAAAGTCGCCTTCCGCACCAATAGCTGAGGCGTTCAGGGTTGTCCAGGGACGCTACCCTCTCGTGTCTGGTTCTGAGTCCTGCGTTCCGGAGTGCTGGAAAGTTGCGCAGACAGTGGCAGCGAGACGCTGCCTGCCTGAGGAGGCCTCGGTTGGACGCGAAGGAGCTGCAGCATCCAGGTACGCCGCCGGCTAGGGCCGAGCAGGGGCCGGCGATCCTGCTGCTTGCGCGCGCACCTGGGTCAGCCTCCGCTGGCCGCGTCCTCCCATCCCCCAGTCTTCAGGCCTGGTGCCCTTGAATTCAGTCACCCGCGTCTGCTGCGCCGCGGACCGTGAGCCGCACTGTTTCCTGCCCAAGCCCCTCGTGGCAGTGGTTCGGCCTTGCTAGCGCTCAGCGCTGATCCTGTCAAACTCGATTCCTGCCTGGCGTCTCGACCCTCCGCGCTCTTACTCCAGATGCCCCTTTTTTGCCTTATAGACCTCTGCGCCCTGATAAGTGGCTCTCCGGAGCACCCTTTATGCATATCGGTTATCCAGCTCCACCTCTTGGCCGCCTTCACTTCCTGGAATGCTCTTCCTGCTCCTCTTCTCCAGCCCACCCTTCTAAAAAGACAGTTCCACCCCCACCCCGATTCCCACCCCTACACCTTTCTGCTAACTTTTCTGGAGCCCCCGCCCTGTCTCTGAGCTCTTGTTTCTAAACTCTCACAAGTACCGCTCCACCATACCGTAAGCTCCGTTACGACAGAAGCCATGTTCTTTTTAGTGGCCTTCATAGCAGGATGTATTTTATTTTGTTTTATTTTTGAGACAGGGTCTTGCTTTGTAGCTCAGGCTGCAGGCACGCACCACTACGCCCGGCCTTTTTTTTTTTTTTTGATAGAGACATGGTCTCGCTATGTTGCCCAGCCTGGTCTCCCAACTCCTGAGCTCTAGGCATCCTCCCGCCTCGGCCTCCTAAAGTGTTGGGATTACCAGTGTGAGCCACCGCGCCCAGCCGATATACTCCCTAAGTGCCAAATAAAAGTAGATAAATGCTGATGGATACCCTAAAAGTCCTGAGTTGACCAGTATACAATCTATGCTTGTAACAAAATTGCACTTCTACCCATACATTTATACAAATTTTTAAAAACAAGTGAATCTAAGCCGAGATGATAGATGAATTTGAGGGAATGAGTTTTCCAGGAGAGAGGAGAAGCCTTAGTCTTGATGTCCCCTTGTGTTTAGAAGGCAGAACAAGAGAAAAGCCATATAACCTTTGCAAATTGCACCCCATTTTCTGTAATGATTCTGTTTTCTCGCAGTGTTCTGAAACTTGCAGTCCAACCACATCACTCCATAACAGAGACCCAGTGTTTTGTGCTTTATTGAGAAAATGCATGTCCCTCAGATAAAAGAGTGCCTCTGCTAACCTCAAGTTTCCCTTATTTCCAAGGTTAATCCTTCTACTCAGGCATACATTTTTTTTTTTTTTGAGCCTGAGTTTCACTGTTGTTGCCCAGGTTGGAGTGCAATGGTGCAACCAAGGCCCACTGCAACCTCCACCTCCTGAGTTCAAGCAATTCTCTGTCCTTTGCCTCCTGAGTAGCTGGGATTACAGGCATGTGTCACCACGCCCTGCTAATTTTGTATTTTTAGTAGAGATGGGGTTTATGCATGTTGATCAGGTTGGAATCGAACTTCCAACCTCAGGTGATTTGCCCACCTCTGCCTCCCAAGGTGCTGGGATTACAGGTGTGAGCTACTGAGTCCAGCCTGGGTGTATCATTTCATCTTTTCCTAGGCCGTTATCTCTCTTGTTCTATCCTGCCCCTTCACTTCTTTTATCCTCAGCTTAGCCACCAGCTTCATCCCCTTTAAAACACATTCTAGGCTGGGTGTGGTGGCTCACGCCTGTAATCCCAGCACTTTGGGAGGCTGAGGCGGGTGGATCATTTGAGGTCAAGAGTTCCAGACCAGCCTGGCCAACATGGTGAAACTCTGTCTCTACTAAAAATACAAAAAATTATCCAAGCATGGTGGCACATGCGTGTAATCCCAGCTACTGGGGAGGCTGAGGCAGGAGAATCGCTTGAACCCAGGAAGCAGAAGTTGCAGTGAGCCAAAATCATGTCACTGCACTCCAGTCTGGGTGACAACGAAATTCCATCTCAGAAAAGGAAAAAAAAAATCAGAACTTTCTCATTAATAAGCAAAACAACAGTAAAATTTTCTTAATCTTGTTACCTTCTCAAGCTGCTGTCCCATCACTCCCATCAATACTTATCTTTAGGGTGAGATAAGGGTGAGGATTATGATTCTTGTAAAAATGCTTCTCTGTCCTGGAAAAGTGGTAGGCACATGTGAATCTTACAGGGTTCATAAGGCCTGCTGAGGCCTTGGCTGAGAATTTGTGCTCTTGATGTCTGTACTGCCCTTTACTTGATGCTTATACTACCTGTTCCAGTTCAGTGGAATAAATTGACTAGAATCCTAGGCTTACCAGTGACCTAGTCACCGGTCCCCACCCAGTGTTCCCATCAGACCAGTCTTCATAGTAGTTAACTTTGCAGTAGTGCTCCCCAATTTTTTTTCTTTTTTCTTTTTCTTTTTTTTTTCTTTTGAGACAGTCTTGCTCTGTCGCCCAGGCTGGAGTATAGTGGTGCGATCTCAGCTCACTGCAACCTCTGCCTCCCACGTTCAAGCAATTCTAATGTCTCAGCCTCCTCAGTGTCTGGTACTACAGGCACCTGCCACCATGCCTGGCTAATTTTTGTATTTTTTGTAGAGATGGGGTTTCTCCATGTTGGCCAGGCTGGTCTTGAACTCCTGACCTCAGGTGATCCACCTGCCTCAGCCTCCCAAAGTGTTGGAATTACAGGCATGAGTCACCTCACCCGGCTTGAAGAGTTTTTGCTAATTGGATATTAGGGGGAACCTCAGCATGAATTAAGAGACGGAAATAAAGGTCTAGACACCAGGATTATGTTTATTAGTTAGTTTTAGGTCACTTTTCTAGCCAAGCTCTAGCCAAGTTGTACCATCCTGTTTTTGTTGGTTGGTGAATGCTTCCAGTTCTTTTCCTCCAGCCCTTGGAAGAGGTGGTCCTATAGTTGTTAAGCATTTGGCTAGGGTGATGGGGAGTGGGGATAAGAATAATAAGTGATGGGGAAGTCGAAGGCTGAAGGTCTCTTTGCAGGGTGCTTGTTTACTACCTTAGTGTCCAGCTCCATGGGTGTGTGGTTTCTTCACTGTCTCATGCACAGCTTGGGGTCATTTCAAATCTCAGATGACCTGAACACAGTCCTTTCTCATCTTGAACTTGTGTCACTTTGTATTCTTCCTCTGACCTCACTTAATGTCACTTTCCATAGTGGGATTGTATGTCAAAGAAGCTGTGCCTCAGCTCAGCTTGGGTCTGCACTCAAGGCCTGGCTCAAAGGCAATGTTCAGCCTTAGGGTTTACTCTGAGAAGCATTTACATGTAAATGTATCCATCTGTGACCCCTCTAAACCAGCAAATCCTGAGCTTTACTTTCAGTGTTTTTTTTTTTGTTTTTTTGAGACAGGATCTCACTGTCACCCAGGCTGGAGTGCAGTGGTGTGATCTCAGCTCACTGCAGCTCGACCTCCTGGGCTCAAGCAGTCTTCCTGTCTCAGGCTCCTGAGTAGCTGGGACTACAGGCACATGCCACCATGCCTGGCTAACTTTTAGAAAAAAATTATGTGGAGATAGGGTCTCACTGTGTTGCCCAGGCTGGTGTTAAACTCCTGGCCTCAAGCAATCTTCCTGCCTTGGCCTCCCAAAGCATGGGATTACAAGCATGAGCCACTGTGCCCTGCCTAGGTTCTTGACTTTGTGTGTATGCTTCAGCATTTGTGTGTATGTTTTGGTGTGTGTGTGCACATGCACGTGGTAAGGGGCAGGATTTTAAGTGTCTCTGCCTGCCAAAACTAAAAATAGGGTCCTCTTAGGCCTCACTGACAGGCTTATGGGAGCCCAGTTCTCTCCAGGCTCCTCAGGACTGGGTCTGAAGGTCCCTGGCTTCCACCCTGGCACTCTGTCTCTCTTTTTTTTTGAGATGGAGTTTCCCTCTTTTGCCCACACTGGAGTGCAGTGGTGCCATCTTGGCTTACTGCAACCTCTGCCTTCTGGTTTCAAGCTATTCTCCTGCCTCAGCCTCCTGAGTAACAGATTACAGGAACGCGCCACCTTGCCTGGCTGATTATTGTATTTTTTAGTAGAGATGGGGTTTCACCATATTGGCCAGGATGGTCTCAAACTCCTGACCTCATGATCCACCTGCCTCGGCCTCCCAAACATTACAGGTTTGAGCCACCGCACCTGATCCCCAATTTTTTTTTTTTTTTTTTTTTTTGAGACAGAGTCTTGCTCTGTTGCCCAGGCTGGAGTGCAATGACGGGATCTTGGCTAACTGCAACTTCCATCTCCCAGGTTCAGGCAGTTCTGCCTGAGTCTCCCGTGTAGCTGGGATTACAGGCACACACCACCATGCCCAGCTAATTTTTGTATTTTTGGTAGAGACGGGGTTTCACCATGTTGGCCAGGATGTTCTTGAATTCCTGACCTCAGGTGATCCACCCATCTTGGCCTCCCAAAGTGTTGGGATTACAGGTGTGAACCACTGTGCCTGGTCCCACCTTGGCACTCTTAACAGAGTTTTGCCTTTCTGTCAGTGTTCGTGTAGCTTGGACATAACCCTAACCTGTCTTTAACGAACCCTCAACAGAGATGTGCCTAGGAACACATTCATAGTCCCAAATTGAGGAACGTTTTGTTCCAGATGAGGGATTTTCTACTAAACTTTCTCTTGTTCCCTAGCTTGGAATATCCAGGGAACAGTTAAATTAGAAGTAATTTATGTCATGCAAATGTGAGTTAACAATTTGCTAGAGACCCAGTAAGTTTTTTTTTAGCCTGTGGGATAGGTTCTTAGTGTTGAGTTTAGAACCTAGAATTAATGGTATAGAAGGTTAAGTAAAATTGAAATAATATAAAAGTACTTTTGGCACTATTTCAGTTATATTATGGCTTAAACAAGTTTTAGCATTGACTTGGAAACCTAACCACTGTGAATAAGATTGTTTTTATGGGGAAACAAATTGGATGTTGCCTGAAAGGTTCCCATTTGATCTTCCTAGAGAGAATAATTCACTGGAAATGTTTCATTTCTGCTACCTCCATTAGTTCCCTCTTAGCTAGAGAAACCGATGCTTGCTTAAAGTAATGTTAACAGTTAGAGCAGCCCTGGCTGGCGCAATGGCTCAGCCCTGTACAAAATCCTAGTGCTTTGGGATGCCGAGGTGGGAGGTGAGCCCAAGAGTTCAAGACCAGCCCTGGCAACATAGCTAGACCCTGTCTCTACAAAAAATAGAAAAACTGGGCAGGTGTGGTGGTACATACCTGTACTTTCAGCTACTTGGGATGCTGAGGTGGAAGGGTGGGCCTGAGCCCAGGAGGTCGAAGCTGCAGTGAGCCATGCTCACACCACCGCACACCAGCCTGGGCATGCAGTGAGTACCTGTCTCAAAACAAAACAAACCCTAGCAGCCCAGGCTGGTCCATGCCAGTCACTTCTCTCCATAGGCATGGAAGGCCAAGTGTCGGCTGTGATGACATTCAGAGGCACCTGGTTCCAGGCTTGTTTCTCTATCTTGTATGCAGACTTGATTTGCCCTTTTGAGAGTTCCTAAATGATGCCTTCTGTATGATTATGAGTCTTTACTTAGGTATGGGGCCAATCAGTATAGAGTGCAGACAGATCAGGCAGGAGGCAGAAGTTATGGAATGGCCTTAAACAGGGAGATGGGCCAGGCAGATGAGGCCTTATCCGCAGGTCTAAATTCAATCTGTCTTTGTAGGGGACAAGATGCCAACTGCCAAGCAGCTAGCTGACATTGGCTATAAGACCTTCTCTTCCTCCATGATGCTCCTCACTGTGTATGGGGGGTACCTCTGCAGTGTCCGAGTCTACCACTATTTCCAACGGCGCAGAGCCCGGCGCCAGGCCGCAGAAGAACAGAAGACCTCAGGAAACCTGTAGAACTGAGGGGCTTTTTCTCCTGAGCAAAGAGGCCCAAGGCATGCTGTGGAGAGACCTCACCTGCCACCATTTCCAAGTCAAGAGGACTAGAGCCTTGATGGTTTTCAAACTCTGTTGGAAGAAGGTGCCCATGGTTTCTCTGGTTCTGCCAGTCTGTGCCAGTTTGACAGTTTGTGGAGGCTATTGAATCATAATAGGAATGTGAGGGTGAGGTACACCTACAGACATTAAATATTTTGCCATGTCTGTGTCTTAGTGTTTTTTTGTTTACCCAAATAGTGTATGGGCCACAAAAAGGGAGCCTTGACTACCAGTTTTCTGGGTATGGACTAGATTACCATATCTTGAGCTCTTAGGACCCATGAGGTGGGTGATATACAGTTCCAGGAGTAGTATCTGCCCTCATGATCTCAGAGGAAAGATTGTCCCAGGATTTATATAAATCCCCTGAAAGAATTCTATAAGGAGCTTTTCTCTGGGCAATGCACATTCCTGGGCTGATTACTGTGTCTAGGTATTGGGTTACTCTGGTCAGCATGGCCACATGTGCAGCTCTGCATCCAGGAAGGCAGAGGTCCTTGTTTGACAACCGTAATCAAACTGCACGCAGTAGAGAAGGATAGGTCCCAAGAGGAAGGGCTGTTGGACAACATATGGTAAAGCAGTTCACCTCTTCAAGCTCAGTGGGTTAGTAGAACATAAGGATAGATTCACTGTGCTACTCACAGGAAACCTACCTGGAGGTCTTATTGCAGAGATGTGAAGAAGATTTGAAAGAGAACAAAGTGCTTTCAAGATAAGACCTCGTTAGGAAGTGAGATATCCTTGCCACCATTCCATTTTGAGCTTTGAGGCTAAGCTGGTTCACCTCCTTCTCGGTGATTGCCCAGAATATCAGCTCCTCTGGACACCTGTCCTCTCCCATATGCTCATGTGCAGACTGTGCTGACCTTTGCCCCTGCTCATAAACCTCTTTCATGATTTTAAGATGCCAACTTTTGGCTGGACCCAGTGGCTCACACCTCTAATCCCAGCACTTTGGGAGGCTGAAACAAGAGGATCCCTTGATCCCAGGAGTTTGAGACCAGCCTGGGCAACATGATGAAAACCTGGCTCTACAAAAAATTTTTTAAAATTAGCCAGGCATGGTGGTGCACACTATAGTCCCAGCTACTCAGGAGGCTGAGACTGGCGGATTACTTGAGCCCAGGAGGCTGAGGCTGCAGTGAGCTATGATCACGCCACTGCACTCTAGCCTGGGTAACAGAGTGAGACCCTGCCAACCAAAATCCATCCATCCATGTATACATACCAACTTCCCTATATCCTCAACTCCTCTACTCCCATCTTCTCTGTGTTACCCAGGGCTCTCCCACCTGCTCTGCTTTCTCACAGTAGGGTCATAATTCTCCCAGATCCTCAGTGCCACTTTCAAGTATTACCTTCCTTACCCAAGCATGAAATTAGTCCTTTTTGACAAACTTTCTTATATTCTCATTCCTACTCTTCTAGATCTTGGAGACTTGAGGTCTCTTGATCCCATTTTCCCCAGTCTGTCAGCCCCCTTTGCCTGCACTGCTTCCTTGTCCAGCATATACCCATAGCTGAACCCCTGAACAACTTACTAGCACCTGCGGTCTCTGTCTTCATCTGTCCTGCTACCAAGCCTGTACCTGGCTCCTTTAATTACCTTCTCTAACTCACCCCTCCTTTTGAGTAGGTAAACTTGCATAAGACCTTCTACCCTGCACCAAAACAGGTATTCAAGGTTTTTTGTTTGTTTGTTTTTTTAGATGGAGTCTTGCTCCATCACCTACGCTAGAGTGCAGAGGTGTGATCTTGGCACACTGAGACCCTCCATCTCCCAGGTTCTAGCAATCCTCCCACCTCAGCCTCCTGAGTAGCTGGGATTACAGGCGCCCGCCACCACGCCCGGCTAATTTTTATATTTTTAGTAGAGACAGGGTTTCACCATGTTGGCTAGGCTGGTCTTGAACTCCTGACTTCAGGTGATCCTGCTGCTTCGACCTCCCAAAGTGTTGGGATTACATGTGTGAGCAACTGCACCTGGCCCCTGGGATGGTCCTGTACAACAAATTGTCTTAAGTCCTTCACAACTATCAGATGTCCTAGATATTTGGTAGGTGAAAAAACAGTTTACATAATAATTAGCTGAGCATATAACCTAACTCCCTTTTACATAAAAACAAAGTATTTTGCACAGTTCTGCAGGCATGCAAACTAAATGGAGGCAACAATGTACAGTAGTTTGTTCTATTCAGAACATCTGTTCACTATTTCAGAAAATTGTGCCATTGATGGCAGAGCCAGCTCCTGGTGTTTGAGTCTGTGAAACAGTAGAATTTATATCAGTTTGCACAGGATAGTACAGTGTTGTCAGGCCGGGTGCAGTGGCTTACGCCTGTAATCCCAACACTTTGGGAGGCTGAGGCAGGATTGCCTGAGCCCAGGAGTTAGAGGTTACTGTGAGCCATGATTGCATGACTGCACTCCAGCCTGGCAACAGAGTGAGACCCTGTCTTTTTTTTTTCTTTTTTTGACACAGTCTCACTCTTACCCAGGCTGCAGTGCAGTGACGTGATCTCTGCTCACTGCAACCCTCTGCCTCCCGAGTTCAAGCAGTTCTCCTGCCTCAGCCTCCTGAGTAGCTGGAACTATGTGTGTGTGCCACCACACCTGGCTAATTTTTGTATTTTTAGTGGAGACGGGGTTTCACCATGTTGGCCAGGCTGGTCAACTCGAACTCCTGGCCTCAAGTGATCCACCTGCCTTGGCTTCCTAAAGTGCTGGGATTATAGGCGTGAGCCACAGTGCCCAACCAAGACCCTGTCTCAAGTAAAAAAAAGTTGGAGGGGAGGGGTGGGTGCGGTGGCTCACGTCTGTAATCCCAGCACTTTGGGAGGCCAAGGCAGGCAGATCATGAGGTCAGGAGTTTGAGACCCCCCTGACCAATATGGTGAAACCCTGTCTCTACTAAAAATACCAAAAGTAGCTGGGTGTGGTGGTATGCGCCTGTAGTCCCAGCTACTTGAGAGGCTGAGGCAGAAGAAACACTTGAACTAGGGAGGTGGAGGTGGCAGTGAGCCAAGCTCATGCCATTGTACTCCGGCCTGGGCAAGAAGAAAGAAAGAGAAAGAAAGAGGTGGGGGGTGGGGAGAGGAAGGGAGGGAAGGAAGGAAGGAAGGAAAAAGAGAAAGAAAAGAAAGAAAGGAAGGTGGGGTCAGGGGCAGGTATGTGTTGTAAACATAGAAAGTAGCCCAAAGGCTGGGTACTATTGCACATGTGTATAATCCCAGCTATTTGGGAGTCTGAGATAGGATGATCACTTGATCCCACCCAGAAGTTTGAATCAGGCCTGGGTATCATAATGAGACTATCTCAAAAAAAAAAAAAAAAACTAAACTCAAAAGGTATTGGGCCTTATAAATGAGAACCAGTAGGCTACTGGGTCAAGGTCAGTGTCTTAGTTTGGGTGGCTAAAGTAAATTACCATAGATGGTAATAGCAATTTATTTCTTTTAGTTCTAGAGGCTGGGAAGTCCAGGATCTAGATGCCAGCAGATCCAGTGTATCGTGAGGACACTCCTGGTTTGCAGATGGTCGTCTTGCTGTGTCCTCACGTGGCAGAGGAAGCAAGCTTTCCTTGTTTGTCTTCTTATACGGACACTGATGTCATCATGAGAGGTCCACTCTCAGAACCTAATGACCTCCTAAAGAGCCCATCTAATACTGACCCACTGGAAGTTAGGGTTCCGACATTGGAATTTTGAAGAGGACACAAACATACAGTCCATAACAGATTCCCTATCATGATAGGCAAGACCTCTTTTTGAGACAGGGTCTCCATTGCCCAGCTGGAGGGAAGTGGCATGATCATAGCTCACTGCTGCCTCAACCTCCTGGGCTCAAGTGATCCTGCCACTTCAGCCTCCTGAGTAGCTGGGCTATAGGCATTTACCATCACACCTGGCTACTTTAATTATTTTTGTAGGGAGGGGGTCTCACTGTTGCCCAGGCTGGTCTCAAACTCTTGGTCTCAAACGACTCTCCCACCTTGGCCTCCTAAAATGCTGGGATTACAGGCATGAGCCACCACACTTGGCTATGATGGTTAATTTTATATGTCAACCTGACTGGGTCATAGGGTACCCAGATATTTGGTCTTATTCTGGGTATATCAGGATATTTCTGGGCCTCATTCAATACGTTGAAGGCCTGTATAGAACGGGAAGGCTGATTAAGAGACTCTCTCTAAGGTGGAACATCAGGCTTCTGCCTTGTGATGTGGACTCAGACTGGAACTTACACCGTCAGCTCTCTTGGTTTTCAGGCCTTTGGACTTGGACTGGCAGTATACCATTGGCTCTCCTGGGTCTTCAGCTTATCACCTGCAGATCTTGGGAATTCTCAGCCTCCAGAACCGTAGAAGCCAATTCCATATAGTAAATCTCTTTCTCTCATCTATGTATCTTATTGGTTCTGTTTCTCTGGAGAACCCAGACTAATGCATCCATATTGACAGGAAATGGTTCACTCATTGTAATTGCTGTGTAATATGCCACTGAGTGAGCATATCAATTTGTTTCGCTACCCTAGTGAAGGGTATTGGGTTCCCACTTTTTTCCTCTTACAAATCAATAGCAATGCAGTGAGTATTTTGTATGTTTACTTGGGCCTATGTGTTAGTTTCTCCAAAGGAGGAAATATTGCTGGTTATTTAGCTTCACTAGTTGCTAAGTTGCTTTTCCAAAGTGGTTATGTGAATTTCACTGTCACCAGCATTTCCCTATTCTGTTGGTGTTGAATGATTCTATTAATTTTAATTTATATATTGATTTCTGATAAGGTTGAGGACCTTTTTATTGATTTATTGGCTGTTAATATGTTTATCCTCTGGGAATTTCCTATTTACATCCTCCCCTCACCCCCACTTGTTTTTCTGTCACCCAGGCTGGAGTGCAGTGGTGCGAACTTGACCTTGGCTCACTGCAGCCTCCGCCTCCTGGGTTCAAGCGATTATGCCTCAGCCTCCTGAGTAGCTGGGACTGTAGGCAGGTACCACCATGCCAGGCTAATGTTTGCATTTTTAGTAGAGACGGGATTTCACCATGTTGGTCAAGCTGGTCTGAAACTCCTGACCTCAGGTGATCCACCTGCCTCAGCCTCCCAAAATGCTAGAATCACAGGTGTGAGCCACTGTGCCAGGCCCCACTTTTCTTATTATCTTCTTTGAAAAAACAATTTGTAGGCAGTGCCTTATATATTCTGGATACTAGTATTTTATTAGCTACATGTGTTGCAGGTTTGACTGAAATCATCTTTTGGAGTTTTTATAGGGTGGGGATGGCTGTAGAGTTCCATGTTGCCTGCATCACATGTCTTTTCAGAGAAAACCTGTGGACAATACATCCGAAACCAGTTTTTATGCACTTTCTTAGCTGGGGATTTGGTGGGAGTGGTGATGGTTCCCAGACCATACAGAAAGTGCACTTGTTATACACATGAGGAAAGTTCTAAAATTCACCTAAGGTGCAAGCCCACGATTCAGAATTTTCAAGAATCTCCTGACCCCACAAGCCTAGGCATTCAAACTTCCTTGCTTTTTCCTTTTGCCATCCTTTTGATGGTTTCTCCTCTCTCTCTAAGGCTGTTGCCCTTTCAGGGTCCCAGCTTTAACGGGGGTTTCAGTTTCCTGCTTGAAGGCAGGCTTGTCTTTAGTTGTCAGTGTTAAAACAAGTCCTTAAGTTACGTTTCCCGTATCACTCCAGTAACTGCATTGGCTATTTTTATGTCTGTTCTAGTTTTCAGTTCCTTTGTCTTTTGTCTTTCTTGGAAGCTCCGCTATTTATTTTTTAAAAACAGCTTAGAAAATACTTCATCCATCATTTTAGATGTTTGTCTCAGATTATTTTCATCTGCATTAAGCTAGAACTGCTAACTTTCATATACTCTCACATCTCTCCTAAACATAATACCCTTCCCTTCCCTTCCATTTTTTGCCTGGCGAAACTCCACTTAACTCTAATGGCCTAGCTTTACTTTCAAGTTTTCCTCCATCTTGTCAAGAATAATTTAGAATAGTTCTTATCACATTTTATTTTATTTCCCCCTTACTGGAGTGTGAGCCCTTTGAGGATAGAAACCAGATCTTGTTCATCTTTGTGTCCACAGCTCCTGCCATAGTGCCTATCATAAAGTAAGTACTTAATGACTGTGTTATTGAGCTGAAAATCCTGCAAGAATACTGGATATTTTTCTTTTCTTTTTTTTTTTTTTTTTTTTTGAGACAGGGTCTCACTTTGTCACTCAGGCTGGAGTTCAGTGGCACAATCTCGGCTCACTGCAACCTCTGCCTCCCAGGTTCAAGCGATTCTCCTGCTTCAGCCTCCCTAGTAGCTGAGGTTACAGGTGCCCACCACTGCACCTGGCTAATTTTTGTATTTTTATTAAGAGACGGGGTTTCACCATATTGGCCAGGCTGGTCTCGAACTCCAGACCTCAGGTGGTCTGCTTGCCTTGGACTCCCAAAGTGTTGGGATTACAGGCATGAGCCACTGCGTCTGGCCATGAATGCTGGATTTAAAGTCTGAAAAACTTCATTTATCACTCAATAAATAAACTTATATTTTTAGAATTAGGATGGACAATCTGGTTTTTGTTTTTGTTTTGTTTGAGATATGGTGTCACTCTGTCACCCAGGCTGGAGTGCAGTGGGGTAATCACAGGTTACTGCAGTCTTGACCTCCAGGCTCAAAAGATCCTCCCACTGCAGCCTGCAGCCTCCTAAGTAGCTGGGACCATAGGTGCACGCCACTACTTGTGGCTAATTAAAAATATATATATATTTGTAGAGATGGGGGTCTTCCTTTGTTGCTCAGGCTGGTCTCAAACTCCTGGCCTCAAGCAGTCCTCCTGCCTCAGCCTCCCAAAGTGCTGGGATTACAGGTTGTTAAGCCACCACACCTGGCCTTTTTGTTTTTTTTTTTTTTTGAGATGGAGTTTTGCTCTTGTTACCCAGGCTGGAGTGCAATGGCGCGGTCTCGGCTCACCGCAACCTCCGCCTCCTGGGTTCAGGCAATTCTCCTGCCTCAGCCTCCTGAGTAGCTGGGATTACAGGCATGTGCCACCATGCCTAGCTGATTTTTTGTATTTTTGGTAGAGATGGGGTTTCACCATGTTGACCAGGATGGTCTCGATCTCTTGACCTCGTGATCCACCCGCCTCAGCCTCCCAGAGTGCTGGGATTACAGGCTTGAGCCACCGCGCCCGGCCCCCTTTTTGTTTTTAAACAACTTCTGAGACTAGGTTTCCTCATTGTGGCATATTGAATCTTTCATAGATGGCTGTCGCAATGTCTCTCATTCCACTGCTCTTCAGTGACCCTGTCACTTCATCAAGAGGTAGAGTCTATCTTACCACCCTGCCTTGCATCTGGGTGGCTCCATGATTACTCTGATTAGTAGAATACAGTGGAAGTGATGGGGGCCACTACTAGACTACACTTTTTTTTTTAGACAAGGTCTCATTCTGTCGCCAGGCTGCAGTGCGGGGGTGCCATTATTGCTCACAGTAACTTCAAACTCCTGAGCTCAAGTAGTCCTCCCACCTGGGTCTCCAGAGTAGCTGGGACTACAGGTGTGCATCACAACACCTGGCTAATTTTTAAATTTTTTGTAGAGATGAGGTCTTGCCTTGTACCCAGGCTGGTCTCAAACTCTTGGCCTCAAGCAATCTTTCTGCCTCAGCCTCCCAAAGTGTTTTTGTTTTGTTTTGTTTTTTACATGCTTGGCTCAGCCAGTATTTTTCTTTCTTCCTTTTCTTACAGAAGTGTTTTAGGTGTTAGTTATTGATGTATGTGAAATCTCTTTTGGCCAGGCACAGTGGCTTACACATGTAATCCTAACACTTTGGGAGGTCAAGGCAAAGGCAGGTGAATCACTTGAGGTTATGAGTTTGAGACCAGCTTGGCCAACATGGTAAAACCCTGTCTCTACCAAAAATACAAAAATTAGCCAGGCATGGTGGCACAAGCCTTGGTCCCAGCTAGTCCAGAGGCTGAAACAGAAGAATCACTTGAATGTGAGCCGAGATGGTGCCATTGTACTCCAGCCTGGGAGAAAAAAAAATCCCTAAGCTATAAAGCACTATGCAAACATAAGTGATTTTTAAATTAATAATAAAGCTGCTTGGGAGCCAGGAGGATCATTTCAGCTCAGATTGAGGCTGCAGTGAGCTATGATCAAGCCACTGCAGTCCAGCCTGGGTGACAGAGTAAGACCCTATCTCTAATAATAATAATAATAACAATAATAAAAACCCTTTTATAGCCAACAGAAGAGAGGTAACGCCTTATTTCTCTTAAAAATACTCCTGGTTTGGCTGGGCATGGTGGCTCACGCCTGTAATCCCAGCACTTTGGGAGGATGAGGCAGGCTGATCACCTGAGGTTGGGAGTTCGAGACTAGCCTGACCAACATGGAGAAACCCCGTCTCTACTAAAAATACAAAATTAGCTGGGCATGGTGGTGCCTGCCTGTTAATTCCAGCTACTCAGGAGGCTGAGGCAGGAGAATCGCTTGAAACTGGGAGGCGGAGGTTGCAGTGAGCTGAGATTGTGCCATTGCACTCCAGCCTGGCAACAGGAGTGAAACTCTGTCCCAAAAACAAAACAAAACAAAAACCTCCTGGTTCTCTGGTATAGATGATGTGAGTCTGTAGCTAACCTACTTTCTGCTAATTTGGGTCCCTCCTCCCAGGCCATCTACAAAACTGGTTTTCACAGTCGTCTTGGTGCACCAGTAACAGTTATGTTCTAGCTCTGTATTCCATCTCTAGAACTCTGCCTCTCTCCCACACTCCAACCATATGCACATAGTTCCTTCTCAGAACAAGATTCTGTTCCTGTAATTGACACTCATCTTAATTCACTTATCCAATGCAAACTATTTAATATAACCAGTCTGTACCTCTGGCTGAATGTTTCTGCAACATCTATTCTTCCTCATTATGAAATCTTGGGAAGTGCTGGTAGAGACTGCAGAGTGGTTAATTATGGTATAGATAGTATGGTGATTAGGAATAGAGAGGGAGGGTTAATAAGATAGGAATAGTAAGGGTTTGACTACTTACTAGCTGTTTGACCTTAGCAAGTTAACCTTTTTGCCTCCTATTATCATATGTGTTTAATACAGTGCCTAGCATGTAATAAGAGTTATGTGTTAGCTATTATTATTTTTATTATTGTTTTATTCAGTTGCATCTTTTGTCAGATTAGCCACATACCAGTCAATCCGTTTGTATTAACAAGGCAGTTATTCAACTTTCAGAAGGCAAAATACATATCTCATCTGACTTTCACAAGCACTTTCAATTAGCAATAATCGCGCCTCGGCTAAACCTCATTGGCTGCGATACTGCCACTGCACAAAGCTTGCACTTTCATTCATATTTCACAATTAGTCTATTCAATATAGCAAGTTGAGAACTAAAAGACCTAATTTTTAGTCTTCCTGATTAGCTCTGACCAAATGACTACTTAGAACTTAATTTTCCTATGCCCCACAGTCTTTTTTTCAGCAAGCAATACAGTATTTAATGTTCCCTTAGAAAAAAATAAATCATTTCAAGCTGCTGCTGTTCACCTATTAACCCTTTTGGGATTTCATGGTGTCGGGGGTGGAGCGGGGGAGTAATCTATAATTTGCTTGGCTTACAGAGATAATACCCCCTTCCCAAGTCTGTCTTTTAAAAGGTCATTTCTTACATAATGGAGAACAGAGGCTGCAAAAACAACTACTTGATCTGCGGCAGTCACTACCTTCCAGAATGAGAAGTTAGATTTTCTTCTTTCGTTTAATTTATATTTTTACCTGCACAGTACACATGCTGCTTCCTACGGTTGGCAGCTTCCATTTCTTTCCTCTTTCCCACAGTAGCTTAAATTAGCCCATTGTCATCAGCAAATCTTAATTTACAATTAAGTGCCAATTAAGAGCTCCATTAAGTCGGTCCATTGATCGTTGTTGATGTTGATGTACCTCAAAGAGAATGGGGCTTCCTCAGTCTTCTCCTGGATTTGACTTTCAGTTTTGGAATTAATTGTTGAAGCTGCTGCCTGTGTTCTGCTGATGGGTCTGCCTTTTGGTCCTGCTAGTGGGTTTGTTTTCTGCCCCCTGTTGATATCCAAGTTGTTTGCCCACCTAGAATCTTGGCAGGCGTGCACCACTGAGAGGGCGGAGTGGGTGGCTGGAGGTAAGGAGGCTCATGGCAGTAAGTCTTTCTAAAAATCAAGTCTGTTAGCAAGGTTAAGTTTAGTAGGGTCAATATCCCTATGTCAGTGAACATCAAGTGAGTATCTGATTCTTAGAACAATAACCCATTTCTTTCCATTTTCATTCCTCTCCCTGACACTCTTCATATATCATAATGTACATAAGAGCACTTGGAAATATTTTGATAATCTGAACATTTACCAAATGGAAAATTATTCTGGTAGATGAATATTACATTTGGTAATTTTGCCAAGACCACAGAGAAAAGTCTGGATTAGGATGACTGATTCTTCATGCGCTAAAAGAGAAAACAGAACTAAAACAAGAAACATCAGACTTATTTATCACAACCTTAAAATGTTAATTGGGTTGAACACAGTAGCTCATGTCTGTAATCCCAACACTTTGGCTGAAGGCCGGGTGCTTGAGACCAACCTGGGCAACATGGGGAGACCTCATCTCTACCAAAAAAAAAAAAAGTTAATTGACCATATCTGTATTGACTAAAATAGGAAATACAGGTATCTACCTAATGGTGTTTTGGGTTTTCAACCAAAGCTTTTGTTGGTTCACTATATACATTGTTGAACCTGCCCAGGTCACAGTCTTGTGACCCACTAAACCTATTTACTTTTTCTGAAAACATAAAAGCTCTAAAATGTAAGCAACCTGGCTGACTCGCTTCCCACCATGCACAGAAAGGAAAAATTTGGCGTCCAGGGCCTCCTGAATCAGACCTGGAAAAGCTCTTAATTAGCTTATGGATTCCACAAGTGGTGGACAGAGTCACTAAAGAGGTAGAGACAGTAGAGATGGGTTAAAGCACTTTTAATCACAAATAAACAATAGTATAAGACTGAACAGCTCACTCAGTAGCTGTTGTCCTCCTCCAGGTCTCAGCTCACCCCTCTTCCCATGCCCCTTCCCTGGGTACCATTGAGTAAAGAGCAGGGTATAGGCAGCTGTCTCTGTTGCTATCAGGTGGTAGGAAGGGGATCTAGCTAGGGACCATGGCAATCCTGGCCATCTGTCCAGGGTGCTGTTTCTATTCAACTTTATCATGCAAAATAGTCCAGCTGTGAAAGACGAACAGTGCAGAAATCTGGGACTGAACTTGGCTGTTCCATTCAGATGGTCCAGGGGTTTAGAGCCTCAAGAGCCAAGGGCAAAAAGGGAAGGGATAGTCTGGAGTCGGCATAATTCAAGATGCAACCAAATGTGGAACTGAGGTGGGTCTAAAGGGGACCAGGGAAGGCCTCATGGCCCCCAGTCCAGAATTGTGCCCCAACCCTGGCAATGAAACTCACGCATATGTACAAATGCACATGAACAAACACACACACCAACACACAGAGCAAATAACATTACTGAAAGAACCTGGAGGCTATTAAATACAAAATGGCAGAGGTTTTTTTTAAAGTGAAAATATTTGCTTCTTTGGTACTCCTCAGTGCCTTGCTGTCCCCCAGTCACAGAAGAGTAGATACAGGAAGGGCCAAGAGGAGTATGTTGCCAGTGGCCCTGCAGGTCCATGTATGCTTAAATTCCCATAGCAGCCACCTTACTCTTCAGCCCAGTAGCTGCTTCCCATGTGACCATTCACCTGATTGGCACCATTGCTGGAGCTACCGTCACAGGGACTTTTTGTGCACGTGGTCACATCATCTTCCTCTGAGCTGCTCTCCACATCACTGCGATCATCCTTAGATACCTGGGTGGGATGGGACCAAAGACAGAAAAGTAAGGACAGAACTTTTCTGGAGAGAACCATAAGACACACCTAAGCTCAGAGACCCAGGTTTGGGCACTGTGTCCCCAGTCTGGTCTGCTTTCTGGTGACACCTGACTCAAAGTATTGTTTGGACCATGGCTACTGTTATGACTGTGCTTCACCTGCTTTCTAGTTTTCTCCCTTGTCATCTCCAATTCTGTTCTCTATGGAATAAAAGCTACTTTGGTAGAGGGGGTGTGTCTTTTAGGACCAGCCTAAGAGAACTGACATCATTCATTGAGACCTGGTTTAGGTTTCAGGGAAACTCCAGATACCCTTTCTCTTCTTCCACTTCAAAACCAGGAAAGGCTAACACAAACAATACATATGACTGTCAGGACTGCTTCTATCTTCTGGTGGTTGTGGACAATGCATTTATTCATATTGGTTATGCTGTTTGCCTTATCCTCAAATCTGATCCATAATAGGCCTTTTTTAGTAGTTTACCATTCCTGGGCTCAACTACCACTAACCTATGACACTGTTTTCCAATCTTCTTCCCTTTTCCAAAAGCAAGATCACTTTTCTTGTGAAACTTCAGCATCCCTAAGATACACAATATAGTGAAAACAAAAATGGATTGGCAGTCAATGAGAAAAGAATCTCAGCTTTTCTTTTTTTAATCATGCTACCATCTGTGAATGCTTGTTAACCTGGGCTTTTTTGTTTGGTATTTTCAAATGAAGCATCTGGATTACAGCAGCGTTTCCCAATCTAAACGATCCTGCATATCAAGCAAAGTATTTCAATTTCTCTACCATGGGCCAGGCATGGTGGCTTATACCTATAACCTTAGCACTCTGGGAGGCCAAGGCAGGATTGCTTGAACTCAGGAGTTTGAGACCAGCCTGGGCAACATGGTGAGAGACTTGTCTCTACAAAAAATAAAAAATGACAAAATTAGTTGGGCATGGTGACATGCAACTGTAGTCCTAGCTACTTGGTAGGCTGAATTGAAGCAGGAGGATCTGTTGAGCCCAGGAGGTTAAGGCTACAGTGAGCCATGATTGCGCCACTGCACTCCAGCCTTGGCAATGGAGCAAAATTCTGTCTCAAAAACAAACAAACAAAAAAAACCTCTATCCTGGACTCTAAAAGAACAGAAACCCAGTGAGACCTGTGTAGGATTTCTGACCTCCAGAACTGAAGGATAACAAATATGGTTTAAGTAAAGGAGAGAAGGAAGCGAAAAGGAACATAGCTGTAACAGCTGTTGCCAAGGAGGTGAGCATTTGCTTTGGATTAGCCTCTTGAATTTGTGTTTGATGACTCTGCTGTAGTTGATTATAGCTGCTGACATCTGAACCCAGATGACTAATTGATTACCTGATCTTTAGGATATTTCCACCACAGGGCAGAGTGTCTCTAGACTTCAGGTAAACAGAGACTCAAGAAAAGAAAAAAAAGTAGACTCAATTCTTGCCTCAATTTAGGAAAAAAATCTGGCAACTGCAGCTGTAGTCAATAATGGTCCCATAAAGTCAGGAGAGAGGGCATGCTCTGAGGCAAACACAAGGGAACAGAAAGGAGAGCAGGAGGAAAGAGAACCACATTCAGAAGGACATGCTTCACTGAGTACTAGAAGCACAGATACACTTACATGCAAGAGATGAAACTGTCCACCTCCTGCCAGGCATAGAAAAAAGGAAGGAGGTGAGGAAAGAGTGGAGAGTACAGGGTCTAATTCTTCCTGGACAGGTCACCTAGTCAGGAAAGAAAAGCAGGAGAGAACAGAGATGTCCAGTAGCTACAGCAAGATGCACAGGCACACTGAGCAAGTTCTGAGCCAATGGCAGCCATAAGGAATAATGACATTGGAGCTCATCAGTATTTAGGCTACATTCCATCAGTTGGTCCTAGTATCAGTACCTCCTCAAGCAGAGCCCCTCCCACTTGGGATTCTGTATTCCTTTAGGCTGAAATCCTTAGCTCTTGGACTAACTACAGTGTGACTGCCTCAAAATTTGCAAAGTTCAATTATGAGTATATCATTAAGTGGCATCTTTCTTTGGCTTATGGCATAAGATGGGTATTTGAAACACTACATACCCATTCACTTAGGACACTTGCCTCATACATCAGTGGGGTGAGGTGGGTATTTAGTTTCTCATATAACCCATATCTTGAATATCACAGCATGGTCATCCTGTGGTGGCTTGTGAACTACCACACACCACTTCTAGGTACCTTAACAATCTGCTTTTATACAGTTTATACAGCTCTGCATATGGTTTACTTTGAAAAAGGCCCCATGTCAAAAACAAAAATATGAAATCCACTGAAGTAGGTAGGTAAAGGGGAGGAAATGGTTGAGGCCATCTTTTAAGAAACTCTTAACCTTTGAAACCACCTCTGGTATAGAAATAAAAAAAAAAAGAAAAAAACTTTTAACCCTATCATCCTTTATTTATTTTGAGATGCAGTCTCCCTCTGTCTTCCAGGCTGGAGTGCAGTTGCTCGATCTCGGCTCGCTGCAACCTCCGCCTCCTGTGTCCAAGGGATTCTCCTGCCTCAGCTTCCTGAGGAGCTGGGATTACAGGTGCATACTACCACGGCTGGCTAATTTTTGTATCTCTAGTAGAGATGAGGTTTCACCATGTTGGTCAGACTGGTCTCGAACTTTTGACCTCGTGATCCGCCCACCTCAGCCTCCCAAAGTGCTGGGATTACAAGCATGAGCCACCGTGCCCAGCCCCCTATCATCCTTTAACAAAAGCCATTCCTAAGGGACAGGAAGAAGGCAGAACTTTCCTCTTGCATCTAAAGCACATCTTAAGAGGTAAAACAGGCTTGTTGTAGTGGCTCACACCTGTAATTCCATTGCTTTGGGAGACCGTGGTGGGAGGATTGCTTGAGGCCAGTAGTTGGACACTGGCCTGGGTAACAGTGACACCCTGTGTACAAAAAATAAGACAATTAGCCATGCATGGTGGTGCTCACCTATAGTTCCAGCTACTTGGGAGGCTCAGGTGGGAGAATCCCTTGAGCCCAGGTTTGAGGCTGCAGTGAGCCATGATCATGCCACTGAATTCCAGCCTGGGTAACAAAGCAAGACTTTTCTCTCTTTAAAAAAAAAAAAAAAAAAAAAGCGCTCATGGAAAAGGCGAAGACTTTGGAGCCCCAGGCTTTTTGCTTGGTTTGAGTAGATGGGGTTTACCAGGTGTGGAGAAAGAATGTCTGTTGAGTAATCCCTATCTTCCCCCACACCCCAAATAAGCCATCTTTCATTCTCACCTTTCCCCTGATCAAGGCTTTCAAAGCAATCCGTGCAATCAGGTAGGACCAGATGACATGCAGAACCTGTAGGATCACCAGAAGGCTATTGAGGAGCCACCAGGAAGTGTAAGGCCCGATTATCTCCCAACTCTCAAAGAGGGTCGTGTTCAGAATCCTAGAAGAGGGAGGCCAACAGTCAGATTCTAGAGTCAAAGCTCAGCAGACAGGGATGAAGCTGAGTCCTAGCAGAGCTCTATGTGTTTCCTTCCCAGCCCTTTTGTCAGCTGAAGTTCCAGGGACTGTCATCCATAGTAAGAAAATAAAGAAAGGGAGGACCCTGTTGTGTTTTCTATCTTTAGCGATAAGGAAAGAATAAATCTTAGGAACTGATGGATTATGTCATATTATTATTAATCACTTCAAATATGCAGTTTCATGAAATTAGGACAGCAGTGGGACTGTAATCATAGGAATGACTCAGCTCTTCAGGCACATATAGGATAGGATAGTAGGCAACTGATTTCCATAAAGCAGTGAATGTAGAAGTAAAAGGAGACAGGGAGAGAAGGGGTGGGGGAGCAGAGAGAGGGAGGGAGGGAGCGGGGGAGAGGAAGAAAGAAAAAGAGAGAGAGACAGAGAGGGAGTGTGTTTGTGTGTGTGTGTTGGTCAGGGTTGGGACCAGAGCAGGAACACAAACAAAAAGGGCCTGAGAATTGTGTCAACAGTGCAAAAGAAGGCAAAGGAATTACTTAGGTATAAAATGAGGATTGTTCCTCAGAGATGAGTCAGAAAAACCAGAAGCCCACCAAGTCAAATACTCTGAGTCTGGATCCGACCTTGCTAGAAATATGGTGTGAGGCAGCAGAGGTCCTATGAGTCCATAAAAGGTCAGCACAGGCCAAGGTAAAAGCAGGGCAATAGGGTTCTTGGTGTTCTATCGGCAAAAATAGAATAGAATAGAACAGAAAAACTGAATGGGCAAAATGAGAATTGGCAAAAAGGTATCATTAGGCTCACACCTACCACAGCTCTGTCGCCCTGCCGCTTACCAGAATGGATAGATTCCTAGACGTGTAACCATAAAAACAACACTGAAGATCACAAAAAGGGTGTCACAGAGCCGCTGATACTTGGCATAATTGGCCAGCTTGGCTGCCTGGAGAAAGGAAGATAAGAATTGAGTTGGGGAGAAAGTTCTCACACAGGAATAGAAGAGAAGGCGAAGAAGATGGAGAAAGAGAGACTGGGTTTTTACCTCCAGCAAGAAGTCTGAGACATCATGTAGACACATGATCAGAGTTCCCACTCGAACCATATTGTTGATGTAGGAGAAGGAGATAAGCCCAATGGTAACCAAGTGATGTACAAACATGATCAGGAAGTCCTAGGAAGGAATAGAAATAGAAGAGGGAGGTAAAGGCCAGGACATAGAAACATCAGCCAACCCAATGTCCTGCATTATTCTCTGAGGATCTTACCCACCCTGTATATAATCGTTTCCATTCTGCTTCGACTCTCCCTTAAGCTACCTAGCATTTAACTGAACACTCCCTACATCAGTGACTGACCCATACTCTATGTTAATGCAGCTGAAAAACCAGAAGGTAACAATTTCCTTTGGTAACTGCAGAATCTGGGGGTAACTTCCCAATGGGACACATAAGCCTTAGAATTCCCTGAGATTCTATTACTCTTCTGCTTTAATCAGAGAAATATCAACTAAAAGACCTAATAGAAAGGAGAGGTTTGTGGCTCCAATTTCCTCTTGGGTTCAAATGTCATTAGACCTGGGGAAGTCTAAGTACTTGAGTTATCAGACACATCTATTAAATAATTCTCAGTTTATTATTTTTAAAACTTATTATCTCAAACTCTCTTTTATGTATCACATATTAAAATAAAATTTTAATAAAGTGACCTGTGTCTTCTGACCACAGGAGAGTAAAAGGCTTAAAAAGTGAGTGTCAAGTTTCTATGTCAGATAACACTAACAACCCGGGTAAGTTTTAATTCATTCCCATAAATGCTAACCCTTATTTTCTTCACCAAAGTGAAACCTGAGTTAGTGACAGATTATGGTTAGAGCTGCTGGAACCACATTATTTCACGTAGACACTAATAAAAAGGTAAAGATTCTGTCTTTCCTATTTGGTTGTATAAACTGAAGTTATTTCCAACTCTGTCACTATCTGGGCAAGTCAGCTCCCTTCTCCCAATCACTGCCTCCTAAATAATAGCAGGAAGAGAGTAAAACCCCTTCCTGTTGACCTTCTTTGAGTAAGTGGGGTAACCCAAAAGGGAAAACAGAGCAAGGGTCCCTAACGGTATATGAAAGCCATGTCCAGCTATTCTGGAATAGGGTGTTTATTCTGAATAAGGCATTGCTACCCTCCAATTCTGACTAGTTTCCTGAGCTTTAGATATGTAAGAGGCTTAAAGGAGAAAATGGAAGAAAGTATGCTTCTTAGCTGGTTAACTGTTCTCATCCTGGGGCTGCCATAAATGTCTTAAATATACTTCATCATTAGTTAAGTCTCATTTCTGGGAACATTACAACAAGCTAACAGTCTCATCAAACCTACTTTCTCCTTTTGCGGTCCCAGTCAGGGAAGATAATCCATCATAATGGCAGTCATGGAAGCTGCTAGAAAGAAGGATGCAGTAAGTTGGGGGACTGAGGGAGCCAACGTCCTTACCTTTCTTTTAATGTCTGTAAACTGAGAAAACATAAGGGACCAATAGAAGGCCAATTCCATGATATAATAGTAATAAAGTCCGCTTGACAGAGGCTGGAAGAGAGAAAGAAATAGGATACCAGCTAGTCATTCCATTTCTCCAACTTTCTCTGCCTTGAAGGACCAATACAAATTATTAGACATCTCTCCTCCCCATTCTCTCCCAAGACATGCAATAGCTAACAGACTTTGGATTGCTGTGGAGACTTCCCTTGCCCCTCTGCACATACATCTTCATTCAGCTCTCATCTTGTAGAGATGAGATACAGTTAACACATACTATAACACAATCAAATCAGTATGTCTAGGATTCTGGGCAGTTAGTGCTTTTCACAGGATTAAATACACATAGGCCTTCTCTTCCACCCTTTAACAGTTCCTTGACATATTTCCAGTATGTATTACAACCAAGATGCTCTTAATGGGATTCCAAGTTACCCTTGGTACAAAAAAGACATCTGAACCAGAAAGCACCTCATTAAATACCAGAAAACTGCTTTTCTTTCTAGCCCAATTAGGGTGAATAATAATGGGGAAAATCAGAACAAAAAACTCACTGGATTTCATTGCTATGGGGGCCTCAAGAATAGATACCTCATATGACTGTTAGCAGTGGGGGGAAAAAAAAAAAGATACCCTGACTACACAACTTAAAGGGACTCAGCTCCTAATCCCTCAATCCCAAGGAAATGTACCATCTGTCCTGCGGACTGGCAAAGGACCCTCACTCCCTCCACCTTACACACATTCAAGATCCCTATGCTGAAACAACTGAGATCCTACCTGAAATGGATAGTTATACCAGCACTGTCGGATGTCCCAGAACCAAGGTGACTAAGAGAAAACAGATAATCCACGTCAGTCCTCAAGATTCTCACCTGGCTTCAAGAGCTAACCCATGTATCCCCTTCTCTCTAGGCTGGGGCAAATGAGAGGCAGGAAAGCCCCTGAACAGATTTTAGGGCTCCCTAAAGGATCAATAAATAGCTAGATTATTCTTCTACAACAGAATGTTGTAAATAGAAAAACTATGCTTTGAGGTAAATAAGAACAGTGAGAGCTTTACGATCATTTTTTTTTTGGACATGGAGTCTGACTGTACCATCCAGGCTGGAGTGCAGTGGCCCGATCTCAGCTCATTGTAATCTCCGCCTCCCAGGTTCAAGCAATTCTCCTGCCTCAGCCTCCTGAGTAGCTGAGACTATATGTGCGCACCGCGCCACCACACCCAGCTAATTTTTGTTTATTTTTAGTAGAGACAGGGTTTCACCATGTTGGCCAGGCTCGTCTCAAACTCCTAACCTCAGGTGCTCCACCCACCTCAGCATCCCAAAGTGCTGGGATTACAGGCGTGAGCCACCGTGCCTGGCTAGGATCGTTTTAGGAAACATCACCACCTGGACTATATATACAGGAAGACAATGATTCCATTTGATAACTAAGAAATATAACTCCATGCCAGGTTCAGAATCTCTACTGGAATAATGATTATGTCCTTTAAGAAGTTTGTTTACATCAACTTTGCTGCTGGACTTCTTATCATTACATTGTTCACCATATTGTCTTATTATCCTTTCAATGACTATAGGATCTGTAGTGATAACCCTTCCCATATTGATAATTCTTTTTTTTTTTTTTTTTTTTTAAGAGATGGGGTTTCACTATGTTGGCCAGGATGGTCTTAATCTCCTGACTTCAGGTGATCCGCCTGCCTCGGTCTCCCAAAGTCCTGGGGTTACACGCGTGAGCCACTATGCCCAGCCATTTTTTTTTTCATATTTTCTTTTTTTGTTGGAGTTTGTCAGTTTTAATCAAACCTTTCAAAGAATGAACTTTTGGGTTTATCCATGGCCGGGCACGGTAGTTCACACCTGTTAATACCAGCACTTTGGGAGGCTAGGGTGGGTAGATTGTGTGATCTCAGCTCACTGCAACCTCTGCCTCCTAGGTTCAAGCAATTCTTGTGCCTCAGCCTTCCCAGCAGTTGGGATTACAGGTGCACGCCACCACACTCCGCTAAATTTTTTTTGTTTTTAGTAGACACGGAATTTCGCCATGTTGCCCAGGCTGGTCTTGAACTCCTGAGCTCAGGTAATCTGCCTGCCTCAGCATCCCAGAGTGCTAGGATTACGGGCGTGAGCCACTGCACCAGGCTGACTTCCAAATATTTCCTATGCCTCTCATTACAGTTGACTTCTTTTTTTTGAGACGGAGTTTCACTCATGTTACCCAGGCTGGAGTGCAATGGCGCGATCTCGGCTCACCGCAACCTCCGCCTCCTGGGTGCAGGCAATTCTCCTGCCTCAGCCTCCTGAGTAGCTGGGATTACAGGCACGCACCACCATGCCCAGCTAATTTTTTGTATTTTTAGTAGAGACGGGGTTTCACCATGTTGACCAGGATGGTCTCGATCTCTTGACCTCGTGATCCACCCGCCTCGGCCTCCCAAAGTGCTGGGATTACAGGCTTGAGCCACCGCGCCCGGCCCCTACAGTTGACTTCTAATTTAATTCCATTATGGTCAGAGAACACATTCTTTAAGATTTCAATATTGTGAAATTTGCTGAGACTTATTTTATGGCCCAGCATTAGTTTATCTTTCTACACACTCTTGAAAATTATATGTATTCTTCAGCTGTTGGTGTAGTGTTCTAATGTCAATAAGGTAAAACTGGTTGATCATGTTGTTCATATCTTTTACATCCTTAGTGATTATTTTTTGTCTAGGGTTTAGGTCAGTTACTGAGAGAAAAGTATTAAAATCTTCAAATACAACTGTATATTTGTCTATTCTTTTCCTTCAGTTGAGCCAGTTTTTTGTCTATAATATTTTGAAAACATGATGTCCTTTAGAGAGAAACAGTATGGTATGGGGAAAAAAACATGAACTCAAGAAACAAAAAGCCTGAAATTCTTCCTTCTTTTTCTGAGGCAGAGTCTTGCTCTGTCACCCAGGCTGGAATGTAGTGGCTCCATCATGGCTCACTGCAGCCTTGACCTCCTGGGCTCAAGCCGTTCTCTCACCTTAGCCTCCCAAGTAGCTGGGACTACAGGTGCATGCCACCACAACAGGCTAATTTTTGTATTTTTTTTTTTTTGGTAGAGGTGGGGTTTCACCATGTTGCCCAAGTTGATCTCGAACTCCTGGGCTTAAATGATCCGCCCATCTTGGTCTCTCAAAGTGTTAAAATTAAGCCACCGTGCCTGGCCCCCTGAAATTCTTGACTCTGACAATTAACTAAAAAGTGAGAATAATACCTGTTTCACCCATTTTAAAAGGTTGATTCAGTTTCCCCTCTTTCAATTTTTGTCAAGTGCTTTGCAAACCATTAAGTATTATGCTGGTTTAGTTATTACTAATATCATTAGTATCATCTAGGGGAGAAACAGCAGAGTTATAAGATTACTGAAGTCAGGCCCCAGACAGAAGACAATCTATTAGGATATAAGTCTGGACTATGGGCATCACAGAGAAGGAAAAGTTGGGGAACTATAAAGATCTAAAGGTATTTAGACCGGGTGCGGTGGCTTACGCCTGAAATCCCAGAACTTTGAGAGGCTGAGGCGGGTGGATCTCCTGCGGTCAGGAGTTCAAGACCAGTCTGGGCAACATGGTAAAACCCCATCTCTACTAAAAATGCAAAAATTAGCCAGGTGTGGTGGTGTGCACCTATAGTCCCAGCTACTTGGGAGGCTGAGGCAAGAGAATTGCTTGAACCTGGGAAGTGCAAGTTACAGGGAGCTGAGATTGTGCCATTGCACTCTAGGCTGGGTGACAGAGCGAGACTCCAGTTCAAAAAAAAAAAAGATCTAAAGGTATTTAACTCTTACTCCTAGAGATCTCAGCATGATTAGAATCCAACAGAGGACTAGAGAAAGTTAAGACTCACCGACCAGAGAAATCTAATTCCATAGCAGAATATGAATAAATAAAAAGTGAATCTCCACCTGGGTGGGCAAAGAGTAGAGGTTAGACACATGTCCACTCCAACCAAAGTCTCTGAGGCTGGGGAGGTCAAGATAGCAGATTTGGGGATAAGAGAGTTAAAGGACCAATTCCTAGAACAGGGGTAACTACTGTCATTTAAAAAGCCAAAGACTGAGCCATTTTCCATTAGGAAAAATATTAGGCACTATTATCAGACTCCCTAGCATTTTTCTTTACATGAAAATTATTAAAACAGTGCTCAGAGGATAATTAGAAAAAGCTCAATAAAGTGAAGAATAGTAGTTCCCAGAAAAGGAATGCTTCCTACAAATTTTTTTTTAGAGGCAGAGTTTCGCTCTCGTTCCCCAGGCTGGAGTGCAATGGCACGATCTTGGCTCACTGCAACCTCTGCCTCCCAGGTTTAAGCAATTCTCCTGCCTCAGTCTCCCAAGTAGCTGGGATTACAGACATGTGCTACCATGCCTGGCTAAGTTTTGTATTTTTAGTAGAGACGGGTTTTCTCCATGTTGGTCAGGCTGGTCTTGAACTCTCGACCTCAGGTGATCCACCCGCCTCGGCCTCCCAAAGTGCTGGAATTACAGGCGTGAGCCACTGCGCCCAGCCAGAATGCTTCCTACAAATTGTCAACTTATAGCAAGCAAGCCAGTACTCTGTTAAAGTATACATGTATGAGTACATCTACTTATGTAAGTACAGTTATGAGAACTTACTTCCAATCTATTTGGAAAAAGGGAAAAAAATGGAACCACACCTAGCTTCGTGGCAACATGTCCAAGAACCTTAAGGGAATCAGTGTTCCAGTTCCCTTCTTTGGTACCTATAATAGGCTGAGTTAGCCCTCTGTAGCCATTAACTGCTGTCCTAACAACAGAAGTGATTTCCAAAAAGAAAACTTTAGTCCAGTTGTATCCCACTCTCTCCCTTATTCTCTCCCTCCTTCCTTGCATACTTACATGCTTTCACAGAATTTAGTGAGCGTTGGGGGCTTGTCCTGATTCCTCCGATGGCGAAACCAGCATTGGATTTTTCGGACATTCCAATCCAGCTGCTTTGACAGGCCCTCCAGCCTTTTCTTGTCAGGATACTGTAAATGTATAACCAGAGTCAGAACACCAGTGTCTCCTCAGACCCCTCCTTCAATCCCACTGACTAGCTGAGTGACAAGGTATGATAGCCATCTAGCCATAGTGGCTCAAGTGATGTTTATCTTTCCAGGTTTTATCCCAAAGTCATTTTTAGTCAGAAATTTTGTCTTACATATCAAGGATTTTTACAGCTCACCTATATACATCCTTGTTTTGTCTTTTTCCCCAGCCCAAGCTGAGTGAAAAAGGAAATTAAAAACCCAAATTGGCCAGGCACGGTGGCTGATGCCTGTAATCTCATCACTTTGGGAGGCCAAGGCAGGAGGATCACCTGACATCGGGAGTTCGAGACCAGCCTGACCAACGTGGAGAAACCCCATCTCTACTAAACGTACAAAATTGCCAGGCATGGTGGTGCACGCCTGCAATCCCAGTTACTCAGGAGACTGAGGCAGGAGAATCACTTGAACCTGAAAGGCGGAGGTTGCAATAAACAGAGATCGCACCATTGCACTCCAGCTTGGGCAACAAGAGCGAAAGTCCATCTCAAGAAAAAGAAAACCCAAACTGCATGCCAGGCCATGGTGGCTCATGCCTGTAATTCCAGCATTTTTGGAGGCCGAGGGCTGAAGGATAGTCTGAGCCCAGGAGTTCAAGCCCAGCCTGGGCAACATGGCAAAACCTCGTCTCTCCAAAAAACAACAAAAAACCCAACTGCAAAGGCTATCAGTACCATCTCCATCTCAGTTACATAACTAGGCAGTGACAGAAACTGGAACAAGGAGAAACAAAAACAAGATACGGTGCGTGTTTGGGAAAAGGGGTAAAGGTGGCTGCTGGGCCTAAAACTCAAACATACTGCCTATGTAAACTTGACATATATAGGGCCCAAAGGTTTTCCCTGAGGGGATAAATCTCTCCATATACCTATATGGACTACTCAAACATGAAAGATCATCCCATTCTATCCTTACCCTTAGAGGTATGTGCTCTCTCTCCTGCCCTGCCCCATGGAACAACCCCTTATGTAAATTTTCCTGTTTTTTTGCCTACTTACCTTAGTAATAGATATGAACACCTTTTCAAGGATGGCATTGGGTTGGGCCTGATAAGGACCACTGTCCTCGATGCCAATATGGAGTGCACAGGGTTTGGCAATAAACCTGTAATAGAGAAAACCCAAGGGCCAAATGTTTTTTAAAAATTTATTTATACGGCCGGGCGCAGTGGCTCAAGCCTGTAATCCCAGCACTTTGGGAGGCCGAGGCGGGTGGATCACGAGGTCAAGAGATCGAGACCATCCTGGTCAACATGGTGAAACCCTGTCTCTACTAAAACTACAAAAAAATTAGCTGGGCATGGTGGCGCGTGCCTGTAGTCCCAGCTACTCAGGAGGCTGAGGCAGGAGAATTGCCTGAACCCAGGAGGCGGAGGTTGCGGTGAGCCGAGATCGCGCCATTGCACTCCAGCCTGGGTAACAAGAGCGAAACTCTGTCTCAAAAAAAAAAAAAAAAAATTATTTATAATTGACACATAATTGTCACAATTGTACATATTTATGGGGCACAATGTGATGTTTCAATGCATGTATACATAGTATAGTGATGAAACTGAGGCTATTGCCATATCCATCACTTTCAACATTTATCACTTCTTTATGGTGACAACATTCACCGGCCTCAGCCTCCCAAAATGCTGGGATTACAGGTGTGAGCCATTGTGCTGGATGGATGCTTTTTAGAAATGCATAATCTTGAGCCCATCTCAGACTTGCAAAATCAGAATCTGCATTTTAACAAGATCCCCAGGTGATTCACATGTCCATTAAAATGTGAGCGCCACAAATCTACTTCATAAGAATCTTGTAAGTATTCAATGAGATAACGTATATGAAAGACCCTGGCACAAAAAACAGTCTGGCTAATATGGTGAAACCCTGTCTTTACTAAAAATACAAAAATTAGCCAGGCGTGGTGGTGGATGCCTGTAGTCCCAGTTACTTGGGAGGCTGAAGCAGGAGAATCACTTGAACCTGGGAGGTGGAGGTTGTGAGAGCTGAGATCGTGTCAGTGCACTCCAGCCTGGGTGAGAGAGTGAGACTCTGTCTCAATCAATCAATCAATAAAATGCTGTTCTTCTCAGTTTTTTTGTTTTGGAAAAGTTATTTTTTCATAAAATGTAATGAGTTCATTGTTATTTATTTACTTATATTGACACAGGGTCTCACTTTCTCACCCAGGCTGGAGTGCAGCGGTGTGATCACTGTTCACTGTAGCCTCGAGCTCCTAAGCTTGAGCGATCCTCCCACCTCAGCCTCCCAAGTAGCTGAGACCACAGATGCTGGCCATGCCGGGCTAATTTTTAAATTTTTTTTGTAGAGGCAGGGTTTCTTCATGTTTCCCAGGCCACTGTGATTTTTAAATTAATAGATATGGGCTGCGCACAGCGGCTAACACCTGTTATCCTAGCACTTTGGGAGGCTGAGGCAGGTGGATCACTTAAGCCCAGGAGTTTGAGACCAGCCTGGGAAACATGGTGAAACCTTGTTTGGTGTGGTAGTTCATGCCTGTGGTCCCAGCTACTTGGGAGGTTGAGGTGAGAGGATCGCTTGAGCCTGGGAAGTCGAGGCTGCAGTGGGCTGTGATTGTGCCACTACACTTCAGCCTGTGTGACAGAGCCAAATCCTATCTCAAAAATAAACAGGCTAGGCGAGGTGGCTCATGCCTGTAATCCCAGCACTTTGTGAGTCTGAGGTGAGCAGACTGCTTGAACTCAGGAGTTCAAGACCAGGCTGGCCAACATGGTGAAACCCCATCCTCTACCAAAAAATACAAAAATTAGCCAGGCATGGTGGCACATGCCTATAGCCCCAGCTACTTGGGAGGCTGAGGTGGGAGGATCTCTTGAACCCAGGAGGCAGAGGTTGCTGTGAACTGAGATCTTACCACTGCACTCCAGCCTGGGCAACAGAGCAGACTCTGTCTCAATAAATAAATAAATAGGCTGTGCCGGTGGCTCACGCCTGTAATCCCAGCACTTTGGGAGGCTGAGGTGGGTGGATCACTTGAGGTCAGGAGTTTGAAACCAGCGTGGCCAACTTGGCAAAAACCCCATCTCTACTAAAAATACAACAACAAAAAATTAGCCAGCCGTGGTGGCGCACACCTGTATTCCCAGCAACTCCGGAGGCTGATGCAGGAGAACTGCTTGAACCTGGGAAGCAGAGGCTGCAGTGAGCCAAGATTGCACTACTGCACTCCAGTTTGGGTAACAGAGTGAAACTTCATCTCAAAAAAAAAAATACACACACACACACACACACACACATATACACACACATATAGATATCTATATACATATGTATGTAGACATTTTATACATGTGCAAATACATGTAGAAAACATGGACATTTTCCTCATTTTTCTTCTAAAACAGTAGGCATTGACAGATACTATCCACATAAACAAAACCTCTTTGGGATCCTTGAACATTTCTAAGATTGTAAAGGAGTCCTGAGATCATAGTTTGAAAACTGCTGTGCTAAATGACACTGAGAAATCAAACTTTTAGTGTGACTTTCTGTTGTCTCCAGGATCAATCCACTTTTTAAAATAATTTGTCAGACAAGATTTTCCTTTGCTGGCAGATCTTAGTAAGCAGGCATTTAGTGGTCTATAAAAATAAGCTACTATTTTCCACCTCTTAATGCCAGGAACATGAGTCTAGTGAACCATCCTGACAGTATTAGATTTGTCCTACTTTGTAGAGATCATTTCACTCTGCCCTTTTCCTGCTCTCCAGATACATAGCAGCAGTTGACCTAAGCCTGGGTTAATTAGGATAAAATTACCTATTGCTTTCACTTTTTCATACCAAAGACAGGAGCTATACTAATAATGCTACCTTTGTGATTCATTACACCACTGATGAATATGAGTTATACACAAATAAATCCAAAGTCTAGATTAAGCTTCTCAACTAGTATATTGTGGTAAGTAACACAAACGGGCTGTACTTATGCTGAGATATTCATCTTAGCTCTCACTGTGGTCCATGGGGCCTTCAGATAGCCAGAAACCTTTAGTCTATAGTCTCTGGCCTCATATGCCTTACTGTATAATGCAAATGTTATTTATTTATTTATTTAGAGACAGAGGCTTGCTCTGATGCCTGGGCTGAAATGAAGTGTAGTAGCGTGATCCTGGCTTACTCCAACCTCCACCTCTTGGGTTCAAGTGATTCTTGTGCCTCAGCCTCCCAAGAAGTAGCTGGGACTACAGGCATGCACCACCATGCCAGCTAATTTTTGTATTTTAGTAGAAACGGGGGTTTCACCATGTTGGCCAGGCTGGTCTTAACTCCTGACTTCAAGTGATCCGCCCGCTTCAGCCTCCCAAAGTGCTGGGATTACAGGCACGAGCCAGCACACCCAGCCACAAATTTTTTATGTTTGCAGCAATATGACCAGATTGAGAAGCACCAGCTCAGATCAATTTCTGGAAAAATATAAAGTGCCAAAGTAGATATATAAAAAGAACAGGAGTTTAAAACCAGCCTGGACAATGTGGTGAGAACCAATCTCTACAAAAAATTAGCTGGGTGTGTTAGCATGTGCCTGTGGTCCCAGCTACTGGGGAGGCTGAAGCAGGAGGACTGTTTGAGCCTAGGAAGTGGAGGCTGCAGTGAGCCCTGACTGCGCCACTACACTCCAGCCGGGGTGACAGAGTGAGACGCCATCTCCAAAACATAAAATAATGAAATAAAATAAAGCTTTGGAGTGAAAGATGAGTTGAGTTTTGTGTATGCTGAATCTGAAGTACCCGTGGGACACTGAAATGAAACTGTCTAGGGTGAAATACACTTGGAAAAGGGGCTTGGGTATGATATATATAGAGAAAGAAAGAAGAATACAAATGAATGAATATAAGTGGTAGCTAAATTTGTGAGGGTCGTTGTGATTGCATACGAAAGAAATGCCAGATGTAGGTGATGGGGAGGAAGGCAGCAAATCACACTGCCACATGTGTTCCTATGCAACAATTTTGCATGTTCTTCACATGTACCCCAAAACCTAAAATGCAATAAAATAAATAAATGAGAAAAAAAAAAAAAGAGAGAACTGAGGTCAGAACCCTGGAAAACACCATAAAAGGTGAATTTAGGGGACAGGAAGGTCAGAGGTGGGGTTGTATCAAATAAGGAAGAGACCAAGACAAGGACTTCAGTATCTACTAGATTTGGCAATTTAGAGATCTGTAGTAACCTTTACCAAAGAAATTCCAGTAAAACAGGGACTCTAAAAGAGCAATGAATTAAAGAAGTGAAATATGTAGGATGAAAGAAGTAGAAATAGCCAAGACCCTCAAGAATTTAGGCTAAGAAGAAAAGGGAATGGCCTCAACTTCAGCATCAGAATCACTCAATGTAATCTAATCACATGTAAAACAATCTCCCTGTGCTTTAGACCCACTCTCTTCCTGATCAGAAATTTCATTTTACTTATCCCTCCTTTTTTTCTATTATCTTCAGCCTCACTCTCAACTTGTTTCTTCTCATCAGATCTTAAACATGCACAAGTTTTTCACATCTTAAAACAGCGCTCCCTGTCCCTAGCACCCTCTGGCCTTCCCCGACATCACAACTAAACTCCCATTCATTCCTCAACCCTCCTTCTCTCCTCTGGCTTCTGTCCCTACACTCCACTGAAGCTGTTCTTGCCAAAGTTGTCAGTGATCTCCTTACTGTGAAAACAAATGGATGCTTTTCAGTCCCTTATCTTACTTGACCTTTCAGCAGCATTTTATTAGGTTGGTGCAACAGTAATTGCCATTACTTTTAATGGCAAAAGCCCCAATTACTTTTGCACCAACCAAATAAATTAATGACTAACCTCCTTCTTGAAATGCCCTCTTCTATTCCTTACTGCCATATTCTTCCTATTCTTCTTCCTCTACCTCTTCGGCAGTGAAACTAACTGCCTGGTAAGCATTGCTAGTTGAGTCACCTTGGACAAGTTACTTTGTGCTTCAGTTCTCTCCTCTGTAAAATGAGGATAACATTAGTGCCTATCTACCTCATAAAAGTACTAATGAGGATTCAATGCTTAGCACTTAGAATATTAAACACCCACTTTTTTTTTTTTTTTGAGACAGAGTCTCCCTCTGTCACCCAGGCTACAGTACAGTGGTGTGATCTCAGCTTGCTGCAACCTCTGCCTCCCAGGTTCAAGCAATTCTGCCTCAGCCTCCCAAGCAGCTGGGATTACAGGCGCCAGCCACCACGTCTGGCTAAATTTTCTATTTTTAGTAGAGATGGGGTTTCACCATGCTGGCCAGGCTGTTCTCAAACTCCTGGCCTCAAGTGATTCACCTGCCTCGGCCACCCAAAGTGCTGGGATTACAGGCATGAGCCACCATGCACAGCCTAAACCAACTATTAATATTATCAAATAACGTATGACTGTCATTTCTCTATCTCCTTTGCAGTTTATTTTTCCTCTGCCTTTTCCTATAACATGGTGTTTCCTCAGTGTTCACTTAGAGACTGTCTTCGGACTCTACATGCTCACCCTCAGTAACCTCTTTCAATTACAGTAGAGGGTCTCAAAGTATGGTCTGCAGAGGATTCCTGAGGCACTCTCAGGGGCTCTACAAACTGAACTATTTTCATAACAATATTATTATTTGCCTTTTTCACTGTGTTGACATTTGCAGTGATTGTGTAAATCAATGGTAGGTAAAATGTTATCATACTTTAGCCCAAATCAAGGTAGTGACACCAGATCATACTAGTAGTTACTATACTACAGAGCTGCATCTTCTCAATTTTTTTAAACACGTCAGTTTTGCTTAAGAATGTCCTTGATCCAAGTCATGGCACCAAAAAAAAAAAAAAAAAAGTGTCCTTGATGGGCCAGGTGCAGTGGCTCACGCCTGTAATCCCAGCACTTTGGAGGCAGAGGCAGGCAGATCACCTGAGGTCAGGAGTTCAAGACCAGCCTGACCAACATGGAGAAGCCCCGTCTCTACTAAAAATACAAAATGAGCCGGGCATGGTGGTGCATGCCTGTAATCCCAGCTACTCGGGAGGCTGAGGCAAAAGAATCACTTGAACCCAGGAGGTGGAGATTGCAGTGAGCCAAGATCACGCTGCTGCACTGCAGCCTGGACAACAAGAGCGAAACTTCATCTCAAAAAAGAAAAAAAAAATGTCCGCGATGAAGCACTACAAATTATTACTTTTATTAAATCTCGACCCTTGAATATATTTTTAAAAAGCATTCTGTGATTGGGCACAGTGGCTCATGCCTGTAATCCCAGCACTTTGGGAGTCCGATGTGAGCGGATCACTAGAGGCCAGGAGAGCGAGACCAGCCTGGCCAACATGGTGAAACCCAGTCTCTATTTATTCCGTGATAAAATGAATGTACTCATAAAGCACATCTGATGCAAACCAAAGTATATGGCTCTCAAGGAAAAGCATTTGTATAATTATTGTGAGCTGAATAAACTAAGTCACTTTTTCCATAGAATACCATTTTTACCTGAAAGGACTGACAAACTAATGTTACTCAACTCTGAGTATTTAGCAAACACTTTCTCAAAAATAAATGAGGCCGGGTACGGTAGGTCTTGCCTGTAATCCCAGCACTTTGGGAGGCTGAGGTGGGTGGATCACCTGAGGTCAGGAGATGGAGATCAGCCTGGCCAACATGGTGAAACGCTGTCTCTACTAAAAATACAAATATTAGTCAGGTGTGGTGGTGGGCATCGCATCTATAATCTCAGCTACTCAGGAGGCTGAGGCAGGAGAATAGTTTGAACCCAATAGGTGGAGGTTGTAATGAGCTGAGATCACACCACTACACTCCAGCCTGGCTACAGGGCAAGACTCCATCTCAAAATAGTAATAATAATAATAAATAAAATGAGCCCATCATTTCACGAAAAGCATTGTTGCCAATGATAAAATTCAAGCTTCCAAGTGAAACTTAGAATGTTTAGAAAACTTTCATCTACTGGCCGGGTGTGGTGTCACATGCCTGTAATCCCAGCTACTTGGCAGGCCGAGGCAGAATTGCTTGAACCCGGGAGGTGGAGGTTGCGGTAAGCCAAGATTGTACCACTGCACTCCAGCCTGGGCAACAAGAGCAAGACTCTGTCTCAAAGCAAAAAAAAAAAGTAAATGAGATCGAGTCTCACTGTTGCCCAGGCTGGAGTGTAGTGGCGCAATCTTGGCTCGCTGTAACCTCCACCTCCCGAGTTCAAGCGATTCTCCTGCCTCAGCATCCCGAGTAGCTGGGACTATAGGTGTGTGCCACCATGACCAGCTAATTTTTGTATTTTTAGTAGAGATGGAGTTTCACCATGTTGGCCAGGCTGGTCTCGATCGTCTCACCTTGTGATCTGCCCACCTCGGTCTCCCAAAGTGATGGGATTACAGGCGTGATTTTTAAATATTGTATAACATATTGACATGTGGGACATTTGTATAACTGAGTGAACCAGTATTTTCCAAATAATGGATACATGATATCCATTCAAAATGTAATACAGGCTGGGCATGGTGGCTCAAGCCAAGCCAGTAATCCCAGCACTTTAGGAGGCTGGCAGGTGGATCACCTGAGGTCAGGGGTTTGAGACCAGCCTGGCCAACATGGTGAAATCCCGTCTCTACTAAAAATACAAAATTAACCAGGTGGGGTGGTGTATGCCTGTAATCCCAGCAACTTGGGATGCTGAGGCAGGAGAGTCACTTGAACCGGGAGGCGAGGGTTGCAGTGAGCTGAGATCGCGCCATTGCACTCCAGCCTGGGCAACAAGAGCAAAACTCCACCTCAAAACAACAGCAACAACAAAACAAAATGTAACACAGAATAATGGATCTTAACATAATAAAATCAAAAGCTCATTAATATGACTTCAGATTCTATCTAGCAGTCAACATTTAATAAACTGGTATGTGTGTTTCGGTGTAGTATCAAAGATAACTATCAAATTATTTGAAAGGCCTATTAAAATACTTCCTGCATTGCAATGACAAAGCTATGTGAGGCCATCTTTTCTTCATATACTTCAATCAAAAAAATATATCACAAGAGATTGAATGCAGAAGCTGCTAGGAGAATCCAGCGGTCTTCTATTAAACCAGACATTAAAGAGATTTGCAAAACTGTAAAATCAATGCCGTTCTTCTGTTCTTTTTTTAGGAAAATAATTCCTTTTTTCTTTTTTTTTGAGATGGGGTCTCGGCTCTGTCACCAGGCTGGAGCGCAGTGGCATGATCTCAGCTCACTGCAACCTCCGCCTCCCTAGTTCAAGCAATTCTCCTGCCTCAGCCCCTCGAGTCTCTGGGACTACAGGTGCACGCCACCATGCCCAGCTAATTTTCGTATTTTTTAGTAGAGACGGGGTTTCACGATGTTGGCCAGGATGGCCTTGAGCTCTTGACCTCGTGATCCACCTGCCTCAGCCTCCCAAAATGCTGGAATTGCAGGCGTGAGTCACTGTTCTAGGCCCCGGAAAATGATAGTTTTCAAAAAGCTTACTTAACATGTAAATAGATTTATTGATTTTTTTGCCTATTTTCTCCCTTTTTGTGGAGAACGAGGTTTTACTGTGTTGCCCACACAGGTCTTGAACTCCTGAGCTCAAGCTATCCTCCTGTCTCTGCCTACCTAAGTGCTGGGATTACAGGTGTGAACCACCTGCACCAGGCCTATTGCTATTTTAAATGAATTAATAAGTATTTTTTTTTTTTTTTTTTTTTTTGAGACAGGGTTTTGCCCTGTCACCCAGGCTGGAGTGTAATGGTGCTATCTTGGCTCACTGCAACCTCCGCCTCCCAGGTCCAAGTGATTCTCCTGCCTCAGCCGCCCAAGTAGCTGGGCCTATAGGTGTGTGCCACCATGCCTGGCTAATTTTTGTATTTCTAGTAGAGATGGGGTTTCACCGTGTTGGCCAGGCTGGTCTTGTACTCGTGAGCTCAGGTGATCTGCCCACCTTGGCCTCCCAAAGGGCTGGGATTACAGGCATGAGTCACTATATCTGGTCAGTATTTCTTAAATCTCTCAGTTTAATTTCAAATATGGTAAAGCTGATGGGTATACATTACCCAATAAACAGAAGCTCCTTAGGGTCCTTCGTAAAACTGAAAAACAATCCCTGAGAACAAAAAGTCACAATGTATTTTTATGAGTAAATTCTTAAAGAATAGAATTCCTGTGTACAAGGTACTGCACTTTTCAAGATACCTATACCACAAAACCCAACATTTCTTGCATGGTCTGTGCTCAAGTAATCTTTGCAGTTTCCTTTGAGGGCCATAAAAAAAGAAAAAAAAAATTGGCCCAGCCTGAGCAACATGGTGAAATCTTGCCTCTACAAAAAATATAACAATTAGTGGCTGGGCGAGGTGACTCAAGCCTGTAATCCCAGCACTTTGGGAGGCTGAGGCAGGTGGCTCACCTGAGGTCAGGAGTTTGAGACCAGCCTGACCAATATGGTAACACCCCGTCTCTACTAAAAATACAAAACTTAGCCGGGCGGCATGGTGATGTGCGCCTGTAGTCTCAGATACTCGGGAGGCTGAGGCAGGAGAACTGCTTGAACCCGGGGGGCAGAGGTTGCAGTGAGCCAAGATCGCAACACTGCACTCCAGCCTGGGCAACAGAGCAACATTCTATCTCAAAAAATATATAAATAATTAATTTAAAAAATATATATATGTATATAAAACTGGCCAGGTATGGTGATGTGCATGTGGTTTCAGCTACTGGGGAGGATGAGGTGGGAAGATCCTTTGCGCCCAGGAGGTGGAGGCTGTAGTGAGCCACGATCGTGCCATCGCACTCCAGCCTGGATGACAAGAGTGAGATTTAATACATATTTAAAAAGTTTATCAGTCTTAGTTTTTAATAGAGAAAATATTGATAGATATAACCCATATAAACAAAAGCTCTTTGGAGTCTTCAATAATTTTTAAACATATGAAGGAGTCCGGAGAGCAAAAGATTTGAGAACCCACTGCTATACAGCATAGGAATTTCAGGAGTCAAGAAGGAAATTATGTAGCTGGGCCTGTAGTTCCAGCTACCATGGAGGCTGATGGTGCGGTGGGGGGGGTGGACTGATTGAGGCTAGGAGGTCAAGGCTGTAGTGACGTCAGGCCTGTGAATGGCCACTGCGTTCCAGCCTGGGTAACTGTGATGGTTAGTACTGAGTGTCAACTTAATTGGATTGAGGGATGTAAAGTACTGATCCTGTGTGTGTCTGTGAGGGTGTTGCCAAAGGAGATTAACATTTGAGTCAGTGGTCTGGGAAAGGCAGACCTGCCCTTAATGTGTGTAGACACCATCTAATCAGCTGCCAGTGCAGCTAGAATATAAAGCAGGCAGGCTGGGCGTGGTGGCTCACGCCTATAATCCCAGCACTTTGGGAGGCCAAGGCGGGTGGATCACGGGGTCAAGAGATCAAGACCATCCTGGTCACCATGGTGAAGCCCCATCTCTACTAAAAATACAAAAAATTAGCTGGGCATGGTGGCATGCCTGTAGTCCCAGCTACTCAGGAGGCTGAGGCAGGAGAATTGCTTGAACCCAGGAGGCGGAGGTTGCAGTGAGCCAAGATCACGCCATTGCACTCCAGCCTGGGTAACATGAGCAAAACTCCATCTCAAAAAAAAGAATATAAAGCAGGCAGAAAAATGTGAAAAGACTAGACTGGCTTACCCTCCAGCCTACATCTTTCTCCTGTGCTGGATCCTTCCTGTCCTTGCACATCAGATTCCAAGTTCTTCAGTTTTGGGACTCGGACTGGCTCTCCTTGCTCCTCAGCTTGCAAATAAACTATTATGGGACCCTGTGATCATGTGAGTTAATACTTAATAATTAACTTTCCTTTATACATCTATCCTATTAGTTCTGTTCCTCTAGAGAACCCTAACTGATAGAGATTTTTGGGACTAGGAGTGGGGTCCAAAACAGGCTCTGCAACAGGTCCAGCCTGCTATGCAAGCTGCTCTGCTACCTGGGCCATATGATATAGCAGATCCAATGATGCTTGAGGTGTCAGCAGCAGATAGGGATGCTGTTTGGAGCAGGCCTTCACAGGTGAATCACAGTAGAGCCTCTAGGATTTTGGAGCAAGGCCCTGCCATCTTCTGCAAGTAACTACTCTCCTCTTGAAAGCTTGGCCTGTTCCTGGGCTTTGGTGGAAACTGAATGTTTGACTATAAGTCATCAAGTCACCATGAGACCTAAACTGCCTATCATGAACTGGGTGCTTTTTGAGATGGAATCTTGCTCTGTCACCCAGGCTGGAGTGCAGTGGCCCAATCTTGGCTCACTGAAACCTCTGCCTCCCAATTTCAAGCAATTCTCCTACCTCAGCCTCCCGAGTAGCTGGGATTATAGGCGTCCACCACCATGCCCAGCTAATTTTTGCATTTTTAGTAGAGATGGGGTTTCACCACGTTGGCCAGGCTGGTCTTGAACTCCTGACCTCAGGTGATCCGCCTGCCTCGGCCTCCCAAAGTGCTGGGATTACAGGCATGAGCCATGGTGCCCGGCCTAAACTGGGTGCTTTTTGACCCAGCTAGCCATAAAGTGGATCGTGCACAGCAGCAGTCCATTATCAAATGGAAGTGGTATATATGTGATCGGGCTCAAGCAGGTCCTGCAGGCACAAGTAAGTTACATGAGGAAGTGGCTCAAATGCCCATGGTCCCCTCCCCGCTCCGTGCCACCCTGCCTTCTCACCCCCAACCCTGCACTGATGGCCTCATGGGGAGTTCCCTATGATCAGTTGATAGAAGAAGAGAATACTAGGCCCTGGTTCCAGATGGTTCTGCATGATATGCAGGCACCACCTGAAAGTGGACAGCTGCAGCATGACAGCCCCTTTCTAGGACATTCCTGAAGGACAGTGGTGAAGGGAAACCTTCCCAGTGGGCAGAACTCTGAGCAGCGCACCTGGTTGTATACTTTGCATGAAAGGAGAAATGGCCAGATATGCGATTCTGTAGCCAATGGTCTGGCTGGATGGTCAAGGACTTGGAAGAAGCATGATTGGGAAATTGGTGACAAAGAAATTTGGGGAAGAGGTATGTGGATGGACCTCTCTGAGTGGTCAAAAGCTGTGAAGATACTTGTATCCCATGTGAGTGCTCACCAATGGGTGACCTCAGCAGAGGAGGATTTTAATAATCAAGTGGATAAGATGACCCATTCTGTGGACACTACTCAACCTCTTTCCCCAGCCACCCATGTCATTGCCCAATGGGCCCATGAACAAAGTGGCCATGGTGGCAAGAATAGAGGTTATGCATGGGCGTAGCAACATGGACTTCCATTCATCAAGGCTGACCTGGCTACAGCCACTGCTGAGTGCCCAATCTGCCAGCAGCAGAGCCCAACACTGAGCCCTTGATATGGCACCCTTCCTTGGGGCAATCAACCAGCTATCTGGTGGCAGGTTGATTATACTGGACCTCTTCCATTATGGAAAGGGAAAAGGTTTGTCCTCACTGAAATAGACACTTACTGCAGATATGGGTTTGCCTATCCTGCATGCAATGCTTCTGCCAAGACTACCATTTGTGGACTCATAAAATACCTTATCCATCATCATGGTATTCCACACAGCCTTGCCTCTGACCAAGGCACTCACTTTGCAGCCAAAGAAGTGTGGCAGTGGGCTCGTGCTCATGGAATTCACTGGTCTTACCATGTTCCCATCATCCTGAAACAGCTAGATTGACAGAACAGTGGAATGGCCTTTTGAAGTCACAATTACAACACCAGCTAGGTGATAATACTTTGCAGGGCTGGGGCAAAGTTCCCCAGAAGGCTGTGTATGCTCTGAATCAGTGTCTGATATATGGGACTGTTTCTCCCATAGCCAAGGTTCACGGGTCCAGGAATCAAGGTGGAAATGGAAGTGGCACCACTCACCATCACTGTCACCCCCAGTGATCCACTAGCAAAATTTTTGCTTCCCGTTCCTGTGACATTATGTTCTGTTGGGCCTAGATGTCTTAGTTCCAGAGGGAGGAACACTGCTACCAGGAGACACAACAATTCCATTAAACTGGAAGTTAAGATTGCCATCTGGACACTTTGGGCTCCTCCTATCTTTAAGTCAACGGGCTAAGAAGGGAGTTACAGTGTTGGTTGGGGTGACTGACCCAGACCATCAAGATGAAATCAGTTTACTACTCCACAACAGAGGTAAGGAAGAGTGTACGTAGAATACAGGAGATCCATTAGGGCGTCTCTTAGTATTACCACACCCTGTGATTAAGGTCAGTGGGAAACTACAGCAGCGCAATCCAGGCAGGACTACAAATGGCCCAGATCCTTCAGGAATGAAGGTTTGGGTCACTCCACCAGGAAAAAAACCACAAGCTGCTGAGTTGCTTGCTGAAGGCAAAGAGAATACAGAATGGGTAGTAGTAGAAGACAGTCATCAATACCAGCAACCAACACATGATCAGCTGTAGTAATGAGGACTGTAATTGTTATGAGTATTTTTCCTCCATCTTTTGTTAAAAACATGTTTGTGCATGTATACACTTGTACTAAGACAATATCTTCATTTTTTATTTCCCTTTTCCCTTATCATTGACATAAGATTTATTGACTTCATATCAGCATTTAAATATTGTTAACTTTATGTAATAGTATTTGGGTTGGGGCTGGTGTGTTTCTGATTGTACGAAGGATAGTTATGTTAGGCATAATTATGACATTATTGTCTCTATTTGAAGATTATGTATCATCTAAGGAGATGTGTATGGGTTCAAGTTGACAAGGCGTGGACTTGGGATGGTTAATACTGAGTGTCGATTGAAGGATGCAAAGCACTGATTCTGCATGTGTCTGTGAGGATGCTGTCAAAGGAGATTAACGTTTGAGTCAGTGGTCTGGGAAAGGCAGAGCCACCCTTAATCTGGGTGGGCACCATCTAATCAGCTGCCAGCACATCATGCAGGCAGAAAACGTGAAAAGACTAGACTGGCCTACCCTCCCAGCCTACATATTTCTCTCGTGCTGGACCCTTCCTGCCCTAGAACACTGGACTCCAAGTTCTTCAGTTTTGGTACTCAGACTGGCTTTCCTTGCTTCTCAGCGTACAGATGGCCTATTGTGGGACCTTGTGATAGTATGAGTTAATACTTAATAAATTCCCATATATATATATAGATCTCCTATTAGTTCTGTCCCTCTAGAGAACCCTAACTGAAACATTAATACAGCAAGACTCCATCGCTTAGGAAGGAAAAGAAAAAAAAAAAAGGAAAGGAATTAGTGTACTAGAGTCATAACATCTCAAGCAGAAGTAGGTTTCAGAATCATTCATTCAATAAACACTTACTGAATAGCTAATATGAATGTACAAGGCACTGCATTAGATACCTACAGTTTCGTGGGGGAGATAAGTCCATAAACAGCCCAATCTGAAGGTCATCCCCAAAGAATAGGGTAGCTCATTCAAAATCTCTGAAATGGCTCTCTCTTCAAATTCCAACTGTGACCTGACAAATGTTTCTGACATTATTCACTTTACCTAGCTCCTTGACTTCATTACGGACATACTATGGAGAATATTAGATGAGGAAAAAAGAAATTGTCCAGAAAAAAACGACCAAACCTGAAACAATAATTGAGACTATCTAGATAGAATCTAAAAGAGTCTAGACTATCTAAAAGAATCTACTGTAGGCCAGGCATGCTGGCTCACTCCTGTAATCCCAGCACTTTGGGAGGCCGAGATGGAAGGATCACTTGAGCTCAGGAGTTTGAGACCAGCCTGGGAAACATAGCAAAACCCTATCCCTACAAAAACTACAAAATTAGCCCGGCACAGTGGCACATGCTTGTAGTCCCAGCTTCTTGGGAGCCTGAGGTGGCAAGATGGCTTGACCTCGGGAGGTGGAAGTTGCAACGACTGCAATGATACCAGATTGTGGCACTGCACTCCAGCCTGGGTGACAGAGCAAGACCATGACCCCCACCCTCCAAAAAACCAAAACTACTATAATAGATGTTTTTAAGGAACGCATGTAGATTGTATCTTTTTGTAAATCCAATCATTCTAATGTACTAGAAAAGTTCTACTGAAAGGTCACTAAAGTGAATTCATGCCAAAGTGGTAGGATAACCCCCCTCGTTCCTTTCATTAAACATACTTATCTTTTTTCAATGGATGAATAATTATACCACTTAATGCATTTGCTTAAAGCAGAAACATAAATATACACAAGTGATAACCACTGATTTTCTTGCTCTCTCCCAGCGTAGAGATCACGGTTTATTCACCTTTTCAATCTCGGCACATAATTTGATACCTTTTTATTTATTTATTTTTACATTTATCTTGTCCGACTTCTAAAACTATCACATATAGTTTGATATGACATGACATATCCTAAGCTTTCAATAAATACATGTTGAAGAATGAGCAGATGAACAAATGAGTGAAAACTTAATTCTCAACTAAGAGGCAAAGTATTTCAAGGAAATGTGCCACCTGCAAGGATGAAATTAAAACTCAGCCTTAACCTCCTGGGTCATCAGGTAATCTATCAGCTTGGTGTTTGTCAAGTGTAGGAGATCACTGATTTCTGGGGAATCAGTAGATATTCAAGTTAACCAATTTCAGTCTATGACTGGAGATTTCCCTAAATACAACCACAACAATCTGATTTAGTTTGAGATACTTTATGCCTGTAATTGAGACTGCTTACTAATGCTGACAATATCCAAAAACTAAAAACTACAAGGAATATTCTCATAAGAAATCCTGTATTTTACAGAAGAGATATAGTAAGAGTGTGATCATTCTCATTGCCTCATCAGGGCTGTGCAGCTCTGCATGGACATTTACCTACTTGACAAACTTGTTTGTTTATAGATCATTAATTGAGAAGACATATGTAAAAAGGCAAAAATATAGAGCAATGCTTGACTAGAAGCAACTGTCAATCAAAGATTACTCAAAACAGAATATAACCAGTCATTTGAATATTTCGGGAAATAATTTACATTTTAAAATCTTATTTTTACTAAAATTTCTTAGAAAGATTCATTGTTTAAAGGAACATCCAATACCTTTGTATCATCGTTTGATCCTAAAAACTAAATCAAATGTGAATTCACATTAAAATTCTCTTGTAATTATTATTGTCTGAATTACTGTCATCAGCACTGTCCAACAGAAATATAATGTGAGTCACATATGTAATTTATTTATTTATTTATTTTTTGAGATAGAGTCTTGCTCTGTTGCCCAGGCTGGAGTTCAGTGGTGCGATCTCGGCTCACTGCAACCTCCACCTCCTGGGTTCAAGCAATTCTCCTGCCTCAACCTCCCGAGTATCTGGGACTACAGGCACGTGCCACCATGCTGGGCTAATTTTTTGTATTTTTAGTAGAGTTGGGGTTTCAGCATGTTAGCCAGGATGGTCTCAATCTCACATGCCACCATGCTGGGCTAATTTTTTGTATTTTTAGTAGAGTTGCGGTTTCAGCATGTTAGCCAGGATGGTCTCAATCTCCTGACCTTATGATCTGCCCGCCTTGGCCTCCCAAAGTGCTGGGATTACTACTTGGGAAGCTAAGGTGGGAGGATTGCTTGAATCTGGGAGATGGAGGTTGCAGTGAGCTGAGATTGCACCACTGCCCTCCAGGTCTGGGTGAGGTAGTGAGACTCTGTCTCAAAAAAAAAAAAAAGAAAAAAATTAGATAGCTTACGTTCATTTTTTTTTTCTGTACTAAATGTTTGAAATTCAGTGTATATTTTACAGACATAATAATCTCAATTCTGACTAGTCATATGTGAAACCCCTAAAAGCCACATGTAGCTAGTGGCTACTGTACTGCATAGCACAGTTCTAGATAATTTAGATAATTATTCTTTGTTATTGTTTTTGTGTTGTTTTAGTCAGAAAGACTTATGGTTAGCTCCTTTTACAGAAACACCTCAATTAACTTCCCTAAAGATATAATAAGGATTCAAATACAAAGAGGTCAAAACTCAGTAGATTCTTTAGAAGGCAGCCTTTATTTGCCTAAAAATACCTCTGAGGAGGATGTCAAAATGGTTGTATCTCCCATTCCCACCCTAACGAAGGTACAGCTTTCACTTGCTATTTCCTCTGGATCTCTTCTTTACCTATTTAGGAGACCCTAGTTTTCTGAATGAGGACGTGCTTACAGCAAAAATATGTGACACGCTTCTTCTCAGTGACGAATATATTGTCTCCAGGCATAAGTCAGGAACCTGATCTCAGTCCTGAAAGTATCGAGCCACCTGGGAGCATCAACACACACTGTGCAGAAAGGGCTGGGGAAAGTTCTCCCAGAGCCAGGTAGGGACAAAGGAGGCTGCTGACAATCTGGAAAGTATTAAAAGGTGAGTTCTTAGATAAGGGCAGGGCCATGTGACCTTTTCCAATCTTGCTCTGCTGGATCTGCAAACTTCATTTAATTCTGTGATTACAATTCAGTAACACCTAACAGAATACCTCTAGGGATGTATGGAAGGGGCTGTCTCCCTTACAAACTAGTCAGCAGCTATGGCCATTCTTCCCAAAGCCTCTCTCCTTGTCTGAAGGACCTACTAACATTGGGCCACAATACTGTGACATGGCACGAATCTGGGAGGAGGGCGGCAGGCCAGTGAGGAAGAGGAAAAAAGTTTTTCCTCCATCTAGACGGCAGAAGTGGGGAAAACGGCAGTGGGGTGGGGTGGGGTCGGGGGGGGTGGGCAGGGGAAGGGGCAGAAAAAAAAAGCAAAGTTCAAGTCAAAAGGATAATATTAAATAACGAAGAATAGGATGAGTACAGATTTTTTCTTTTTTCTTTTTTTTTTTTGAGATGGAGTCTTACTCTGTTGCCCAAGCTGGAGTGCAGCGACACATCTCAGCTCACTGCAACCTCCGTGTCCCAGGTTCAGGCGATTCTCCTGCCTCAGCCTCCCGAGCAGCTGGAACTACAGGCGCATGCCACCACACCCAGCTAATTTTTTGTATTTTTAGTAGAGATGGGGTTTCACCATGTTGGCCAGGCTGGTCTCAAGCTCCTGACCTCAGGTAATTCACCCACCTTGGCCTCCCAAACAGGTATGAGCCACTGTGCCCAGCTGATTTGTTTTCTTTTCTTTTTTTTGAGATGGGGTTTCACTCTGTCACCCAGGCTGGAGTGCGGTGGCGCAATCTCGGCTCACTGCAACCTCTGCTCGCGGGTTCAAGTGATTCAACTGCCTCAGCCTCCTGAGTAACTGGGACTACAGGTGCGCACCATCACACCCAGTTAATTTTTGTATTTTTAGTAGAGACGGGGTTTCACCATATTGGCCAGGCTGGTCTCGAACTCCCGACCTCATGATCCGCCCACCTCGGACTCCCGAAGTGCTGGGATTACAGGCGTGAGCCACCGCGCCAAGCCTTTTTACTTTTTTTAATGTATGTGAAGTATGTTACAGGAAATGAATTTGTTCTTCAAATCCTACAATACTAGAACTGGAGGTTAAATCTTAACACTTGAAAAGGGGGTTAAGGAATAGGAAAAGATTGATGGCCATATCATACAGTGAAAGAGCACTGGGCTGGGGAAAGTGACCAGCTGTGTACTGCAACCTCTGAAAAGCTGGAGGATGTTTCTAAGCCTTACTGTCGGTAAAAGGATGTTGGAGTTCCAGCTTTTAACAGTCTGATTACTACATGAATCGCTTCTACAAACTAAGTAAGTAGGATTTGAGAATGAGAAAATGTTGAAAGGATGCTGGGCTCTGAAAAAGAAAAGAGAAAATGTAGGAAAGATGACTAATCGTCCGAATATACCTCTTTCTCTCTCTCTCTTTTTTCTTTTCTGTGACAAGAGTCTCACTCTTCACCCAGGGTGGAGTGCAGTGGCATGATCTCGGCTCACTGCAACCTCTGCCTCTCAGGTTCGAGTGACTCTCCTGCCTTAGCCTCTCAAGAAGCTGGGATTACAGGCACGTGCTACTATGCCCAGCTAATTTCTGTATTTTTAATCGAGATGGGGCTTCACCACGTTGGCCAGGTTGGTCTCGAACTCCTGACCTCAGGTGATCCGCCCGCCTCAGCCTCCCAAAGTGCTGGGATTACAGGCATGAGCCACTATGCCCGGCTCTCTTTCTTTCTTTCTTTTTTTTTTTTGAGACCGAGTTTCGCTCTTGTTACCCAGGCTGGAGTGCAATGGCGTGATCTCGGCTCACCGCAACCTCTGCCTCCTGGGTTCAACCAATTCTCCTGCCTCAGCCTCCTGAGTAGCTGGGATTACAGGCACGCGCTACCATGCAGCTGATTTTTGTATTTTTAGTAGAGACGGGGTTTCACCATGTTGACCAGGATGGTCTAGAACTCCTGACCTCGCGATCCACCTGCCTCGGCCTCCCAAAGTGCTGGGATTATAGGTGTTAGCCACCGCGCCCAGCCTTCTTTCTTTCTTTTAAGAGACAGGGTCTCACTCCTTTGCCCAGGCTGGAGTACACTGGCACTATCATAGCTCATTGCAGCCTAGAACTCCTGAGCTCCTGCCATCTTCCTGCCTCAGCCTCTTGAGTAGCTGAGACTACAGATGCATGCTATGACACCCGGCTAACATTTTTATTTTTTGTAGAACCAGAGTCTTGCTATGTTGCCCAGGCTGATCTCAAACTCCTGGCCTCAAGCAGTTCTCTCACCTTGGCCTCCCAAAGTGTTGGGATTATGGGTGTCAACCACCATGCCAGGCCCCAATATTTATTTATTTATTTAGAGACAGAGTCTCATTCTGTGGCCCAGGCTGGAGTACAGTGCCACAATCTTCGCTCACTGCAACCTCTGCCACCCAGGTTCAAGCGATTCTCCTGCCTCAGCCTCCCGAGTAGCTGAGATTACAGGCACCTGCCACCGCACCCAGCTAATTTTTGTAGTTTACTTAGTAGAGACGAGGTTTCACTATCTTGACTAGGCTGGTCTTGAATTCCTTACTTCATGATCCACTCCCCTTGGCCTCCCAAAGTACTGGGATTACAGGCCTGAGCCACCGCACCTGGCCCTAGGCCAGGAGTGTCACTGTCGCCCAGGCTGGAGTGCAGTAGTGCAATCTCAGCTCACTGCAACCTCCACCTTCCGGGTTCAAGCCGTTCTCCTGCCTCAGCCTCAGCCTCCCGAGTAGCTGGGATTACAGGCACCTGCCACTACACTGGGCTAATTTTTGTATTTTTAGTAGAGATGAAGTTTCATGTTGTTGGCCAGGCTGGTCTCAAACTCCTGACCTCAAGTGATCCACCTGCCTTGGCCTCCCAAAGTGCTGGGATTATAGGCATGAGCCACCGTGCAAGGCCAGGCCCTGATATTTTGATATGCCTTCTATTGCATTCTACAAGTGGCTCCATCTAGGCTGGGGCAGTGGCTATGCCAGTAATTCCAAAACTTTGGGAAGCTGAGGCATGAGAATTGCTTGAGGCCAGGAGTTCCGGATTAGCCTGGGCAACATGGTGAGACCCTTTCTCTATAAAAATTTATTTTATTTTATTTATGTTTTTGAGATAGGGTCTCACTCTGTCACCCAGGCTGAAGTGCAGTGGTGTGTCATGGCTCACTGCAGTCTCAACCTCCCGGGCTCAAGCAATCCTCCCGCCTCAGCCTCCCGAGTTGCTGGGGCTACAGGTGTGCACCACCACACCCAGCTAATTTTTAAATGTTTTTTTATAGAGACAAGGGTTCACCATGTTGCCAAGGCTGGTCTCAAACTCCTAGGCTCGAGTGATCTGCCCTCCTTGGCCTCCCAACGTGCTGGGATTACAGGCATGAGCCACCATGCCCAGCCTCTATAATTTTTTTTTTTTTTGAGACAGAGTTTTCCTCTGTTGCCCACGCTGGAGTGCAACAGTACAATCTCGGCTCACTGCAACCTCCACCTCTCCAGTTCAAGTGATTCTCCTGCCTCAGCCTCCTGAGTAGCTGGGATTACAGGCATGTACCACCATGCCCAGCTAATTTTTGTATTTTTAGTAGAGATGGGGTTTCACCATGTTGGCCAGGCTGGTCTCGAACTCCTGGCCTCAGTGATCTGCCCACCTCGGCCTCCAATGTGCTGGGATTACAGGTGTGAGCCACCATGCCTGTCCCCCCAATTTTTCTTTAAAATTAGCTTGGCATAGTGGTGAGCACCTATGGTCCCAGCTACTTGAGAGGCTGAGGCAGGAGGACTGCTTGAACCAAGGAGGTCGAGGCTAGAGTGAGCTTTGCACCACTGCACTCCAACCGGAGTGAGACTGACACCGAGACCCTGTCTAAAAAACAACAACAAAAGAGTGGAGTGGCTCTATTTCCTTTATGGAAGACCAGAACAGTAAGAAGAGGAATTGGCAATTCAGCAGTGAATTCTATTACTGAGGTAATGGGACTTAAGAGAAACAAAATAGCAAGAGTGCTTCTAGGGTTAAATTTTCCTAAGAGCAAACATGAGACAAACAAGGTGCCTGTCCTTACTAGCCAAGAAATATCATACCACAATGCCTTCAGCTCAGTATTCCCATACACCTGTACTCCCCTGACACTGGAACACCATAGAAACGTTCAGATAGAATTCCCACAGGTGAAGGATCCCTTCCAGCAGCTCTGCCAGGGGATATATATCTTCAGCCATGTGAGGGAACACTTTGGAATCTGAAGAGATACATAAGTTGATATAAAGTGGGTGTTTATAAGCAACAAGCTACTTCCTCTTACCAGCAACATGGGGAAATTCCCATATTGGCACACATTTATATGAAAAGCAGAGATCTTTTTCTTTGACAATCACCTTTTAAAAAAAAATTTGTCCTAACTTGTCTATTTTCCTTTTTAGTCATTACATTGCTTTTCTCCTTATATACAGAGACTAAGAGAGTACTTGGATCTAGTTTAATCCTAATAAAGACAAGCAGCTTGTGCCTCCACTCCAGGAAGACTAAATACAATGACTACACTTAAACATGCAAACAAACAAAAAAAGGCCGGGCGCGGTGGCTCACGCCTGTAATCCCAGCACTTTAGGAGGCCGAGGCAGGTGGATCATGAGGTCAGGAGTTCCAGACCAGCCTGGCCAACATGGTGAAACCCCATCTCTACTAAAAATACAAAAATTAGCCGGGCATGGTGGTCGGTGCCTGTAATCCCAGCTCCTGGGGAGGCTGAGGTAGAGAATTGCTTGAACCCGGGAGGTGGAGGTTGCAGTGAGCCGAGATTGCATCACTGCACTCCAGCCTGGGCGACAAAGTGAGACTCTGTCTCAAAAACAAAAAACCAAAGAAACGAAAAACCTTGCTACTCCAAGTTCCTGAGGTCCCAGGAAAGCCATTTAGATCTTTGGGTTTCATTTGCTTCACTTAAGCATCTTTATTTTTGCACTTGAACATCTGGCGGAGCATTTTGATGATGATACACAAATACTATGAATAAATGGATGAGTGACTAGATAAATAGAACACAATATTTTGAAAGATTTGAGTCAAAAATAGTAGGCAAATCAAGGAAGCAATCCCAAACAGATACTATCGTTTAGAAATTAACAGACTATTTCACCTGCAACATATTCCCATCCTAGAAAGGGCATTCCTGCATTGCAATCATTTATGCTTGGATAAAGGCAAAATGAACAGATGTCCGAGAACCACCCTCATTACCTGAGACCTATGGCAGAGAGATGTCTCCTTTCCTGGAGTCCGAGTAGACTTGATCAAAGTCACCCACAGCTATAAACTCACATTATAATAATATCACACACCAAAGCCTCAGTGAATATCTTTATCTTGGACAAACAGATATGATCCATTCACTTAAAGGTGAAATCACACGGTTGGACAAATTATATCGCAATTCTGCTAAACTCATTTAGAAGCTGGCTCAAGGCCAGGCGCGGTGGCTTACGCCTGTTATCCCGGCACTTTGGGAGGCAGAGACGGATGGATTACTTGAGGTCAGGAGTTCCAGACCAGCCTGGCCAACATGGCAAAACCCCTTCTCTACTAAAAATACAAAAATTAGCCAGGCGTGTGGCGCGCGCCTATAATCCCAGCTACTGGGGAGGCTGGGCATGAAAATCGCTTGAACCGGGGAGGCGGAGGTTGCAGTGAGCCGAGATCACACCACTGCACTCCAACCTGGACAACAGAGCAAAACTCTGTCTCAAAAAAAAAAAAAAAAAAAAAAGAAGCTGGCTCAATATAGCTGTTCTCTGATAAGCCCTACGGCTCTCCATCCCTTCCAACACTCCTTCCATTTCAGGCCCCAAGGGCTCTTCTGCAACTAATCTGACATCTTTCCATACTTTGGAAGCCTCAGCGTTCACCACACCCTATCCCAACCAGATTTCTACCCTCCTACCAACAAACGTGCATGAGTTGACACACCAAACGAACTCTTATGGCCAAACCAATCCTGTTCCCCTTAATTCTCAGAAACTCAGGTGTCTGATGAATCCATTCCTTTCCCTTGGAACGTCTGTCCCTTGCGTTGACCCCTCGGCTCCATGGCCACAACTAGCTCTGGTTCTCCTGGCCCCTTCCTGTCCCTGTCTTCGGGGCCTCTGCCAGAGCTCACACCGAACCTGTTTCCTCATCTGTAGGATCCTTGGAGGTTGAGAGGAGGCCTATAAGACCCCCCTTCCAAGCCAACTCTGGATCTAACATTTAAGGGCACAGCGTTCCCCTAGACCCTCACTCTTTCACTTTCCCACGCCCCAAAATCCTTCTCCACCCAGGCTCCGCGACCACCTTGCCCATGCGCCTAGCATCACCCGCCGCGGCCCAAGCTTCCCCAGCCCCTGCTTCCACGCTTTCACTGCAAGCAGTTCTGCTTCCGGCCCTCGGCCCTTCCTACAGCAGGGCGCCCCCGGCCCGCGCCCGGTCCCCGGCGCCGCTCGCTCGCGGGCTCTCACCTCTCGAAGAGCAGCCTCACGAAGAAGATGCCCGCCGCCAGCGGAAACACTGAGAGGACATGCTGGCCGCGCGGGTACCCGTAGCCGTCTGCCGGTCCCTCCAAGTCAGCCCAGCTCACGTTCTGGGGTAGCCAGAAGCGCTCGCTCCACAGCCAGCCCCACAGCAAGCTTAGGGCTCCCGCCGCTGCTGTCGCCATCTTACGCCCACCCCGAAGCCACTGCCGCCAGCGCAGCCACAAGCGTCAGCTGCCGCCACAGCCAACGGAACCCGCCGGGAGGCGGCCCCAGGGCGGGGCCCGGCCGACGGCCACCCCCTTCCGATGACCCTTCTGGTCATCGCCACGGATCCGCCCGCCTCCCCTGAAGGGCCAGGTCTCTTCACCGCCCATCTCTCCACCACGCCCACTTCCCTAACCATAGCCCGGGGACCGCGTCCGGGGGCCACGCCCCTTCCCGAACCTCTGACTCGCCCAGCCCTGCCCTAGGGCCACGCCCTGTCCCTTCCCCGCCCCGCCTTCGAGCGGCCCTGGCTCCGCCCTCTTTTGCTACTGGTCACGGCCACGCTTCTCCTCCTCCCGTGCTCATCCATCCAGCCATGGCCACACCCCTTATTTCAGGCCTAGCTCCTTTACCGCGAGGTTCTACTTTCTCAGCCTGTCGGAATCATATCCGTTCTGGCTCCTACTCAGGCAGTACCTTTGTCTCCACTCCCGGAGGCCAGATCTATCTCTCAGGTCAGGGCTTCTCTGTCATCTCAGCTGGTCCCACCCACTAATCTCCACCACCAGAATTCTTTTTGCTCCCAACGGTTTCTTTCCTTCGTGCCCCATGACCTCAGCCTACTTTCACTGCTTTATCCCTTACAAGTTAGTCACTTTTCCTCAGAAACAATGGACTTAACAATTTATAAGAATCCTTTTATTCTTCTCTTGGGGAAATGGAAATGGAAGAAAAACAACGTGAAAAGGGAGGCACTCAAAAGAAGATATACGTAAAGGCAGGCCGGGTGCAGTGGCTCACCCCTGTAATCCCAGAACTTTGGGAGGCCAAGGAGGGCAAATCACCTGAGGTCAGGAGTTCGAGACCAGCCTGGCCAACATGGTGAAACACCGTCTCTACTAAAAATACAAAAATTAGCTGGGTGTGGTGGTGTACGCCTATAATCCCAGCTACTCGGGAGGATGCGGCAGGAGAATTGCTTGAACCTGGGAGGCAGAGGTTGCAGTGAGCCGAGATCGAGCCACTGCACTCCAGCCTGGGCGACAGAGCAAGACTCCATCTAAAAAAAAAAAAAACAAAAAACAAAAGACAAACGCTGACCTGTAACCAATCCGGTTGTGTCCATACCTCACTTTCCTTTTGCTGTCCATAAATCTTCCACCACCTGGGTATACTGGGTCTCTGAATCTGCTGTGATTCAGGGTCTGCCCAATTCGAGAATCATACATTGCTCAATTAAACGCCTTTAAATTTAATTTAGCGAGTTTGTTTGTTTGCTTCTTTTTTTGAGGAGTCTCTCACCCAGGCTGGAGTGCAGTGGTACTATCTTGGCTCACTGCAACCTCTGCCTCCAGGTTCAAGAGATCCTCCCTTCTCAGCCTCCTGCGTGGCTGGGACTACAGACATGGGCCACCATGCCCAGCTAATTTTTATATATTTTGGTAGAGACTGAGGTTTCACCATGTTGGTCAGGCTGGTCTCGAACTCCTGACCTCAAGGGATCCCCCTGCCTCAGCCTCCCAAAGTGCTGGGATTATAGGCACTAGCCACTCTGCCCAGCCTGAAGTTTTTTGTTTTTGTTTTGAGATAGAGTCTCATTCTGTGGCCCAGGAAGTTGCACTTCATCCTGGCGGAGCCTGGCGAGAGCCTGGCAGAATCTCGGCTCACTGTAATCTCCATCTCCTGGGTTCAAGCGATTCTTCCATCTCAGCCTCCCAAGTAGCTGGGATTACAGGCACGCACCACCACGCCCAGCTAATTTTTGTACTTTTAGTAGAGACAGGGTTTCGCCATGTTGGCCAGGCTGGTCTGGAACTCCTGGCCTCAAGTGATCCACCCACCTTGGCCTCCCAAAGTGTTGGGATTTCAGGCGTGAGCCACCACACCCAGCTGAAGTTTTTCTTTTAACATTAGAATGTCTTTAGACTCCAAAACTCTTAGCCCTTATCCTATAAACTGCCTTAAATTTAAGTTACCACACTGAACATCAAACTCTTGTGGATCTACATAAACAAGGAGGGCACTCATAAAGGAGCCACCTTCAAAAGGCTAAAAGTGGAATATAGAGATTAGCATGCCTCCTCCACAAGGATGACATGTAAACAAAACAAAACAAACAAAAACCCTGGCTACAAGGTTAATTACCAGAGGCTAACTAGAATGATCTGAAAAAAATTTGAAAGTATCCCTACCTCCTGCCTGAGAACAGGCAAAGCAACTTTATAACTAGTAAAGCAGGCTTGCACCAGAGTTAAAGGGTTGCAAAGGGATGAGAAGAAAAAAAAGCAGGCCGGGCGCGGTGGCTCACGCCTGTAATCCCAGCACTTTGGGAGGCCGAGGCGGGTGGATCACGAGGTCAAGAAATCGAGACCATCCTGGTCAACATGGTGAAACCCCGTCTCTACTAAAAATACAAAAAATTAGCTGGGCATGGTGGTGCGTGCCTGTAATCCCAGCTACTCAGGAGGCTAAGGCAGGAGAATTGCCTGAACCCAGGAGGCAGAGGTTGCGGTGAGCCGAGATCGCGCCATTGCACTCCAGCCTGGGTAACATGAGTTAAACTCCGTCTCCAAAAAAAAAAAAAAAAAAAAAAAAGCAGCAGCAGCAGCAGCCGCCGCCAGCCGAAGGAGCATACCAAAAGGTTTGCTTTATTTTATTTTTATTTATTTTTTGGAGACAGCGTCTCGCTCTGTTGCCCAGGTCGGAGTACAGCGGCGCCATCTCGGTTCACTGCAACCTTCACCTCCTGAGTCCAAGCCATTCTCCTGCCTCAGCTTCCTGAGTAGCTGGGACTACAGGTACGTGCAGCTAATTTTTGTATTTTTATTAGAGATGGTGGTTCCCCGTGTTGGCCAGGCTGGTCACAAACCCCTGACCTCAGGTGATCCGCAGGCCTTGACTTCCCAAAGTGCTGGGATTACAGGTGTAAGCCACCGCGCCCAGCTGGTTTGCTTTTAGTTCAGTCCCTCTCAAACTTTAGCATCACTCAGACATTAGCTTGTCCCATCTTGCACAAGTAGAGTTTCTTTAAGTTCCTGGAACCCATCCAGAGAGATTCTGCTTTCAGGAGTTTGGTGGTAGGATCTATGAATTTGCATTTCCCATTTCTAACAAACTCATAGGTGATGCCACTGCTGCTGTTCTGTGAACCTGCCTGAAGCCACTTCCATCCAAATCCAGCAATAGCTTCATGGTAACTATACTATATTAAGATACAGTTTTAAAGGGCTGGGCATGGTGGCTCATGCCTGTAATCCTAGCACTTTGGGAGGCCGAAGCAGGCGGATCACTTGAGGTCAGGAGTTCGAGACCAACCTGGGCAAAATGGCGAAACCCCACCTGTACAAAATACAAAAATTAGCCGGGTGTGGTGCCAGGTGCCTGTAGTCCCAGCTACTTAGGAGGCTGAGGCAGTAGAATCGCTTAAACCCAGGAGATGGAGGTTGCAGTGACCAGAGATTGTGCCACTGAACTCCAGTCTGAGCAACAGAGGGAGACTCCGTTTCAAAAAAAAAAAAGAAAAACATATATTTTAAAAGGAAGTAAACCCCAGCTCCATTGGATTTTAAATCAGCACCCCAAGGAACAGAGAACATACTAACTTAGCATGCAGGAACCACCAGTACACAATGATCTTGGTCTGAGACCCTAATTCATGATTTTCTTTTTTTTTTTTTTGAGATGGAGTCTTGCTCTGTCACCCAGGCTGGAGTGCAGTGGCACAATCTCTGCTTACTACAACTCCACCCTCCATGTTCAAGCAATTCTCCTACCTCAACTTCCCAAGTAGTTGGGATTACAGGCACGTGCCACCACGCCCAGCTGATTTTTTGTACTTTCAGTAGAGACTGGGTTTCACCATGCTGGCCAGGCTGGTCTCAAACTCCTGACCTCAAGTGATCCTCCTGCGTTAGCCTCCCAAAGTGCTCGGATTACAGGCATGAGCCACGTATCCAGCCCCCTATTCATAATTCTATCCCCAGAAAAATGCACATGTACCAATTCCCAATCTCTTGGCTATTAGGAAGCATTACTAATGAAATATGTAATGAAAACAAATTTGCTTTCACCTTGGTCAAAGGTGATCTAGCAAGCCACTGGAATCAAGCTGGCCTTATAGCAATAATGAGCTGAGCCTCCTTAACCATCTCAAGTCCCAAGCTGGCCCGTTTTCCGCTTTACCAACAGAAAAACTCTCATCGCCCTATAGTCACCCAGTGCTATACCAAGTCCAAAAAAGTTTGCCTTCATTTAGAGAGCTGAAAGAACAAATGACTAATGCTTTGTTGGTTGCTTTTGTTTTCTAAGAATGTTCAGTGTTATCTGGTCACTCTTTCACTCGGACATCCTTTCTTTTTTTTTTTTTTTTTTTTTTTTTGAGACGGAGTTTCAC